>NC_136069.1:9237937-9934187 GCF_964261635.1 Lissotriton helveticus | reverse complement strand
CTGGGAGGGGCGGCGGCCGAGGGAAATGGTGTTGAGGGTGGAGGTCGTTGAGTGGACAGGTGGACAGCTAGGTCTCTTTTGCACTCACATAGAGGACAGAATGACAGTCCGGTGCCAAGTGGCCCCATCTCACCTGCACACTCTTGGGCAATACCCACTTGTTTTTAGGTCTCGCCTAGGCAGCGCGCATGCGCTGTTTAGGCGGACCTTTAGCCATCAGTCTTCAGTTTTCAAGCACTGCACTCGTGCTTGTGGCTGCATTCACCTTGCGGGAGCGAGCAGTGGTGCGGGCCTCTATGGGAATTCTCCAGGGCATATTATAAAGCCCCTTATCGCCGCTTTAGCGGCAGTTTTCTGTTGCTAAAGAGGCAATAATGTTATCGCCGTTCTTGATAATATGGCCTCTTGTTTTTAAGGCAGCGGGCAGCAGCTTTAACTTCACCAATGGAGGACACACATCTAAATGTTATTCCTCTTCTCACAACACTATGCTCAATTTAATATTATCGGCACGGGCAGCGCTTTATGCTGCAGCACGGCTCCCATTTTAATATTATGAACATGGGCCCCACGCTTTAATACAGTGCGTGCCCGTGTTGATAATATGAAAGCTGTTGCTGTGCTGCAGCATAAAGTTTATACTTCAGCACGGCACCCGCTTTCATATAATCAACATGGGCATCACTCTTTAATAAAGCGCTGCACTCTTTTTGATAATATATGAAAGCGAGGGTCATGCTGTAGTGTAAAAATGTTATAAAGTTATAAAGTTGTATAAAAGTTTATTCTTTAGCACAGCTCCTGCTTTCAAATTATCAACATGAGCACCACACTTTAATAAAGCGCAGCACGCTTGTTGATAATCAAAGCAGGTGTTGTGCTGCAGCATACAGCTGGTAAACCGCCAGACACAAATGCACGTAATCCATGTCTCTTGCCTTGCCGCCAGGACGTGTCACGATCTTGCTTTAAAAACAACAAACATGCTATTAATAAAGAACGTTCCGGCAGCAGGCAGATCTTGGCAGCAGCCCCTGAACCCTTTGAGCTATCCTGTTGATTTATTTGGTGCTTAGGAAGGTAATTTCGTTGTCGAAGTTGTCGAGTTGTTGCAGCCAGAGGTGGCCCTAGTTACCAAGTGGGCCTTTTCCATTTCCTCGGGGTCTCAGTTTTTTTTTGTTTTGTACCACTGGTCGCTCCCGTTACGCCCAGCCCCTTCCAAATCCTGAGTGAGCATGCCTATCAGCTATGTGGCGCCATCTTGGGCTCTCCCACATCACCATCTGAAGAGGCAAAGCAGCCCTGTAGCACTCCTACAACTACAACATAACATCTGATAATGTATTACCTGTGAGCCGCATCCCTCATTTCTTTTAAATGATGTCTACAATTATATGTACCATCCAGTCATGTTATTGTCTTTAGTTATCATAGAACATACTACTTCGCTAAGTACCCCTAAATCCAATATTGGGCAGTTTACCCTTATCTGGACATAGGCAGAATGCATTTGAGGCAACAGTCAACTAGGCACAATGGGATTGAAGTCTTTGGGGCATATTACCAAGGACATGCGATAACTATCGCAAATCGCGCTCAGCGCGTTTTTCATTATCGCTCTCTATCGTTGAATGACATCGCTGTGTTAGTGGCGTATTAGCAACGCTTTGCTAACAGGCGATGTACAATCCAGAGATAGACTGCGATAATCATCATTAGCGTGTGAAATCCCGCGATGATTTCACAGCGCTGATGAAAAGCTTGTTAATAGGGGAGTGTGGAATTAACCAGACAATTCACCTCTCATACTAAACATGCTTTAGTCACGTTCTAACCTGGCGGAAGAATCCCGCGATAACCACAGTTACTGCGGCTTTGTTTATCGCGCCGTGGTTCAGGGGCCGCGTTGTAAATACTGTGATGTTGGGTTTGCGACTTTTTTCATGTCGTTTTTCGTACGAGCGCCTATTTTGCATCTCATTAGCGATGTATATCGCTAACATGAGAAGCGTTACAAAAACGGCAGCTAACATGCGCTAATACATGTTAGCGACGCATTGATGTTTGTGCGATAGGAAAATCGCGGATTTTCCGACAATAAGTGTCGGAAATGTGGCGATACAACTGTTGATCAAATGCCCCTTTATATGTACCATTTACAAATTAATGCGCAGTTTTAATAAACACAGATTATACTGTGCGCAAACGATGCATTTCTGTTTTCCTTTGTTTCTCGCTGTCGTGTGTTTTCCTTGCTGCAGAAAGCTTTCATTTAAATACTTCTGCGCCCCGGTCGCACTTCTTCGTCTATGCTTGTGGCATGTCCCTGGTTTTTTATTTTCCGAAATCTGCTCATCATTTTATCCTGTCTCAATAATGAGCTTTTCTGGCAGAGATCATCATCAATAAGTCATGAACAGCCGGTTTTAAAATTGACTTGTATTAACCCTTTCCATGCTCGTGACGGCACCACTCCATCACGAGCCACAAACGTGCTGTGCTGGTGAGGGAATGGTTCCGTCACGGCTCGGCTGCCCCGCCCACACTGATAGAATTCCACACCTGCGCGGTGCGTTCTATTGAGCGGACGGGGCCGTGACAGAACCACTCTGTTACAAGCACAGCGCGCCCGTGGCTCGTGACGGAGTGGTTCCGTCACAAGCATGGCGGCGCCACGCGGCCCCCCTCCCCCCTAGCGCCGCGGCGGATTTACTGCCGCGGCCAAGCGGTTAAAGTGTTCACAGCGTGCTTGCAGCGAGTTACCAGCTGCATATTGAACCATTTGCTACCATGGCAGAGTTTGTTCCTTTATTCATGTGCGAGATCAATGGTTCTCTTTCATAAGACGCTGCTGGACATGAAGATATAATCGATAATGCTCTTGGCAGCTGTAACAGGAGCAAGGACTCTATAGACCTAAATTCAGGGAAGCAACCCTGGTTTGATAGAAAATAAAACAACACTTATTGTGATAAAATAGGCACCTCAGGCTTCGTTGAAGAAAGACACGATAAAGAGTTCGCATCGATAAAATAGCATTGACAGATGTGAGCTCCTGCCCTGATAGATGAAGGGCCAGATTTAGGTAATCCTAATTTACCGATTCTAAAATACCGAATTTTACCGATTCGGTATTTTGGAATCGGTAAATGCTATGTAGGGAAAAATTCGGTAAGTATTACCGAATCGGTACGATTCAGTATTTACCGAATCGGTATTTACCGATTCGGTAATTCCCATTTCATTCCAACGGGCCTGGAGGCCCATAGGAATGAATGGGCTTTACTGAATCGGTAAAAAATTTATAGGCTTTCTAGGTTTTCCTATGTGCCGGCAGAGCTAGGGTTCAAAATCTACAGCTAGGCACTTTGCAAACAAGCATTTGCAATGCAATAGGTGTCGCATTATAGGTGTCGCATTATAAAAGTTTGAGCTGTTGCATTGCTAATAATAATGCAACACTGGCAGCTCAAAGATTCAGTAACGTTAGACCTATTGCACTGCAATTGTTTTTTTTACACCGCACGAACTACACACACAGCCACACCAAGCATTGGCATAGCCAATAGTTCTCGCTTTTGGGACCTCCTAAGTATTTATTTATGCAGCATAATATCCTTTGTGCAACCACATTAACTGTTGCGTGGCTAAACAATTATAAGGTCCCAAAGGCGAAACCTATTGGCTATGCTAAAGCTTGGTGTGGTTGTGTGTGGTTGTGTGTGTGTGTGTGTGTTGTGTGTGTGTGTGTGTGTGTGTGTGCGCTGTGGTTGGATGTGTGTTGTGGTGTGCTTGGGAGTGGATGTGTGTGTGGTTGTGTGTGTGTGTGGTTGTGATTGTGTGTGTGTGTGTGATTGTGTGTGTGTGTGTGCGCGTGTGTGCGCTGTGTGTGGTTGTATGTTGTTGAGTGGCCTCCTAACAGTGATCTACGAATAGTGCCTTTTTCCATGCTGCATGGCACCCTCCATGGATGCTCGTGAGAATGGCGAGGGCAAGAGGAGGCGAAAGCAAGGAAAGAAGGAGGAAAGTCTGCCAGTTTCCGTCATAATGCTGCAAGGGTAACCGCCTAGACTGAGTGTTGCACATGCAGCAAGCACTGTGTCCTGATGACTTATTTGATGCATTGCATAAAAAGGTACTGAACTTCACTCTGAGTGGGCAGTGGTTATTTATTTTAATGACAGATAGATAAATAAAGACATTTTTATCGGAATACCATGCAGGCAGAAGGGCACATTTTTTTTGTAGGCTCTGGGAGATTGTGATTTGCCCAGAATCACAGAATGTTGAACCTAGACTTGAACTCGGTTCCCTAGTTCCAGAGTCTGCAGTGGCATGACAATTCTCACATACCTTGTCAAGCAGTTCCAAATATGCATGATAACAGCACGTAAGTGCAGAGCTCCCTGAGTCTGCCTCTGCATTGCATGAACTGTGTCTTATTGCAGGCAGGTATCGGTGGTCTCGCTTAGTGAGCCTGGTGCACCCAAGTAAAATGGACCCCCCCCTCTATCGGTGACATATTAAAATAGAGCCATGACAGAAGTTTACATTGCTCTTAACAAGCACGGGTCAGTGATGTGCCTATATGATTGCAGGATGAGAGATATGTCTCTGTGAGTGTAGTGTGAGAGGTGTGACTTTGAGTGCGCGATAAAGTGTACTTGGTTAAGTGCAATCGAATGTCACAGGAGAAGCTTTGCTGTGTCTGTGAGCTTGTAGTGAGCAAGGTGCTTGCGTGTCAATGCTGTTCTTGTCAGTGTTAGGTAATCGAACAAAAAACAAGGCATATTTACGTCATCAGCCGTCTGGACTACGGGAACACCCTCTACGCTGGAACTACAGCCAAACTCCAGAAAGGACTCCAGCGCATACAAAACGCCTCGGCACGACTCATCCTGGACATCCCCCGCCACAGCCACATCTCTGCCCATCTGAGAGACCTGCACTGGGTCCCCGTCAGCAAAAGGATCACGTTCAGACTCCTCACCCACGCACACAAGGCTCTCCACGACTTGGGCCCCGAATACCTCAACAACCGCCTGACCTTCTACACACCCACCCGCCAGCTCCGATCCGCCAGCCTCGCCCTTGCCTCCGTCCCACTAATTCTCAAAACCACTGACGGAGGAAGATCCTTCTGCTACCTGTCTGCCAAGACATGGAACTCCCTCCCCACCCACCTACAGCTGACCCAGGACCATCGCTCCTTCAGGAGGCAACTCAAGACCTGGCTGTTCGAGCAGTAGAGACTACCCCCCCCCAGCGCCTTGAGACCCTAGCCTAGCGGGTGAGTAGCATGCTCTACAAATTTATATGATTTGATTTGATTTGATACAACATTTAAAACACTTGCACACTTGAATGCTCGGAGAGCTGGCATGAAAACACAATTTCATTTCTCAGCCTCTTTTCTGCTCCACCAAAGCGAACTTACAAATCCAGAATCTATCTGAAAACAAAATTATTGTGTCCTCTAACGAGCGGGCATATTTAGTAACAGTGTCACAGTGGCAGTCATAGAAAATGTAAGCAGCCTCACCTAGACCTGGCGAACTGCTTTCGCCTATCTAAACTCTGCTGCTCCCACCGTTCGATTTTTAGCTGTACTTTTTCAAGAGATGTGAAGAGATGTAACTTTTTTTTCTTCTTTGTGTCTTTTAATAAAAGCTTCTATAACGGAAAATAAATGTTTTCAAATGGGCAATTCCCCGCCAAGAAAAGTTTGCTCCGTGGTGCCGTTTTCTCTGCTCTCAACTTGCTGAACAAATGCCCTTGCGAGAAGGAAAGCATGCATGGCACGCTGAAAACCAAAACCACAAGAAGCAGCCGCCATTGTGAAAGCAGTGTCTGTGAGTGGTGTGTGCGGCGGCCACTGCTAAAGCGTGGGGGTAAGGCTGCTTACAAAATGAAAGCGTGCATGGTGCGCTGAAAATAAAAAATAAATAGAAATAAAAAAAATTTGGCGCCAGTTTCTGGGACTGTTGTCTGAACGGAGGAGAGGTAGTGCCAGGCGCATTGTGTGGTGGTGGTCGGGGCTGACTTATCCCTGTGACGACCAGTAGAGATAGTTCAAGTTCAAGTTCAGAAATTTGTATAGCGCACTACTCACCCAGAGGCTCTCAAGGCGCTTGAGGGAGGGTGGGTGTATTACTTATCGAAAAGCCAGGTTTTTAGCTGTTTTCTGAAGGAGAGGTGGTTCTGTGTAAGGCGGAGGTGAGTTGGGAGAGAATTCCAGGTTTTGGCCGCTAAGTAGGAGAAGGATCTTCCTCCCATGGTGGATCTATGGATGCGCGGAATTGCGGCAAGGGCTTGATTGGACGATCGAAGATGGCGGGTGGGGGTGTAGAAGGACAGTCGTGTGTTGAGGCATTCGGGTCCTAGGTCGTAGAGGGCCTTGTGTGCGTGGGTGAGGCGACAAAACGTTATTCTCTTGTTGACGGGAAGCCAGTGGAGGTCTTTCAGGTGACCGGAAATGTGAGCTTGACGGGGGATCTCCAGTATGAGTCTGGCTGAGGCGTTTTGGATGCGTTGAAGTTTTTTCTGTAGTTTGGCTGTGGTTCCGGCGTAAAGGGTATTTCCATAATCCAGACGGCTAGTAACCAGTCCGTGGGTGACTGTCTTTCTTGTTTCGGTGGGGATCCAGCGGAAGATTTTTTTGAGCATGCGTAGGATGTTAAAGCATGAAGATGAGACGGCGTTGACTTGTCTGGTCATCGAGGCACCAAAAGACTTGTAACACAGAGCGACATGTTTCTAAAGTGACTGAAGTGTTTTCGTGTAAATAATGGATGTGGAGATTATATACTGTGTGCTCCCACCGCACGCGAAAGGAAACACGGCGAGCTGGATGACAGTGGGGTGAGGGGTATCTTCCAGCTCTGGGGTGCACTATCGCACACAATATTGGTTGCCGAGACTCGAGGTGCGCAGGGACGCACCACAACAATAGCTTTTAGCACGTCATGCGGCACGTTGTGGTTTCTAAGCATTGTAAATTACAGTTGTATGTCTTCAAATCCTTTAGTGTTCCGCTTCCCCTACAAAAAAGTAAGTTTCACTGAGATATGAATGACACACAGAAGAAACCGCATTATGCAGAGCACTAACAAAAATAAAATAATATATTTTACACTTCAAGAAGTGAAACCCTGGGAAGAGGATGTAGCTTAACGAGCAGAGTGGCTGACTTGAATCTAAGAAACCAGGTTCGAGTCTGACGAAAGGCTCACAAATCCTGTGATTCCGGCCAAATCACGTAATCTCCCCATGCCTAGTAATGAATGTGTCCCTCTGTTATGCAACTGGTGCTCATGTAAGGCGCTCGCTCTGATACCTTCGGGTCGAGTTTGCGCTATATAAAACTGCAAACAAATACATTTAAAAATCCTGTGGGTGCTGCTGTGAATTGAATACTGTGTTTGGACTTGCATCCACTGATTTATCGATAATAAGCCCCATGGGTTTGTCTGGTGCTACTCAAGCAGCTAATCGTGGGTGCCGTCGTTATTAAAGAAAATTAAATAAATAAAAACAAAAGAAGGTTCGTGCCAGCTTCCGGGACTGTTGTCTGAACGGAGTAGAGGCAGCACCGTGTGTTGTGGAGTGCGAGGGCTGCCGTAAATAACAAGGGGAGGGGAATCAGCAGTGCCATGCAGGCTCCACGAACAAAAGAGCCCACCAACCAGATGGGAGGTGGGGCATCCAGCGTGCTCGAAAGTCTCCAAGTACAAAGGAAGACTACAGCATGCAAAACAGATGCCACTGAAACAAACTCTCGTCTTTGCTGTGGGGGTGGTGGGGGGGAGCAGCACAGCAGCCTTTGATGTCTGGTGTGAAAAGTGAGGCCAAGCGCGCGCTGTCGAAGCGTCATGATTGAATACCTCACATGCATTGGGTAGAATCCTCGCTTGTTCAAGAGTTTGTTTCAACTACTATATGTTCGAGCAATTAATCCCTGCGGGATGTAATAGCTCGACCTAAAAAAGGGTCAGTTTTCACTGTGAAAATGTGATGTGTCCACGTTGTGTTTTGAGCCATTTCCTGTCGCCGGCACTAGGCCGAACCACACAAGTGAGGTACAATTTTTCTCGTAAGACTTTGGGGAATGCGGGGTGGGTAGAATTTTGTGGATACACATAGATTCCAGAACTTTCCACCACAGAAATGTGAGGAAAATGTTTTTTTTACATAGTTTGAAGTTTGCAAGGGATTCTGGGTAACAGAACCTGGTGAGAGCCAGACAATTCACCCCATCCTGGATGTATAGGCTTTCTAGGTTTCCCTAGGTGCTGGCAGAGCTAATGTTCAAAATCTACAGCTAGGCACTTTGCAAACAAAGGGTCCGTTTTCACTGTGAAAATGTGGTGTGTCCACGTTGCGTTATGGGTAACCCTGGGCGTAGTGGGCGTAGTGGGGCTTCGCGGAGCTACGTGAAGTGGGCGAGAAACTACGCCCACCTCCGCACTCCGCGTAGCCCCACTACACACCGCAGGCCTCCCTCCCGCCCTCCCTAAATACTTTAAATTAAAAGTGGAAACGAATTAAAACGCACTTACCTTGCCTGCCGCTGCCCGCCGCTGCCCGCCGCGTCCCCGGGGCTCGCTATCTTCATGGCTGCCGTCTTGTGTATCTAATGCGCATGCGCGGCCGCTCGCGCATGCGCATTTCTTGTGAGAAATGCGCATGCGCGGCCGCTCGCGCATGCGCATTAGATACACAAGACGGAAGCAATGAAGATAGCGAGCCCCGGGGACGCGGCAGGCAGCGGCGGGCAAGGTAAGTGCCTTTTAATTCTTTTACACTATTAATTTAAAGTATTTAGGGAGGGCGGGAGGGAGGCGGGTGGCGGCCAGCTACGCTCCGTCTGCGGAGCGTGCATAGTGCCGGATTCTACGCCTGCTACGCAAAATGCGTAGAAGCCGGCACTACGCACACTCCGTGCACGGAACGTAGCCGCCCGCCCAGGGTTAGTTATGGGCCATTTCCTGTCACGGGCACTAGACCTACCCACACAAGTAAAGTACCATTATTCTCGTAAGACTTTGGGGAATGCGGGGTGGGTGGAATTTTATGAATAGAATCAGATTCCAAAACTTTCCACCACAGAAATGTGAGGAAAATGTGTGTTTCTTTGACATAGTTTGAGGTTTGCAAGGGATTCTGGGTAGCAGAACCTGGTGAGAGCCAGACAATTCACCCGATCCTGGATTCCCCTGGGTGTCTAGTTTAAAATTTTTTATAGGCTTTCTAGGTTTCCCTAGCTGCTGGCGGAGCTATGGTTCAAAATCTCTGCTGGACACTTTGCAAAAAAAGGGTCAGTTTTCACTGTGAAAATGTGGTGTGTCCACTTTGCGTTTTGGGCAGTTTCCTGTCGCGGGCACTAGGCCTACCCACACAAGTGAGGTACCATTTTTCTCGGAAGACTTGGGAAATGCAGGGTGGGTGTAATTTTGGGGATCCACACAGATTCCATATCTTTCCACCAAATAAATAAGAGGAAAATGTGTTGTTTCGACTAATTTTGAGGTTTGCAAAGTATTCTGGGTAACAGAACCTGGTGGGAGCCAAACAAGTCACCCCTTCCTGGATTCCCCTGGGTGTCTAGTTTTGAAAAATGTATAGGTATGCTAGGTTTCTCTAGGTGAAGGCAGAGCTAGAGTTCAAAATCTACAGCTAGGCACTTTACAAAAAAAGGGACAGTTTTCACTGTAAAAATAAAGTGTGTCCACGTTGCGTTTTGAGCTGTTTCCTGTCGCAGGCACTAGGCCTACCCACACAAGTGAGGTACCATTTTTATCGGGAGACCTAGGGTAACACATAATTGTAGAGCCATTACTAATACCTATTGCCTTTTGATGCATTTCTGTCTTCCAAACAAAAGACAATGTGTAAAAAGGAAGTTACTATGAAAAATATCCTACAATTCTCATGCTAGTATGGGTACTTACAGTTTCGGAAATGTGCAAATATCTACTGTTTCTAAACTCTATATTTTGTTCCAATTTCAGAAGTACATAGGTGTCTTTCACACCGATTTTTCCATGTATATATTTTCCCCAATTAATTGCTAAATACCCGATACATAATAAAAAAACATTGTAAGACGCTGCTCAGTTATTGGCTCTGGGTTTGTCTGGATCTTGATGAACCTACAAGTCCTATATATCCTCACAACCAGAAAGGTCCAGCGGATTTAACGATATATTGTTCAAACAGCTATCCTAATTAGAAGAAGTTGCAGGTGAAAACTTTGGCAGTTTTTTTCAACTCATTTTCATTTTTTTATATATTCAACTGTTAGTTTCGTAAAGAAATATTGAAAGATCTACACAATGACCCTCTGCTGAATTCAGAATTTTGTCTAATTTTTTAAAAATGTATAGCTTTCCAGGATCCATTATTGTTTTCATACCCATTTCTATCATTAACTGGAAGAAGTTTGAAAGCACAACAAACAGCAAAAAATAGGCTCTGTCCCAGTAAGATGCCAAAACTGTGTGAAAAATGTTGGTTTTCTTACAAAAGTCTGTCAGTCCCTAAAAGCTGGGAACATGGTGATTTCATACCCACAAACACCTTTGTTGATACCGTTTCCAGGAAAAAAAAAAAGACACTTTCATTTGCAGCACTTTTTTCCCATAAAAAAAAAATTAGATATATTTTGGCTAATTTCTGGGTCTTCTCCAGGGGAATCCACAAACCCTGAGTACCTTTACAATCCCCCTTATGTTGGAAGAAAAGGACTCAAATTTGTGTGGATACCTTATGTGGTCGAAAAGTTACAGGGGCCTAAGCGTGAACTACCCCATATAGCCACAAAAAGGCTTAGCACGAGAGGGGAAAGGCCGAGCAGCTAAGGGGTTAAAAATACCATAAGAAGTAGGGTATTTAAAAAAAGTACATACCTGTGTGGAAAAATACTGCATGGTAAAGGTGCAGATCCTTTCCTGCAAAAATACTTACCTGCATGGTAAAGACTGCTTAGTTAATGTCCTGCATGGTTAGGGGTGTTTTCCCTCAGGCAGGACACACATGTTTTGGGGGGTCATTTTCGGTTGATTTATGCCCTTCCATAGTTTTGGCAGTCACCTTCGCCTCTTTCGCAGTTTTTCCCCACCCTGCCCACATCCTATCCTTTGGGTCCCTCCTGAGACTGCACATGTGCTATCGCTTGCAAGGCATTTTGTTTACTTAGGGGGCTTAGAGCCCCTCTTTGCTTACCACTGTTTGGCTCCATTGTCACTCTCATTTCTTTGCTTCTCTTTTGTCAGCAAGCGCCGGCTGTACTTCCTATTTGTGCGTTTGTCGCTACGCTGGAGCATGGCCCAAGTACCGCTTCCTTTGCCCAGTGTCCTTCCACTGCTTGCTGCTTTCGGAGATACTTTTCTTTCCTTTTACTTCCATCTCCTTCCTCCCTCCCCACTCCCTTATTGTTGCGTGACCTGCCCTCTCTCCCTCTTACTGCATTGCTGCTTGTCCGGTCTGCCCCTTCCTCATCGTTGCTTGCTCTGGGCACCTCCCACCTGCTCCCTCTTCATTGCTTGCCACTCCCGTCTCACCGGAAAAGTAAACACCCAAAACTTATGGCAGTGGGTGTTAAAATGCTACAAAGATGCAAAAGTTATTGTAATCCATCCTCTGCATGGCCTTTGTGTTGCTGTCCTGATGGGGGGCCAAAACGGTGAACTTCAGCTCCGACATAAGATAGATAATTAAACTTTTATTTTTGTGAGGGCTGAGAATAATCCTATAGTAAGAACATGGATCACTGCCCGTCACAGTCAGTGCTTTAGACAAACTTAAGACAGATTTAAGACAGACGTAAGACAAACTTAAGACAAAATCCTAACTTAACTACTACTAAATACCTTCTGTGGATACCAAAAGTAGTAAGTTTAGGATTTTGTCTTAAGTTAGTTCTGTGAATCGGGCCCATCAAGGGCGCTCAGGCCAATCCTGACGCTGCTCTCATGCTGTGAGAGCAGCATCAGGATTGGCCGCAGGGCAGTCTGGGAGCCTGTGCTGGCGAGGAACAGAATAGCGGCGGTGCAGCAGGTAACTTATATTTTATTGTTTTATTGTCGTCGTTCATACCCTCCTCCTCCTTGCCCCGCTACTCAGTCTGGACACCAGCCGCTACATTCAAAACTCTCAAATTTAAAAGAGTTTTCAGAGATGGCGAACGTTTGGAGTGTGTATCCACTCTCTCCAGGCATCCATAAATATAATTCATCACGCCACATAATTCCATCCACTCCATACCAGACAATGCCACAACTCATAAATCCACCCCATGCAACATAATTACTCTCCACATAATTCCACTGCGCACCATGCCACATATTTACACTACACACCAAGCACTAATTAACTAATTAGGGGAGAGGAGTTGGCCTAATGGCTAGAGCGGTCGACCTCGAATCTGGGGAACAGGGTTCGAGTCTGGCAATGACGCTGAACATCCTGTGATTCTGGGTAAATCACTTCATCTCCCAGTGCCTAACAAAAATGAATGTATCCTCATGTAACACAACTGGTGCTATGTAAAGAGCTCCGATACCGGGTCAAGTTTGCACTATATAGAACTCTGTAAAAAAAATATATATATATTCGATTTTGCTGCACCATTATCCTGTATTTTTCTTGACTGTGATAATATTGATGTTATTTGTCTCTGCTCTCTGAACAATTGTAACGTGCTCTGATACCCGCAAGGGTCATGTTCGCGCTATATAACAATGTCATAATAAATAAATAACTCCATGTGGGTGCTGGCACAGTCGTTGTCCAAGGCGGTCAATCAGAAACTCAGGGTAAAGAGGAGGCACGCGCACAAGTATTGGTTTAGTTGAATGGGATGGTAAAAACGTTAACAAAAAGTATAAGCTTGCACAGTCATTTCCTGTAAGATGCGGCGTGCATTATACTAATCCTCCTTTCATCATTTCTCCCATCCATCCAGACTTCCATTCATCCATCCACTCATGCATTCAGCCTTTCATCATTCCAGCCATTCTTTCTTTCACCCACCCATACAATTGTTGTTTTACACTTTACCCATCAGCCCTTTCCCCCGGCATCCATCTTTTAATGCAGTTGGACCTTCCGCCCTTCACAGTTTTTCTTCTCTTCACATGTCCTTCATTTTACTCCTCCTTTCAGCCCACTCACACTCTTTCTCACACTGTCAGTAGCATTGTCAGTGCAGCGAGGGACCCAGTGCAGGAAGGAAATGAGCCATCAACTGCTCCTTGCATTATAAAATAGAGCAATAGACGGGGTTCAGTGAGCTCCAGTAGGTCCTTGTGACGTCTCGCTTGGTGGGGGGACAGATATGACTCTTCGGAGCTGGTGTACCTTTTCACGTTTGGTTGCTGTATTGGAGTCACTGGGGAGCAGCAATTTGGTAAACTATACTCTGCGGGCTCGGTACCTGCGGACTGCAGGGGAGTAGTTCCCCTACTCCGAGGGAGGTCTCTGGTGATTTCTGAAGCATCCAGAGGTACTCCAGGGTTCTTGGAGTCCTCCCAGCAGCAGGACGAGGCAGCGCACCACGATTGTTGAATCCTGGGAGCAGCAGGCAGGGTTTCCCACCAAAATTCTGCAGCCGGTCCTCAGTTCTCAGGTCAGCAGCTTTTCTTGGTCCGTTTCTTCTTTGCGCCCATCGAATCTGCTATTCAGGGTCAAGGGGTGCAACCTAAATACTATATTTAGGGGTGTTACAGGGGGAGACAGCTAATAGCCAATAAGCAACTTACCTTTAGTATGTCTAGACTCTATGTGACCACTCCCTTTGGGATGTGTGCACAACCCTGACCCTAATTGGCTAATTTCCTCTCAAACAAGATGGAGGAAGCTGAAAAGTGGGGTCCGCAACACCTGCCCCACCTTAGGGATGGTGCTGGCTGAATGTGCGCGCACCTCCTAATCTAACTAATTTTTCTGCCTGTCCTCCTGCCAAATGTGGAAGAGGACAGGGGTGTTGTCATCCTGCACTAGCTGGAGCTGCCTGGGTCGGATGTATGATGGTACGACGCGGGCTATTACCACGCGTACCGTTACAACGCGTGTTTCACAACGCAAGTCGTTACCACGACTTGCGCTGTAGGGTGCGGATTTAGGAATTGTTTAATTTACTATTCCAACACCAGTCCCCGTGGATAGTAGGGAAGGTGTTGGAATGGTAAATTAACTATTCCTTGTCCTTGAGCGCCCTCCAGCGCAAGTCGTGGTTACGACTTGCGTTGTAAGAGACGCGTCGTAATGGTAGCGCGGGGTAACATGCGCGTCGTAAAGGATGTTACCCTGGTTCACATTTCAAATGCGGCATCGCCTTTGAAGCTTCCCGCCGTGCAAGGCCATCCTATCCTGGGGGAGGGGTGAAGCACCTCTGCCCGGAGCAGGCTTCGTCTCTGTCCTCTGAGAGCGCTGGCTCTCACCCCATGAGGTCAGAAACATGTCTGGTGGTGGCTGACTGGCTAAGATTATTTTCAGGGCCCATCAAAGTGTCCCCGGTGTGCATTTATTAATTAATCCAACACTAGCATCACTGAGGACTTATCAAGACAAGAGGTTTGGTACCAAACATCCCTGGGCACAGTGAAGCCAACATGGAGCTAGGAAACTCGTAATGACAGGTGTCCAGCTCATGCACTCTCTAAGCGCCCGATTCACAGAATGAACTTAAGACTCAATCCTAAACTTACTACTATTTTGGTATTCACAGAATGAACGTACTACTTTTGGTATTCACAGAAGTTAGGATTTTGTCTTAAGTTTGTCTTAAGACAAACTTAAGACAGACTTAAGACATACTTAAGACAGACTTAAGACAGTCTTAAGTTAGGATTTTGTCTTAAGTCTGTCCTAAGTGTGTCTTAAGTTTGTCTTTAATCTGTCTTAAGTCTGTCTTAAGTTTGTCTTAAGTCTGTCTTACGTCTGTCTTAAGTTTGTCTTAAGACAAACTTAAGACAAAATCCTAACTTCTGTGAATACCAAAAGTAGTAAATGCATTCTGTGAATACCAAAATAGTAGTAAGTTTAGGATTGAGTCTTAAATTCATTCTGTGAATCGGGCCCTAAGACTTCCATGCACACTTATGATATCCAAGAACGGACTTGATAATATAGGGTCATATCTGCTCAGGCAGAGAGGACCACACGTGTGACATAGGGCACCCTGCCTCAGGGCTGCATGGTCTGCAGTAGGGGTGACTTGCCTACACCTCATGCAGTGTCTGTGGGCGTGGCACACGGGGCTGTGTGCCATGTCAACTCTTTAATTTTCTCTGAACCAAGACACACAGCATGCAGAGGCTGTTTGCATGGTCTTGGTGAGGGGGCTCTGGGGTGGCACAATTTGTGCTGAAGCTCTAGTGGATCCTCCTGAGTCCTAATGCCCTACTTACGTCGGTGGCTAAAGTTGTGCCAGTCCTGGTACAGTTTTGGTAAAGAGATCTGGCACTGGGGACCTGGTAAGCAGGGACCCAGTGCACTTTCAATTCCAAATCACATGTTCCAAGCAAAAAGTGGGGGCTAATCATGTCAGAAGAGGCACTTTCCTAGAGCTTCTATGTCCGTGTTTTTGCATGACCATGGATTTCAGTACAGACGTGTGCAGTACTAGTCCAGTGTTCTTGTGTGCTTTGGGCAGAGGGTGAGGGTGTGGTCTGTGGCAGGTAATGTTTGTTTCTATCATGAATCCCTTCTAGGTAAGATTGGGAGAGAGTTTTGTGACCCCCTTGGCTGTCTACCCTTTCTAGATGGTAAGCTTATACACCTGCACTGCCTGGGGGCAAGGGACATTTACAGGTGAGGCCAGGACTGACCTTTGGCAGCAGGAGAAAGGAGAGAGAAAGAGAGAGTGAGAGAGACAGAGAGGGAGAAAGAGAGAGAAAGAGAGAAATATAGAGAGAGAAGTAGCAAGAGAGAGAGAGAGAGAAAGGAGGAATGAGAGAGAAAGAGAAGGCGAGAGAGAGGGAGAAAGAGAGAGGAGAGAGAGGGAAAAAGAGAGAGCTAGAAAGGAGGAAGGACAGCGAGAGAGAGAAGGAGAAAGAGAGAGGAGAGAGGGAGGAAGGAAAGAGAGAGAGCGTCTGAGAGAGAAAGAGAGAAAGAGAGAGAGTGGGAGAGGGAGAGAGAGAGAGAGAGATAGAGAAAGGAGATGGAGAGAAAGAGGAAGTGTACAATGATATCTACTTCGCATTACCTGCTTTTGGAGCCCACCTACGATATTCATTTATTCATGTACACAATATTATTAACATACACTTTATAATTTATACATATATTTGTTATTCCATTTACCTGTACTCACAGTATAATGTACCTTAAAGTATAAGTTGACAGCGCATTGATGGTTCATACTTTATTTATTCATACATTAAGATATATCGAAAGAAATGCAAGGGATTTACACAAGAGAATTGACACATTTCTTTTCAAAACTTATAGCACAATCACAAGGCTCATTTTTCTTATAATAATGTCATGAAGTTATATATAAGAGTGATACAAAGCATTTTAGCAGAGAAAGAAGCTTCAGCATTTGGCTAGAGCATCAAGTCACAGACAGTCTGGCCATGCACTCATGTGGTTGCTTGTTTTTGCCTTCTTCTCAGGAGCAGTGCCACAAAAGAACAAGAAAGACTGCCCACTCCTCTGGAAGCAAGACTGCAGACTGAGAAACATCCATTAGCTGTGAGTGAAAGATGTGTGTGCTAAAAAAAGGCATTATAGGAAACTCATTCTTACATTACATGCTAAGAAGGGAGGGGCTCACACAAAGACTGGTGATTGGTGGTTGCCATTTGATATGTTGCCAATGCTCCTCATTTTTTATTTTATTTTTTACTTAATTTAAATTTTTATATAAAACAGAAAGGATAAAAGAGAAATCAGAGACATTGCATTGGTAATTCCATGAGCATAACATACAGTGTGACAGTCCGATACGCATTCTAGTTTCTACATTATGTTACATTACGTGTCCGCATTGCTCATCAAAAAGGCCTAAACCTCTGTGTGATATAACAGTAACTTGCAATACAGAAAGACATCAGCAGTTGTATATAGCCTCTCATCCGACCATCGCAGTGAATCAAGCAATTGTATAGCAATAAGTCTCTGCACCCGCAGTCTGGCACATCAATCACAGTCACTCTGGCAACCTCTACAGAACTCACACGTGAGCAGGTACTGTTGTGTTTCGATTTAGATACCCGTACATAGGTTTCCCGAATCATGTCCTTATACAGGCACAACTCACATTGTCCTCATTTAGGCATAGAATCCCAGTCCTTATTTAGGCGTTAGCCATGCTATCCAAATACAGGCATGGCCACCTACATCCGTCCAACCCACGTCACAAAGAGTTCTTAGAAAACAGACCCTTAAGCCTTTGGGATTTTCTTTGCTTGGATTATTGATTTCACCAAGAACTCATTTATTATGCATGAACTACTAATGGTTAGGGGTTCATTTATGATGTCTTCCTCAGCCTGACATTACGTCAATGCTAACATTCCTAGACACCTACCAGGTATACATATACCTTCCCTTACCAAGGCAAACCATGACACGGCTTGATTCGGCTTGGCTCGCCTTGGCAAGTTCGGAAGAAACCACGACTCCTGGAGAAGTCGTATCCCAGCCTGACGCACAGACCAGACGCTGTCCTCCCTGCTCACAGAGAAAACAGCTTCCAGTGTTCTGACTCTCTTCGCGGGGTGTTAGAGTTTGAGATCCGGAAAGAGATTCCCACCTCTCTCATTATAAGGTATGGAGCTGACTAGAACTTAGAGGGACTCTTGGCATACAAACTTAGTATTTACCTTGCTGTATAAAACAGCACCTACTTCTTACCTCGTACTAAACTTAGGTTAGGGACACTAGGGTAGAACTATTTAGAAGCGTCGGACGAGAATCCATATTTTAGCCTGTGTTATTTATGTATGTTTATATGAATATATGTCATAGCTAAAAGACAATGCTATTACTTCTTCTTACTGCTTACGCTGTACGTATTATATTTTGCATGCTGTCTTGCGATTGTAAGAGCTAATATATCTTGCACGAGAAATAAGACTGTTCAATAAATCCTTTTATTGAAACGCCTGTCTATCTATTTCTGTGTAACTCTGAAGAAACAAAGCGTGCATGATTTACTGAGTGAAACTGTTATCTATTGTTTCCACGATTCTAAGACTGTTCCAATTTTAAGGCAAACAGAGTTGCCATGTTTATGCGGTTGTCAGAAACTACTCCCTTCTTGTTTATTCAAGAAGTTTCTAGTGACCTCTGAGTTAGCTAGTAATTAAGTTTAATATACTCGATAGAGGCATACTGACTTCAGTCCTATGCAAAAAGTATCGTGTATATTATTCCAATGCACAGAGCCTATAAGGGAAATAAGAACTACACTAAATGGCACCCAACGGATTGGTAAGGCACTAATTTAACGCTAGATACTGAAGTAACTCAGTCGTGCTTTTCTCAGAGACCCCTACTCACAATACTCCATAAGACGTCTGGAGTGGGTAGGGATAATATCCGCCATAGCTGAGTAGGACGAGAATCCTATGTATTAGCTGTTTGGTTTGTTCAACGTTGAAGGATACAGTGTTCCAAAATATTGTGCATCTTACCTTTGTTTCCTTGAAACTTGTTCTACATTTTTCAAAAACAATGTCCCTTAATGGGGACACTAACACCGAACACAGTGTAGCTGCGGCTGACCCAGTCGTGACAGCTTTTAATCAAACAGGTTTTAATGAAACCGAGGATGATGTTATAAAAATCCGTCCAAATTTAAGTAGAGGCATCACTCTAAAACTTATAAACATGGCCTAACACCAAGAGGTGGGAGAGCAGTTTTCGTGATAGAGGCACATGAATCTTTTCAGACAGAGGTATTCTATTTGTGGGTAATATTCCCAGAATCAAATCTAGTAACAAAAGTGTTTTACTTCTACAAAGAAGATGAACTTCCCAAGGAATATATTCCTTTCGAGGATATTCAAATTTCACTCACATACAAGGAGCATAATCTCTGGTTTAAAGGCGCAATAAAACATTATAATCACATTACCAGGCTGGGTCCACTAGGTAGACCAGGAGCAGCATGGCCAATTGTAGCCACCTACACACCTCATCCGGACATTGAAGCAATGTCAGACGAGGAATTACTTAATCAAATACAAGAATTATTAGAATTTCACAGTTCAACCAACATTTACCATTCCAAATCAAACCCCTCAACAGGAGAATACACTAAAAATTACTCCACAGACTTTACATGCAGTCATGGGTAAAATGCCCACAAAACGTGAACAAATTCCATTCTGGATAGCTCCAAAAATTACTCAAATCGAAGTAGAAATATTTCCTAATACTAGCCCTTATGAGAAACACAGAATCCTAACAATCTATTTACCAACGGGGATCACACCACATCTGGAAGACTGCACCACTTGGGGCACACACAGTCTTTGCTGCCATCTATACTAAAACACATGGTGTTCCGTCTATTGCGGTTATACCTGATGTCCTGAAACAAATTTAAAACAAATACGGGACAGAGTCTGCTCTGAATTTATGTATGAAATTACTGAAAAACATCAACCAGGTCTCAATAATAATATTATCTAATATTAAAGGGGAGGCAGCATCAGTTTGCGATCCGCCAACGCTTAAGGGAATTTGATGTAACGGAACATCAACAAGAACTACCCAGAATAATAGAAAAATCCTATGAAGAATTAGGCAGAGGCAGTTTGGGTGGAAAACCAATTAAACCACAACTGTCTGAAGGTCCTGAAAAGGACTCTAATAAACACAATCCTACAACTTCTAAAAAGAAGTGAGAAAATAACAAATAACATTCAAAAGAGAATAATTCTCAATCCCGAGGTAGGTCGCCTCAAAAGGAGCCGTCTGAAAGGAGGTATAACCTCAGGAATAGGGATAATTTGAGAAA
The DNA here is from genome assembly GCF_964261635.1 of Lissotriton helveticus. NCBI lineage: Eukaryota > Metazoa > Chordata > Amphibia > Caudata > Salamandridae > Lissotriton > Lissotriton helveticus. The sequence goes on along the minus strand of NC_136069.1, from coordinate 9,914,212 downwards.
ACCTGACAGGTATCAAGATACTGATACACATTCCTCTCTTACCTTTCAGATATCGTCACAGACATCCGAAAGAAGAGGATGGTCAGATCAAAAAGAAGAATGCGTGAAGTCCAAAGACGATCAACACGTTCAGAAAAACAAACCAAAACCTCAATAAACCAAAAAGAAGGTAGCAGGTCTAAAATTCAGACATGCCGAGGATCTTGAGGACACAACACAAGAACGAAGAATGGGCTCAGATAATGCTGGACAGCACAGAAGAAGTAACAATAACTCGCCAGAACCTGAAGGAACTTCTGGAGACAGTGGACTTGAATGAGTACATACAAGTAGAGATTGTAGACACCAGGGTAAGTTCTCTACAAAAGTTATATGAAATAACACTCCAGATGGAGGGAGGCATACCAAAAAAAGTGAAAGCACTCTAGCAGAACAGGACTGGCCACCAGAATTTGTCAGAGAGTGCCCACATAACGAAGACATCATTATGCCAGCCTCTCTAATCATATTCCAATACATTTAAAATATACTTATGACAGGAAATGGGTAATTGCCTAAGACCCAGCATTATATAAAAATCATGTAGGATGGGATTGTTGTATGTCGTTTTAGATTCCGAATGGATTTTCCCGATTCTTGCCCTTATATAGGTACAAATCACGCTGTCCTTATATAGGCATAAAAATCAAGCCCTTATTTAGGCATGAACTCAGTTAGTTTTACAATGAACAACTATTCCCCAGGGGTTCATTCATGATGTTCATATACCCGACTTTACGTTAAAGATGGCATTCCTAAACACCTTCAAGGTATAAATATACCTTCACTTGCTATGGCAAAACACAGTGGTTCGGAGCAGTTCGATGACATACTTGCCCTTCAGAGCTCGCTACAGCAAGTGCCGAAGGAAGCCGACTCTCCAGCTGACGCACTGATTAGGAAGCTGCCCTCCTCTGCTGAGAAATCCATCTCCAGTATTTCTGACTCCCCTTGCGGGGTGTTGGGAAATCGAGTCCCGAGACAGAGATACCAGATCTCCTTCATTCTAAAGGTATGGAGTTGATTAGAACCTAGAGAAACCTTTGGTAGATTCTTAGCAAAACTAAACCTATGCTAAAGACCATACTTACTTCTTCCCGCATACTATACTTAGGTTAGGTACATTGGGGTAGGCTTATTTTAGAAGCACCAGTTGAGTATTTTTGTCTATGTTATTTATGTATGTATTTTTATATGGCTTAGAAACCATACAATGCTTTTACAGTATTATTTCATATTACTGTTTACGCTGTACGCATTATACTTTGCAGTCTGCCTAACGATTGTATCAGCTCAACTTTCTTGCATGAAAAAGAAGACTGTTCAATAAACCCTTTTTTATTGAAAACTTCTGTCTCACTATTTCTCTGCAACTCTGTAGAAACGAAGCATGCATGATTGACTGAGGGAAATACTTATCTATTGTTTCCACGAGTCTGAAGATACGTTTTTATTTTTGGGGAAACAAAGATGTCGTGTTTATGTGGTTGTCAGAATCGAATCCCTTCTTGTGAATTCGAGAAAGTTTCTTGTGACCTCTGAGCTAGCTGGCACTCACTATCAAGTTTAGTATATTCTATAGAGACCTAGTTGATCTAAGTCCTACGCCAAATCTATAGGATATATTATTCCAATGCGCAGAGCCTACTGGGAATATAGGAACTACACTACATGGCGCCCAACGTTTGGTAAGGCACTAATTTAACGCTAGATACTAGAGTAACTCAGTCATGCTTTTCTCAGAGACCCCTTTTTCCGTTATACTCCAATAGACATCTGGAGTGGGCAAAAGGATAAAATATCCGCCATAACTGAGTAGGACGAAACTCCGATGTATTAGCTTTTTGGTTTTTTCAACGTTGAAGGATACAGTGTTCCAAAATATTGTGCACCTTATCTTTGTTTCCTTGAAACTTGATCTGCAAACTTTCAGTCAACGAAATGCCCGACGGCAATAACACCGAGAGTGGTGGAGCAACGGCTGATCTAGCAGTTTTTGACACAACAGGCTTTAATGAAGCCGACGAGGATGCTATATGCATTCCTATAAATTTAAGGAAAGCCATCACTATAAAACCTTTAAAAAATGGCCTAACATCAAGAGATGGTAGGGTAGTTTTTGTGATAGAGGCACATGAATATCACCAGACAGAGGTATTCTGTTCATGGATAGTGTTCCCGAAGCAAATCCAATAACACGTGTTTCACTTCTACAAGGAAGATGAATCACCAACGGAATACATTCCCTTCGAGGATATTGAAATTCCACTCACTTACCAAGAGCATGCGCTCTGGTTTAAAGGCGCCCTAAAACATATAAATCACATTATCAGGTTCGATCCACTAGGTATACCAGGAGCAACATGGCTAGCTTTAGCCAACTACAGACCTGACACTGACATTGAAGCAATGTCGGATGAGCAATTACTTAGTAATATACAAACTTTAATAGAATTACATGGTTAAAGGTATTTACTAAAAACACTCCTACTCCTCCTAAAAAGAAGTGGGAGAACACTAAACAAACTTCTAAAGAGAAGCGTTCTCATTTCAGGGGTAGATCTCCTCAAAAGGAGCCCTCTGAAAGGAGGTATAACCTCAGGAATAGGGATAATTTGAGAAAACCTGATAGATATCAAGATACTGATACACGTTCCACTCGTACCATTCAGACTTCGTCATAGAAATCTGAAAGGAGAGGATGGTCAGAACACAAGGAAGAACGCGTAAAGTCCAAAGACGATCAACACGTTCAGAAAAACAAGAAACCTCAATTCACCAAAAAGAAGGTAGCAGGTCTAAAGATCAGACATATCGAGGATCTTGAGGACACAACTCAAGAATGAGGAGTGGGCTCCGTCAATGTTGGACAGGCAGCAGAAGTCACCATAGCTCACAAGAACTTGAAGGATCATCTGGAGACAGTGGACTTGAATGAATACATTCAAGTTGAAACTGCAGATACCAGAGTTAGTTCTCCACATAAGTTATACGAAGTAACATTCAGGATGGAGGTAGATATAACAAGAAAAATAAGAGCAATCTTTTGGGAGCGACTCTCTCAGGGTTATGACATTCTTCTTGCTGAACAAGACTGGCCAGCAGAATTTGTCAGGGAGTGCCTACATGGCGAGGACATCATTATGCCAGCCTTCTCCAACCATATTCCAATTCACTTAAAATGTACATATGCCAGGAAATGGGCTGTAGCCCAGGCTCCTGCATTATACAAAAATCAAGTAGGATGGGATGAGGATTCTCCTCACCATAAAATCCAATTGAAAACTCAACCAACTACGCAAAGGCAGTATCCAGTATCCAGTTAAGCAAGAAGCTAAAAAACAGGTCAGGGAGATCTTAGATCAACTTGAATACCAAGGGATGATTGAAACATGCACCTCGTCCATGAACAATCCTTTGTTTCCTGTCTCCAAACCAGACAATACATATCATCTAGTTTTACACTACAGGCACTTAAACTCTTGTTGCAAAACTTTTGCAGTACAAAATGCACACAGTGCAGCACTAATGAATAACATCGTGCACAAAAAATATAAAACAACATTAGATATTTCAAATGGTTTCTTCTGTCAAAACATTGCACCAGAAAGCAGGTATTTGACCGCTTTCTCCAGTATGGGAGTCCTCTAGCAATTTTGTCGTCTCCCACAGGGATTCAAGAATAGCCCAGTATTATTTTCAGCCAGGGTAACAGAGTTACTACAAATGTATGATGATGAGGCATTATCTTATGTCGATGACATCTATCTTACAGACGATGAAAACAGTGAACACCATCATACTTGGGTTCACATCTGAAGGGTACAAATTCAACTTTAAAAAGTCACAAATTGCCCACCTCACTGTCCTATTTTTAGGATATGAGTTATCAAGTGAAGGCAAAAGCCTAGCAGACAACTTCTTAGAGAAGTGTGCAGTACTCCAAACTCCAAAAACGCTGAAGAACTTACAATCAATTCTAGGTTTCCTGAATTTCGGAAGAACTTACATTCTAAATTATGCAGAGAGGGTTAAACCCCTCTACGAATTGATAAAACCTGATTTCAAACCAATTAATCTGACTCAGACACACACAAAATTTTTACGATCATTACAAACAGACATGTTAACTAAAACAAAACTGCAAACACGCGCAAATGAATGCAACCTTGTAATCCGAATCATCCCAGAAATATGCGGATTCACATACCTGACCTCTAATGAGGGAGAAACGGTACCAATAGCTTATAAATCACACTTGTACACACAAGCTGAAATGAAATTCAGTTCTACTGAAAAAAATTCTGACTGCGGTTCAAACTGCTGTAGCAAAAGAAAGAGCCCTCGCACAAGGTAAACGTATAATAATCGTTCACCGGTACCTGCCCTAGAGGAAGTAACAAGAGCAAGCATTCCGAATGCTAAAGCTCTACATCCAAGATGGATACAATGGGTTTATTCTCTCGCTGCATCAGACGTAGTCTACGAATTTGATCCTAACTTAAAAACGCAATAATTTCTCCAATACGTATACGAATGTCCTCTGCCGACTGAAATTCTACCTCGGGAACATTACGGCTGTATAATATATACAGACGGTTCAGCACAACCCGCAGTTGGGGGTAAACAAGCATATAGTGCTGCGTGCGCGATTGTCAAAGGTCGTTGGCACGAAGGAAAATTTAGACCCCTGGTCACTAAAACTCAATCACTTGGAGACTGTACAGCTCAGCGAGCTGATCTACAGGCTTTTAAGATGGCGCTTGAAAATACTGATCGCGAAGTTCCCACACTAATAGTGTGCGATTAATATTATTGCATCCAGTCTTACAATGAATACTTGTAGAACTGGGTTCAAAATGGTTTCAAAGATGCAAAAGGTGGCACAATCAAGCATAAAATGCTTTGGGAACAAGTAGTTCTTTTACAGAAAGAACTACAAAAGACTCACGTGATACATACACTGAGTCATCAACGTGATAGCGTTCACGTTGCAGGGAATTCATTGGCTGATGAGGCCGCAAAGGCAGCTGTGCAAACGGCTTCCATAGCTGCCATTACCCAGTCAAAAACAAAAATAGACAGCGAGATAATGCAAGCTGTCAGTGCTTGAGTAAAAGACAGTTGTAAGACACTCCCGAAAGGCTTTCCAGTAAAGTACTCATACAAAACTGATGCGAATAATGTTCCTTTTGCTGTAATCCCTGGAGTGGGGGATAGGGCAATTCCAAACATGGAACACAGGTTAGGACTAATTTAAGCGGCACATCATGGGCTCGCTTCTGCACATGCTGGTGTTTCCTCCACAGTATCGTTATTAAAACAGAGATATTGGTTGCCACGCATGAGAAAACAGACTAGAAACTATGTTCTAGAATGTGAAATATGCCAAAAAATGAAGGTATCAACAGTGAAATGACCTGCACAGACGCCCCTTCTAATCTCAGATAAACCATTAGCATGTGTTTACCTGGACCACTGTGGTCCCTTACAAAGTGATTGCAACTATAAATATATCATGGTCGCAGTAGATTCCTGCACGAGATTCATTTGGATGTGGCCCCAGTGCACGGCTGACGCCAGAACTGTTATAAAAGATTTGCGAGTCTTTATCGGCACATATGCAATTGTCATGCTACATTCTGACCAGGGTCCTGCGTTTAGCTCTCGAGCTTACAAGGAGGCCATGGCCAGCTTGGGCATTGCATTGCGGTACTCTAGTCCATTCCATCCCGAGGGAATTGCGGTAGTGGAGAGAAAAAACCGTTACATAAAGCAATCTATAACAGCGAGGGTATTAGGTTCGGGTGATGGGTGGGTCAAACATCTAATAAATGTCCAACGTAGTCTTAATAATCTGCCAAGAAATTCTATGGGTGGAATCACTCCGTATGAACTTTTGTTTGGTACAAGAATGATAATCGAAGACCTCGATTGTCAGACTTCAGTGGTGGAACAAAAACCTTTGATATCAAAGATCGTTTGGCTGTTTTACAGGACTAAAATGAAACAAGAAGAAGTCTAAGTAACACAAGCTAAAGCCAAAGGCCACTGAAGAAAAAACACCTGTCTCAGCAAGACCTGTCTGGATTCCAAAGATTGGGGATCTGGTCAGAGAAAAGATCGCGGTGAAGAAGGAATTTTGGCCTTTCAGAAAAGCTGTACCATCTTGGCAATCAGCGGAACAAGATCAGTAATACTACCGCCCCTTGCTGGTAAAAAGGAGAACAGAGTTGTGTCAATCGACCTGGTAAAACCACAATTATGTGGCCAATAATAAGTAGTAGGCCCAGTGGACTCCCAAGAAGTAGCAGAAGACCAAACCTTGCTACAATCCAAGAGGTTCAAACTGAGAGACTAATCACATTTGATAAACCTGCAGTAAATAAAGAAGGACTATGCAACAAAGCGATGGAACTTGTGCCTATTGAAACCCAAATTGCAACAGTTCGTCAAGAAACACCTGTCTACAATGATGTAGCATCTGACCATACAAATCCAAAGATTAATGAAAATCCGGAAGCTATTCCAACAATTGACAGAACTGCATCTGGCTACTTCATCAATTTCAATGACTTTTCTGATGATCCAAGTGAACATGAGGACAAGCCAGCAAACAAAACTTTCAAAGACAAAATTACAGAACTCTTTCATCAACTTCAAGAAACATATCTTATTTAACCATGGATTGAATTATGGATTGTGCTAGGTGTACTTTTCCTCCTGCTCTGGCTAATGGTTTTAAGCTTGGGAAGTATAATTGAGGGAAAATAAAGTACAATGGACACAGCAAGTCAGAACATCAACTTGGTTCTAAAGCCCCACAGATCGTCTCACATCGAAAAAAGAGAACGGTCATCAGTGAACATCACAGCCATTCCTATACCTGGTGGTGTAGCATGCAACACAACTGATTACGAAATCTATGGCCCGGTTGAACTCTTGAAATATCCACATCAGTTTAAGGTTTCCTTAAGTGACTTTGTATCGCCTAGTACTTTCTCTGATGATTGGAACTTTGAAAATAATAAAAATATGATGTCAGATTTAGAAATGTCAGCAAAATTTATTTACAGAACATGACTTACAAGGTTCATCAAATTATGAAGAAATGTATTGCTTTAATCATTATGGGCATCACTATTTGCATAAATCTGCTAATCCTAGAAATGTTTTTACTTATAATCAATGGGAGCATTGTCCAACACCGCCAAAAGGCAGTTCGAAAACATTTTATGAGAAATTCCCGTACTTCTCAGGGTTTAATACACTGATCCTGAAACGTTTTATTTTAAAATTTTAAATAAGACAGGAATGAAAAACATGTTGACAAATACTAAATGAATTTATTCTGAAAAATTTTATGAAAAAATTTCTACATTTGGTTTTGAATATTGGAAAAACAACATTGAGACAAAAACCATCTGGGGTACAAAAGACTGGCAAGTACAAGGTCTAGAATCATTATTCAGAGCCTGCATGATCCCAGAACAGATAATATTCCTTAATGACACCATTCAACAAACAACCTGTCTTGGTCTAGCTAAGATAAAGGACTTAAACAAACCGTCTATACCAAAGCCCATACCTGATAGTAATAGCACTACAGATGTGGAGATAGATGTATCCCATATTTTACACCAAAACAGAACAAATCCTGATTGGAAAAAATGGTTGATCTGGCCCACAAACACTAATAATTGTCAAAATAGATTCCTGAACAAAACCCAGGGGTTCAAACAGAACAGGCCAGACCCAAGATATTCCTAGAGACAGGGATAATAACAACATACAGTGTAGGAAAACTATGCCTCGAGTGGCTACAGAAATCTACACTACCTGAAATTAAGCAACACTTGACTTTACTTAAAGAAGGTGCTGACTTGCGAGATTTCTTAATGGGACCTCGCAAACAGCGCCAAAAACGTTTCATATACGCCGGTATATACGCTGCTTACTGTTGTATTTCTATCTAGGACCCTAATTCGATATTCCCGATTTATGCCCTTATATGGTTATAACAAACAATATCCTTATAAAGGCATAAGAATCATATTCATATTTAGTAATAGCCCATGCAGTCCAAATACGGCAAGGCTACTCCCCTAGACTCCTAGAAAGTACAACGCGTTCTTTAAACAAACCAAGCCTCCAGCAGCCCGGGAAATCCCCCTGCTTTTGTTTTGATTTGAACAAGAACTCCTGGAGTCCTGAAAGAACTGTTAGTTCTTAGTGACGTCTTATGTCCAACCTTACGTCAAACCCGGCACCTTTCAGGTATAAATATACCAACGCTGCCTTAAGCAAACACACGGTGGTTTGGAGCAGAGCGGCTATCTACTTGCCCGAGAGCCCAGCTGATGCGAGAGCCCACGGAAGCCGCCCCTACCTTTTGACGCACTGAGAAAGACGCTGTCTTTTTCTCCAGCCGAGAAAATCCAGCTCCGGTGTTTCCAGCCACCCTTGCGGGTTGCTGGGAGATCGAGTCCTGAAGAGAGAGATACAAGACCTCCCACATTCTATTACCAAGGTACGGAGCTGACTAAACCCTTAAGAGAATTCTTGATTCAGATTTCTTGGCAAAACCAACTTAACTCAAACTGCTACTTACTTACTCCTTCCCACGTATTAGGCTTAGGTCAGGTACACCGGGATAGGCGTATTTAGAAGCACCAGTTGAGTACGTTAGTCAATGTTTTTATGTATGTATATATTTTATCCATTTTAAAGTATCATATGGCTAGGAAACCATATCAATGCTTTTACAGTATTATTTCATAATACTACTTTTACTGTACGCACTTTACTTTATGATAAGTATTGCAATTGTGGCAATTCATTTCTCTTGCATGAGAAAGAAGACTGCTCAATAAATAACACCTTTTATTGAAAACGCCCGTCTCTCTATTTCTCTGCACTCTGGTGAAACTAAGTATGCACGGTTGACTGAGTGAAATAACTGTCTATTGTTTTTACACGACTCTAGAGATACGCTCTTATTCTGAGGGAGCAAAGTTGTCATGTTATATGGTTGTCAGAAGCTAATCCCTTCTTGTCTAAGTCCGGAGAGTTAACTCTTTCCTGAACATTCGAGAAAGTTTCTAGTGACCTCTGAGCTAGCTGGCAAAACTAATTAAGTCTAATATAGTCAGTAGAGACCTAGTCGACCTCAGTCCTACGTCTACACTACTGTTTATATTATTCCAATGCGCAGAGCCTATTGGGAATATAGGAACTACACTACATGGCGCCCCACGTGGGGCAAGGCGATAATCTAACGCAAGACACTTGAGTAACTCAGTCGTGCCTTTTCACACAGAACCTTTTTCCCGTAAAAACTCCAAAAGACGTCTGGAGTGGGTAAAAGGTTAAAATCCGCCTGAACTTAGTAGGAAGAGATTCTTATGTATTAGTTTTTGGTTTAGTCAACGTTGAAGGATACAGTGTTCCAAAATATTGTGCACCTAATCTTTGTTTCCTTGAAACTTGATCTGCAACAAAAAGCTTTCTGTTAGTAAAAATGAAGGAAAGTGAAGACGAAAGGGAGGAAGCTAGAATAGCAGCTCAACTCCTAGCGGATGACACAACTATTCAACAGAACGACCCGAATGTTATAATCATTCCGGTAAATGTAAGAAAAACTATAACTCTTAAACTTACAGAAAATGGACTAACACCAAGAGGTAGCACAGTCATATTCGTGGTAGAGGCCCATGAATATCGGCAGACAGAGGTATTCTATTCATGGATTAACTTTCCAGGAGCAAACGCTGTAACACACAAATTCCACTATTACAAAGTAGAGGAACCCCTGGATGAATACACTCCTTTCGAGGACGTTGAAATCCCACTAAATTACCAAGAGCACCTGCGCTGGTTTAAAGGAGCCCTAAAACGTCAAAATCACATCACCAGGCTCGGTCCACTAGGTAGACCAGGAGCAACATGGCCGGTTCTAGCCAGCTACACACCACATCCCGACATTGATAAAATGTCAAGCGAAGAACTTTTAGTTAAACTAAAAGAATTACCAAAGGCATATAGAGAATGAGTTCAATCGGCAATGGACGATATAACATATCTCCAGAAATTGAAAGAAACAGATATAGCAGAACAACCATTTGAACTTGCCAGAATCATAGAAAAATCCTATGAAGAACTAGGTAGAGATAGTTTGGGTGGGAAACCAGTAAAACCCCAACTAACTGAAAAACCTGAAAAAACATTTATTAAAAATAATCTAAATACTCCAAAAAAGAGTTGGGATGGTAACAAACAATCCACTCCCAGAGAAAAACTATACCAGTACAGAGGAAGGTCTCCTCAACGGAGAGAAAGATCGCCAGACCGAGGAAACAAGTCTCCCCAGAGGGAGCCCTCTGAGAAAAGATACAACCTTAGAGATAGGGATAAATTGGGAAAACCTGATAGATATCAAGATATTGATACACGTCCCTCTCGATCTTTTCAGACTTCCTCACAGAAATCGGAAAGAAGAGAACGGTCAGAACACAAGGAAGAGCACGTCAAGTCCAAAGACAAGGAACCTGCTCATCAAAGTAAAAAATTACAATTTCCAAGAAAGAAGGTAGCCAGCATTAGAATTAAACATGCCGAGGATTCTGAGGACACAACTGAAAAACGGAGAGTGGGCCTCGCAAGATCCTGATGAATCTTCTGGAGACAGTGGACACGAATGAATACATTCAAGTGGAAACTGCAGATACCAGAGTTAGCAAACCTCATAAAATATACGAAATAACACTGCGTATAGAGGGGGACAAGACTAGGAAAGTAAAGGGTCTCTTTTGGGATAACCTTTCTAAAGGCTATGACATCCTTCTAGCCGAAAAAGACTGGCCACCAGAGTTTGTCAGGGAGTGCCCTCATGGCGAAGAAATGATTATGCCTGCCTTCTCAAATCATATTTCAATTCCTAAATAATCCATATATGCAAGAAAATGGTCAGTGGCCCAAGCTCCTGCTTTAAATAAAAATCATGTAGGATGGGATGAGGATTCTCCTCACCACAAAATCCAGTTAAAAAGTCAACCCACTGCACAAAGGCAGTACCCAGTTAAACAAGAAGCTAAAAAGCAAGTCAGGGAGATCTTAGATCAACTTGAATACCAGGGGGTGATTGAAACATGCACAAATGAACAATCCTTTGTTTCCCGTCTCCAAACCAGACGATTCATATCGTCTAGTTTTGGACTACAGACACTTAAACTCCTGTTGCAAAACATTTGCAGTACAAAACTCACACAGTGCAGCACTAATGAATAAGATCGTGCGTAAAAAATATAAAACAACATTAGACATCTCAAATGGATTCTTTTGTCAAAACATTGCACCTGAAAGCAGGTATTTGACCTCTTTCTCAATAATGGGGTCGCAAAAACACTTCTGTCGACTCCCACATGGATTCAAGAATAGCCCAGGATTATTCTCAGCAAGGGTAACAGAGTTACTACAAATATATGATGATGAGGCATTATCTTATGTAGATGATATCTATCTCACAGATGATGACCTGGAGACTCACTTGAAAAGAGTGAACACCATAATACTTGGGTTTGCAGCTGAAGGTTACAAATTCAACTTTAAAAAGTCACGAATTGCCCATCTAACTGTCCTGTTTTTAGGATATGAACTATCAAGTGAAGGCAAGAGCCTAGCAGACAACTTCTTAGAGAAATGTGCTGTACTCCAAGCACCAAAAACGCTGAAGAACTTACAATCAATACTAGGTTTCCTGAATTTCGGAAGAACATACATTCTAAATTATGCAGAGAGGGTCAAACCTCTCTATGAATTAATAAAACCTGATTTCAAACAAATTAATTGGACTCCGAAAAACACAGAAATTTTAAGATCATTGCAAACAGACATGTTAGCTAAAACAAAATTACAAACTCGCGAAAACGTACGCAACCTTGTAATCCGAGTCATCCCAGGAAGATGCGGATTCACGTACCTGACCCCTAATGAGGGAGAAACGGTACAAATAGCTTACAAATCTCACTCGTACACATAAGCTGAAATGAAATTCAGTTCAACTGAAAAAATTCTAACTGCGGTTCAAACTACTGTAGCAAAAGAAAGAGCCCAAGCCCAAGGCAGGATAACTGTTTTAACAGCAGAATCAGCCCTTGAGGCATTAACAAGTCCACGCAATTTGAATGCTGTGGCATTAGATCCAAAATGGATACAATGGGAAAATTCTCTTGCTACAGAAGACGTGAAATACTATTTTGACCCTGTGGGGCTTCAGGGGGGGTCTCAAACAGATTCGCACACACGGGTTGTCGGGGTAGTGCAGGTTTTTTTATTTGATAAAGTCTGCGTTTCTGTACAGGCACCCGGTAAAAGGGTAGGGGTTGTTCTGCCTCCTCCGTCGTGGTTCTTCCCCCTCCGGAGCGTCGATCCCAATGCCTCCTGGGAGTTGTAGGCCTTTTACCCGCCGTCTCGTTGTCCTCGACGTGCCGGTATAGGAAAAGAAAAGAAAACCCGTCTCAGTACAAGAGTTCGGTATTACACTTCGTGTGGGGGAAAGGGGGTGAGGGGAACACACGTGCCCGCTAATACCCCCTGTTCAGTGACGTGATCCCTTGTGCTCAGAAAACAACAACAAGGGTGTGTAGATGAGGGTTCGTGCATTAAGGGGGCTTCCCTCGTCTGATGCCTGCCCACCCTGTGAACTTGGACCGTACCTGGTCGAGCCACACTTCCGTGTTAGTGTGGCTGGGCGATGCGCGTTCCACAGAGCCTCCTGGCTTATTGCGGTAGCCGCCCTCAGCGTTGTCCACCGGTCCGGTCGTCGCCTTCTCCCCTGGAGTCTCTTCGTAGCTCCGCTCCGCCTCTGCTTCTCTCCCCGTCTTCCTCCGAGGTCGCGCTGGTATTCCCTCGTAGGTCCTCCGGTGTTCCTCTGCTTCCTCCGCTTCCGTGCTACTCTCTCCGTCCTCCTCTTCCTCGATTCTCAGTCTTTCCTCCGCCCTCCGTTCGTCTTCCTCCTCCGTCCACTCCGCTCCGCTGTCTCTCCACTCACGCCACCAGTCTCCTACTCCGCCTCCGGGTGTCTCGCACACCTGGCTTGATTCAGGGATGGGTTTTACCTCTTCGGGGAGGGCGTGCCGCCATTCCGGATCCGCCCCCTTAAAGGTGTAAGCCTGTCGATCCTCCGCATCGGACCGTCTTCTTACGTCTTCAGGTGTACTCCATGCCTCTGTATGCTGGACGAAAAGGGCAGAAACATTAATAGGCATACCAGGGGGCCCCTCATCCGGGTCCCCCACGTCACAGACCCAAAACTGAAAAAACTAGAAGATCTAGAATATGAAGAAGAATATCCTCTGCCAATCGAAATTCTGCCTCTCGAACAGTACACATGTGTAATCTACATAGACAGATTTGCACAACATTACGATGTAGAGAAAACATCCTACAACGCAGCGTGCGCGATTGTTAAAGGTCGCTGGCGCTTTGGTAAATTCAGACCAATAGTCACCAAAACTGAATCACTCAGAAACTGTTCAGCTCAGCGAGCTGAAATCAGATCTTTAAAGATGGCGCTTGAAAATGCCGATCGTGAATTCCCGACACAAATACTGTGCGATTCCATTTCTGCGTCAGGTCTTACAATAATGACTTGCAGAACTGGGTTCAAAATGATTACAAAGATGACACAGGTGCCACATTAAAGCATAAAATGCTTTGGGAACAGGTAGTTCTTTTGCAGAAAAAACTACGGAAGACTCACGTGATACATACACTGAGTCATCAACGTGATGGCGTTCATGTTGCAGGGAATTCATTGGCTAACAAAGCCACAGCGGAAGCAGCTCAACCGGCTTCCGTAGCCACAAAAAAGCGTTCTAAAAAACACATAGACGGGGAAACCATGCAGGCGGTAAAAGCGTCTTTAAAAGGCGACTATGCAGCATTACCTCTGAACTATCCACTCAGTAATACATACATAATTGATGCAAACTCCGTTCCTTTTGCTCAAATCCCTGGAGTGGGGGATAGAGTAATTCCAAACACGAACCGGAGAGTCTTATTGATAGCAGACGCACACATGGGTGAGGGTTTAAGGCACCTAGAGATCGTGAAATCTCTTAAAGAATTACAATCAGAATACTGGTGGCCGGGGATGAGCTGGCAACATTACAAATTTGCGAAGGGCTGTCCAGACTGCAATAGAGATCGCATTCGTGAACCGACCGGAGTATTGCCAGGACCCTTTTATTAGAAAGCATCAGGCTATCTATACGCAGAAATCCAGCAGGAGAAATGCGTCCCCTTAATATTTAAGACTAGATTCACTTAAAATGTAGACACCAGCACTCGACTGACGCCAGAACTGTTATAAAAGATTTGCAAAGCTTTATCGGCACATACGCAATTGGCATGCTACATTCTGACCAGGGTCCTGCGTTTAGCTCTCGAGCTTACAAGGAGGCCATGGCCAGCATGGGCATTGAATTGCGGTACTCTTCTCCATTCCATCCTGAGGGAAATGCGGTAGTGGAAAGAAAAAACCGGGACATAAAGCAATCTATAACGGCGAGGGTATTAGGTTCGGGTGATGGGTGGGTCCAACATGTAACAAGTGTCCAACGTAGTCTTAACAATCTGCCAAGAAATTCTCTAAAAGGTCTCACTCCATACAAACTATTGTTCGGTACTAGAATGCACATTCAGGATCTTGATTGTCACACTTAAGTGGTAGATGAAAAATCCTTTTATATCAAAGACCGTTTGGCTGTTTTACAGGACTTAAATGAAACAAGAAAAAGCCTGAGTAACATAAAATTAAAGCAACAGCCGACAGCCACTGAAGAAAAACCACCTTTCCCAGCAAGACCTGTCTGGATTCCAAAGATTGGGGATCTGGTCAGAGAAAAGATTGCGGTGAAGAAGGAATTTGGGCCTTCTTACAGAAAAGCAGTACCTGTCTTAGCTGTCAGCGGAACAAGATCAGTTGTACTACCGCCCCTTGCTGGTAAAAAGGAGAACCGAGTTGTATCCATCGACCTGGTAAAACCACAATCATTTGGCCAATAATAAGTAGTAGGCCCAGTGGACTCCCAAGAAATAGCAGACTACCAAAATTTGCTACAGTCCAAGAAGTTCAAACTGAGAGACTAATCACATTTGAAAAACCTGAAACTGAACTCGGACAAGACGGAAGTCCTCATCCTGGGATCCTCGCCCTCCGCCCGGGACGACTCCTGCTGGCCCCCGGCCCTGGGCACCGCACCCAAGCCAACCGACCACGCACGCAACCTGGGCTTCATCCTGGACTCCTCCCTCTCGATGACCAGACAAGTCAACGCCGTCTCCTCATCGTGCTTCAACACCCTGCGTATGCTTCACAAGATCTTCCGCTGGATCCCGACCGAGACCAGGAAGACAGTCACCCAGGCACTCGTCACCAGCCGAATGGACTATGGAAACGCCCTCTACGCCGGAACCACAGCCAAGCTACAGAAAAGACTCCAGGGCATCCAGAACGCCTCTGCCCGACTCATCCTGGATGTCCCCCGACGCTGCCACATCTCCAGCCACCTGAGGAACCTGCACTGGCTCCCTGTCAACAAGAGGATCACGTTCCGGCTCCTCACCCACGCACACAAGTCTCTCCACGACCTGGGCCCCAAGTACCTCAACGACCGCATGACCTTCTACACGCCCACCCGCCAGCTATGGTCCACCAGCCTCGCCCTTGCCGCCGTACCACGCATCCAAAGAGCCACCGCCGGAGGAAGATCCTTCTCTTACCTGGCTGCCAAGACATGGAACTCCCTCCCCATCCACCTTCGGCTGACCCAGGACCATCTCGCCTTCAGGAGACAACTCAAGACCTGGCTGTTCGAGCAGTAGCATACCCCTTCCCCCAAGCGCCTTGAGACCCTCCCGGGTGAGTAGTGCGCTATACAAATGGATTGATTGATTGATTGATTGATAAACCTGCAGTGAATAAAAAAGGACTATGCAACAAAGCCATGGAACTTGTGCCTCTTGAAACCCAAAATGCAACAGTTCATCAAGAAACACCAATCTACAACGATGTAGTCTCAGACTATGCTAATGAAACAAGGAAAAATCCAAAAGCAATCGTAATCCGGAAACAATTCCAACAATTGACAGAACTGCATCTGGCTACTTCATCAATTGCGATAACTTTTTCTGAAGATCCAAGCGAGCATGAAGAAACGCCAGCAACAAAAACTTTCAAAGACAAAGTGACTGAACTTATTCACCAACTAAAAGAAACATATCTGATTTCACCATGGATTGAATGTTGGATTGTTTTAGGTGTACTTTTCCTCCTGCTTTGGCTCATCATGGTTCTATGTTTGGGAAAATTCATTGATGGAAAATATAGTACAATGGACACAACAAGTCAGAACATCAACTTGGTCCTAAAGCCTCACACATCTTCTCACATCGAGAAAAGAAAACTCTCATCAGTGAACATCACAGCCAATCCAATACCCGGTGGGGTAGCATGGGACAGAACTGATTATGACATTTTTGGCCCGAGTGAGCTCTTGAAATATCCACACCAGTTTAAGGTTTCCTTAAGTGACTTTGTAACACCAAGTACTTTCTCTGATGATTGGGACTTTGAAAACATTAATAATATGATGTCAGATTTAGTAATGTCAGCAAAATTTACAGAACATGATTATTTGCAGGGTTCATCAAATTATGAAGAGTTATATTGTTATAATCATTTTGGTGATCACTATTTGCATAAAACTGCTCAACCTAGAAATGTTTTAACTTATAACCAATGGGAACATTGTCCAACTCCGCCAAAAGGCAGCTGGAAAACATTTTATGAGAAATTCCAATACTTCTCAGGGTTTAAGAACAGTGATCCAGAAACGTTTTATTTCAAAATGGTAAATAAGACAGGAATGAAAACAATGTTGACAAATACAAATTGATATATTCTGAAAACTTTTATGACAAAATGTCTACATTTGGTTTCGAATTTTGGAAAAACAACATTGAAACAAAAACCATCTGGGGTACCAACGATTGGCAGGTACGGGGCCTAGAAGCATTATTTAGGGCCTGCATGATCCCAGAACAAATGATATTTCTGAATGATACAATTCATCAAACTACTTGTCTTGGCCTAGCTAAGATAAAATACTTAAATAAACCGTCTATTCCAAAGCCAACACCTGACAGTAATAGCACTACAGATGTTGAGATAGACATATCCCATATTTTTCACCAAAACAGAACACATCCTGATTGGAAAAAATGGTTGATCTGGCCCACAGATACAAATAACTGTCAAGATAGATTCCTGAACAAAACACAGGGGTTCAAAATGACCAGGCCAGACCCAAGATACTCCCAGAGACAACATCCAGGGATAGTTACAACATACAGTGTAGGGAAACTATGCCTTGAGTGGATACAGAAATCCACACTGGCTGAAATTAAGCAACACTTGACTTTACTTAAAGACGGTGCTGACTTGCATGATTTCATACTGGGACCCCGCAAACAGCGTCAAAAACGTTTCATATACGCCGGTACGAGGCTTGGAAAGTAACACAAATTGAAACAGCAGAAAAAATACGAGAAATTGATCGTATTAATTTGGAAAAATCACTTTCTGTAGTGGACAATGGGTTAATGACTCTGTCCTTCAGAATATATTCACTGGACAGCATTGTATCATCTGCTATTGATATAATAGAGCAGGACTTGATAATGTTACAACATGGTCAGTCTCAATTGCGTTCTATTGTACAGCTTGGCTGGACGTTGCAAAATCTGCGTTCAGGCTACGCGCCATGGCGTTTAATCAACACAACGTCATTATTTTCTATCTTTAACCTTACTGATAAACAAATCAGTTTGGCACAAAAAGGAGCAGACTACACGATTCTGAGCATTGAAAAACTTGAAAGATTACCATTGACAATGTCAGAAAGACCTGTCATTGAATGGATGATAAACGGAACAATTACAATTCCGATAACAACTTTCCAGTTTAAATATTGCCAAGAGTATATACCAGCAGGCCTGTATGAAAGGTTGGGTAAAGGATACATCAAATCAACCTGGGATTTACCTTACACACACAAATGTTACAGTGACGGGAATAAGGAGGTATTCTTTAGCGGAAAAAATTGTAAAAAATCACTAAGTGGTACACTTCTATGTCAAGGTATTAACTTGCATGGAGCCTGCGAAGGGTCTTCAAATAAACTTTCATGTCACCTGCATGGCACTCCTGCAAAACAGATAGAGCCATTTTTCAGACAGCTTTCCAACGGCAGCTACGTACTAATAAGTGACCACAGCTGTTGTGGAATGGTGCCAGGAAATCCCTATCTCGTAACCGTTAGCTCCAGGGTCATTTGCTGTATGCAAGTATTGTATCCACACAGCAATCCAGACATGGAGGCAGCAATATGGCCTTCTCTGAATATCTCTTCCATTCGAATTGATACTTTAAGCAGAATGAAGTCAATTTTTTTACAGACAACTGTGCCTTTAACCTCGTCTAGAGAAACGTATGATCTGCAAGTTGCAAGGACAGCGACAGAGATACATACATTATTATCAGCAAATTGCCCCGTACATTTCGGAGAAATGTTAAGCCAAATCCTAAACATGTCTGATACCAGTGGCATCGCACATGTATTTAAGACAGTTTTTTCGGGACTGTTAACACCCTTTGAAACAGTTCTGGGCATCTTCCCGAATTTTGTCCATTCTGTCTTTGGCGGCCTACCTCTACTTTTGGGGCTCGTAGCAGGAATGTTATTTTTGATCCTTCTGCTTCGATATGGCAAGCCAAGCAGCAGACAAGACTCCAGCAACGATGGGAGAAACGATCCTAGCTATACGCTACCGGGACCGCATCACTAAAGTCCTCGGATTAGCCCGGCTAAGAGATCTGGATATGACCTGGTTTCTTTCATTCAGACCAATCTGGCAAGATTGCATCTTACCTGTGCTTCGATGTATGCTATGCGGAGAAGAATGCGTGTTGGACGTCTGTCTTACACTACCATCAGCAGTACCAATGGATATAGATACCTTGCTAGGTCCGGTAACGACTCATGCATCGTGTTGTCCCCAGCGGTTACCTATTCTGATGACGGCATTCATTGAGACTTCACCACTACGAGTATGTGGCAGTGGAGTACGAGATGAGAGCAGCACCACACAGGTACAACCTTCTGTGAGCATTGCTGATCCTGACATCGATGATAGCAATCACACTCACACATGCACTGTTTCGGCATTTTCAAACTTGGTAGAACTTTCACCTGATGTTGTAGACCAATTTTTTGCGAGTCTGTCTGATATAATGTTCTCTCCAGTCAACGAGAATAACTTTTAAAAACAATGAGCACACAGCGTTCCCTGAACTCTGAATTCGGCCTTCAATTTTGATAAACACAGCCACTGAAAACATTTGGAACTATTTTTCCCCAGAAAGCGAAATTATTTTTTTACTTCCAAAATATTTACCTTTTTCTGGCACATGTACTCTGCTTAAAGTAGAACTATTCTTAGAGAACAGAGCTTCTATTTTAGGAACTCTAGAAACAATATTTTACCTCAGCCTCTAGCACATGTACAGCATTTGTATAAATATGTGATGAAATGGTCTCGACCTTCTTTTTTGTATTCAGAGCCATTTCATGTGTAATTTTCGCAATTCATTCAGCTGATATATATATGCATTTTAACTGAATGATACCACTGCTTGAAAAGCGTACAGTACCAATACTCATTTGCGTGTATTTACCATATACCATTTCAAATGCGATTATGTATTTTGGGGTGGGTTGGAAAACACACATGCATCGTTATATGTTTACTATTGCTTAGTTTTAGTAATGATGGACATTAAATCGTGGAGTGGGTGTTGTATTTCTATCTAGGACCCTAATTCGATATTCCCGATTTATGCCCTTATATGGTTATAACAAACAATATCCTTATAAAGGCATAAGAATCATACCCATATTAAGTCATAGCTAATGCAGTCCAAATACGGCAAGGCTACTCCCATAGACTCCTAGAAAGTACAACGCGTTCTTAAACAAACCAAGACACCATAAGCCCAGGAATCCCCCCTGCTGCTGTATTGATTTGTCCTAGAACTCTTGGATTCCTGAAAGAACTGCGAGTTCTTAGTGACGTCTCATGTCCAACCTTACGTCAAACTCGGCACCTTCCACGTGTAACTATACCAGCATCTGCCGTAGCAAAACACACAGTGGTTTGGAGCAGATCGGCTATCTACTTGCCCGACGCCCTGCCGAAGCGAGTGCTGAAGGAAGCCGACCCTCCCATTGATGCACTGAGAGAGACGCTGTCTTTTCTCCTGCCGAGAAATCCAGCTCCAGTGTTTTCCGGTCACCCTCGTGGGTTGCTGGGAGATCGAGTCCTGAGAGAGAGATACAAGACCTCCTTCATTCTATAACCAAGGTACGGAGCTGATTAGACCCTTAGAGAATTCTTGATTCAGATTCTTGGCAAAAACTATCTTAACTCACCAACATCTCACTTACTCCTTCCCATGTACAAGGCTTAGGTTAGGTACACCGGGGTAGGCGTATTTTAGAAGCACCAGTTGAGTACGTTTAGTCAACTTTTATCATTGTATGTATTTTATCCGTTTTAAGTATCTTATGGCTTAGAAACCATATAAATGCTTTTACAGTATTATTTCATAATACTCCTTTTACTGTACGCACTTTACTTTATGACAAGTATTGCAATTGTGACAATTCACTTCTCTTGCATGAGAAAGAAGAGTGCTCAATAAATAACCACTTTTATTGAAAATGCCCGTTTCTCTATTTCTCTGCACTCCTGGTGAAACTAAGCATGCACGATTGACTGAGTGAAAAAGCCATCTATTGTTTCCGCAACTCTGGAGGTATACTCCTTATTCTGGAGGGAGCAAAGTTGTCATGTTTATGCGGTTGTCAGAAACTAATCCCTTCTTTTCTATTCAGGAAAGTTAACACATTGCTGTTTACTCGAGAAAGTTTCTCGTGACCTCTGAGCTAGCTGGCATTCATAATTAAGTCTAACATATTCAATAGAGACCTAGTCGACCTAAGTCCTACGTCTAAACTATCGTTTATGTTATTCCAATGCGCAGAGCCTATTGGTCATATAGGACCTACACTACAAGCTGTTGTGGCATGTTGCCAGGAAAAGCGTATCTAGTTAGTGTGTCAGCCAGGGTCACTTGTTGTATGCAAGTATTGTATCCAAAAAGTAAGACAGACAGGGAGTCGGCGTTATGGCCTTCACTGAATATCTCTTCTATACGAATTGATATTTTAAGCAGAATGAAAGCCATTCTTTTGCAAAAAACTGTGCCACTGACCTCGTCTAGAGAAACGTATGATCTGAAAGTTGCAAGGACTTCTGCAGAGATACATGCATTATTATCAACAAACTGCCCAGTACATTTTGCAGAAATGTTAGGTCAAATCTTAAACATGTCTGATACCAGCGGAATCGCACATGGATTTAAGACGATTTTTTCGGAACTGTTACCACCATTTGTAGCAGTCCTCGGCATTTTCCCAAAATTCGTGCACTTTGTGTTTGGCGGCCTGCCTCTCATTTTGGGACTCGTAGCAGGAATTCTATTTTTATTCCTTCTGCTCCGATATGGCAAGTCCAGTCACCAGCGATACCCAGACTACCATGGAAAAAGCCCTCCTAGCCATACGGTATCGTGAGAGGATTGCACAGATTCTTGGCTTGGCTCGTTTAAGAGATCTGAATACCACTTGGTTCCTTTCATTCAGACCAATCTGGCAAGATTGCATCTTACTTGTTCTACGATGCCTTCTTTGCGGAGAAGAATACGTGTTAGACATTTGTCTTACACTTCCATCAGTTCTGCCATCGGATGTTGACGCCTTGCTAGGTCTGGTACCGACTCATGCATTGTGTTGCCACCAAGGCTACCAATCCTGCTGACGGCATTTATTGATGTCTCTCCGGCAAGTCTGACTGAGGGTTAGATACGAGGAACAACAGGCACACAGGTACCATCTGATATGAGCATTGCTAATGCAGCAACTGGCGCTGACGGCGATGTTTCTCATCTGTGCACACTTGATCTACTTGATGAAGTAGTTCCACTTTCACTTACTGTGGTACACAATTTCTTTGCCAGCTTCGACGATTTGCTGTTTTCTCCCGACACCGAGAATAACTTTTGAAATTAGCACACAGCGTTCTCTGAACTCTGAATTCGGCCTTCACGTTTCAATAACAGAGCTTCTAACTTTGGAACTCTATTTTACAATACAATTTGAACTTTTTCCAAAATAAGAACTTTTTATGGCACAGAGTATTCTGCTTAAAGTAGAACTATTCTTAGAGAACAAGAATTATTTTGAAGACTTCCTTTAGACAATACTTGGCCTTGTCCTCAAAACCAAAAAAGTTTATATATTCTGCTATGGAATGGTCTCGATTTTTTTCTTCTGTACTTATGAACCATTTCATAAATGTAATATTTCGTGATTCATTAGGTTAGCATTAATCATTTCATGCTATATATATCATATATGTACAAACTTTTCTCAAATGCGTACAGTTTATACTCATTTCATGTACAGCCTTTTTCAAATGCAAATTTTTTATTTTGGGTGGGACTGTAAACACATGCTTTAGATATGTTTCAGTACTTATAATTTAGTAATGTTGAACTTAATAAAGTGGAGTGAGGCTTGTATATGAATTTAGGACCCTAGTGTAATTTTCCCGATTCATGCCCATATATAGGTATAAATCACCCTATCCTTATATAGGCATAGAAATCATAACCATATTTAGACTTAGCCTATGCAGTCCAAATATGGCATGGATACTTGAACTAGTTCCGAGAATCCACAACGATTTCTTGGAAAAACCCACCTTCAGCAGTCAGGGACTTCCCCTTGCTTGAATATTGATTTATCTATGAACTGAAGGAGTTTTCAGAGAACAGAGCACCAGTTGAGTACTTTTAGTCTTTATATATTAATGTATGTATTTCATGTTATTTTATATGGCTTAGAAACCATACCATGCTTTTACAGTATTATTTTATAATACTCTTCATACTGTACGCATTGTACTTTGCAACCAGTATTATGATTGTGGAAGTTCATTTCTTATGCTTGAGAATGAAGACTGTTGAATAAATATTTTTTATTGAAAATGCCCATCTCTCTATTTCTTAGCACCTCTGGTGAAACGAAGCATGCACGATTGACTGAGTGAAATAACTATCTATTGTTTCCGCGACTAGAGATTGATTTCTTATTCTTGGGAAACAAAGTTGTCATGTATATGCGGTTGTCAGAAACTAGTCCCTTCTTGTGAATTCGTGAAAGTTTCTAGTGACCTCTGAGCAAGCTGGCACTCACAATTAAGTCTAATATATGCGATAGAGACCTAATCGACCTCAGTCCTACGTCTAAACTATAGTATATGTTAGTCCAATGCGCACAGCCTATTGGGAATATAGGAACTACACTACATGGCGCCCAACGTTTGGTAAGGCGATAATTTAACGCTAGATACTAGAGTAACTCAGTCGTGCTTTTCACACAGAACCCTTTTTCCCTATAAAAACTCCACGTCAGGTGTGGGTGAAAGGATAATATCCGCCAAAACTGAGTAGGACGAAAAATCCTATGTATTGTTTTTGGTTTGTTCAACGTTGAAGGATACAGTGTTCCAAAATATTGTGCACCTAATCTTTGTTTCCTTGAAACTTGCTCTGCACACTTTCATTAAACAATGTTGGTTAACGGCGACAACAACGCAACCGGTGGAGCTGCGGTAAATGCAAACTAACCGGGTTTAGACGTTACAGGGTTTAATGAAGACGACGATCATGCTATAATCATCCCGGATAACTTAAGGAAAACTATGACTTACAAACTCATAAATAATGGGGTATCATCGAGAGGTTGTAAAGTAATCTTTGTTATAGAGGCACATGAATATCGGCAGACAGAGGTATTCTATTCATGGATTCAGTTTCCTGCAGCAAATGTAGTAACACATGAGTTCCACTACTACAGAGAAGAGGAACCTCCAGTGGAATACGTTCCTTTCAAGGACATTGAAATTACATTAACTTACCAAGAGCATCAGCTCTGGTTTAAAGGCGCCCTACAACATCAAAATCACATTACCAGGCTCGGCCCACTAGGTAGACCAGGAGCAACATGGCCGGTACTAGCCAGCTATACACCACATCCTGACATTGAAAGAATGACAGGTGCAGAACTGTTAGCTCAGCTGAAACAGTTAATTAAAATTCATAGACAGTTGGTCCAATATGTCATGCGGACTTTAACAGTCCAACCAACTGTAAGAACACAAACAAAATTACACCACAGACTATACAATCAGTCATTGGTAAATTGCCCGCAAAAAGGGAACAAATTCCGTTCTGGTTAGCTCAAAAAATTACTCAAATAGAGGCAGTATTTCCTGATAGTACACCTCATGAGAAACACAGAATTCTGACAATCTGTTTACCAATGGGGATTGCACCACACATGGAGGACTGTGAAACTTGAGGTACAGTCTTTGCTTCAATCTACACAAAAACACATGGTGTTCCGTCAATGGCGGTAATACCAGACGTCCTAAGACAGATTCAAAATGAATATGGACCTGAACCTGCTTTAAATCTTGGTATGAAATTACTAAAAGATTTCAAACGGGTCTCGGCTATACTATTAGCTAACATAAAAGGTGAAGCGGAGTCCATGGCAATCCGCCCAAAATTAAAAGAAACTGATATAACAGAGCAGCCATATGAACTTGCAAGAATTATTGAAAAATCTTATGAAGAACTAGGAAGAGATAGTTTGGGAGGGAAACCATTAAAACCCCAACTAACAGAAAATCCTGAAAAAGCTTTTATTAAAAATAATCTCACTACTCCTAAAAAGAAGTGGGAAAACACTAAACAAACATTTCCTAAAGAGAAATATTCTCAGTCGAGAGGAAGATCTCCCCAACGGGAGCCCTCTGAAAAGAGGTATAACCTCAGAAATAGGGATAATTTGAGAAAACCTGATATATATCAAGATACTGATACACGTTTCTCTAGAACCTTTCAGACTTCCTCGCCGAAATCAGAAAGAAGAGGACGATCAGAGCAGAAAGAAGAACGCGTGAAGTCCTAAAAACAAGAAAACTCAATTCACCAAGAAGAAGGTAACAAGCGTAAAGATCAGACATGCCGAGGATCTTGAGGACACAACTCAAGAATGGGGAGTGGGCCCAGACAATGCTGGACAGCGCAGCAGAAGTAGCCATAGCTCGCAAGATCTTGAAGGATCATCTGGAGACAGTGGACTTGAATGAATGCATTAAAGTTGAAACTGCCGACACCAGGGTTAGTGTACCCCATAAGTTATATGAAGTAACACTCCGGATGGAGGGGGACATACATGAAAAATAAAAGCATTCTTTTGGGAGAAGCTACCTAAGGGTTATGACATTCTTCTAGCTGAACAAGACTGGCCACCTGAATTTGTTAGGGAGTGCCCACATGGCGAAGAGATAATTATGCCAGCTTTCTCTGTCATGTATTCCTATAGGTTCTGAATCGATCCCCCTATTCCTGACCCTATTCTGGTTAAACTAACTATCAAGTTAACTAACAGTCAGCCCATGAGGCAAGAAAAGCCCCCATGATGCAGATACCGTTATCTGACGCAGTCACACTACGGCACAGGAACGTGTTATCTGATTAGGTCATAACGCTTGAGATCTAATTAGACAAGCGACATTCCTCCAGCCCCTGATAAGGCATACGACGTTCTCATAACAAATCAAACCTATGACAACCTGGAAAATCCGTGCGGCCATTGTTTTGATTTCACAGAGAACTTCAGTAAAAGAATGTGCTAACGAGCAAGTCGTATGACATCTTTATTGACGTATCTATGTCCATCCTTACGTCAATCTCGGCACCTTTAAGGTATAAATATTGCCGATCTTGCCCTATGCAAACACACGCGTGGTGACGAGACGGAGCAGCCATACTTGCCGAAGCCCAGAAGCAGAGCAGACCCCGCAGGCAGCAGCCCCGCCTTCCTGACGCGCTGAGAGACGCGCTGCTATCTCTTGCCGAGAGACCCAGCACCGGCGCTTTCGGGCGGCCCTCGCAGGCAGCCTGGAATATCGAGAGCAGAGAAAGAGATACCATTCCTCATTCATCCTAACTTCCAGGTACAGAACTGAATAACCCCTCACAGAGAATTCTTTAGTTATTCACTTGGCAAAAACAAACTTAACTTAAACTGTAACTTTCTATTCCCGCCCACGCATTAGACTTAGGTCAGGTACACGGGGTAGGCGTATTTAGAAACACCAGTTGAGTACGTTTAGTCAAATGTATATGTGTATGTAAATATATTTTAATCATTTTAAACATCATATGGCTCAGAAACCATATCAATGTTTTTACAGTATTATTTTATACTATTGCTTTTAATGTATGCACTTTACTTAACTATAAGTATTGCAATAATATCGATCCATTTCTCTTGTACGAGAAAAGAGACTGATCAATAAATAACACCTTTTTATTGAACACGCCCGTCTCTTCCTTTTCTCTACAATCTGATGAGACTAAGAATGCACGTACTGACTGAGTAAAATAATTGCCTTGTGCTCACACGACTCTGGAGATACACTCTTGATTAGGGGAGAGCAAAGTTGTCATGTTCTATGGTTGTCAGAAACTAAATCCCTTCTTGTCTAATCAGGGGAGTTAATTATTTCCTGAACATTCGAGAAAGTTTCTAGCGAACTCTGAGCTACGCTGGCAAACCCAAAACTTAAGTCTAGTATCAACAGTAGTAGACCTAGTTAACGTCTGGCCTAGGCCTTTACTGCTGTAGGTATTATTCCAATGCGCAGAGCCTATTGGGAAGATAGGAACTACACTACATGGCGCCCAACGCGTTTGGAAAGGGCGATAAAACTAACGTAAGACATTTAGAGTAACTCAGTCGTGCTTTCTCACTCAGACCCCTTTTCCCAAATACTCCAAAGACGTCTGGAGTGGGTGAAAGGTAATATCCTCCAAAACCTCGCAGGAGGGAACTCCTATGTAAGGTTCTTGGTTTAGTCAACGTTGAAGGATACACTGTTCCAAAATATTGTGCATCTAATCTTTGTTCCATAAGAAACCTGATCTGCAAACAAACATAATACCATCCTGTCGGTAAAATGGGAGACAGTGATGAAGAAGGAGAGGCAGTTAGATTAGCAACTGAACTCGCAGATGCTGATGCTACCATGCAAGCAGCAGACGCGGATATAATACTCATTCCGGTCATCAAAAGGAAATCTATAACCTTAAAACTTATAGAAAATGGACTGACACCTAGAGGTGGCACAGTCATATTCGTAATTGAGGCACACGAATATCGGCAGACAGAGGTATACTATTCATGGATACATTTTCCAGCAGCAAATGCTGTAACAAAGTACTTCCACTATTACAAAATAGAGGAACCTCCTGAAATGTACACTCCTTTCGAGGAGGTGGAAGTACCACTCAAATTCCAAGAGCATTTGCTCTTATTTAATGGCGCCCTAAAACACAATAATCACATCACCAGGCTCGGTCCTTTAGGTAGACCAGGAGCAACGTGGCCGGTCTTAGCCGGATACACACCACACCCAGACATCGAAGGGATGTCTACAGGAGAGCTGTTAATACAGCTAAAACAGTTACTAAAAATTCATAGACAATTAGTCCAGTATGTAATGCGGACTTCAACAATTCAGCCAGCGATTAAACTTCCACAGCTGACCCCTCACCAGGGGAACACAAATAAAATCACACCACAGAACATCCAATCCTGCCTAGGTAAAGTTCCGGCTAAACGGGAACAAATACCATTCTGGTTGGCACAGAAAATCACTCAAATAGAGGCGGTGTTTCCTGACACCACCCCGCTAGAAAAACACAGGATTCTGACTATATGTCTCCCAATGGGAATCGCACCACACATAGAGGACTGTGACACTTGGGGTACAGTCTTTGCTTCAATCTACACAAAAACGCACGGTGTTCCATCCATTTCGGTAATACCAGATGTGCTAAAACAAATTCAAGATGAATACGGTCCAGAACCAGCTTTAACTCTTGGTATGAAATTACTGAAAGACTTCAAGCAGGTCTCGGCTATATTATTAGCCAATATAAAAGGTGAAGCAGCAAACGTGGCGATCCGCCAGAGGTTAAAAGAGACAGATATAGCAGACCAACCAGCTGAAATTGCCAGGATCATAGAAAAATCTTATGAAGAACTAGGTAGAGATAGTTTAGGTGGAATACCAGTAAAACCGCAACTGACTGAAAGTCCAGAAAAAATATTTTTTAATAATTCACCAAAAAAGAACTGGGATGGAAACAAACAATCCAATCCAAAAGAAAAGAAATTCCAGTCCCGAGGAAGGTCTCCTAGGCGAAGGGAGAAATCTCCGAACCAGAGACACAGGTCACCCCAGAGTGACCCCTCTGGGAAAAGATATAACCTTAGAAATAGGGATAATATTAAAAAACCTGATAGATATCAAGACATTGATACACGTCCCTCTCAATCTTTTCAGACTTCCTCGCAGAAATCGGAAAGAAGAGGACGATCAGAACAAAGAGAAGAGCACGCCAAGTCCAAAGACAAGGAACCTGCTCAACAAAAAAAGAAATTACAATTTCCAAAAAAGAAGGTAGCCAGTATCAAGGTAGTTAACAACGCCGAGAATACTGAGGACACAACTGAAAAACGGAGAGTGGGCTCAGACAATGCTAGACAGCGCAGCAGAAGTGAGCATAGCTCGCAAAGTCCTTATGAATCATCTGGAGACAGTGGACACGAATGAATATCTTCAAGTGGAAACTGCAGACACCAGAGTTAGCAAACCCCACAAGATATACGAGATAACATTACGTATAGAGGGAGATAAGACTAGGAAAATAAGGGGACTATTTTGGGATAACCTCTCCAAGGGTTATGACATCCTTCTAGCTGAAAAAGACTGGCCACCAGAGTTTGTCAGGGAGTGCCCTCATGGCGAAGAAGTAATTATGCCTGCCTTCTCGAATCAAATCCCGATTCATAAAAAATACACACTTGCTAGAAAGTGGGCAGTGGCCTTAGCACCTGCTTTATATAAAAATCATGTAGGATGGGATGAGGATTCTCCTCCTCACAAAATCCAGTTAAAATCACAACCAACTGCACAAAGGCAGTACCCAATTATGCAAGAAGCTAAAAAACAGGTAAATGAAATACTAGATCAGCTAGAATACCAGGGGGTGATTGAAACTTGCACCTCACAAATGAACAATCCTTTGTTTCCGGTCTCCAAACCAGACAATTCATATCGTCTAGTTTTGGATTACCGACACCTTAACACATGTTGCAAAACCTTTGCAGTGCAAAACTCACACAGTGCTGCACTAATGAATAACATAGTGCGCAAAAAATACAAAACAACCTTGGACATCTCCAATGGATTCTTTTGTCAAAATATAGCACCAGAGAGCAGATATTTAACTGAATTCTCAGTAAATGGCACTCAAAAACAATTCTGTCGGTTAGCCCAGGGGTACAAGAACAGCCCGGGGGTATTCTCAGCGAGAGTAACAGAATTACTACAACTATATGATGATGAAGCATTATCTTATGTCGATGACATTTACTTAACAGATGATGACTTGGATACTCACTTGAAAAGAGTGAACACCATAATACTTGGGTTCGCAGCAGAGGGTTACAAATTCAACTTTAAAAAGTCCAGAATTGCCCATCTGACAGTCCTGTTCTTAGGATATGAGTTATCAAGTGAAGGTAAAAGCCTGGCAGACAATTTCCTAGAGAAATGTGCCGTAATCCAAGCTCCTAAAACACTAAAAAACCTACAGTCAATTCTAGGCTTCCTAAATTTCGGAAGAACATACATTGCAAATTACGCAGAAAGGGTCAAACCCCTTTATGATCTAATTAAACCAGACTTTAAAAGATCCAATTGGACTCAAACACACACAGAAATTTTGAGATCCTTACAGACAGACATGCTAATTAAAACAAAATTAGAAACACGTGATAACACACGCAATCTTGTGATTCGAGTCATCCCAGGGAGATGCGGATTCACATACCTGACCTCTAATGAGGAAGAAAAGGTACCAATTGCATTCAAATCACACTTGTACACTAAGGCTGAAATGAAATTTAGCCCAACAGAAAAAATTCTTACAGCAACACAGACAGCTATAGCAAAAGAACGAGCCCTGGCACAAGGTAAACGAATAGTAATCTTGACACCAATACCAGCCTTAGAGGCGGTAACAAAGGCAAGCATTCCAAATGCTAAAGCACTCCATCCAAGATGGATACAATGGGCTAACTCTCTTGCTGCAACAGACGTGGTGTACGAATTTGATCCTTACTTAAAAACACAAGAATTTCTCCAATATGAATTTGAATGTCCTCCGCCAACCGAAATTCTGCCTCTAGATCGCTACGGCTGTATAATATATACAGACGGATCAGCACAACCCGCAGTAGGGGGTAAACAAGCTTACAGTGCTGCGTGCGCGATTGTTAAAGGTCGTTGGCACGAAGGGAAATTTAAACCAACCCTCACTAAAACACAATCCCTAGGAGATTGTACAGCTCAGCGAGCCGAACTACTAGCATTCAAGATGGCGCTTGAAAATACCGATCAAGAATTCCCCACACTCATAGTGTGCGATTCGTATTATTGCGTTCAGTCTTATAATGAATACTTGCAGATCTGGCTTCAGAACGGTTTCAAGGATGCGAAAGGTGGCACAATAAAGCATAAAATGCTCTGGGAACAAGTAGCTCTTTTACAAAAAGAACTACCAAAGACTCACGTGATACATACACTGAGTCATCAACGTGATGGCGTTCACGTTGCAGGGAATTAATTGGCTGATGAGGCCGCGAAGGCAGCTGTGCAAACGGCTTCCGTAGCTGCCGTCACCCGGTCAAAACCAAAAATAGACAGCGAAATATTACAAGCTGTCAGCGCTTCAGAAAAGGTTTCGATAGAACCACTCCCTAAAGGCTTTCCAGTAAAATACTCATACATAACTGATGCAAACAATGTTCCTTTTGCTCGAATCCCTGGAGTGGGGGATAGGGCAATTCCAAACATGGAACATAGGTTAGGACTAATCATAGCGGCACACGAAGGGCTTGCTTCTATCCATGCTGGCGTCTCAGCCACAGTATCATTATTAAAACAGAGATACTGGTGGCCACAAATGAGAAGACAAACAAGGAACTATGTTCTAGCATGTGAAATATGTCAAAAAATGAAAGTATCAACGGTGAGACGTCCAGCGCAGACGCCCCTTCTAATCTCGGATAAACCATTAGCCTGTGTTTATCTAGACCACTGCGGTCCCTTACAAAGGGATGGTAACTATA
Source organism: Lissotriton helveticus (assembly GCF_964261635.1). Taxonomy (NCBI): domain Eukaryota; kingdom Metazoa; phylum Chordata; class Amphibia; order Caudata; family Salamandridae; genus Lissotriton; species Lissotriton helveticus. The sequence goes on along the minus strand of NC_136069.1, from coordinate 9,882,650 downwards.
AATATATCTTGGTCGCAGTGGATTCATGCACGAGATTCATATGGATGTGGCCCCAGCGAACGGCTGACGCCAGAACTGTTATAAAAGATTTGCGAGTCTTTATCGGCACATACGCAATTGGCATGCTGCATTCGGACAATGGTCCTGCTTTTAGCTCTCGGGCTTATAAAGAGGCCATGGTCAGCATGGGCGTGCAATTGCGGTACTCTTGTCCATTTCACCCTGAGGGGAACGGAATTGTTGAAAGAAAAAACCGTGACATAAAGCAATCTATAACGGCAAAGGTATTAGGTTCGGGAGCTGGGTGGGTCAAACATCTAATAAGTGTCCAACGTAGTCTAAATAACTTGCCAAGAAATTCTCTGAAGGGATTCAGTCCGTACGAATTATTATTTGGAACTAGAATGATTATCTCTGACCTCGACAGTCAGACTTCAGTGGTTAAAGAAAAAAGCTTTGATGTCAAAGACCGTTTGGCTATTTTGCAGGACTTAAACAAAACAAGAAAAGACCTGAGCAACATACAGTTGAAACAACAGCCAACAACCACTGAAGAATCACCACCTGTCCCAGCAAGACCTGTCTGGATTCCAAAAGTCGGGGATCTAGTCAGGGAGAAGATCGCGGTAAAGAAGGAATTTGGGCCTTCTTACAGAAAAGCAGTTCCTGTCTTGTCTGTCAACGGGACAAGATCAGTTGTACTACCGCCACTTGCTGGTAAAAAGGAGAACCGAGTTGTATCCATCGACCTGGTAAAACCACAACATGTGGCCGATAACAAACAGTAGGCCAAGTGGACTCCCAATAAGTAGCAGAACACCAAGGTTTGCTACCAGTACAGAGGTCCTAACGAAGAGGCTCATCACATTCGAAACGCCTACAGAAGAACAACAAGGACTATGCAACAATGCAATAGAACTCAGACCTCTGAAAACCTAAATAAAAACATTTAGCAGAGACACACCAATCTACAATGAAGTACCAAGTGAAAATGCAAGAAACAAAAATCCTGAAGCAATTGGAACAATTGACAGAACTGCATCCGGCTACTTCATAAACTTCGATGATTCCTCTGAAAGCCTCAGTGAATCAAAGACACAGCCATCATCAAAAACCTTTAAAGACAAAGCTAAAGAACTTTTGAACCAACTGAAAGAAACATATCTGATTTCTCCATGGATTGAATTTTGGGTGGGTTTTGGTGCATTTATCCTCATACTTTGGCTCATCATGGTATTAACTTTGGGACGCTTCATCGAGGGAAAATATGCTAAAATGGACACAGCAAGTCAGAACATCAACTTGATCCTCAAACCACACACATCTTCACACGTCGAGAAAAGAGAACTTTCTTCAGCCAACTTCACAGCCAATCCTATACCTGGTGGGGTAGCCTGGGACAACACTGACTATGAAATTTATGGTCCGGTCGAGATCCTGAAATATCCACACCAAATTAAGATCTCATTGAGTGACTTTGTAAAACCAAACTCATTTGCTGATGATTGGGACTTCGAAAGCATTAATAACATGATGTCTGACTTAGTAATGTCTGCTAAATTTACAAAACATGATTATTTGCAAGGTTCTACAAATTATGATAGTATGTATTGCTATAACCACTATGGTAACCATTTTTTACATAAATCTGCACAACCTAGAAATGTTTTAAATTATAATCAATGGGAACATTGTGCAACACCTCCAAAAGGGAGCTCAAGAACTGTTTACGACAAATATTCATATTTTTCAGGTTTTAACACAAGTAATGCTGAAACATTTTATTATAAATTGTCAAACAAGACAGGGATGAAAACCATGATAACCAACACAAAATTGATATATTCAGATTCATTCTTCGAAAAAATGAATACCTTTGGATTTGATTATTGGGACAAAAATGTTGATTTGAAAAGTGTTTGGGGTACAAAAGAATGGCAAGTACAGGGTATAGAAGCTTTGTTTAGAGCCTGCATGATCCCAGAACAAATGATATTTTTAAATGACACTGTTCAACAAACCACCTGTCTTGGCCTAGCCAAAATCAAAGATTTAAATAAACCGTCTATTCCAAAGCCAACAATGTTTAGCAATAGCTCTGATACAGATGAAGAGATAGACGTAAACCATATATTATACCAAAACAGAACACATCCTGATTGGAAACGATGGTTGATCTGGCCCACAGATACAAATAACTGTCAAGACAGATTCCTGAATAAAACACAGGGTTTCAAAATGACCAGGCCAGACCCTAGATATCCCCAAAGACATCACCCAGGGATAATAACAACCTACAGTGTGGGCAAATTATGCCTTCAATGGCTACAAACTTCCACACTGCCTGAAATTAAGCAACACCTATCTTTACTTACTGATGGTGCTGACTTGCGTGATTTCATAATGGGACCACGCAAACAGCGTCAAAAGCGTTTCATAGCAGCCTCTCTATATGCAGCATACAATGAGGCCTGGAAGGTTAATCAAATTGAAACAGCAGAGAGAATACGGGAAATTGACCGTATTAATTTGGAAAAATCACTTTCTGTAGTGGACAATGGGTTAATGACTCTGTCCTCCAGAATTTTTTCATTGGACAGCATTGTGTCTTCAGCAATCGATATATTATCGCAAGACTTACTGTTATTACAACATGGTCAGTCACAATTGCGTTCTATTGTACAGCTTGGCTGGACGTTACAAAATCTGCGTTCAGGCTATGTGCCTTGGCGTTTAATCAACACAACGTCACTATTCCAAATCTTTAACCTTACTGATAGACAAATCGGTATGGCGCAAAAGGGTGCTGATTATACAATCTTGAGCATTGAAAAACTAGAAAGATTACCAATGACAATGTCAGAACGACCTGTCAGTGAATGGATAATCCACGGAATCATAAATATTCCAATCTCAACCTTCAGGTTTCAATACTGCCAAAAATATATACAGGCTGGCATGTACGAGAAATTGGGAAAGGGGTACCTTAAAACAACTTGGAACCTGCCCTATTCACATGCATGTGTCAGTAATAAAGGACAGAAAGTGTTTCTTAGTGGCAACAATTGTGCTATGTCACTAAGCGGCACGCTTCTGTGTAACGGAATTAGTTTGCATGGAGCCTGTGAAGGGAATTCATACAACCTTTCATGTCACCCGCAAGGCGCACCTGCAACCGAAATAGAACCATTCTTTCAAAGACTCTATAATGGGAGTTACATTCTTATTGTAGACCGCAAATGTTGTAGTCTTATGCCCGGGACTCCTTATCTAGTCACTACGACTGCGAAGGTCAAGTGCTGTGGACGTTCTTTGTTCCCCAGCTCCTTCCCAGACAGGGAGGCAAGGGCATGGCCCAGTTTGAAAATTACTTCTATTCGAATAGATACTTTAAGCAGAATGAAAACAGTGCTTCTTCAGACGCCTACAAGGCTCTCGTCATCAAAAGAAACGTATGATCTACAAGTCGCAAGGACGACTGCAGAGATACATACATTATTATCAACTAATTCCCCCGTACATTTCGCGGAAATCCTGAGCGAAATCTTAAATATTTCTGATACCACTGGGGTCTCAAAGGTATTTAAGACAGTATTTTCGATGGCATTAACACCATTCAAAGCCATACTGGGTATTTTTCCAGATTTCGTCCATTCGATTTTTGGCGGACTTCCCCTGATACTGGGACTAATTGCAGGAATCCTATTCTTAGTCCTTATTTTTCGTTATGGCAACCCATGTCACAGATCAAACTCTCGCGACAATGGAAGATACAATCCTAGCCATTGGATACCGGGACCGGATATCAAAAATCCTGGGACTATCCCGACTTAGAGACCTGAACATGACTTGGTTTCTATCATTTCGACCAATGTGGCAAAGATGTGTTTTACCTGTATTGAGATGTCTGCTATGCGGAGAAGAATGCGTGTTAGACACCTGTCTGACGCTACAATCGGATGCGCCAGTGGATGCAGATACATTGTTGGTTCCTACCAAGGTTCACGCTTTGTGCTGCCCTCAAAGGCTGCCAATCCTGATGACGGCATTCGTGGAGTCTTCACCACTACGATTGAAGAGTAGTGAAGTTCAAGATGAAAGCAGCATTAATCAGGTACGACCTTCTGTCAGCAATGCGAATCAGAATGTCAATGGAGACAATCATGCGCACGAATGCATGGTTACACCTATTTCCGACTTAGTGGAACTTTCCCATGAAGCTGTTGACAGTTTTTTCGAAAGCCTTAATGATATGATGTTCTCTCCAGAACAGCAATAGAGACTTTTGAGCAAGCTCGCACACGGCGTTCCCTGAATTCGGCCTTCAACTTTAAAAATAAAGTCACATGAACAATTTTTCCCACCAGTTCACGGACAACAATTTTTTAGCAGCCCCAAATTATTTTTGACTAAATTTTCGGGACACTTATCTTCTGCTTAAAGTAAGAAACTATTCCTAGAGAACTAAGATTTCTATTTTTAGATACTTTATAAACTTTAGTTGCCCGCTGGTATGTTCACAAATATTTTATTATGTGATGAAATGGTCTCGAACTTTCTTTCTGTATAGCCATATTAAGAGCCATTTCATGTGTATTTCTCATATACCAAATAAGCAATAATGTCTACAAATGCGTGTTTACTGTAGCGTTTAATTCATAGCTTAAGTGCATACAATATATATGACTGCAATTTTTCAGTATATTTGAAAATTTCAAAATGCATTTATGTATTTTGGGGTGGTAAGGTATACACTATACTCTATAGTATGTTGTACTATGTTATACTATGCATAGATTAGTAAATATGACCATAGTTAGCGTGGAGTGGGTGTCATGTATTCCTATAGGTTCTGAATCGATCCCCCTATTCCTGACCCTATTCTGGTTAAACTAACTATCAAGTTAACTAACAGTCAGCCCATGAGGCAAGAAAAGCCCCCATGATGCAGATACCGTTATCTGACGCAGTCACACTACGGCACAGGAACGTTTTATCTGATTAGGTCATAACGCTTGAGATCTAATTAGACAAGCGACATTCCTCCAGCCCCTGATAAGGCATACGACGTTCTCATAACAAATCAAACCTATGACAACCTGGAAAATCCGTGCGGCCATTGTTTTGATTTCACAGAGAACTTCAGTAAAAGAATGTGCTAACGAGCAAGTCGTATGACATCTTTATTGACGTATCTATGTCCATCCTTACGTCAATCTCGGCACCTTTAAGGTATAAATATTGCCGATCTTGCCCTATGCAAACACACGCGTGGTGATGAGACGGAGCAGCCATACTTGCCGAAGCCCAGAAGCAGAGCAGACCCCGCAGGCAGCAGCCCCGCCTTCCTGACGCGCTGAGAGACGCGCTGCTATCTCTTGCCGAGAGACCCAGCACCGGCGCTTTCGGGCGGCCCTCGCAGGCAGCCTGGAATATCGAGAGCAGAGAAAGAGATACCATTCCTCATTCATCCTAACTTCCAGGTACAGAACTGAATAACCCCTCACAGAGAATTCTTTAGTTATTCACTTGGCAAAAACAAACTTAACTTAAACTGTAACTTTCTATTCCCGCCCACGCATTAGACTTAGGTCAGGTACACGGGGTAGGCGTATTTAGAAACACCAGTTGAGTACGTTTAGTCAAATGTATATGTGTATGTAAATATATTTTAATCATTTTAAACATCATATGGCTCAGAAACCATATCAATGTTTTTACAGTATTATTTTATACTATTGCTTTTAATGTATGCACTTTACTTAACTATAAGTATTGCAATAATATCGATCCATTTCTCTTGTACGAGAAAAGAGACTGATCAATAAATAACACCTTTTTATTGAACACGCCCGTCTCTTCCTTTTCTCTACAATCTGATGAGACTAAGAATGCACGTACTGACTGAGTAAAATAATTGCCTTGTGCTCACACGACTCTGGAGATACACTCTTGATTAGGGGAGAGCAAAGTTGTCATGTTCTATGATTGTCAGAAACTAAATCCCTTCTTGTCTAATCAGGGGAGTTAATTCTTTCCTGAACATTCGAGAAAGTTTCTAGCGAACTCTGAGCTACGCTGGCAAACCCAAAACTTAAGTCTAGTATCGACAGTAGTAGACCTAGTTAACGTCTGGCCTAGGCCTTTACTGCTGTAGGTATTATTCCAATGCGCAGAGCCTATTGGGAAGATAGGAACTACACTATTCCACACATTCCACACATTCCAATTCATAAAAAATACACCTAAGCCAGGAAATGGGCTGTAGCCCAGGCCCCAGCATTATACAAAAATCACTTAGGATGGGATGAGGGTTCTCCTCACCATAAAATCCAGTTAAAAAACAACCTACAATGCAAAGACAATATCCTGTAAAACAGGAAGCTAAAAAACAGGTCAGGGAGATCTTAGATCAACTTCAATACCAAGGGGTGATTGAAACATGCACCTCATCTATGAACAATCCTTTGTTTCCTGAATCCAAACCAGACAATACATATCGTCTAGTTTTGGATTACAGACACCTCAACTCTTGTTGCAAAACTTTTGCAGTACAAAATGCACACAGTGCGGCACTGATGAATAACATTTTGCGCAAAAAATATAAAACCACATTAGACATTTCTAATGTTTTTTTCTGTCAAAACATTGCACCAGAAAGTAGGTATTTGACCGCTTTCTCAATAATGGGGACACAACGACAATTTTGCCGTCTCCCCCAGTGATTCAAGAATAGTCCAGGGTTATTTTCAGCCAGAGTAACAGGGTTACTACAAATGTACGATGATGAGGCATTATCTTATGTCGATGACATCTATCTTACAGACGATGATTTGGACATGCACTTGAAAAGAGTAAACATCATAATACTTGGTTTCGCTTCTGAAGGGTACAAATTAAATTTTAAGAAATCACGAATTGCCCACCTCAACGTCCTATTCCTAGGATACAAACTTTCAAGTGAAGGCAAAAGCCTGGCAGCAAACTTTCTAGAGAAATGTGCGCTGCTCCAACCTCCAAACACGCTGAAAAACTTACAGTCAATTCTAGGTTTCCTGAATTTTGGAAGAACTTATGTTCTAAACTACGCAGAAAGGGTTAAACCTCTCTACGAACTAATCAAACCTGATTTCAAACCAACTAATTGGACTCAAGAACACACAGAAATTTTGCGTTCAGTGCAAACAGACATGTTAACAAAAACACAGTTAGAGACACGCGACAATGTGCGCAATCTTGTGATCCGAATCATCTTAGGGAGATGCGGATCCACATACCTGACCTTTAATGAAGGTGAAAAGGTGCCAATAGCATATAAATCACACGTGTACACACAAGCTGAAATGAAATTCACTTCTACAGAAAAAATTCTGACAGCAGTCCAAACTGCAGAAGCCAAAGAGAGAGCCCTCGCTCAGGGTAAACACATAATGATCGTTACACCTGTACCAGCCTTAGAAGCAGTGACAAAAGCAAGCATTCCTAATGCTAAGGCTTTACATCCAAGATGGATGCAATGGGTTAATTCTCTTGCTGCAACAGACGTTGAAACGTTTTGACCCCTACTTGAAAACACAAGAATTCCTACAATACGAACACGAATGTCCTCTGCCGACCGAGATTCTGCCACTAGAACATTACGGCTGTATAATTTATACAGCTGGATCAGCAGAGCCCGCAATTGGGGGTAAACAAGCCTATAGTGCTGCATGCGCGATTGTTAAAGGTGGCTGGCACGAAGGTAAATTCAGACCAATGGTCACTAAAACTCAATCACTAGCAGACTGTACAGCTCAGCGAGCTGAACTACAAGCTTTCAAGATGGCGCTTGAGAATACCGATCGCGAATTCCCCACACTCATAGTGTGCGATTCGTATTACTGCGTCCAGTCTTACAATAAATATCTGCAGAACTGGGTTCAAAACTGTTTCAAAGACGTAAAAGGTGGCACAATTAAGCATAAAATGCTTTGGGAACAAGTAGTTCTTTTGCAAAAAGAACTACAAAAGACTCATGTGATTCATACACTGAATCACCAGCGTTATGGCGTTCACGTTGCAGGGAATTCATTGGTTGATAAGGCCTCGAAGGCAGAGCTGCAAATGGCTACCGTAGCTACAATCACTCGTTCAAAAAGAGTAATAGACGGTGAAACATTGCTAGCAGTAAAAGCCTCAATGAAAGGTAGCTATGCAGCATTACCTCTAAACTATCCACTCAAGTATACATACATAATTGATGCAAACTCCGTTCCTTTTGCTCGAATCCCTGGAGTGGGGGACAGAGTAATTCCAAAGAGGAACCGGAGAGATGCCTTGGTTCAAGAAGCACATATGGGAGAGGGTCTGACACATCATGAGATCTTAAAATCTCTAATAGAATTAGAAGAGATGTATTGGTGGCCAGGAATGAGCGTCCAAGTTTACGAATTTGGACTCAACTGTGATACCTGTTACGGATATCATAGCTTTGAAAACCACCAGATACCAGACTACAGTGTAGCCAGCCCATTTCAGACACCATTGTTAGACAGCATTAGACTATCTACACGCAGACGTCACCATGGACGTATGCGGTTCCACAACTACTAGGACAAGATTTATTTAGATGTGGCCCCAGCGCTCAGCTGACGCTCGAACTGTTATAAAAGATTTGCGAGTCTTTATTGCCTAATACGCAATCGGCAGGCTACATTCTGACCAGGGTCCTGCGTTTAGCTCTCGGGCATACAAGGAGGCCATGGTTAGCTTGGGCGTTGTATTGCAGTACTCAAGTCTATTCCATCCTGAGGGTAATGGGGTAGTAGAAAGAAAAAACGTGACATAAAGCAATCTATAACAGCTAGGGTATTAGGTTCGGGTGATGGGTGGGTCAAACATCTAATAAGCGTCCAACGTAGTCTTAACAATCTGCCAAGAAATTCTCTGGGTGGAATCACTCCATATGAATTACTGTTTGGTACTAGAATGATAATCAAAGACCTCGATTGTCAAACTTCAGTGGTGGAACAAAAACCCTTTGATGTCAAAGATCGTTTGGCTGTTTTATAGGACTTAAATGAAACAAGAAGTCTGAGTAACATGATACAGAAGCCAACGACCACTGAAGAAAAACCACCTGTCCCAGCGAGACTTGTCTGGATTCCAAAGATTGGGGATCTAGTCAGGGAAAAGATTGCGGTAAAGAAGGAATTGGGCCTTCTTACAGAAAAGCAGTACCTGTCTTAGCTATCCACGGAACAAGATCAGTGTTACTACCGCCCATTGCTGGTAAAAGGGAGAATAGAGTTGTCAAACCACATCATGTGGCCGATAATAAGTAGTAGGCCCAGTGGACTCCCAAGATGTAGCAGACTACCAAATTTTGCTACAATCCAAGAGGTTCAAACTGAAAGACTTATCACCTTTGATAAACCTGCAGTTAGAAAAGAAGGACTATGCAATGAATCCATGGAACTTGTGCGTCTTGAGACCCAAATTACAGTTCGTCAAGAAACTCCTGTCAACAATGATATAGCCTCGGACTATACAAATATGACAAAGGAAGAAGCAGCTACAGCAATTCCAAACAATCCGGATGCAATTCCAACAATTGATAGAACTGCGTCTGGGTATTTCATCAACTTTTATACATTTTCTGAGGATCCCAGTGAACCTGAAAATAAGCCAGCAAATAAAAATGTCAAAGAAAAAATAACAGAACTCTTTCATAAACTTGAAAATACATATCTGGTTTCACCATGGGTTGAATTTTGGATTGTGTTAGGTGTACTCTTTCTCCTACTTTGGCTTATTCTTGTTTTAAGCTTGGGAAAAATGATAGATGGAAAATACAGTACAGTGGACACAGCAAGTAAGAACATCAACTTGCTCCTGAAACCTCACAAATCATCTCATCGTGAACGAAGAGACCTGTCATCAGTAAACATCACTGCCGTTCCTATTTCTGGTGGTATAGCATGGGATACAGCTGATTATGACATTCATGGCCCGGTGGAACTATTGAAGATTCTACACCAGTTTAAGGTTTCTTTGAGTGACTTTGTTGCACCCAGCACATTTTCTGATGATTGGGACTTTGAAACTGTTAATAACATGATGACAGATTTAGAAATGTCAGCTAAATTCACAAAACATGAATACTTAGAAGGTTCATCAGATTATGAACAAATGTATTGTTTTAATCATTATGATCACCATTATTTGTACAAATCTGCAAACCCTAGAAATGTTTTTACTTATAATCAATGGGAACATTGTCCAACGCCGCCAAAAGGCAGCTCAAAAACATTTTATGAAAAGTTTCCATTCTTCTCAGGGTTTAATCTCACAAATCCAGAAACATTTCATTTAAAAAATGTGAATAAGACAGGATTGAAAAACATGTTGACCAATACTAAACAAATTTATTCAGCAAACTTTTATGCTCAGCTGTCTACATTAGATTTTAACTTTTGGAAAGACAACATTGAGACAAAAACTGTTTGGGGCACAAAAGACTGGTAGGTACAAGGTTTAGAAGCCTTATTCAGAACCTGCATTATCCCATAACAAATAATGTTTTTAAATGACACTGTTCAACAAACATCTTGTCTTGGCTTGGCTAAGATAAAAGATTTAAACAAACCGTCCATACCTAAGCCCACGCCTGACAGTAATAGCACTGCATATGAGGAGGTAGACCTAAAACAGATTTTACAACAGAACAGAACTAATCCTGATTGGAAAAAAATGGTTAATCTGGACCACAAACACTAATAACTGTCAAGATAGATTCATGAACAAAACACAAGGGTTCACAGTGAATAGGCCAGATCCAAGATATTCCCAGAGACAACATCCAGGGATAGTAACAACTTACAGTGTAGGAAAACTATGCCTTGAATGGCTACAGAAATCCACACTTCCAGAAATTAAACAACACTTATCTTTACTTAACCCCTTCAGTGCTAATGACAAGGGTAACTCGTCATGGAGTTTCCATTGATTTCAATGGAAATTCAATGGTCCTCCTAGCACACCCCTTAGCATCCAAGTGGTTAAAGAAGGCGTTGATTTACGAGACTTCTTAGTTGGACCTCGTAAGCCACGTCAAAAACATTTCATATACGCTGGTATATACGCTGCTTACAGCGAAACATGGAAAATCACACAAATGGAAACTGCGGAAAGTATACGAGAAATTGATCGTATTAATTTAGAGAAAGCTCTCTCTGTAGTGGACAATGGGTTAACGACTCTGTCCTCCAGAATTTATTCTTTGGACAGCATTGTATCATCTGCCATTGACATAATAGAGCAGGACTTGCTAATGTTACAACATGGCCAGTCTCAATTACGTTCTATAATGCTGCTAGGCTGGACGTTACAAAATCTCCGTTCAGGCTACGTGCCATGGCGTCTAATCAACACCACGTCATTTTTTACTGTATTTAACCTTACAGACAGACAAATCTATTTGGCACAAAGAGGAGCAGACTATACGGTGCTGAGCATTGAAAAACTGGAAAGATTACCATTAACTGTTTCTGAGAAACCGGTCGTAGAATGGATAATACATGGCACCATCACAAAACCAGTGACGATTTTCCAATTTCAGTATTGTCTACAGCGCATACCAGCAGGCATGTACGAAAGGTTGGGTAAAGAATACATTAAGTCGACCTGGAATTTACCATAAGCACACAAATATTGGAGTGGGGGAAAGTAAGTATTTCTTAGTGGTAAAAATTGTAAGAACTAACTAAGCGGTACACTTTTGTGCCAAGGTATTAATTTACACGGAGCCTGCGAAGGTTCTTCAAATAACCTTTCTTGCCACCTGCACAGTTCACCAACTACAGTGATAAAACCAATTTTCAGGCAGATTTCCAATGGCAGCTACGTTATGCTCAATGATCACGGCTGTTGTGGCATGTTGTCAGGAAAAGCGTATCTAGTTAGTGTGTCAGCCAGGGCCACTTGTTGTGTGCAAGTATTGTATCCAAAAAGTAAGACAGAAAGGGAGTTGGCGCAAAGGCCTTCACTGAATATCTCTTCTATACGAATTGATACTTTAAGCAGAATGAAAGCCATATTTCTGCAAAAAACGGTGCCACTGACCTCATCTAGAGAAACGTATGATCTGCAAGTTGCAAGGACTTCTGCAGAGATACATGCATTATTATCAACAAACTGCTCAGTACTTTTCGCAGAAATGTTAGGGCAAAATTAAACATGTCTGATACCAGCGAAATCGTACATGTATTTAAGACGATTTTTTCGGGACTGTTAGCACCATTTGAAGCAGTCCTCTGCATTTTTCCAAATTATGTGCACTCTGTGTTTGGCGGCCTGCCTCTCATTTTGGGACTCGTAGCAGGAATTCTATTTTTATTACTTTTGCTCCGATATGGCAAGTCCCGTCACCAGCGATATCCATACTACCATGGAACAAGCCCTCCTAGCAATGCGGTATCGTGAAAGGATTACACAGATTCTTGACATGGCTTGTTTAAGAGATCTGAATACCACTTGGTTCCTTTCATTCAGACCAATCTGGCAAGATTGCATCTTACTTGTTCTACGATGCCTGCTTTGGGGAGAAGAATGCATGTTAAACATTTGTCTTACACTTCCATCAGTTCTGCCATCGGATGTTGATGCCTTGCTAGGTCCGGTAACGACTCATGCATCGTGTTGCCACCAATGGCTACCAATCCTGCTGACGGCATTTATTGATGTCTCACCCGCAAGTCTGACTGAGGGTGAGATACGAGGAACAACAGGCACACTGGTACCATCTGATATGAGCATTGCTAATGCGGCAACTGACGCTGACGGCGTTGTTTCACCTACTGTGGTAGACGATTTCTTTGCCAGCTTTGACGATTTGATGTTTTCTCCCGGCACCGAGAATAACTTTTGAAATTAGCACACAGCGTTCTCTGAACTCTGAATTCGGCCTTCACGTCTCAATAACAGAGGGCCCGATTCACAGAACTAACTTAAGACAAAATCCTAAACTTACTACTTTTGGTATTCACAGAAGTTAGGATTTTGTCTTAAGACAGACTTAAGACCGACTTAAGACAGTTTTAAGTTAGGATTCTGTCTTAAGTCTGTCTTAAGACAAAATCCTAACTTCTGTGAATACCAAAAGTAGTAAGATTAGGATTTTGTCTTAAGTTAGTTCTGTGAATCAGCCCCACCGCTTCTAACTTTGGAACTCTATTTTTCAATACAATTTGAATTTTTTCCAAAATGAGAACTTTTTATGGCACATAGTAATCTGCTTAAAGTAGAACTATTCTTAGAGAACAAGAATTATTTTGAACACTTCCTAGAGACAATACTTGGCGTTGTCCTCGAAACTAAAAACGTTTATATATTCTGCTATGGAATGGTCTAGAATTTTTTTTTCTGTACTTAACAACCATTTCATAAATGTAATATTTTGTGATTCATTAGGTTAGCATTAATCATTTCATGCTATATATCATATATGTACACACTTTTCTCCAATGGGAACAGTTTATACTCATTTCATGTACAGCCTTTTTCAAATGCAAATTTTGTGTTTTGGGTGGGTCTGTAAACACATTCTTTAGATATATTTCAGTACTTATAATTTAGTAATGTTGAATTTAATAAAGTCGATTGGGGGTTGTATATGAATTTAGGACCCTAGTGTAATTTTCCTGATTCATGCCCATATATAGGTATAAATCACCCTATCCTTATATAGGCATAGAAATCATAACCATATTTAGACTTAGCCTAGCCAGTCCAAATGCGGCATGGCTACTTGAACTAGTTCCGAGAATCCACAACGATTTCTTGGAAAAACCTGCCTTCAGCAGTCAGGGACTTCCCCTTGTTTGAATATTGATTTATGCCAGAACTGAAGGAGTTTTCAAAGAACAGAGTCTCTGATGATGTTATTATGTCCAAACTTACTCAAACTCGGCACCTTCAAGGTATAAATATGCCCACATTTGCCCAGGCAAACAAACAGTGGTTTGGAGCAGTTCGACTATCTACTTGCCTGACACCCTGCTACAGCAAGTGCCGAAGGAAGCCGACCATCCAGCAGATGCACTGAGAGAGACGCTGTCTTTTCTCCTGCCGAGAAATCCAGCTCCAGTGTTTCCAGGCTACCCTTGCGGGTGGCTGGGAAATCGATTCCTGAGAGAGAGAGATACAAGACCTCCTTCATTCTAAACCAAGGTACGGAGATGATTAGACCCTTAGAGAATTCTTGGAGAGATTCTTGGCAAAGAATAGCAAACTTAAGCTACGCCTCACTTACTTCTTCCCTCGTACTAGATCTAGGTTACGTACACCGGGGTAGGCGTATTTTAGAAGCACCAGTTGAGCACTTTTAGTCTTTATTTATTAATGTATGTATTTCATGTTATTTTATATGGCTTAGAAACCATACCATGCTTTTACAGTATTATTTTATAATACTCTTCATACTGTACGCATTGTACTTTGCAACCAGTATTACGATTGTGGCAGTTCATTTCTTATGCTTGAGAAAGAAGACTGTTCTATAAATACTTTTTATTGAAAACGCCCGTCTCTCTATTTCTCAGCACCTCTGGTGAAAAGAAGCATGCACGATTGACTGAGTGAAATAACTATCTATTGTTTCGGCTACAAGCAAAGGCAGCGGTGCAGTGTTACCTAAAGGGTTTCCACTCAAATACTCTTACATAACTGATACAAACAATGTTCCATTTGCTCGAATCCCTGGAGTGGGGGATAGGATGATTCCAAACATGAAACCTAGATTAGGACTAATCCTAGCAGCATATGAAGGGCTCGCCTCTGCTCATGCAGGTGTTTCATCCAAGTATCGTTATGAAAACAGAGATACTGGTGACCAGGCATTAGGAAACATACCAGAAACTTTGTTTTGGACTGTGAAATATGTCAGAAGATGAAAGTCTCTACTGTGAAACGTCCTGCGCAGACGCCTCTGTTAATCTCAAATAAACCATTAGTGTGTGTTTACCTGGACCACTGCGGTCCCTTACAAAGGGATGGTAACTACAAATATATCATGGTCGCAGTGGATTCGTGTTCTAGGTTCCTTTGGATGTGGCATCAGGACTCGGCTGACGCTCAAACTGTTATAAAAGATTTTAAAGGCTTTATCGGCACATACGCAATTGGCATGCTACATATTGACCAGGGTCCTGCGTTTAGCTCTTGAGCTTATAAAGATGCCATGGCCAGTTTGGGCGTTGCATTGTGGTACTCTTCTCCATTCCATCCTGAGGGAAATTCGGTTGTGGAAAGAAAAAAACGGGACATAAAACAATCTATAACAGCTAGGGTATTAGGCTCGGGTGACGGGTTGGTCAAACATCTTTATGGGGTCCAACGTAGTCTTAACAACTTGCCAAGAAGTTCTCTTGAGGGTGTCACTCCATATGAGGTCCTATTTGGGACAAGAATGTTGGCTCCGGACCTTGATTGTCACACAACAGTGGTGGGTAATAAGAAATTTGATATCAAAGATCGTTTGGCTGTTTTATAGGACTTAAATGAACTAAGAAAGAAACAAAGGAACGTGTTCCTGAGCCAACCACCACTAGGGAAAAACCAACTGTCCCAGCAAGGCCTGTCTGGATCCCAAAGCTTGGTGATCCAGTCAGAGAAAAGATCCACAGACAAGAAGGAATTTGGGCCTTCTTACAGACAACCAGTACCTGTCCTAGCAATCCACGGAACAAGAACAGTGATACTGCCACCCCTTGCTGGTAAAAAGGAGAACAGGTTTGTGTCTAGCGACCTGATCACACCACCCTATGTGGCCGATACTAAGCCGCAGGCCAAGTAGACTCCGCCAATGTAGCAGACGCACTCCTCCAGCTACAATCCAAAGGTACAAACTGAGAGACTCATCACCATTGAGAATCTACAGTGAGAAAAGCAGGACTAAGCAACAAAGCTATGGAACTTGTACCTCTTGAGACCCAAATACCAGTTCGTCATAAAACATCTGTCTACAATAAAGTAACACCTATCTACAACGAAGTAACGAGTGATCAAGTGGTTCCAGCGATTTCAACAAATCCAGATGCAATCCCAACCATTGACAGAACTGCCTCTGGCTATTTCATTAACTTTGATACGTTTTCTGAGGATCCCAGCGAACCTGAAACAACACCAGCAAAATGAACTTTCAATGAACAAGCAACTGACTTTTTTCATCACCTGGAAAAAACTTATCTGGTTTCACCATGGAATGAACTTTGGATTGTGTTGGGAATATTTTTTCTTCTACTTTGGTTAGTAATAACTCTGGGTATGCTGATACATGGAAGATATGTAAAAATGGACACAGCAAGTAAGAAAGTCAACTTACTCCTCAAGCCACACAAATCATCCCATCGTGAACAAAGAGACTTGTCAGCAGTGAACATCACAGCCGTTCCTATGCCCGATGGTATAGCTTGGGACAAAACAGAATATGACATTTTTGGCCCGTCTGAGCTGTTGAAGATTCCACACTTATTCAAGATTTCATTAAGTGACTTTATTACCTCTAGTACCTTTTCTTGGGATTGGGACTTCGAGACTGTTAATAATATGATGTCTGATCTAGAGATGTCTGTAGTCTTCACAAATCATGAATATTTAGAGGGTTCATCAGACTATGAACAAATGTATTGTTATAACCATTATGGTCATCTTTCTTGCACAAATCTGCAATGCCTAGAAATGTATATATGTATAACCAATTGGGACATTGTCCTACACCTCCAAAAGGTAGCTCAACAACATTTGCAAATAAGTTTCCATATTTTTGAGGGTTCAATGTATCAAATGCAGAAACATTTTATTTAAAAATGTGAACAGAACAGGAATGAAAATTATGTTAACCAATAACAAACAGATGTATTCTGCAGCCTTTTATGCTCAACTGTCTAGACAGGGTTTCGACTTTTGGAAAGACATCATTGAGACAAAAACTGTCCGGGGTTCAAAGGTTTTGCAAGTGCAGGGGGTAGAAGCTTTGTTTAGAGCCTGTATCATCCCTGACCAAATTATATTTTGAAGGACACTGTCCAACAAATGTCTTGCCTTGGGTTAGCCAAGATCAAGGACATGAACACACCGACCATACCTATACCTGTGAGTAATACCTCTACACGGGGGAAGGTCTACGTACATAATATTTTACATCACAACTGATAAAATCCAGATTGGAAAAAATGGTTGCTCTGGCCCATAGACACAAATAACTGTCAAGATCGATTCCTGAACAAAACTCAAGGTTTCAAAGTCAATAGGGGGACCCAAGATATGTCCAAAGACAGCATCCTGGGGTAATAACAACATACAGTGTAGAGAAGCTATGCCTTGATTGGCTACAGAAAGCTACACTACAGGATGTAAAACAACACTTTCCTTTACTTAAAGATGGTGCAGACCTTAGGGAATTCTTGTTAGGACCAAGAAAACTGCATCAAAAACGTTTCATATATGCCGGTATATATGCTGCATATAACGAAATATGGAAGATTACGCAACCAGAGACTGCAGAACGAATACAAGAAATTGATCGTATTAATTTAGAGAAATCTCTCTCTGTCGTAGACAATGGGTTAATGACTCTGTCGTCCAGGATATATTCATTGGACAGCATTGTGTCTTCTGCCATAGACATCATGGAACAAGACTTGGTCATGTTGCAACATGGTCAGTCTCACCTACGTTCTATTAGGCTATTAGGTTGGACGCTCCAAAACTTGTGTTCATGCTATGTGCCTTGGCGTTTAACCAATACAACGTCACTGTTTTCAGAATTCAATCTCACTGATAAAGAGATCGAACTGGCACAAAGGGGTGCAGACTATACGGTGCTAAGCATTGAAAAACTGGAAAGATTACCATTCACTGTGGCAGAAAAACCAGCTACTGAATAGATAATACATGGAACAATCACTCTGCTGATTATAATTTTCCATTTTCAGTATTGCCTAAAACACATACCAGCAGGCAAATATGAAAGGGTGGGTAAAGAATACATCAAGACATCCTGGGATTTACCATAAGTTCAAGTTCAGGCATTTATAAAGCGCACTACTCACCCAGAGGGTCTCAAGGCGCTAGGGGGAGGGGATCACTGTTTATCGAATAGCCAAGTTTTCAGTTCTTTTCTGAAGGAGATGTGATTCTGAGTAAGGCGGAGGTGGGTGGGGAGTGAGTTCCAGGTCTTGGCAGCCAGGAAGGAGAAGGATCTGCCACCCATGGTGGTTTTTCGGATGCGCGGGACTGCGGCGAGGGCTTGATTGAATGATCTTAGTTGGCGGGTGGGATAGTAGAAGGATAGTCGGGTGTTGAGGCATTCGGGTCCTAGATTATAAAGGGCCTTGTGTGCGTGGGTAAGAAGGCGGAAAGTGATTCTTTTGTTGACGGGAAGCCAGTGGAGGTTTTTTAAGTGACCGGTGATGTGTTCTTGGCGAGGGATGTCTAATATGAGTCTCGCTGATGCGTTTTGAATGCGTTGGAGCTTTTTCTGCAATTTTGTTGTAATTCCGGCGTAGAGTGTGTTGCCATAGTCCAGTCGACTTGTGACCAGTGCATGGGTGACAGTCTTTCTTGTTTCGAGGGGGATCCAGCGGAAGATCTTTTTGAGAATGCGAAGGACGTTGAAGCAGGAGGACGATACAGCGTTGACTTGTCTGGACATTGAGAGAGAGGAGTCTAGAATGAAGCCAAGGTTACGTGCATGGTCTGTGGGTGTGGGCGCTGATCCCAAAGCGGAAGGCCACCAGGAGTCGTCCCAAGCTGAGGGGGAGGATCCAAGGATGAGCACCTCCGTTTTGTCTGAGTTGAGTTTTAAGCGGCTCTGTTTCATCCATTCGGCTACTTCTTTCATACCTTCGTGAAGGTTGTTTTTGGCGGTGTTGGGGTCTTTGGTGAGGGAAAGGATTAGCTGGGTGTCGTCGGCGTAGGAGATGATGTTGAGGTTATGTTGACGTGCGATGGAGGCGAGGGGACTCATGTAGACGTTGAAGAGGGTGGGACTGAGTGAGGAGCCTTGGGGTACGCCGCAGATGACTTCGGTGGACTCGGAGTAGAAAGGGGGGAGTCGGACTCTCTGGGTTCTTCCTGCTAGGAACGAGATGATCCAGTCCAAGGCTTTTCCTTGTATGCCGATGTTGTAGAGGCGTTGTATGAGGGTGTTGTGACAGACAGTGTCGAAGGCGGCGGAGAGGTCGAGTAGAATGAGGGCCACTGTTTCACCGTTGTCCAGGAGTGCTCGGATGTCGTCTGTCGCCGCAATGAGGGCGGTTTCGGTGCTGTGTTTGGCTCGGAAGCCGTTTTGTGAGGGATCCAGGGAGTTGTTGGATTCGAGGAAGGCTGCGAGTTGGCTGTTGACGGCTTTCTCGATGACTTTGGCCGGGAAAGGGAGGAGGGAAATGGGTCGGTAGTTTTTCAGTTCTGAGGGGTCTGCTGTTGGTTTTTTCAGAAGGGCGCTGAGTTCGGCGTGTTTCCATATTTCTGGAAAGGAGGCGGAGTTGAAGGAGCAGTTGATGACATCGCGGAGTTGGGGGGCGATGATGGAGTCAGCTTTGTTGAAGATGTAGTGGATCCGAGGGTGAGCCAGAGTGGATTGAGTTCATGAGGCGAATGGTATCTTCAATGGTGATTGGGTTCCAGGACTTGAGGTAGTTAGTTGGAGGGGTGGGAACAGAAGGGGGTGGGGTGAGTTGGTCATTGGGAGTATTCATGAAGCTGTTGTGGATGTCGGCGATTTTGTTGTAGAAGAAGGAGGATAGCGCATCGCAGAGGCCTTGGGAGTTAGTGATGTCGTTGGATGCTGAGGGAGGGTTGGTGAATTCTTTGACGATATTGAAGAGTTCCTTGCTGTTATGAGAGTTGTTGTTGAGACGGTCCTTAAATGCTGATTTCTTGGCGGATCGAATCAGTTGGTGGTGTTTGCGGGTGGCTGTCTTGAGGGAGGCCATGTTGTCTGAGGTTGGTTCTTTTCTCCAGTTCTTCTCCAGGGTGCGGCATGTCTTACCATACACACACAGATGTTGGAGTGGGGGGCATGAAGTGTTTCTTATCGGTTCAAACTGTGAAAACGCTCTAAGTGGTTATCTCCTTTGTCAGGGTATTAATGTACATGGGGCCTGGGATGGTTCCTCTAACAACTTATCCTGTCACCTGCAAGGTTCACCAGCTACAGTGATTGATCCAATTTTTGGACAACTTTCAAATGGAAGTTACCTCATGTTGAACGATCACAGCTGCTGTGGCACGTTGCCAGGTATTCCATATCTAGTAACTGTGATATCCAGGGTCACTTGCTGTATGCAAGTATTGTTTCCACAAGCCAAGACAGCCAGGGAGTCGCTTTTATGGTCTTCACTGAACATCTCTTCTATAAGAATTGATACTCTAAGCAGAATGAAAGCTATTCTTTTGCAAAAAACTGTGCCACTGACCTCGGCCAAAGAGACCTATGATCTACAAGTCGCAAGGACTTCTGCCGAGATACATGCCCTCTTGAATACAAACTGCCCTATACATTTCTCAGAAATGTTAGGTCGTTTCTTAAATATGTCTGAAACGAGCGGTGTTGTACATGTATTTAAGACTGTGTTTTCCGGACTGTTAGCACCTTTTTAGGCAGTCCTCGGAATCATTCCAAACTTCGTGTTTGGCAGACGTCCCCTACTTTTGGGACTCGTTGTAGGGATATTATTTTTGCTCCTACTGCTGCGATATGGCAAGGCAAATCCCCAGCGACACCCAATTCACCACGGAGAGAGCTCTGCAGGAGATGAAGTGTCATGAGCGCATCGTCCAAATTTTGAATTGACCTCATCTACGATAATTAAATACCACATGGTTTCTGTCATTCAGACCTATCTGGCAAGATTGCATCTTACCTGTTCTACCTTGCCTGCTATGCGGAGAAGAATGCATGCTAGACATCTGTCTAACACTCCCATCAGTCATGCCAACATATCTTGATACTTTGCTAGACCCTGTAACGGCCCATGCTGTGTGTTGTCACGAGCAGCTAACAATTCTGATGATGGCATTCATTGAGATCTTCCAGACGCAAAATCCAACGGCTGAGGTACGAGAGGAAACAACAGGCACACAGGTAACATACGATACGAACATTGCTGATGCGACCAATGCTGAAGGCGATGCTTCTCGTCCATGTGCGGTTAATCTTCTAAACGAGGTAATGCAACTTTCGCCTACAATGATAGATGACTTTTTGTCTCCAGACATAGAAGATTTCATGTTTTCTCCAAGCCCTAACACTGACTTTTGATTTTGGCACACAGTGTTCTGAGAGACTTTGAATTTAACCTTCATTTTTCGAAAACAAGGGACTAACTTTGGAACTTTTTCCTATGAATAATTATTTTTTTCTCAAATTGGTATTGTTCATTTTTTGGCACAAATAATCTGCTTATAGTAAAACTATTCATTGAGAACAAGACTTCTTTGAATACTTCCAGTAACAATATATGACCTTGTCGACAACCAAATGATTATGTAATCTGAAATTAAATGGTTTCGACCTTTTTTCTTCTGTATTTACGAGCCATTTCATAAATGAATATTTTCATGATTCATTCAATTTCAATTTTGGATGTAAACATATGCTTAGAATGAGACATTGCTTTAATGTGTACAGCACCAATGCATGTTTGTGCTTACAACCAGTTCTAATGCATTTTCAATGTATTTTGGACATGTTTTTAGCACTTCATGTGTAGATATATTTTAGATATGTTTAACATGTTTAGAATTTAGTAACGTCGTACATACGAAAGTGGAGTGGGTGTTGTGTATCGATTTAGATGCCATATGAATTTTCCGATTCATGCCCTTAAATAGGTGCATTTCACATTGCCCTTATATAGGCATAGAAATCCAGTCCTTATTTAGGCATGGTCCATGCTAACCAAATACAGGCATGGCTATTTACATCTGTTCATCTACATCACAACGAGTTCCTGGAAAACCAGACTCTTAAGCTTTAAGGACTTCCCCTTGACTGGATATTGATTTCTCCAAGAACTCATTTATTATGCATGAACATCTATTCCTTAGGGGTTCATTCATGACGTACTTATGCCCGACTTGTACGTCAATACTGGCATTCCTAAACACCTTCAAGGTAAAAATATACTTTCACTTGCTATGGCAAGGCACGGTGCGATCCTCCTTGCCGAGAATCCAGCTCCAATGTTTCTGACTCCCCTTGAGGGGTGTTAGACAATAGAGTCCTGGAAAGCAATACCAACCTCTCTCATTCTACGGTATGGAGCTGATTAGAACCTAGAGAAACTTTTGGCAATTCTTGGCAAAACTAAAGTAAACTAAACTATAGCTAAAACAGGCTTTTGTGGCTCACGCATCCAGGAAAACGACAGATCTGTATACATCAAGATTTCCCTATATCCATCAGGATCTCCTTAACTGTTGTTAGCCCCTGAAAACATTACCAAGACCCATGGAACAAACCTAACATCTCCATGTTGTAAATATTAGGAACCTCGCCATGTTGTAAATACTAGGATTATATTAGGGAATGAAAGCTGTATGTAAGAATGTGGGAATGAGCATAATGACAGGAATGAATGTCAAAGAATGAATGCTGTATAAACACTTTGCTGGGTAGGACCGGTCACAGGTTTAGAATTCTGTTTCTCCATTTTATCTTTTCCTTTTTATCATGTATATTTGATGATGTATATACTATGTGTATTCAAAAAAAATGTAAGTTGCTTTTTGTACATTGCCCTTTCGATACATAAAATCAAAATAAACTAATAAATAATATACATACTAAAAAGTCTAAACTCTCCTGATGTATATGTACATTGACTTGCCCTATATTCTGTGCAGTTCTGGTTCCTAGATACACCACTCCTCCAGTATTAGTTGGATCCCACCTGGGACCTTAATATATCAAGGGCAGGGTTGTTCTTTTGTTTTCTCTCTAAGTTATAGCTAAAACAGTACCTACTTCGTCCCTCGTACTAGACTTAGGTTAGGTACACTGGGGTAGGATTATTTTAGAAGCACCAGTTGAGTATTTTAGCCTGTGTTATTTATGTATGTATTTTTATATATGTCATAGCTACAGACCATGCTATTACAGTGTTATTTAATATTACTGTTTACACTGTACGCATTATACTTCGCATTCTGTCTTACGATTGTAGCAGTTCATTTCTCTTGCAGAGAAATAAGACTGTTCAATAAACCCTTTTATTGAAACGTCCATCTCTATATTTCTGTGCAACTCTGTAGAAACGAAGCATGCATGATTGACTGAGTGAAACTGTAATCTATTGTCTCCACGACTCTGAAGATATTGTTCTGACTCTAAAGGAAACAAAGTTGTCATGTTTATGCGGTGTCAGAAACTAATCCCTTCTTGTTCATTCGAGAAAGTTTCTAGTGACTTCTGAGTTAGCTGGCACCCACAAGTAATTAAGTTTAATGCACTCGATAGAGACATACTGACCTCAGTCCTATGTCAAATCTATCGTGTATATTATTCCAATGTGCAGAGCCTATCAGGGATATAGGAACTACACTACACTACTTCTTACCATGTTCTACACTTGGGTTAGGAACACTGGGGTAGAACTTGTTAGAGAAGCATCTTATGAGTACTCGCATTTTTAGCTTATGTTATTTATGTATATGCATATATGTGTCATAGCTAAAAGATAATGCTAGAGCAGTATTATTTCTTTCTGCTGCTTATGCTGTACATAATATATCTCGCATACTGTCTTACGATTGTAACAGCTTATATCTCTTACACGAGAAACAAGACTGTTCAATAAACCCTTTTATTGAAACGCCCATCTATTTTTTCTATGGAACTCTGAAGAAACTAAGCATGCACGATTAGCTGAGTGAAACTGTTATCTGTTGTTTCCACGATTCTGAGAGGGTTCCGATTCTAAAGGGAAACAAAGTTGTCATGTTTATGCGGTTGCCAGAAACGACTCCCTTCTTGTTTACAATGAGTTTCTAGTGGCCTCTGAGTTATCTGGCACAAAGTAATTAAGTTTAATATACTCAATAGGGGCATACTGACCTCAGTCCTATGCCAAATCTATAGGGTATATTATTCCAATGCGCAGAACCTATGAGGGAAATAGGAACTACACTACACCTGAATGCTACTAGTCTGGTAAACCATTTCCCCAAAGCTGGGGTCAAGTGCTCCTCCTGTACCCCCGTTGTCACATGATTCTATACATACTAAAGGATTATTAATTAAAGTGGGCAAAGAGTCCTCTCCATGCATTTCTTAAATAATTAACACTTATTCAGCAACCATACTTTACTAATCTCAGGGTTAAATTGCTCCTCTCTTGCTTTAGGGCACTGCACTGGCCTGGTTGGTCTTTCATTCATCATGTTCAAGCCTACCTTCAAGACACAACTGTTTAAAGAGTACCTCTGCTTGCTTCCAGTAGGCCTGTTCATTCATCCAATCAGAAACATCCAATGCAGCCTATCAGAACACACCACACACACACGCCATGACTCCCGCCCCAGTCTCTGGTGTACATCCCTTTGTGCTAGAACTTCTTCAATTGCTCAAATCTCTTTTGGCGCATTCACCATCACCACCACCAAGCTGATCTGGCGATTGTTGTGCCACAAGTCTGTGCAATGTGTCTGAAGAATAGGGCTTCATGTTGTAGGCAGCTCACAATTGACTGTCCACTTTCCCAAATTATTTGTGACAAGTTCTTTGATTGTCACCTAAGATGTTGGATGCATCTCAAGTCTTTGGCACTCTAAGGTATTAAGTCACCATTTACCCAACACACACTCCTTAGGTGGAAGTAGCAAAGGTGAGGACTGTCCTCGCCACATCGAATGTTTTGGACAAGGGCTTCTCCCAAGAACTCTGCCATATATCCAGAAGTCTCGTGATCAAGAGGAGTCAGACAAAGGAATACTAGAGGACGGAGTTTCACTCCTTAGAAGGAGCATCAGGTCTGTGAATAGGTAGTCTGTGGTGAACCGAGTCAAACATGCAGGTTATGCAAAGGGGAGGTGACAAAGAGAGTGTTGTATGAGTGTCACAGTGGACGGGTTCCGCCTTTTCAGGCACATGTCCTTGGGCTTGTCTTATAGCTTTAGGTGGCTGATCCTTATGTGATGTTGCCCCTTTCAGAAGTTCTCAGAATGAAATGTCTTGTTACCCTCCTGAAAGAGGTTATGGATGCAGCTTGGCGTTTCAATGGAGCTAGCGTCCACCCTGAGGAATAACACATGAATCAAAAATATAGCGTGCTTGGTTCACCAGAAGCAGAGTGTAGAGTAGTAGGCCCAGCGTGTGTCGTTTACGTCGCCATGGGCGACTCGTAGACTTTAACGTTGCTTTTTTTGCTTTAGAATCTCCCTGCGTAGTGGGACCTGGGCTGCCATCCAGTTGGCTGTCATCCGCTTGGCGTCATCCCAGCTATAGCGGGGTTTGTAACTAAAGTCCTTTTGGGCTTTCTTGTAGGAGAAGGTGAACGGGGTGTTGAGCAAGGTGAGCAGATGGCGGTTGGTCGGTGGCACAAATTTCACGAAAGGGCTCAACAAGAGGCTTACCACCTCCATCACAAACGCAAAGGCGTAGAGGAGCGAGAGGGGCATGCAGAGCTTGGGCTCCACCCCAAAGCCGAACTCCTTGCCCAGCTCATGGTTTAAGTCTGAGTAGCTCATGTGCGGCGTGTCGTCTGAGATGTAATAGAACTGGCCAGCGATCCCAGACACGCGCTCTGGGTCCCTCATAGCTTTGGCGGCCTGAAGGTGTGCCCATGCCACATTCCCCACGTAGGCTGGGTTTACAGCAGCCTCCTTCCGGGAGAACCTCTGGAAGACATCTCTGTTCATGATGGCTCCATCCAGGTGCAGCTGCAAGAACTGACTTTCTTCTCCAAAGATGTACATGCAGCGTAAGGCGCAGGTCACCAGGCTGGTGCCGTTGCTCAGTTGTTGTCCGTTGGCCTGCAGCACACACTGCTCAGCGATGCGCTTGCTCTGGCTGTACGGGAAACTGTCGTTACTGTCATACACGAGGTCTTCGCTGCCATTGATGATAGGGTCCCCTCTCATGTTCGGACCGATCGCCTCCACACTGCTAGTATAGACGAAGTACTTCACGTTGTTCTCCGCGCAGGCGTCCAACAGCAGCTGGGTACCTTGAAAGGAAGAGACTGTGGTTATTGGGCTGTGAAAGGCAGCTTCAAATTAACAAAACTTTCTGAGAGTTTCTAGTAAGAGCATAACTTTCACTACCACAAAGTACAGAAGGTTGACATTTGCTCAGCCAATTAGAATGCTCAGATTACTTACCGGTATCTTCATTACTTTCAGCCCTACTCTTCCTTATACAATCAAAACTGTGAGTTGGATCACATCTCCGAGACAGTATTACATGCTGAGGCCACACCTCACCCACCCTACCCAGAACAGCCGTCCAGTATCCAAGCCTCCATCAACGGCTGAACACTGCCCAGGACGCCACGACTGTGCAGCCAACAAGCCATAAAATGTAAGCATAGTGGGCCCGATTCACAGAACTAACTTAAGACAAAATCCTAAACTTCCTACTTTTGGTATTCACAGAAGCTAGGAGTTTGTCTTAAGTTTATCTTAAGACAGACTTAAGACAAAATCCTAACTTAAGTCTGTCTTATGTCTGTCTTAAGACAAACTTAAGACAAAATCCTAACTTCTGTGAATACCAAAAGTAGTAAGTTTATGATTTTGTCTTAGGTTAGTTCTGTGAATCGGGCCCAGTGTGAACAGATGCACACTGGCAGAAATAAACCAGTGGTTTTTGGGATGTGAGAATGCTTCACTTAAGAATGCACTCCACAGCCAACTCCCTTAGTAGCAACAAAGGTCCAGTCAACAGCCCACTACACCCAGAAGGTCAGAGGCAGCACCGCCCTACAGAAGAGAGTCACCTGAATACAGAGGAACCACATTCTGCATCTACCACCAGCGCCTCCACAGAGGCTGACCAGCTCAAGGCCTTCAACCATGCCATTCTCCAAGGAAGGGAGGCTGAGTACCACTGGAGGGGACCCCACTAGCAGCAGTGTGGATAAAAAGATGCCTGAGCAGGGCAGGTAAGCCAACTGAAGATCACAGAAGAGATTATCTGGTGAGGAAACATGAAAATAAGGAGGTGACACCCTCATCCCATGAGAAGTAGAAAGAGGGAATGCATGTGTCACAAGGAGATCAAAAGGTACCTGATCCACCCACTTACCACACCAAGAAGTAGACAGGATCCACCGAGCATAATAAGGGACAGCAGGAAACAGAAACCACTACTGTCAGTCCATTGTTCCCTAAGCACCTTCAAATTCCAGAGACCAACATATGTGCATATGTGCTACTGAGGACCCCACTCAGAACAAGGAGCTGGCAGCACACACATGCAGAACAGCAACTGACCAATGAGCAAACTCAGCTCAGGAGAAAGAGACCTCCTCCACTCCAGCCCACCTCAGCATGAACCAAGGGATGCAACCCAGGGTGACGCAGCACCACTGGCGCCCAGCAGCATGGCCCAGCAGAGCCCGAAGGACTGCACCAATGCCCAAGGAACTCCCTTATAGCGCCACCAAAGGCAGCAGAAATCAATTTCTGAGTCGTTAAAGGGCTACTGTCCATTAAGAACAGTCCTTTCGTGGTCGCAGAGCCCCATGATTTTGCAAATTGCAGGGTTCACAACTTCAAAAGGGCTTTGCATATCATGCTCTATATTATATAAATTATGTTACTAAAATAAAAAGGTCTTGGCTAAGGCCAGACCTAGTAAGTATATGTATAATTTTAATAAAATCAAAAGGTCTTGGCTAACCCTAACTCCAGACCTAAAAATCCAAATGAAGGGAACACATCAATGGCTTGAAGTACATCAAGAAGAGGGGATTTCCCTTCTAGGAGCTAGTATATTTGCTTACCCCTACTTATTTTCCAGGCACTACTTTTTCATTTTGGTTTTAAGACTCCATGAGAGTGAATGTCTTTTCCAGCTGTCTCCCTCGTGTCCCTTTCTTATCCCCCCACTGTGCTCTGCATTGCTTTTTCACACCCATTTCCTGCTCCATGGGCCCCTCGGTGTTGGGCTCACCCTCATGTGCTTCTCCTCCGTTTGTTGCTTTCTTATTCGCTTTCATTTCCCATTTGTCCACTCCCTCCTAACCTTCTGTCTTTTTTATTTATTCATTTATTTATTTATTGACCGTGGGCTGCCAGCCCATCCACCTTAAAAACGTTTTTGCGCCACTACTATTTATTTTCATATTTACTAATCTATGTTGGAAATAGAAAAAAATCAGGCACATGGGGCGTAAGCACAGGTACATGGCATCTATCCACTATTTTCAGGGGGTGGACACCGTCCCCCCTGCCAAGACATTGGGCCCCACAGAAATTATGCTGAACTTGCCCCATTGTAATTTTCAGACACCGAGACATGTTCGGCAGCACCTGTACGCTGTCGGCTTTCCATTCCCAGCAGCTTTTTTTGGTCTTGCCTAGGCAGCACTTGCGCTGTCGCTTTAAGACATGCTGTATTCAGGATATGGGCACGAAGCTCCGCCCACTTTCCCCCATCTTTTTAATTGCCTCCTATCCCTGTCCTTTGTAAATGCTGGCTTTTCATTGGTCAATAAGCTT
Source organism: Lissotriton helveticus (assembly GCF_964261635.1). Classification (NCBI taxonomy): domain Eukaryota; kingdom Metazoa; phylum Chordata; class Amphibia; order Caudata; family Salamandridae; genus Lissotriton; species Lissotriton helveticus. The sequence continues at coordinate 9,853,946 of NC_136069.1, read as the reverse complement.
AGTAGTCCCTCCTTAGTGCCACCTTGCCTCTTCTTGTAACCTTCCATGAGGACACCCCCTGTTACATGTGTTGTTACTCCCTAGGTTTTAATTACAGCCTCAAGGCACTATTTTCTGAAAAGGCTTCAGGCAAAAGACACACTTGGTCCTAAGCAGGGCTGGCAGTGGTTACTTCACTCACTAGAACATCTCACATTTACATGAGACCGTCTATAAATTTCCCTTCATCAGCTGAACACAGAGTACAACCTAATCCGAAATTGATGTAATAATTATTTTGTCACATTTCAAATCTACTAATTGTATATATGGACATAGCTATTTGAATGTATTCGTAATATTGTCTTGCATGCAATGCAATGCATTATGGGTAGGGTGGATTTACTTTATCTTCTGCAGGGTGCAGTACCATATGTGGCCAAAAGAGGTCCCCGGGACAGCTTTTGGCCACATATGGTACTGCACCATGTAACACGGCTAGATAAAAAACATTGCCATTTATAATGCCAATAACTCCAACTGTTTAGACTTGCAGTGCTGGTGCCTTGCCCACTGGGGACCTCTAGGAGAAGCTTGTGGCACTGCACCTAGACATGCATCGCTGGTGCCTTGCTCACTAGGGACCTCTAGGAACAGCTTGCTCTACTACACCTAGACATGCAGTGCTGGGGCCTTGCTCACTGGGGACCTCTAGGAGCAGCTTGTGGTACTGCACCAAGACATGCAGTGCTGGTGCCTTGTTCAAGGGACCTCTAGGAGCAGCTTGTGGTACTGCACCTAGACATGCAGTGCTGGTGCCTTGCTCACTAGGGACCTCTATGAGCAGCTTGCGGTGCTCCACTGAGACATGCAGTGCTGGTGCCTTGCTCACTAGGGACCTCTAGGAGCAGCTTGCTCTACTACACCTAGACATGCAGTGCTGGTGCCTTGTTCAAGGGACCTCTAGGAGCAGCTTGCGGTGCTCCACTGAGACATGCAGTGCTGGTGCCTTGCTCACTAGGGACCTCTATGAGCAGCTTGCGGTGCTCCACTGAGACATGCATCGCTGGTGCCTTGCTCACTAGACACCACTAGGAGCAGCTCGCGGTACTGCACCGAGACATGCACTGCTGGTGCCTTGCTCACTAGGGACCTCTAGGAGCAGCTTGCGGTACTGACAGTGCTGGTGCCTTGCTCACTAGGGACCTCTGGGAGCAGCTTGCGGTACTGCACCGAGACATGCAGTGCTGGCGCCTTACTCACTAGGGACCTCTAGGAGCAGCTTGCGGTACTGCACCGAGACATGCAGTGCTGGCGCCTTACTCACTAGGGACCTCTAGGAGCAGCTTGCGGTACTGCACCTAGACATGCAGTGCTGGTGCCTTGCTCACTAGGGACCTCTAGGAGCAGCTTGCGGTACTGCACCAAGACATGCAGTGCTGGTGCCTTGCTCTCTAGAGACCTCTAGGAGCAGCTTGCGGTACTGCACCTAGACATGCAGTGCTGGTGCCTTGCTCACTAGGGACCTCTAGGAGCAGCTTACGGTACTGCACCTAGACATGCAGTGCTGGTGCCTTGCTCACTAGGGACCTCTAGGAGCAGCTTGCGGTACTGCACCTAGACATGCAGTGCTGGTGCCTTGCTCCCTAGGGACCTCTAGGAGCAGCTTGTGGTACTGCACCAAGACATGCAGTGCTGGTGCCTTGCTCACTAGGGACCTCTAGGAGCAGCTTACGGTACTGCACCTAGACATGCAGTGCTGGTGCCTTGCTCACTAGGGACCTCTAGGAGCAGCTTACGGTACTGCACCGAAACATGCAGTGCTGGTGCATTTGCTCACTTGGGAACTCTAGGAAGGAGCTTGCGGTACTGCACCTAGACATGCAGTGCTGGTGCCTTGCTCACTAGGGACCTCTAGGAGCAGCTTGCGGTACTGCACCTAGACATGCAGTGCTGGTGCCTTGCTCACTAGGGACCTCTAGGAGCAGCTTGCGGTACTGCACCTAGACATGCATCGCAGGTGCCTTGCTCACTAGGGACCTCTAGGAGCAGCTTGCGGTACTGCACCTAGACATGCAGTGCTGGTGCCTTGCTCACTAGGGACCTCTAGGAGCAGCTTGCGGTACTGCACCTAGACATGCATCGCAGGTGCCTTGCTCACTAGGGACCTCTAGGAGCAGCTTGCGGTACTGCACCTAGACATGCAGTGCTGGTGCCTTGCTCACTAGGGACCTCTAGGAGCAGCTTGCAGTACTGCACCTAGACATGCATCGCAGGTGCCTTGCTCACTAGGGACCTTTAGGAGCAGCTTGCGGTACTGCACCTAGACATGCAGTGCTGGTGCCTTGCTCACTAGGGACCTCTAGGAGCAGCTTGCGGTACTGCACCTAGACATGCAGTGCTGGTGTCTTGCTCACTAGGGACCTCTACGAGCAGCTTGCGGTACTGCACTGAGACATGCAGTGCTGGTGCCTTGCTCACTAGGGACCTCCAGGAGCAGCTTGTGGTACTGCACCTAGACATGCAGTGCTGGTGTCTTGCTCACTTGGGACCTCTAGGAACAGCTTGCGGTACTGCACCTAGACATGCAGTGCTGGTGCCTTGCTCACTAGGGACCTCCAGGAGCAGCTCGCGGTACTGCACTGAGACATGCAGTGCTGGTGTCTTGCTCACTTGGGACCTCTAGGAACAGCTTGCGGTACTGCACCTAGACATGCAGTGCTGGTGCCTTGCTCACTAGGGACCTCCAGGAGCAGCTCGCGGTACTGCACTGAGACATGCATCGCAGGTGCCTTGCTCACTAGGGACCTCTAGGAGCAGCTTGCGGTACTGCACCTAGACATGCAGCGCTGGTGCCTTGCTCACTAGGGACCTCTAGGAGCATCTTGTGGTACTGCACCGACACAAGCAGTGCTGATGCCTTGCTCACTAGAGACCTCTAGGAGCAGCTTGCGGTACTGCACTGAGACAAGCAGTGCTGGTGCTTTGTTCACTAGGGACCTCTAGGAGCAGCTTGCAGTACTGCACCGAGACATGCAGTGCTGGTGCCTTTGCTCACTTGGGAACTCTAGGAAGGAGCTTGCGGTACTGCACCTAGACAAGCAGTGCTGATGCCTAGCTCACTAGGGACCTCTAGGAGCAGCTTGCGGTACTGCACCGAGACATGCAGTGCTGGTGCCTTGCTCACTTGGGACCTCTAGGAAGGAGCTTGCGGTACTGCACCTAGACATGCATCGCTGGTGCCTTGCTCACTAGGGACCTTTAGGAGCAGCTTGCGGTACTGCACCGAGACATGCAGTGCTGGCGCCTTGCTCACTAGGGACCTCTGGGAGCAGTTTGCGGTTCTGCACCGAGACATGCAGTGCTGGTGTCTTGCTCACTAGGGACCTCTCGGAGCAGCTTGCGGTACTGCACCTAGACATGCAGTGCTGATGCCTAGCTCACTAGGGACCTCTAGGAGCAGCTTGCGGTACTGCACCTAGACATGCAATGCTGGTGCCTTGCTCACTAGGGACCTCTAGGATCAGCATGTGGTACTGTACCGAGACATGCAGTGCTAGTGCCTTGCTCACTAGGGACCTCTAGGAGCAGCTTGTGGTACTGCACCGACACAAGCAGTGCTGATGGCTAGCTCACTAGGGACCTCTAGGAGCTGCTTGCGGTACTGCACCTAGACATGCATCGCAGGTGCCTTGCTCACCAGGGACCTCTCGGAGCAGCTTGCGGTACTGCACCTAGACATGCAGTGCTGGTGCCTTGCTCACTAGGGACCTCTAGGAGCAGCTTGCGGTACTGCACCTAGACATGCACTGCTGGTGCCTTGCTCAATAGAGACATCTAGGAGCAGCTTGCGGTACTGCACCTAGACAAGCAATGCTGATTCCTAGTTCACTAGGGACCTCTAGGAGCAGCTTGCGGTACTGCACCGAGACATGCACTGCTGGTGCCTTGCTCAATAGAGACATCTAGGAGCAGCTTGCGGTACTGCACCTAGACAAGCAATGCTGATTCCTAGTTCACTAGGGACCTCTAGGAGCAGCTTGCGGTACTGCACCGAGACATGCACTGCTGGTGCCTTGCTCAATAGAGACATCTAGGAGCAGCTTGCGGTACTGCACCTAGACATGCAGTGCTGGTGCCTTGCTCACTAGGGACCTCTAGGAGCAGCTTGCGGTACTGCACCTAGACATGCATCGCAGGTGCCTTGCTCACTAGGGACCTCTAGGAGCAGCTTGCGGTACTGCACCTAGACATGCAGTGCTGGTGCCTTGCTCACTAGGGACCTCTAGGAGCAGCTTGCGGTACTGCACCTAGACATGCATCGCAGGTGCCTTGCTCACTAGGGACCTCTAGGAGCAGCTTGCGGTACTGCACCTAGACATGCAGTGCTGGTGCCTTGCTCACTAGGGACCTCTAGGAGCAGCTTGCAGTACTGCACCTAGACATGCATTGCAGGTGCCTTGCTCACTAGGGACCTTTAGGAGCAGCTTGCGGTACTGCACCTAGACATGCAGTGCTGGTGCCTTGCTCACTAGGGACCTCTAGGAGCAGCTTGCGGTACTGCACTGAGACATGCAGTGCTGGTGCCTTGCTCACTAGGGACCTCTAGGAGCAGCTTGCGGTACTGCACTGAGACATGCAGTGCTGGTGCCTTGCTCAATAGGGACCTCTAGGAGCAGCTTGCGGTACTGCACCTAGACATGCAGTGCTGGTGTCTTGCTCACTAGGGACCTCTACGAGCAGCTTGCGGTACTGCACTGAGACATGCAGTGCTGGTGCCTTGCTCACTAGGGACCTCCAGGAGCAGCTTGTGGTACTGCACCTAGACATGCAGTGCTGGTGTCTTGCTCACTTGGGACCTCTAGGAACAGCTTGCGGTACTGCACCTAGACATGCAGTGCTGGTGCCTTGCTCACTAGGGACCTCTAGGAGGAGCTTGTGGTACTGCACCTAGACATGCAGTGCTGGTGCCTTGCTCACTAGGGACCTCCAGGAGCAGCTCGCGGTACTGCTCTGAGACATGCAGTGCTGGTGTCTTGCTCACTTGGGACCTCTAGGAGCAGCTTGCTGTACTGCACCTAGACATGCAGTACTAGTGCCTTGCTCACTAGGGACCTCTAGGAGCAGCTTGTGGTACTGCACCGAGACATGCAGTGCTGGTGCCTTGCTCACTAGGGACCTCTAGGAGGAGCTTGTGGTACTGCACCTAGACATGCAGTGCTGGTGCCTTGCTCACTAGGGACCTCCAGGAGCAGCTCGCGGTACTGCTCTGAGACATGCAGTGCTGGTGTCTTGCTCACTTGGGACCTCTAGGAGCAGCTTGCTGTACTGCACCTAGACATGCAGTGCTGGTGCCTTGCTCACTAGGGACCTCTAGGAGCAGCTTGCTGTACTGCACCTAGACATGCAGTACTAGTGCCTTGCTCACTAGGGACCTCTAGGAGCAGCTTGTGGTACTGCACCGAGACATGCAGTGCTGGTGCCTTGCTCCCTAGGGACCTCTAGGAAGCAGCTTGTGGTACGGCACCGAGACATGCAGTGCTGGTGCCTTGCTCACTAGGGACCTCTAGGAACAGCTTGCTGTACTGCACCGAGACAAGCAGTGCTGATGCCTAGCTCACTAGGGACCTCTAGGAGCAGCTTGCGGTACTGCACCTAGACATGCAGTGCTGGTGTCTTGTTCACTAGAGACCTCTAGGAGCAGCTTGCGGTACTGCACCTAGACATGCATCGCTGGTGCCTTGCTCACTAGGGACCTTTAGGAGCAGCTTGCGGTACTGCACCGAGACATGCATCGCTGGTGTCTTGCTCACTAGGGACCTTTAGGAGCAGCTTGTCGTACTGCACCAAGACATGCAGTGCTGGTGCCTTGCTCACTAGACACCACTAGGAGCAGCTTGCGGTACTGCACCGAGACATGCAGTGCTGGTGCCTTGCTCACTTGGGACCTCTAGGAAGGAGCTTGCGGTACTGCACCGAGACATGCAGTGCTGGTGCCTTGCTCACTTGGGACCTCTAGGAAGGAGCTTGCGGTACTGCACCGAGACATGCAGTGCTGGTGCCTTGCTCACTTGGGACCTCTAGGAGCAGCTTGCGGTACTGCACCGAGACATGCAGTGTTGGTGCCTTGCTCACTTGGGACCTCTAGGAGCAGCTTGCGGTACTGCACCGAGACATGCAGTGTTGGTGCCTTGCTCACTTGGGACCTCTAGAAAGGAGCTTGTGGTACTGTACCGAGACAAGCAGTGCTGATTCCTAGTTCACTAGGGACCTCTAGGAGCAGCTTGCGGTACTGCACCTAGACAAGCAGTGCTGATTCTTAGTTCACTAGGGACCTCTAGGAGCAGCTTGTCGTACTGCACCAAGACATGCAGTGCTGGTGCCTTGCTCACTAGACACCACTAGGAGCAGCTTGCGGTACTGCACCGAGACATGCAGTGCTGGTGCCTTGCTCACTTGGGACCTCTAGGAGCAGCTTGCGGTACTGCACCGAGACATGCAGTGCTGGTGCCTTGCTCACTAGGGACCTCTAGGATGAGCTTGCGGTACTGCACCAAGACATGCAGTGCTGGTGCCTTGCTCACTAGACACCACTAGGAGCAGCTTGCGGTACTGCACCGAGACATGCAGTGCTGGTGCCTTGCTCACTTGGGACCTCTAGGAAGGAGCTTGCGGTACTGCACCGAGACATGCAGTGCTGGTGCCTTGCTCACTAGGGACCTCTAGGATGAGCTTGCGGTACTGCACCAAGACATGCAGTGCTGGTGCCTTGCTCACTAGACACCACTAGGAGCAGCTTGCGGTACTGCACCGAGACATGCAGTGCTGGTGCCTTGCTCACTAGGGACCTCTAGGAGGAGCTTGCAGTACTGCACCGAGACATGCAGTGCTGGTGCCTTTGCTCACTTGGGAACTCTAGGAAGCAGCTTGCGGTACTGCACAGAGACAAGCAGTGCTGGTTCTTTGCTCACTATGGACCTCTAGGATCAGCATGTGGTACTGTACCGAGACATGCAGTGCTAGTGCCTTGCTCACTAGGGACCTCTAGGAGCAGCTTGTGGTACTGCACCGACACAAGCAGTGCTGATGCCTAGCTCACTAGGGACCTCTAGGAGCAGTTTGCGGTACAGCACCTAGACATGCATCGCTGGTGACTTGCTCACTAGGGACCTTTAGGAGCAGCTTGCGGTACTGCACCTAGACATGCATCGCTGGTGCCTTGCTCACTAGGGACCTCTAGGAGCAGCTTGCGGTACTGCACCTAGACATGCAGTGCTGGTGTCTTGTTCACTAGAGACCTCTAGGAGCAGCTTGCGGTACTGCACCTAGACATGCATCGCTGGTGCCTTGCTCACTTGGGACCTCTAGGAGCAGCTTGCGGTACTGCACCGAGGCATGCAGTGCTGGTGCCTTGCTCACTTGGGACCTCTAGGAGCAGCTTGCGGTACTGCACCGAGACATGCAGTGTTGGTGCCTTGCTCACTTGGGACCTCTAGAAAGGAGCTTGTGGTACTGCACCGAGACATGCATCGCTGGTGTCTTGCTCACTAGGGACCTTTAGGAGCAGCTTGTGGTACTGCACCGAGGCAAGCAGTGCTGGTGCCTTGCTCACTTGGGACCTCTAGGAGCAGCTTGCGGTACTGCACCGAGACATGCAGTGTTGGTGCCTTGCTCACTTGGGACCTCTAGGAGCAGCTTGCGGTACTGCACCGAGACAAGCAGTGCTGATTCCTAGTTCACTAGGGACCTCTAGGAGCAGCTTGCGGTACTGCACCTAGACAAGCAGTGCTGATTCCTAGTTCACTAGGGACCTCTAGGAGCAGCTTGTCGTACTGCACCAAGACATGCAGTGCTGGTGCCTTGCTCACTAGACACCACTAGGAGCAGCTTGCGGTACTGCACCGAGACATGCAGTGCTGGTGCCTTGCTCACTAGACACCACTAGGAGCAACTTGCGGTACTGCACCTAGCCATGCAGCGCTGGTGCCTTGCTCGCTAGGGACCTCTAGGAGCAGCTTGTGGTACTGCACCTAGACATGCAGTGCTGGTGCCTTGCTCACTTGGGACCTCTAGGAAGGAGCTTGCGGTACTGCACCGAGACATGCAGTGCTGGTGCCTTGCTCACTAGGGACCTCTGGGAGCAGTTTGCGGTTCTGCACCGAGACATGCAGTGCTGGTGCCTTGCTCACTAGGGACCTCTAGGAGCAGCTTGCGGTACTGCACCGAGACATGCAGTGTTGGTGCCTTGCTCACTTGGGACCTCTAGGAAGGAGCTTGTGGTACTGTACCTAGACAAGCAGTGCTGATTCCTAGTTCACTAGGGACCTCTAAGAGCAGCTTGCGGTACTGCACCGAGACATGCAGTGCTGGTGCCTTGCTAACTAGGGACCTCTAGGATGAGCTTGTGATACTGCACCTACACAGGCAGTGCTTGTGCCTGGATCACTAGGGACCTCTAGGAGCAGCTTATGGTACTGCACCTAGACATGCATCGCTGGTGCCTTGCTCACTAGAGACCTCTAGAAACAGCTTGCGGTACTGCACTTAGACATGCAGTGCTGGTGGCCTTGCTCATTAGACACCACTAGGAGCAGCTTGCGGTACTGCACTTAGACATGCAGTGCTGGTGCCTTGCTCACTAGACACCACTAGGAGCAACTTGCAGTACTGCACTTAGACATGCAGTGCTGGTGCCTTGCTCACTAGGGACCTCTAGGAGCAGCTTGCGGTACTGCACCGGGACATGCAGTGCTGGTGCCTTGCTCACTAGGGACCTCTAGGAGCAGCTTGCAGTACTGCAGCTAGACATGCAGTGCTAGTGTCTTGCTCACGAGGGACCTCTAGGAGCAGCTTGGGATACTGCACCGAGACTTGCAGTGCTGGTGCCTTGCTCACTTGGGACCTCTAGGAGCAGCTTGCGGTACTGCACCGAGACATGCAGTGTTGGTGCCTTGCTCACTAGGGACCTCTAGGAGCAGCTTGCGGTACTGCACCGAGACATGCAGTGTTGGTGCCTTGCTCACTTGGGACCTCTAGGAAGGAGCTTGTGGTACTATACCTAGACAAGCAGTGCTGATTCCTAGTTCACTAGGGACCTCTAAGAGCAGCTTGCGGTACTGCACCTGGACAAGCAGTGCTGATTCTTAGTTCACTAGGGACCTCTAAGAGCAGCTTGCGGTACTGCACCTAGACATGCATCACTAGTGTCTTGCTCACTAGGGACCTCTAGGAGCAGCTTGCGGTACTGCACCGAGACATGCAGTGCTGGTGCCTTGCTCACTAGGGACCTCTAGGATGAGCTTGCGGTACTGCACCTAGACAAGCAGTGCTGGTGCCTTGCTCACTAGGGACCTCTAGGAGGAGCTTGCGGTACTGCACCTAGACAAACAGTGCTGATGCGTTCCTCACTAGGGTCCTCTAGGAGCAGCTTGCGGTACTGCACCAAGACAAGCAGTGCTGGTGCCTTGCTCCCTAGGGACCTCTAGGAGCAGCTTGTGGTACTGCACTGAGACAAGCAGTGCTGGTGCCTTGCTCCCTAGGGACCTCTAGGAGCAGCTTGTGGTACTGCACTGAGACATGCAGTGCTGGTGCCTTGCTCACTTGGGACCTCTAGGAACAGCTTGTGGTACTGCACTGAGACAAGCAGTGCTGGTGCCTTGCTCCCTAGGGACCTCTAGGAGCAGCTTGTGGTACTGCACTGAGACATGCAGTGCTGGTGCCTTGCTCACTGGAGACCTCTAGAAGCAGCTTACGGTACTGCACCGAGACATGCAGTGCTGGTGCCTTGCTCCCTAGGGACCTCTAGGAGCAGCTTGTGGTACTGCACTGAGACATGCAGTGCTGGTGCCTTGCTCACTTGGGACCTCTAGGAACAGCTTGCGGTACTGCACCTAGACAAGCAGTGCTGATTCCTAGTTCACTAGGGACCTCTAGGAGCAGCTTGTGGTACTGCACCGACACAAGCAGTGCTGATGCCTAGCTCACTAGGGACCTCTAGGAGGAGCTTGCGGTACTGCGGTGAGACATGCAGTGCTGGTGTCTTACTCACTAGGGACCTCTAGGAGCAGCTTGTGGTACTGCACCTAGACATGCAGTGCTGGTGCCTTGCTCACTAGAGACCTCTAGGAGCAGCTTGCGGTACTGCACCTAGACATGCAGTGCTGGTGCCTTGCTCACTTGGGAACTCTAGGAGCAGCTTGCGGTACTGCACCGAGACATGCAGTGTTGGTGCCTTGCTCACTTGGGACCTCTAGGAAGGAGCTTGTGGTACTGTACCTAGACAAGCAGTGCTGATTCCTAGTTCACTAGGGACCTCTAAGAGCAGCTTGCGGTACTGCACCTGGACAAGCAGTGCTGATTCTTAGTTCACTAGGGACCTCTAAGAGCAGCTTGCGGTACTGCACCTAGACATGCATCACTAGTGTCTTGCTCACTAGGGACCTCTAGGAGGAGCTTGCGGTACTGCACCTAGACAAACAGTGCTGGTGCCTTGCTCACTAGGGACCTCTAGGATGAGCTTGCGGTACTGCACCTAGACAAGCAGTGCTGGTGCCTTGCTCACTAGGGACCTCTAGGAGGAGCTTGCGGTACTGCACCTAGACAAACAGTGCTGATGCGTTCCTCACTAGGGTCCTCTAGGAGCAGCTTGCGGTACTGCACCAAGACAAGCAGTGCTGGTGCCTTGCTCCCTAGGGACCTCTAGGAGCAGCTTGCGATACTGCACCGAGACTTGCAGTGCTGGTGCCTTGCTCACTTGGGACCTCTAGGAGCAGCTTGCGGTACTGCACCGAGACATGCAGTGTTGGTGCCTTGCTCACTAGGGACCTCTAGGAGCAGCTTGTGGTACTGCGGTGAGACATGCAGTGCTGGTGCCTTGCTCACTTGGGAACTCTAGGAGCAGCTTGCGGTACTGCACCGAGACATGCAGTGTTGGTGCCTTGCTCACTTGGGACCTCTAGGAAGGAGCTTGTGGTACTGTACCTAGACAAGCAGTGCTGATTCCTAGTTCACTAGGGACCTCTAAGAGCAGCTTGCGGTACTGCACCTGGACAAGCAGTGCTGATTCTTAGTTCACTAGGGACCTCTAAGAGCAGCTTGCGGTACTGCACCTAGACATGCATCACTAGTGTCTTGCTCACTAGGGACCTCTAGGAGCAGCTTGCGGTACTGCACCTACACAGGCAGTGCTTGTGCCTGGATCACTAGGGACCTCTAGGAGGAGCTTGCGGTACTGCACCTAGACAAACAGTGCTGGTGCCTTGCTCACTAGGGACCTCTAGGATGAGCTTGCGGTACTGCACCTAGACAAGCAGTGCTGGTGCCTTGCTCACTAGGGACCTCTAGGAGGAGCTTGCGGTACTGCACCTAGACAAACAGTGCTGATGCGTTCCTCACTAGGGTCCTCTAGGAGCAGCTTGCGGTACTGCACCAAGACAAGCAGTGCTGGTGCCTTGCTCCCTAGGGACCTCTAGGAGCAGCTTGTGGTACTGCACTGAGACATGCAGTGCTGGTGCCTTGCTCACTTGGGACCTCTAGGAACAGCTTGTGGTACTGCACTGAGACAAGCAGTGCTGGTGCCTTGCTCCCTAGGGACCTCTAGGAGCAGCTTGTGGTACTGCACTGAGACATGCAGTGCTGGTGCCTTGCTCACTGGAGACCTCTAGAAGCAGCTTACGGTACTGCACCGAGACATGCAGTGCTGCTGCCTTGCTCCCTAGGGACCTCTAGGAGCAGCTTGTGGTACTGCACTGAGACATGCAGTGCTGGTGCCTTGCTCACTTGGGACCTCTAGGAACAGCTTGCGGTACTGCACCTAGACAAGCAGTGCTGATTCCTAGTTCACTAGGGACCTCTAGAAGCAGCTTGTGGTACTGCACCGACACAAGCAGTGCTGATGCCTTGCTCACTAGGGACCTCTAGGAGCAGCTTGTGGTACTGCACCTAGACATGCAGTGCTGGTGCCTTGCTCACTAGGGACCTCTAGGAGCAGCTTGTGGTACTGCACCTAGACATGCAGTGCTGGTGCCTCGCTCACTTGGGACCTCTTGGAGCAGCTTGTGGTACTGCACCTAGACATGCAGTGCTGGTGTCTTGCTCACTAGGGACCTCTAGGAGCAGCTTGCGGTACTGCACCTAGACATGCAGTGCTGGTGCCTTGCTCACTAGGGACCTCTAGGAGCAGCTTGTGGTACTGCACCTAGACATGCAGTGCTGGTGCCTCGCTCACTTGGGACCTCTTGGAGCAGCTTGTGGTACTGCACCTAGACATGCAGTGCTGGTGTCTTGCTCACTAGGGACCTCTAGGAGCAGCTTGTGGTACTGCACCTAGACATGCAGTGCTGGTTCCTTGCTCACTAGGGACCTTTAGGAGCAGCTTGCGGTACTGCACCTAGACAGGCAGTGCTGGTGCCTGGATCACTTGGGACCTCTTGGAGCAGCTTGCGGTACTGCAGCTAGACATGCAGTGCTGGTGCCTTGCTCACTAGGGACCTCTAGGAGCAGCTTGTGGTACTGCACTGAGACATGCAGTTCCGGTGCCTTGCTCACTAGGGACCTCTAGGAGCAGCTTGCGGTACTGCACCTAGACAAGCAGTGCTGATTCCTAGTTCACTAGGGACCTCTAGAAGCAGCTTGTGGTACTGCACCGACACAAGCAGTGCTGATGCCTAGCTCACTACGGACCTCTAGGAGCAGCTTGCGGTACTGCACCTAGACATGCAGTGCTGGTGCCTTGCTCACTAGGGACCTCTAGGAGCAGCTTGTGGTACTGCACCTAGACATGCAGTGCTGGTGCCTCGCTCACTTGGGACCTCTTGGAGCAGCTTGTGGTACTGCACCTAGACATGCAGTGCTGGTTCCTTGCTCACTAGGGACCTTTAGGAGCAGCTTGCGGTACTGCACCTAGACAGGCAGTGCTGGTGCCTGGATCACTTGGGACCTCTTGGAGCAGCTTGCGGTACTGCACCGAGACATGCAGTGCTGGTGCCTTTGCTCACTTGGGAACTCTAGGAGCAGCTTGCGGTACTGCACCTAGACAAGCAGTGCTGATGCCTTGCTCGCTAGGGACCTCAAGGAGCAGCTTGCGGTACTGCACCGAAACATGCAGTGCTGGTTCTTTGCTCACTAGGGACCTCTAGGAGCAGCTTGCGGTACTGCACAGAGGCATGCAGTGCTGGTGCCTCGCTCACTAGGGACCTCAAGGTGCAGCTTGCGGTACTGTACCTAGACATGCAGTGCTGGTGCCTTGTTCAAGGGACCTCTAGGAGCAGCTTGTGGTACTGCACCTAGACATGCAGTGCTGGTGCCTTGCTCACTAGGGACCTCTAGGAGCAGCTTGCGGTACTGCACCTAGACATGCAGTTCTGGTGCCTTGCTCACTAGGGACCTCTAGGAGCAGCTTGCGGTACTGCACCTAGACATGCAGTGCTGGTGCCTTGCTCACTAGGGACCTCTAGGAGCAGCTTGCGGTACTGCACCTAGACATGCATCGCTGGTGCCTTGCTCACTAGGGACCTTTAGGAGCAGCTTGCGGTACTGCACCTAGACATGCATCGCTGGTGCCTTGCTCACTAGAGACCTCTAGGAGCAGCTTGCGGTACTGCACTTAGACATGCAGTGCTGGTGCCTTGCTCATTAGACACCACTAGGAGCAGCTTGCGGTACTGCACGTAGACATGCAGTGCTGGTGCCTTGCTCACTAGACACCACTAGGAGCAACTTGCAGTACTGCACTTAGACATGCAGTGCTGGTGCCTTGCTCACTTGGGAACTCTAGGAGCAACTTGCGGTACTGCACCGAGACATGCAGTGCTGGTGCCTTGCTCACTTGGGAACTCTAGGAGCAGCTTGCGGTACTGCACCTAGACATGCATCACTAGTGTCTTGCTCACTAGGGACCTCTAGGAGCAGCTTGCGGTACTGCACCGAGACATGCAGTGCTGGTGCCATGCTCACTTGGGACCTCTAGGAGCAGCTTGCGGTACTGCACCGAGACATGCAGTGTTGGTGCCTTGCTCACTTGGGACCTCTAGGAAGGAGCTTGTGGTACTGCACCTAGACATGCAGTGCTGATGCCTTGCTCACTAGACACCACTAGGAGCAGCTTGCGGTACTGCACCGAGACATGCAGTGCTGGTGCCTTGCTCACTTGGGACCTCTAGGAAGGAGCTTGCGGTACTGCACCGAGACATGCAGTGTTGGTGCCTTGCTAACTAGGGACCTCTAGGATGAGCTTGTGGTACTGCACCTAGACAAACAGTGCTGGTGCCTTGCTCACTAGACACCACTAGGAGCAGCTTGCGGTACTGCACCGAGACATGCAGTGCTGGTGCCTTGCTCACTTGGGACCTCTAGGAAGGAGCTTGCGGTACTGCACCGAGACATGCAGTGCTGGTGCCTTGCTAACGAGGGACCTCTAGGATGAGCTTGTGGTACTGCACCTAGACATGCAGTGCTGGTGCCTTGCTCACTAGACACCACTAGGAACAGCTTGTGGCACTGGACCTAGACAAACAGTGCTGATGCCTTCCTCACTAGGGACCTCTAGGAGCAGCTTGTGGCACTGGACCTAGACAAACAGTGCTGGTGCCTTGCTCCCTAGGGACCTCTAGGAGCAGCTTGTGGTACTGCACCGATACATGCAGTGCTGGGGCCTTGCTCACTAGGGACCTCGGAGCAGTTTGCGGTACTGCACCTAGACATGCAGTTCTGGTGCCTTGCTCACTAGGGACCTCTAGGATGAGCTTGCGGTACTGCACCTAGACAAGCAGTGCTGGTGCCTTGCTCACTAGGGACCTCTAGGAGGAGCTTGCGGTACTGCACCTAGACAAACAGTGCTGATGCCTTCCTCACTAGGGACCTCTAGGAGCAGCTTGTGGCACTGGACCTAGACAAACAGTGCTGGTGCCTTGCTCCCTAGGGACCTCTAGGAGCAGCTTGTGGTACTGCACCGATACATGCAGTGCTGGTGCCTTGCTCACTAGACACCACTAGGAACAGCTCGCGGTACTGCACTGAGACATGCAGTGCTGGTGCCTTGCTCACTAGGGACCTCCAGGAGCAGCTCGCGGTACTGCACTGAGACATGCAGTGCTGGTGCCTTGCTCACTAGGGACCTCTAGGAGCAGCTTATGGTACTGCACCTAGACAAGCAGTGCTGGTGCCTTGATCACTAGGGACCTCTAGGAGCAGCTAGCGGTACTGCACCTAGACGTGCAGTGCTGGTGCCTTGCTCACTAGGGACCTCTAGGAGCAGCTTGCGGTACTGCACCGAGACATGCAGTGCTGGTGCCTTGATCACTAGGGACCTCTAGGAGCAGCTTGTGGTGCTGCACCCAGACATGCAGTGCTGGAGCCTTGCTCACTAGAGACCTCTAGGAACAGCTTGCGGTACTGCACCTAGACATGCATCGCTGGTGCCTTGCTCACTAGGGACCTTTAGGAGCAGCTTGCGGTACTGCACCTAGACAAGCAGTGCTGATTCCTAGTTCACTACGGACCTCTAGGAGCAGCTTGCGGTACTGCACCTAGACATGCATCGCAGGTGCCTTGCTCACTTGTGACCTCTTGGAGCAGCTTGCAGTACTGCACCGAAACATGCAGTGCTGGTGCCTTTGCTCACTTGGGACCTCTAGGAACAGCTTGTGGTACTGCACCTAGACAAGCAGTGCTGATGCCTAGCTCACTAGGGACCTCTAGGAGCAGCTTGCAGTACTGCACCGAAACATGCAGTGCTGGTGCCTTTGCTCACTAGGGACCTCTAGGAGCAGCTTGCGGTACTGCACCTAGACATGCAGTGCTGGTGCCTTGCTCACTAGGGACCTTTAGGAGCAGCTTGCGGTACTGCACCTAGACATGCAGTGCTGGTGCTCTGCTCACTAGGGACCTCTAGGAGCAGCTTGCGGTGCTCCACTGAGACATGCAGTGCTGGCGCCTTGCTCACTAGGGACCTCTGGGAGCAGCTTGCGGTACTGCACCGAGACATGCAGTGCTGGTGCCTTGCTCACTTGGGACCTCTAGGAAGGAGCTTGCGGTACTGCACCTAGACATGCATCGCTGGTGCCTTGCTCACTAGGGACCTTTAGGAGCAGCTTGCGGTACTGCACCGAGACATGCAGTGCTGGTGCCTTGCTCACTAGGGACCTCTAGGAGCAGCTTGCGGTGCTCCACTGAGACATGCAGTTCTGGCGCCTTGCTCACTAGGGACCTCTGGGAGCAGTTTGCGGTTCTGCACCGAGACATGCAGTGCTGGTGTCTTGCTCACTAGGGACCTCTAGGAGCAGCTTGTGGTACTGCACCGAAACATGCAGTGCTGGTTCTTTGCTCACCAGCGACCTCTAGGAGCAGCTTGCGGTACTGTACCGAGACATGCAGTGCTAGTGCCTTGCTCACTAGGGACCTCTAGGAGCAGCTTGTGGTACTGCACCGACACAAGCAGTGCTGATGGCTAGCTCACTAGGGACCTCTAGGAGCTGCTTGCGGTACTGCACCTAGACATGCATCGCAGGTGCCTTGCTCACCAGGGACCTCTCGGAGCAGCTTGCTGTACTGCACCTAGACATGCATCGCAGGTGCCTTGTTCACTAGGGACCTCTAGGAGCAGCTTGCGGTACTGCACCGAGACATGCACTGCTGGTGCCTTGCTCAATAGAGACATCTAGGAGCAGCTTGCGGTACTGCACCTAGACATGCAGTGCTGGTGCCTTGTTCACTAGGGACCTTTAGGAGCAGCTTGCGGTACTGCACCGAGACATGCAGTGCTGGTGCCTTGCTCACTAGGGACCTCTAGGAGCAGCTTGCGGTACTGCACCTAGACATGCATCGCAGGTGCCTTGCTCACTAGGGACCTCTAGGAGCAGCTTGCGGTACTGCACCTAGACATGCATCGCAGGTGCCTTGCTCACTAGGGACCTCTAGGAGCAGCTTGCGGTACTGCACCTAGACATGCATCGCAGGTGCCTTGCTCACTAGGGACCTCTAGGAGCAGCTTGCGGTACTGCACCTAGACATGCATCGCAGGTGCCTTGCTCACTAGGGACCTCTAGGAGCAGCTTGCAGTACTGCACCTAGACATGCAGTGCTGGTGCCTTGCTCACTAGGGACCTCTAGGAGCAGCTTGCGGTACTGCACCTAGACAAGCAGTGCTGGTGCCTTGCTCACTAGGGACCTCTAGGAGCAGCTTGTGGTACTGCACCGATACATGCAGTGCTGGTGCCTTGCTCACTAGACACCACTAGGAACAGCTCGCGGTACTGCACTGAGACATGCAGTGCTGGTGCCTTGCTCACTAGGGACCTCCAGGAGCAGCTCGCGGTACTGCACTGAGACATGCAGTGCTGGTGTCTTGCTCACTTGGGACCTCTAGGAACAGCTTGCGGTACTGCACCTAGACAAGCAGTGCTGATGCCTAGCTCACTAGGGACCTCTAGGAGCAGCTTGCAGTACTGCACCTAGACAAGCAGTGCTGATGCCTTGCTCACTAGAGACCTCTAGGAGCAGCTTGCGGTACTGCACCTAGACATGCATCGCTGGTGCCTTGCTCACTAGGGACCTCTAGGAGCAGCTTGCGGTACTGCACCGAGACATGCAGTGCTGGTGCCTTGCTCACTAGGGACCTCTAGGAGCAGCTTGCGGTGCTCCACTGAGACATGCAGTGCTGGCGCCTTGCTCACTAGGGACCTCTGGGAGCAGTTTGCGGTTCTGCACCGAGACATGCAGTGCTGGTGTCTTGCTCACTAGGGACCTCTAGGAGCAGTTTGCGGTACTGCACCTAGACATGCAGTGCTGGTGCCTTGCTCACTAGGGACCTCTTGGAGCAGCTTGTGGTACTGCACCGAAACATGCAGTGCTGGTTCTTTGCTCACTAGGGACCTCTAGGATCAGCATGTGGTACTGTACCGAGACATGCAGTGCTAGTGCCTTGCTCACTAGGGACCTCTAGGAGCAGCTTGTGGTACTGCACCGACACAAGCAGTGCTGATGGCTAGCTCACTAGGGACCTCTAGGAGCTGCTTGCGGTACTGCACCTAGACATGCAGTGCTGGTGCCTTGCTCACAGGGGACCTCTAGGAGCAGCTTGCGGTACTGCACCTAGACAAGCAGTGCTGATTCCTAGTTCACTAGGGACCTCTAGGAGCAGCTTGTGGTACTGCACCGACACAAGCAGTGCTGATGGCTAGCTCACTAGGGACCTCTAGGAGCTGCTTGCGGTACTGCACCTAGACATGCATCGCAGGTGCCTTGCTCACTAGGGACCTTTAGGAGCAGCTTGCTGTACTGCACCTAGACAAGCAATGCTGATTCCTAGTTCACTAGGGACCTCTAGGAGCAGCTTGCGGTACTGCACCGAGACATGCACTGCTGGTGCCTTGCTCAATAGAGACATCTAGGAGCAGCTTGCGGTACTGCACCTAGACATGCAGTGCTGGTGCCTTGCTCACTAGGGACCTCTAGGACCAGCTTGCGGTACTGCACCTAGACATGCAGTGCTGGTGCCTTGCTCACTAGGGACCTCTAGGACCAGCTTGCGGTACTGCACCTAGACATGCAGTGCTGGTGCCTTGCTCACCAGGGACCTCTCGGAGCAGCTTGCTGTACTGCACCTAGACATGCATCGCAGGTGCCTTGTTCACTAGGGACCTCTAGGAGCAGCTTGCGGTACTGCACCGAGACATGCACTGCTGGTGCCTTGCTCAATAGAGACATCTAGGAGCAGCTTGCGGTACTGCACCTAGACATGCAGTGCTGGTGCCTTGTTCACTAGGGACCTTTAGGAGCAGCTTGCGGTACTGCACCGAGACATGCAGTGCTGGTGCCTTGCTCACTAGGGACCTCTAGGAGCAGCTTGCGGTACTGCACCTAGACATGCATCGCAGGTGCCTTGCTCACTAGGGACCTCTAGGAGCAGCTTGCGGTACTGCACCTAGACATGCATCGCAGGTGCCTTGCTCACTAGGGACCTCTAGGAGCAGCTTGCAGTACTGCACCTAGACATGCAGTGCTGGTGCCTTGCTCACTAGGGACCTCTAGGAGCAGCTTGTGGTACTGCACCGATACATGCAGTGCTGGTGCCTTGCTCACTAGACACCACTAGGAACAGCTCGCGGTACTGCACTGAGACATGCAGTGCTGGTGCCTTGCTCACTAGGGACCTCCAGGAGCAGCTCGCGGTACTGCACTGAGACATGCAGTGCTGGTGTCTTGCTCACTTGGGACCTCTAGGAACAGCTTGCGGTACTGCACCTAGACAAGCAGTGCTGATGCCTAGCTCACTAGGGACCTCTAGGAGCAGCTTGCAGTACTGCACCTAGACAAGCAGTGCTGATGCCTTGCTCACTAGAGACCTTTAGGAGCAGCTTGCGGTACTGCACCTAGACATGCATCGCTGGTGCCTTGCTCACTAGGGACCTCTAGGAGCAGCTTGCGGTACTGCACCGAGACATGCAGTGCTGGTGCCTTGCTCACTAGGGACCTCTAGGAGCAGCTTGCGGTGCTCCACTGAGACATGCAGTGCTGGCGCCTTGCTCACTAGGGACCTCTGGGAGCAGTTTGCGGTTCTGCACCGAGACATGCAGTGCTGGTGTCTTGCTCACTAGGGACCTCTAGGAGCAGTTTGCGGTACTGCACCTAGACATGCAGTGCTGGTGCCTTGCTCACTAGGGACCTCTTGGAGCAGCTTGTGGTACTGCACCGAAACATGCAGTGCTGGTTCTTTGCTCACTAGGGACCTCTAGGATCAGCATGTGGTACTGTACCGAGACATGCAGTGCTAGTGCCTTGCTCACTAGGGACCTCTAGGAGCAGCTTGTGGTACTGCACCGACACAAGCAGTGCTGATGGCTAGCTCACTAGGGACCTCTAGGAGCTGCTTGCGGTACTGCACCTAGACATGCAGTGCTGGTGCCTTGCTCACTGGGGACCTCTAGGAGCAGCTTGCGGTACTGCACCTAGACAAGCAGTGCTGATTCCTAGTTCACTAGGGACCTCTAGGAGCAGCTTGTGGTACTGCACCGACACAAGCAGTGCTGATGGCTAGCTCACTAGGGACCTCTAGGAGCTGCTTGCGGTACTGCACCTAGACATGCATCGCAGGTGCCTTGCTCACTAGGGACCTTTAGGAGCAGCTTGCTGTACTGCACCTAGACAAGCAATGCTGATTCCTAGTTCACTAGGGACCTCTAGGAGCAGCTTGCGGTACTGCACCGAGACATGCACTGCTGGTGCCTTGCTCAATAGAGACATCTAGGAGCAGCTTGCGGTACTGCACCTAGACATGCAGTGCTGGTGCCTTGCTCACTAGGGACCTCTAGGACCAGCTTGCGGTACTGCACCTAGACATGCAGTGCTGGTGTCTTGCTCACTAGGGACCTCTAGGCTCAGCTTGCGGTACTGCACCTAGACATGCATCGCAGGTGCCTTGCTCACTAGGGACCTTTAGGAGCAGCTTGCGGTACTGCACCGAGACATGCACTGCTGGTGCCTTGCTCACTAGGAACCTCTAGGAGCAGCTTGTGGTACTGCACCGTCACAAGCAGTGCTGATGCCTAGTTCACTAGGGACCTCTAGGAGCAGCTTGCGGTACTGCACCGACACAAGCAGTGCTGGTGCCTTGCTCACTAGGGACCTCTAGGAGCAGCTTGTGGTACTGCACCAAGACATGCAGTGCTGGTGCCTTGCTCACTAGGGACCTCTAGGAGCAGCTTGCGGTACTGCACCTAGACATGCAGTGCTGGTGCCTTGCTCACTAGAGACCTCTAGGAGCAGCTTGCGGTACTGCACCTAGACATGCATCGCTGGTGCCTTGCTCCCTAGGGACCTCTAGGCTCAGCTTGCGGTACTGCACCTAGACATGCATCGCAGGTGCCTTGCTCACTAGGGACCTTTAGGAGCAGCTTGCGGTACTGCACCGAGACATGCACTGCTGGTGCCTTGCTCACTAGGAACCTCTAGGAGCAGCTTGTGGTACTGCACCGTCACAAGCAGTGCTGATGCCTAGTTCACTAGGGACCTCTAGGAGCAGCTTGCGGTACTGCACCGACACAAGCAGTGCTGGTGCCTTGCTCACTAGGGACCTCTAGGAGCAGCTTGTGGTACTGCACCAAGACATGCAGTGCTGGTGCCTTGCTCACTAGGGACCTCTAGGAGCAGCTTGCGGTACTGCACCTAGACATGCAGTGCTGGTGCCTTGCTCACTAGAGACCTCTAGGAGCAGCTTGCGGTACTGCACCTAGACATGCATCGCAGGTGCCTTGCTCACTAGGGACCTTTAGGAGCAGCTTGCGGTACTGCACCTAGACATGCAGTGCTGGTGCCTTGCTCACTAGGGACCTCTAGGAGCAGCTTGCTGTACTGCACCTAGACATACAGTGCTGGTGCCTTGCTCACTAGGGACCTCTAGGAGCAGCTTGCGGTACTGCACCTAGACATGCATCGCAGGTGCCTTGCTCACTAGGGACCTTTAGGAGCAGCTTGCGGTACTGCACCTAGACATGCAGTGCTGGTGCCTTGCTCACTAGGGACCTCTAGGAGCAGCTTGCTGTACTGCACCTAGACATGCAGTGCTGGTGCCTTGCTCACTAGGGACCTTTAGGAGCAGCTTGCGGTACTGCACCTAGACATGCATCGCAGGTGCCTTGCTCACTAGGGACCTCTAGGAGCAGCTTGCGGTACTGCACCTAGACATGCATCGCAGGTGCCTTGCTCACTAGGGACCTCTAGGAGCAGCTTGCGGTACTGCACCTAGACATGCATCGCAGGTGCCTTGCTCACTAGGGACCTCTAGGAGCAGCTTGCGGTACTGCACCTAGACATGCAGTGCTGGTGCCTTGCTCATTAGGGACCTTTAGGAGCAGCTTGTGGTACGGCACCGAGACATGCAGTGCTGGTGTCTTGCTCACTAGGGACCTCGGGGAGCTGCTTGTGGTACTGCACCTAGACATGCAGTGCTGGTGTCTTGCTCACTAGGGACCTCGGGGAGCTGCTTGTGGTACTGCACCTAGACATACAGTGCTGGTGCCTTGCTCCCTAGGGACCTCTAGGCTCAGCTTGCGGTACTGCACCGTCACAAGCAGTGCTGATGCCTAGTTCACTAGGGACCTCTAGGAGCAGCTTGCGGTGCTGCACCAAGACATGCAGTGCTAGTGCCTTGCTCACTAGGGACCTCAAGGTGCAGCTTGCGGTACTGTACCTAGACATGCAGTGCTGGTGCCTTGTTCAAGGGACCTCTAGGAGCAGCTTGTGGTACTGCACCAAGACATGCAGTGCTGGTGCCTTGCTCACTAGGGACCTCTAGGAGCAGCTTGTGGTACTGCACCTAGACATGCAGTGCTGGTGCCTTGCTCACTAGGGACCTTTAGGAGCAGCTTGCTGTACTGCACCTAGACATGCAGTGCTGGTGCCTTGCTCACTAGGGACCTCTAGGAGCAGCTTGCGGTACTGCACCTAGACATGCATCGCAGGTGCCTTGCTCACTAGGGACCTTTAGGAGCAGCTTGCGGTACTGCACCGAGACATGCAGTGCTGGTGCCTTGCTCACTAGGAACCTCTAGGAGCAGCTTGTGGTACTGCACCGTCACAAGCAGTGCTGATGCCTAGTTCACTAGGGACCTCTAGGAGCAGCTTGCGGTACTGTACCTAGACATGCAGTGCTGGTGCCTTGCTCACTAGGGACCTCTAGGAGCAGCTTGCTGTACTGCACCTAGACATGCAGTACTAGTGCCTTGCTCACTAGGGACCTCTAGGAGCAGCTTGTGGTACTGCACCGAGACATGCAGTGCTGGTGCCTTGCTCACTAGGGACCTCTAGGAGCAGCTTGCTGTACTGCACCTAGACATGCAGTGCTGGTGCCTTGCTCACTAGGGACCTCTAGGAGCAGCTTGCTGTACTGCACCTAGACATGCAGTGCTGGTGCCTTGCTCACTAGGGACCTCTAGGAGCAGCTTGCTGTACTGCACCTAGACATGCAGTACTAGTGCCTTGCTCACTAGGGACCTCTAGGAGCAGCTTGTGGTACTGCACCGAGACATGCAGTGCTGGTGCCTTGCTCCCTAGGGACCTCTAGGAAGCAGCTTGTGGTACGGCACCGAGACATGCAGTGCTGGTGCCTTGCTCACTAGGGACCTCTAGGAACAGCTTGCTGTACTGCACCGAGACAAGCAATGCTGATTCCTAGTTCACTAGGGACCTCTAGGAGCAGCTTGTGGTACTGCACCTAGACATGCAGTGCTGGTGCCTTGCTCACTTGGGACCTCTTGGAGCAGCTTGCGGTACTGCACCTAGACATGGAGTGCTGGTGCCTTGCTCACTAGGGACCTCTAGGAGGAGCTTGCAGTACTGCACCGAGACATGCAGTGCTGGTGCCTTTGCTCACTTGGGAACTCTAGGAAGCAGCTTGCGGTACTGCACAGAGACAAGCAGTGCTGGTTCTTTGCTCACTATGGACCTCTAGGATCAGCATGTGGTACTGCACCGAGACATGCAGTGCTAGTGCCTTGCTCACTAGGGACCTTTAGGAGCAGCTTGCGGTACTGCACCGTCACAAGCAGTGCTGATGCCTAGCTCACTAGGGACCTCTAGGAGCAGCTTGCGGTACTGCACCTAGACATGCAGTGCTGGTGTCTTGTTCACTAGAGACCTCTAGGAGCAGCTTGCGGTACTGCACCTAGACATGCATCGCTGGTGCCTTGCTCACTAGGGACCTTTAGGAGCAGCTTGCGGTACTGCACCGAGACATGCATCGCTGGTGTCTTGCTCACTAGGGACCTTTAGGAGCAGCTTGTCGTACTGCACCAAGACATGCAGTGCTGGTGCCTTGCTCACTAGACACCACTAGGAGCAGCTTGCGGTACTGCACCGAGACATGCAGTGCTGGTGCCTTGCTCACTTGGGACCTCTAGGAAGGAGCTTGCGGTACTGCACCGAGACATGCAGTGCTGGTGCCTTGCTCACTTGGGACCTCTAGGAAGGAGCTTGCGGTACTGCACCGAGACATGCAGTGCTGGTGCCTTGCTCACTTGGGACCTCTAGGAGCAGCTTGCGGTACTGCACCGAGACATGCAGTGTTGGTGCCTTGCCCACTTGGGACCTCTAGGAGCAGCTTGCGGTACTGCACCGAGACATGCAGTGTTGGTGCCTTGCTCACTTGGGACCTCTAGAAAGGAGCTTGTGGTACTGTACCGAGACAAGCAGTGCTGATTCCTAGTTCACTAGGGACCTCTAGGAGCAGCTTGCGGTACTGCACCTAGACAAGCAGTGCTGATTCTTAGTTCACTAGGGACCTCTAGGAGCAGCTTGTCGTACTGCACCAAGACATGCAGTGCTGGTGCCTTGCTCACTAGACACCACTAGGAGCAGCTTGCGGTACTGCACCGAGACATGCAGTGCTGGTGCCTTGCTCACTTGGGACCTCTAGGAAGGAGCTTGCGGTACTGCACCGAGACATGCAGTGCTGGTGCCTTGCTCACTTGGGACCTCTAGGAAGGAGCCTGCGGTACTGCACCGAGACATGCAGTGCTGGTGCCTTGCTCACTAGGGACCTCTAGGAGGAGCTTGCAGTACTGCACCGAGACATGCAGTGCTGGTGCCTTTGCTCACTTGGGAACTCTAGGAAGCAGCTTGCGGTACTGCACAGAGACAAGCAGTGCTGGTTCTTTGCTCACTATGGACCTCTAGGATCAGCATGTGGTACTGTACCGAGACATGCAGTGCTAGTGCCTTGCTCACTAGGGACCTCTAGGAGCAGCTTGTGGTACTGCACCGACACAAGCAGTGCTGATGCCTAGCTCACTAGGGACCTCTAGGAGCAGTTTGCGGTACAGCACCTAGACATGCATCGCTGGTGACTTGCTCACTAGGGACCTTTAGGAGCAGCTTGCGGTACTGCACCGTCACAAGCAGTGCTGATGCCTAGCTCACTAGGGACCTCTAGGAGCAGCTTGCGGTACTGCACCGAGACATGCAGTGCTGGTGCCTTGTTCAAGGGACCTCTAGGAAGCAGCTTGTGGTACTGCACCTAGACATGCAGTGCTGGTGCCTTGCTCACTAGGGACCTCTGGGAGCAGCTTGCGGTACTGCACCTAGACATGCAGTGCTGGTGCCTTGCTCACTAGGGACCTCTAGGAGCAGCTTGCGGTACTGCACCGAGACTTGCAGTGCTGGTGCCTTGCTCACTAGAGACCTCAAGGAGCAGCTTGTGGTACTGCACCTAGACTTGCAGTGCTGGTGCCTTGCTCACTAGAGACCTCTAGGAGCAGCTTGCGGTACTGCACCGAGACATGCAGTGCTGGAGCCTTGCTCACTGGAGACCTCTAGGAGCAGCTTGCGGTACTGCACCTAGACTTATAATAAATCATGTACACGTGTAAATCAATGTACGAGATGAGTGACACGAGACTGGGTTACAAGGTGTAGGAGTCATATGTCCCTATCCCACTGTGCTATTTTAGAAGAATTAAAATTTATGAACTGCAAGAAACAAAAGGATCTCTGTGTTAAAAGCAGTAACCCGCTTACCTATCTACATAATATTAAAATCTGTCTCCTGCATGTTATGTGATGTGCTTCGCAGGAGACACACATTAACCGTATACTACTTTGATTCAAATCTGGGACTTCACAAACAAGAGATCTCTCAAACGAACACGTTTAACTCCAAAGTTATCTCACCATTACTTCTATTCCCTCCGATTTACTGGGCACGTTCACAGCAGATGCCTGAACCCAATCAAACATTTTAAAATGTACACTTTGCAACCAATTAAGCATAACAGATCTACTACCATGTTTCTCCTTGTTGCCAATATCTTTGTGGCAGGGTTTAAAAAAATGTAATGTATTAGTTGAGACCCAGATTTTGGGTAAGGATTGCGCCACTTTTTTTGGCACAACCTCACCGCGAAATCGTATTTGTTAAATCTCATAATGCGCTTAAATGTACTCATAATACACCTGATAAAATATCTGATGTCAATTCTTGTTATGTCACTTCCTGTGATGTCACGTGCAATGTCACGCGTTGTGACATCATGCGCTGTGATTGCACGCGTCATGCTTTCACTTTCATACTACCTAACTAGGTTAGACCCCCTTCTTTATTTTTTAGAACTTGTGCCCTCAAAATAATGAAACCCTCTTTGGTGCCATCGAGCTTGTGAGCACCAACAAAGTGACACAGCCGCAGGGCTGCATCATCATTCTTTTTTAAAAAAACTTACCGATGCTCTACAGCATTGCTAAAAGGCATTGGAAAACACAATAGGTCTCAAAGGCATAACCGCTAAGCTTTGCCAATGCTTGTTTGAAGTTGATATTTAGAGACCGTTTTAATGTAAAATTCCGTATACAAATTCTACAAGTCAATATGACAATTGTGAAAGTACAGTTAAAAAAGATGAGGTTTAAGCAGAGAGATGGCAGCAGAAAAGATATGAACAGCTGACAGCGCCACAAACTGCTGTTGTTGCTGTGCATTCGCTGTAATTTTTACAGCGAATGGCGCAACTCGCTGTAACGCCATCTAACATAAGGTGTATTTGTAAAGCGCACGTTCATCCAGAAGGGTATCTTGATGCTGAAGAACAGATGTTGATTATTACCCAATGGTACTTATGTTATCGGCCTCAGCAGGAGGAAAGGCTGAGTGGTCCCGCTGGGATTTGAACCTGTGACCATGGGATCAAACACAGGCCCTTATAGAGGACACTTCAGTTCACTAAGTCACCAGACCTGGCCTATAATCACACTAAATGGCGTATTGCTGTCATTTTTGAGATTTCGCACAAAGTAATACAGAATTCGCAAAATGACGTGAATTATGCCAATGTAAATTAGATTTTACTAAGGAATATTCCTATTCTGTGCCCATCCACAGTCAAACCCTACTGTACTGTTACTTGTTTTTATCAATTTTACAGTTATTTCACTATTTGCAGATCTAGGCTGCAGACAGCTTCAGCCGCCTGTAGTTAGAACCATTGTTTTACATTCACAGCATATACTTAATCTGGGCGGTGGGTGCATGATTGGATGGCTATGCTGTCTATCTCCGATGCCTGCCCTTGATTGGATGGCTTTGCTGTCTATCTCTGGTGCCTGCCCTTGATTGGATGGCTTTGCAGTCTATCTCCGGTGCCTGCACTTGATTGGATGGCTTTGCTGTCTATCTCAGGTGCATGCTCTTCATTGGCTGGCTTTGCTGTCTATCTCAGCGCCTGCTCTTGATTGGATGGCTTTCTTGTCTATCTCAGTGCCTGCTCCTGATTGGATGTCTTTGGTGTCTATCTCAGGTGCCTGCTCTTGATTGGATGACTTTGTTGTCTATCTCAGGTGCCTGCTCTTGATTGGATGGCTTTTTTGTCTATCTAGGGTGCCTGTTCTTGATTAGACGGCTTTTTTTCCAACCAGAGCAGTTGAGCTCTGCAGTGTCCTGATTGGCTGAGTTGCTCTCTCCTCCGCTTGTTTTCCTGCTCATACTGTCCTTGTTCATATCCCCCTCCCCTGCTTCTCAATGCTCCACAGTTCCACTCCCCATTTTAAATGTTTTTTTTTGTTTTTTACAAGAGCCCAATGGCTGCAATATGCCGCCAATGGCGTGTGCAAGTTGGTGTTTTTGTTCAGGTGGTGTCTGTGGTGTGTTCTGGATGGGGCTGGTTGGTGGGCTGGTGCATATGCTGTAGAAGCTGTAGTGGCAGTGTGTGCAGGTGAAAGGTCCTACCCTGGAGTGAGGGTCGGTACGGTGGCAGAGTATGTTGCGGCTTCTGTGGTCGAGGGTGTAGAGCTCGTTGATGGTGTATCGTTGGGGGTTGGAAGGGTCAGGGGTATGGCACAGGGCATGGTCCAGGCACGGACGGGCAAAGACAGACTTACATTCGGCATACCTTTAGCGCACCTGCAGTGTTTTCATCGCACACATCTGCTGCACGGTCACGCTGCAGCCGGCATTAAGTAGGTCATGGGATTTGGCCTTCTATTGACGGGAAGAACTGTGAGTGGGAAAATCTAGTCCACTGTGGTGTCATCAGATCAGTCTAGAAACAACAAAAACTGGAGGCCACATGCATGGGACAGGTTAGATATCCAGGGGCCCACTCCATGGAAAGTGACCCATATTGTGGAGAAGTGTGGCTCACTGGTTAGAGCGGCAGACTCTGAAGCAGAGATCAGGCACGGGACCAGGGTTCAAGTCCCGACGCGGCGGGTCTTGGGCTCAATGTCGGCAGACTCGATAATTCTCGCATCGGCGACTACTCTAATCACGGGTCCCACTCTGCAACTCTGGGCAATAGCTTGCTTAATCTCCACAACGGCCCCAACAGCGCTGGGGATGCCTGGCTTCACCTTGGGGGTGCCCAGGAGAGGCATCTCACAGGGAGAGCCAGGAGGGTTCCACAGCGTTATACAGCGCCGGGACGCCCCGTTGGGGCAGCTGTGCGCTTTACAAAATACACTACATTTACATTTACATATAGATTAATTATATGTAAGTATGTCTTGTGATTTGGACATCTAGGCCTGATTGTGGACTCCTCTAGTGCAGAAGCAACTTTGCAGTTTCAGGGCCACTGCAATGAAACTCTGCCTCACAAAGACATCAGATGGTTTGATCAATTGATGACGATAAAAGGTTTGATCAATTGATGATGACAGAAGGATTCTCAACTGTAAAGATAATTGACACACACACAGGATTTAGGCTCTAGTCATTAGACAGCCACAAGAAGAGATGGACAGATGTGATAATGAAGAGTGCAGAGTGATGAAATATATATCTGTGGAAAATTGAATATTAAGAACTTATTATTGTACATTTTACTGATCGCTATGAAGAAACAACAAAGAAAACTATGAGAGTTAAGAAAGTGCCTACAGCAATCCCAAAACTACCTTTGACCCAAACTGTAACAACATCTCAAATCTTACATTTAAACAAAGGTCTAATTCCAACTCCCTGACTAGCTAGTGCCCAGATCCTAAATATAGTCACAAACTAAACACAAACAAAAGCACAAAACTAACTCCAGTCTTAGCACTAACCAATTACCCTAGCACTCACAATAGTCCTAATCAGAACCCTAAATGTATCAGAAGCACAACAGTAACTGCACTCTTAACGCTAAATCTAACCATAACACCAACACTGACCTTAACACTCATAAGAGCCTAATCCTAAATCTATCAGAAGCACAGGACTAAGTCCAGTTTTAGCCCTCAACCTAATCATAACCCTAGCATTTACCGCAGCCCACACAACAGTCCCAATCACAACCCTACATCTATCAGAATCACGGCACTAACTCTAGTCTTAGTACTAACCATAATCTTAACACTTACCTAGTGCTCACAACATTGTAATCCAAGTTTTATCAGAAGCACAACACAAAGTCCAGTCTTAGCAGTCAACCTAACCATAGGGTAGATGTATCAAGCTTTTTTCTAGTCGCAAACGCTGCGATTCGCAAAATAGCAGCGTCTGCGACAAGAAAAATGGGAAATGAGATGTATCATGCAAAAAGTTTGCAATATTAAGGAATCGCAAATTTTACGATTCCTTAACATTGCGCAAGCATTTAAAAAATCGCAAATTGCAATTTCTTAAATGCTATGAATGGAACATTTCATTTTAGCGAATTTTGGCTAAGAAATCGCAAATTACCACCAACTTGTAGTTGGTGGTAATTTGCGAATTCTTTTACAAATGCACTTTATGCAATTTGTAAAGGTGCCATGTGACGCTCATACATGCCCTTAGGGCATGTATGTGCGCCATATGCGCACACATGTCGTTTTCAGGGGTGCAGCAGGGTGTCCTTGAGACACCCCTGCACCCTTGAAATTATTCTCAATTTGCGATTAGCAAATTGCGAATCGCAAATTGAGAATAATTTCACATTCATTCCTATGGGCCTCCAGGCCCATAGAAATGAATGGGAAATGATTCCTTATTTGCGATTAGCAATTTGCTAATCGCAAACAAGGAATTTTAAGAAATCGCTAAAAAATAGCGAATTTCTACATAGATGCCATTTTGCAATTCCCAAATAGCGATTCCTTAAAAATCGCTATTTGGAAATCGCAAAAGGGTATGTTGATACATCTAGCCCCATAACCTTAACTCTTACCCTAGCACTCACAACAGACCTAATCCAACCTCTAAATCTATCCGAAGCACAACACTCACTCCAGTCTTAGCACTAACCACCTTAACACTTAGCCTAGCACTCACATAGTCCTAATCCCAGCTCTGAATCTAACAGAAGCGCATTACTAACTCCAGTTTTAGCACTCAACCTAACCGTAACCCTAACACTTACCCTGACCCTCACAACAGTCCGACTCCAAATCCTAAATGTATCAGAAGCACAACACAAACGTCACTCTTAACACTCAACCTAACCATAACCCTAACACTTACCCTGACCCTCACAACAGTCCGATTCCAAATCCTAAATGTCTCAGAAGCACAAAAGAAACGTCACTCTTAACACTCAACCTGACCATAACCTTAACACTTACCCTGGCACCCACAATGGTCCTAATCAACCAATCAATCAAATGCTTGTAAAGCGTGGCTACGCACCCTTAAGGGTCTCAAGGCTTTGGGGGAGGGGTATGGGGACCGGGAGGTCTGTAGATCAGGGTGCCGCATAGGGTGATGTTGGGGTTGGTCTGGATCTGGAAGTGGAGGTGATCCATGCTGGTCACTGGGTCGTATGAGTGGGTGGTCAGGTGGAGCGTGTTTTTTTTTGTTGAACGATGGCGATGCCTCCCCTTGGTTGGCTGGTGCGGTCCTTGCGAATGACCTTGTAGCCGCCTGGGATGGTGGTGGGCATGTCCGGGGCTGAGCTGGGGTTTGTCCAAGTTTCCGTGAGGAAGGCGATGCCGGGGGGATGGAGTTGAGTAGATCCCAGCTAACAAGTGTTAGCTGAGGCAGTCGGGTTCGTTGTTGGTCGGTCGAGTGGTGGAAGTTGCTGTAGTGCGGTGGTGGATGAAGGTGCAGTGGAAGTTGTAGCAGGAGAAGGGGCAATGGGTGTCATTCGGCATCGCAAGGCAACAGGCAGTGGGGCATCCAGGGCTGAGGGCTTGGAGGGTGCTGGTGTCATAAGTGGTGGAGGGCCCGAGGATTTGGGTCCATGGTGCTGGGTGCGGTCCAGGCACAGACGGTGGCCGACAGGCTTGCCTTTGGCAGATTCGGAGTTCCAGCAGTTTAGTGGTGCAGCAGCCATCATTAAGTACTGTGCAGGGGAATGCTGGACAAGTGGAAAATGCTGGGAGCAGGAACGTGGCACTGGAGGGGAGCGGGCCGTAGGGGATTGCAGTTGCGGGGAACAACAGAGAAGAAAATGCCCATGTGTGGCAAAAGTGGCAAGAAGGCAGAGTAAAAAGGTGAAAAAAGGACAGTGACATGGAGGAAGAGAGAGAGGAAGCAGAAAGAAGGCATCAGAGAGACAGAGGGCAGTGAGGCAGCAGAGCATTGAAGCTCTACCACTGGACCACCGGGGATGAGGCTCAGGCGGGAGCCTGTGGGTGGAGGAGGGCCTCGAACCACTGACCAGAGGGTAAACAGCAGCTACAGAGGAGCAGCTACAGAGGAGCAGCTACAGAGGCGGCAGCAGCTACAGAGGCGCAGCAGCTACAGAGGAGCAGCTACAGAGGCGGCAGCAGCTACAGAGGAGCAGCTACAGAGGCGGCAGCAGCTACAGAGGAGCAGCTACAGAGGAGCAGCTACAGAGGAGCAGCTACAGAGGCGGCAGCAGCTACAGAGGCGGCAGCAGCTACAGAGGCGGCAGCAGCTACAGAGGAGCAGCTACAGAGGCGGCAGCAGCTACAGAGGCGGCAGCAGCTACAGAGGAGCAGCTACAGAGGCGGCAGCAGCTACAGAGGAGCAGCTACAGAGGAGCAGCTACAGAGGCGGCAGCAGCTACAGAGGAGCAGCTACAGAGGCGGCAGCAGCTACAGAGGCGGCAGCAGCTACAGAGGCGGCAGCAGCTACAGAGGAGCAGCTACAGAGGAGCAGCTACAGAGGCGGCAGCAGCTACAGAGGAGCAGCTACAGAGGCGGCAGCAGCTACAGAGGAGCAGCTACAGAGGCGGCAGCAGCTACAGAGGAGCAGCTACAGAGGCGGCAGCAGCTACAGAGGCGGCAGCAGCTACAGAGGAGCAGCTACAGAGGCGGCAGCAGCTACAGAGGAGCAGCTACAGAGGCGGCAGCAGCTACAGAGGCGGCAGCAGCGACCGAGGAGCAGCTACAGAGGCGGCAGCAGCTACAGAGGAGCAGCTACAGAGGAGCAGCTACAGAAGAGCAGCTACAGAGGCGGCAGCAGCTACAGAGGAGCAGCTACAGAGGCGGCAGCAGCTACAGAGGCGGCAGCAGCTACAGAGGAGCAGCTACAGAGGCGGCAGCAGCTACAGAGGAGCAGCTACAGAGGAGCAGCTACAGAGGAGCAGCTACAGAGGCGGCAGCAGCTACAGAGGAGCAGCTACAGAGGCGGCAGCAGCTACAGAGGCGGCAGCAGCTACAGAGGAGCAGCTACAGAGGCGGCAGCAGCTACAGAGGAGCAGCTACAGAGGCGGCAGCAGCTACAGAGGCGGCAGCAGCGACCGAGGAGCAGCTACAGAGGCGGCAGCAGCTACAGAGGAGCAGCTACAGAGGCGGCAGCGGCTACAGAGGCGGCAGCAGCGACCGAGGAGCAGCTACAGAGGCGGCAGCAGCTACAGAGGAGCAGCTACAGAGGAGCAGCTACAGAGGAGCAGCTACAGAGGCGGCAGCAGCTACAGAGGCGGCAGCAGCGACCGAGGAGCAGCTACAGAGGCGGCAGCAGCTACCAGGCGGTGCTGCGAGGGAAGGATCCACTGACAGTGTGTTCGTGTGGTTGGAGTGTTTGCCTTTTATTGCAGTATTATCCTTGTACCTGTGTTTGAATCTCTTTTGTAACCTGCACACGCCACTTTTCTCTTGTAACACACTGTATGCTACCTCTCACATTTTGTTTGCTTTTGATACTTGCACAAGTGCCACCTTTGCCTACATAACGTTTGTTCTTGTGCCTGAGTGTCTAGCATATATTGCAGTATACTACCTCTAAATGTACTATGTTTTCTCTGGTAACCTGCACACTTGTCACTCTCTCCTCCTGTATTGCACTGTTTGCTACCTCATGTATTTTGTTTGCTCACAATTGTCACTTTTACCTCATGTAACTTATCGTCTGCTTTTGTAATTTGTTCATTTATAATTTTCTGTTCCTATTGTGAAGCGCTCTGACGCCTTCGGGTAAAGTCTGCGCTATATAAAAACGCATAAATAAATAAATAAACAAGATCGAAACCCTAAATTCAACAGAAGTACAACACTAACTCCAGTCTTAACGTGAAACATAACCATAACCCTAACACTTACCCTGGCCCTCACTACGGTCCTAATTCAAACCCTAAATCTAACAGAAGCACAACTATATATTTGTAGAATAATGAATATGCTACTTACCAGTATGCATCTGTTCTTGGCATGTAGGGCTGCTAACATTCATATCTTAGCATTAGATCGCCGCCTAGTGTTGGGTCCGGATGATCGCACATTGTTGTCCTGGAAGAGTCTTCGAAGTATCCTGAGATAGGTGGCTCCTCCCCTGGACTACAGTGCGCATGGGCATCGGCTCCATCCCCAGATTGTTTTTCGCCATTGTGGCAGAAGATGGAGTGAAAAGTGTAAAGGATGTCCATGCTAATGATTGAATACAATAGTGTATCTGCAGCTGCGACAGGCACCGGGGAGGAGGGTGGGCGATATGAATGTTAGCAGCCCTACATGCCAAGAACAGATGCATACTGGTAAGTAGCATATTCAGTTCGAGGCATGTGGGCTGCTAAATTCATATCTTAGCATAGAATACATAGCAGTCCCTCCATCAGCGGCGGTTGCCCGTGCCAGCTGCAGAAACCTGAAAAAGTGTCTTGAGAACAGCTTGTCCTACAGCAGCTTGCTGCTTTGAATGCACATCAACACAGTAGTGTTTTGTAAAGGTATGTGGTGTAACCCACGTGGCTGCTCTGCAAATGTCCTCTAAAGGAATGTTCCCTAGGAAAGCCATGGATGCCCGCAATTTGCGCGTGGAGTGCGCCCTTGGGGGTATTGTTAAAGTGCGCTTGGCCTTTTGATAACAGATTTGGATGCACTTAACAATCCACCTGGCTATTCCTGCTTTGGAAATAGGGTTGCCTTTGTGTTGTGGTGCGAAGGCAACAAAAAGTTGTTTTGTCTTTCTAAAGGGTTGTGTCCTGTCTATGTAGTACATCAGCGCCCTCCGTACATCTAAGGTATGGAGCATTCTTTCCGCCACCGTTTGTGGGTTTTGAAAGAATGCCGGCAAGTCAATAGTTTGGTTGAGATGAAACTGTGACACCACCTTCGGAAGGAATTTGGGGTTAGTGCGTAGCACTACCCTATTTGGATGAATCTGAATGAATGGCTCTTGGATTGTGAGCGCTTGTAGCTCACTAACCCTGCTCAGTGACGTAATAGCTATTAGGAAAGCTACTTTCCACGTTAGGAACTGGAGTTCACACGAGTGCAGTAGCTCGAAAGGTGGTCCCATCAGTCTGGTGAGGACCACATTGAGGTTCCACACCGGAGCTGGCGGTGTTCTTGGGGGAATGACTCGTTTCAGACCTTCAAGGAAGGCCTTAATGGCAGGCACTCTGAAGACAGAGAGATGTTGCCTGTTCTGAAGATAAGCTGCTATGGCGGATAGATGTATCCGAATGGAAGTATAGGCTAGATTGCACTTGTACAGATGTAACAGGTAGCAAATGATGTTAGGGATAGACGCATCTAGCGGGTTGATGTAATTGGCTGTACAGTAAATGACAAAACGCTTCCATTTCGCAGCATAGCATGCTCTGGTAGTAGGTTTCCTCGCCTCTTTAATGATGTTCATGCATTCTGGAGGCAGGTTAAGGTATCCAAACTCTAGGACTTCAGGAGCTAGATCGCCAGGTTGAGCTGTTGCGGATCTGGATGCTGAATTTCTCCATGGTTCTGCGTCAAAAGTCTGGGCGTGAGGCGCAGTCTTTGATGCGGCACCACCGAGAGTTCGAGGAACGTGGTGTACCATGCTTGGCGCGCCCACGTTGGAGCAACCAGGATGAGAGTCATCGCGTGCTGCCTTAGCTTTCTTGCCACCAGCGGTATCAGAGGGGCTGGTGGAAAAGCGTACGCAAATTTGCCTGACCAGTTCATCCATATCGCATTCCCCTGCGACTGTGGGTGAGGGAACCTGGCGGCAAAGTGTTGGCATTTTGCGTTTTCGCTTGTGGCAAACAGGTCTATCTCCGGATGACCCCACTGCTGGAAGTACGGGTGGAGTACTGATGGATGTAACTCCCACTCGTGCATTTGATGGCTGTATCTGCTGAGCAGATCCGCCATCTGATTGTCCTTGCCCGGGAGGTCTTCTGCCATGAGGAAAATGTTCCTCTGAATGGCCCACTTCCACATGCTCTGAGCCAGATGAGACAGCTGTGGCGAGTGGGTGCCCCCCTGCTTTTGAATGTAGTACATCGCGGTCATGTTGTCCGTCCGGACTAACACTACCTTGTTGCACAGATGTACAATGAAGGACTTGAGCGCCATGAAGATTGCCATCAGTTCCAGATAGTTGATGTGCATCTTCTGTTGCTGCGTCGTCCATAGTCCCTGCACTGTGTAAGTGAGCAGATGAGCTCCCCATCCCTGGAGAGATGCGTCCGTCGTCAGGATAATCTGTGGCACTGGCTCCTGGAACAGTCGGCCCTTGCAAAGGTTGTGTGGAGTCCACCAATGCAGAGAGTCGTATGCCCGACTGGTAACCAACACTAGGTCTGTCAATTGCCCACGAGCCTGTGTCCACTGATTCGCTAAGCACTCCTGGAGCGGGCGCATATGTAGCCGTGCGTGAGGGACTATGAAGATGCAGGAGGCCATCATGCCTATCAACTGCATGAACACTCTCGCTGGAAGCGAGTGTTGTGGTCTGAACTTCTGGATCAGAGACTGCATGCTGTCTATCCTGACTTGGTTTGGTTGAGCCATGGCCGTCAGGGTATTGATCGTCGCACCTAGAAACTGCCGGACATGTGCCGGCTGAAGATGCGACTTTGGGTAGTTCAACGAGAAACCTAGATTGTGTAGGAGGTGAATGGTAGTTGACATGTCTGCGGCGCACTGTTGTTCCGACTTGGCTTGAACGAGCCAGTCGTCCAGGTAGGGGTAGACATGGATGTTCTGCCTCCTGAGGTGCGCTGCTACTGTCGCCAGACACTTGGTAAACACCCTTGGGGCTGTGGTGACTCCGAAGGGTAGGACCTTGAATTGGTAATGCTTGCCTTGGATAGTGAACCTGAGGTATTTCCTGTGGGACGGGTGTAGTGGAATGTGGAAATAAGCATCCTTGAGATCTAAGGTTGCTAAGAAGTCCCCTTGGTTTAACAAGGGAAGAATCTGTTGCAGTGTAAGCATATGGAAATGTTCTGACAGTATGTACAGGTTGAGGGGACGTAGATCTAGAATGGGTCTGAGAGATCCGTCCTTCTTTGGAATAAGGAAGTACAGGGAATATACCCCTGTGCCTTCCTCTCCCACTGGCACGAGCTCGATTGCGTCTTTTTGCAGCATCGCCACTACTTCCTGCTGCAATAAGTGCAAGTGCTCTGCGGACATAGGCCTTTGCCTTGGCGGGATGTTGGGTGGAGTGGATTTCAACTCTAGGCAATAACCATACTGGACTAGTTGTCGCACCCACCTGTCTGTGGTGATGTTTCTCCAGACGGGCAGGAACTGCTGCAGTCTCCCCCCGACAGGTGTTAAGTGGTCGGGGGGCAGTGACAGAGAGTCACTGTTTGCTTGGGGTAGAGGAGCGGGAGTTGTTGTTTCCTCTGCCGCGACCTCTGTTGTTGTTATTTCTGTAACCTCCCTTGTTCTGTTTTGTGAACGAGAATTGTGCTCCACCCCTTGAGAATTGAGATTGTTGACCCATTTGTCCTCTGGTGACTCCACGTGCACCTGAGCGACGAAAATTATTGCCACGAAACTGTTGTGATTGCAGGGCCCCCATGGACTTAGCAGTTTCTGTGTCCTTCTTTATCTTTTCGAGGGTGGTGTCAACATCTGGACCAAACAGTCTATCAGGATTGACTGGCTGATTAAGTATTGTTGTCTGAATATCAGGTTTAAACCCAGATATGCGGAGCCAAGCTTGTCGTCTCAGCATGACGCTAGTGTTGATAGCCCTAGCTGCTGTGTCTGCGGCGTCAAGTGCACACTTGATGGCTGCGTTGGAGATCAGTTTACCTTCCTCTATAAGCAGTTTGGTGCCCTCTTGAAACTGTGGAGGCAGGTGTTGTACAATTTGCTCTAGGGTGTCGTAATGCACCCTATCGTAACGTGCTAAGAGTGCTTGTGTATTCGCAATACGCCAAAAGTTGGCAGCCTGTGCCGCCACTCTTTTGCCCCCTGCCTCTAGCACTTTGGACTCCTTGTCAGGGGGAGGAGCTTCACCCGTTGTCTGGGAGTTGGCCCGTTTTCTGGCATTTGCGACCACAAGAGAGTCTAGAGGCAACTGTCCCCGAATGTATGCAGGGTCCGCAGGTGCAGGCCTGTACTTCTTTTCGATACGTGGATTGACCACTCTCGCTCTGGTAGGTTCTTTAAAGATGTCAGCTGCATGCTTGAGGACTCCCTTGAGCATAGGCAGCGTTTTCACAGTTCTTTCAGAGACTGAAAAAGTGTCAAAGAGAAAGTCCTCTTCCACTGGGTCAGCATGCATGTCCACATCATGATTAGCAGCTGCCCTCTCAATGAGTGCATGAAAACCTGCAGAATCCTCTGTTGGGGATGCACGTGCACTGAAAGGCTGTGGGTCTTGCCCCACACCTTGGGTGCCTTGGTCACCAATGTCATCATATGCATCTGGATGTGCATCTGGTTCATTGACGGGGAAGGTGTATTGGTCATCCTCATCATATCCCTCACCTTCAGAATGTTCTGGTGAGGGAGTAGGGCTTCTTCTTGGAGGAGGCTGGATAGGCTCTATGAGGTTAGAAGCGTCCTGAGGAACCCTTTTCTTCTTTAGTGGGATAACATAGGAGTCCAGAGGCTCTGAAGTGATCCTCCTTTTGTATAGTGTTAATTTGCCTGTGTTGGCGTCGATGAAGTGCTCAGAATCGTCCTCTGATTCGAGTTCTCGACCTGAAGGTACCCCTGCCGTAGAAGAATCCGACTTCTTTGGCGTCGATTTCGTAGAAAAGGCCTTCGGAGCCTCCTTCGGCGGCAGAAGGAAGAGAAGCTTGCTCTTAGGCTTGGCCGGAGCATCCTTCAGCGTCTGAGGCGACGGTAACGGAGCCGACGTAGCAGCGGCCTTGTCCCTGATTCTCTGTAGCGAAGCGACGATGGGAGACGCTTCACCCACAGTGGCTTTTGGCGCTGACGAGGATGTCTTGACCTTCCCCTCGGATCCGACGTGATGGTGGCCTTTCTGAGGTTTGGACGCCGATGCAGTTGTCGCCGACCCAGAGTCCTTGGATCGATGCGCAGATGTGCCAGCCGTCGATCCGTGCGCTTCTGTCGGTTCCGTCTCCACTACGCGACCGACTAACGGAGTCCCAGGCGTAACCGGAGCCGTGCCGCTGGCCTTGGCGTGCTTAGACGGTGTCGCAGCGGTTGATCCGTGCCGACCACCCTTTTTAGAGGATCCCTCCTCCGGCGCCGATTTTGACCCTGTGGAATCGACCGACTTCTTCGACTTCTGCGGACCGGAGGTCGACGGAGCCGATGCGGCGGCGGGTGCAGTAGTTCTCTGTGGTCCGGCCGCCATTTTAGGGACGCTCGAGTCCATAAGTTTCGGTTTCGTTTTCGGGTCGGCCATTTTAGGTGTAGTCGACACCGTAGGTTTCGGTTTCGGTTTCGATCCGGCCTGCCCAGCAAGTATGTCCGTGGCCGGGCCTGATGGCGGGGCCGTGGCTTGCGGCACGGGGTCTTGGGTAAGGCCAACTGGCGATCCCGTGACCCGATCGTGATCTTCGAAACCTTCGGGCATAGCTCGTCCCCAGAGCTATCTGCCGCGGCCCCATAAATCTCTTCGACGTCCCCTACCTCGTCGACGTATTCAAGGTCTTGACCCGCGACTCCGTCGTCGTCCACCGGATCCGCCTCGACCTCCGTTTCGGGTGGGGATATTTGGAGATGATGACCCTGTTCATCTTCTTCTTGGTCGCCGAAGATGTTTTCTGGATCCGGGGCCGCTTGTCTGGCCTCCAGGCGCACCGCGCGCCGGAGCTTGAGAGTCTTTTTGGACCTGAATTGAGCGCAAGCCTTGCACTTGCCGTCGTCATGGTCCGGTGAAAGGCATTTGTTACAGACCGGGTGGAGGTCTATATGTGGGTACTTGGACCCACAGAGCGGACAGTACTTAAACGGGCTCCGCTCCATGCTGGAAAGTTGTAGTCGTGTCGCGATGAGAAGGCCTCGATGTCCGAAGAGTGAAAACTCCGCTGAATCCGACTCCAAGAGTTGGAAGAACCCGAGACCGTGCGCGAACAATACCGACGCTATAAATACAAGGCCTTTTGGCCTTAAAAAGTTAGTTTTTCTCGGTTCCGACAGAGAGAAGTCGAGACCGCATCCGAACCCAATGGCGGAAAAAAACAATCTGGGGATGGAGCCGATGCCCATGCGCACTGTAGTCCAGGGGAGGAGCCACCTATCTCAGGATACTTCGAAGACTCTTCCAGGACAACAATGTGCGATCATCCGGACCCAACACTAGGCGGCGATCTAATGCTAAGATATGAATTTAGCAGCCCACATGCCTCGAACATGAGGTGTATCTCTTGCCACATTGGATTTCAGAAAGCCTCAGAAAAATATATATATATCTAATATCGGATGATGTAAAACAGAGAATGCTAACTAGATCAATATTTATACCTTGATGTGACTGATTCTCTTGGAGTCGAATGGTGTATCTACAAATGTTATTTTATCATAACTGTTGATAAGCTTTTATATGTGTTTAATAAATAATGCATCTTAGTACATCTTTTCAGTGTGTAATAAGTTTTTGTACGCTTACATTTGTTTTTTAATGTGATCGGGGGATTCTTTACTGGTTGTCTCTCTTTGTGACTCTATCTCCTTGGCTTTAAAGCAGTTCCTCTGTATTTTATGGTCTGGCTTGGCAGCATGGGTGTCATCAGAAAATGATGTGAGCATCACTAGAGAGGGGCTTTGACTCCGCCCACATGTTGGGAGTCAGGAGTACATGTTTTGATTGGGTAGAGGTTGTGTGCTTCCACAAAAAAAGTGCTTGCCTCCACTGCACTGGTATTTTATTTATCCAGTTGGTTAAAGTGTAACTTTTCGGAGGACACACATGACATTATGTTTATGTTTCTCTGGCAGCAGCTCAAATGGATGTTGCCAGGCAATAGCCTACAGAGAATTTTAGGTCTGGCTTGAAAGTACAACAGTCACCTAACTTTTTAACCTATACCAATATTATTCAATAGGTCCTTGCTTCCACACAATACATATCTAATCCCATGCTATTTATTCACATTACCATTCAAAAGCAAAAGGAACAAATGATGGACGGAATGCTGAACAATTCAAACATTCACCCCCAGTTACAAAAATCTGGGATTAATCCATAATTCTTTTGCTCACCACACCACCCCAGTATGGACACAGCCATATGCAAATCAGTCTTGACCCTGTGCCTCATGGGAACAGTCCAGCCCAGACTGCAAAGCCAGTTCATCCGTGGACCAGAAACAAACATCCTAGGACCAGTTTCGGGTTATCACCCCTCATCAGCCAGGCTAGCTTGAATCCAGTGGCACAGTGACCCCGGGACTCGCATCTGGAAATACCAGGCGCACTTAGGGCAACGAAGCAAAAGACACATAGGTGATGGACAGAATGCAGAGTAAATCAAACATTCACCCCAGTCACAAAGACTTGGATTTAATCCATCAATCGTTTGCTCACCATGCCCCCAGATATTTCTGACTGGGGATGAATGTTTGGTTTGTTTAGCACTCTGTCCATCATTTATTCCTTTTGCTTTTTCACATTACCATTCAACATTCCTTTAAAGCCAGACTTATTGGCATTGCCAATGCTTGTTGTTTCTGTTTTTAACACTCATCCTAAATATAACTCTAATGCGTAAACTTAAGTCTAACCTTCGCATAGCGCTAATAATTCTAACCCTAACCCCTACCTTCCACTGCTGGAATCATCAATAATGAAAAACTATGTTCCAGCGTTTCATAGGTTTTCTTTTCTGTCACCTAAAAGGGAAATTCTTCTTTGGATGCTGTGTTTAGAAATAACTTATGAGTTTAAGAGCACCTGCTGCAGAGTTCCTTGTGTATAAAGCAGTTTTCAGCAGCAATAAAATGTCAATATAACTCTAGTGATTGATGTTACTGCTGGAGAGAGATCAGAGTTTTATCTAGGGGCAGTTTCCACTCATGATAAAGCAGCACAGAGGGTTAATATGCCTGCTGCAAAGAACCTGTGCAATGCAAGTCACAGACCTGTATTTTCTGTGGATAGCTCAGTGGGTTGCTACTTCTCTCACAGGGATCCTTTTGTTACTCACAGTTCATACGTTTAATCCTAGTATAGAGCATGGACCTGTGAACTGTCATCAAAAAGCTGCGGGCAAACTGCATAGTATAGGTTAGGGCATAATGCTTTTTCCTTAGTCTTTCATTATCTTTTCCCAATGTTGCTGAAAATGTTTCATTTGGGTAGATATGCATTCTTTTTGGTAAGCCAACCCCAACCAGTGCTTTAACACAAATGAAATGTTTGTGAGAGAGGAGCTATGGAGAAATGAGTGGCACTGGTGGAGGGTGGGAGTGAGGGAATCTGAGGAGGAGGTCATGAGGGGGAGGGGCTACGGAG
Organism: Lissotriton helveticus; assembly: GCF_964261635.1. Classification (NCBI taxonomy): domain Eukaryota; kingdom Metazoa; phylum Chordata; class Amphibia; order Caudata; family Salamandridae; genus Lissotriton; species Lissotriton helveticus. The sequence goes on along the minus strand of NC_136069.1, from coordinate 9,812,030 downwards.
AGATGAGGGGCACTGGGGGAGGGTGGGAGTGAGGGATCCGAGGAGGAGGTCCCGAGGGGGAGGGGCTACGGAGAGATGAGGGGCACCGGGGGAGGGTGGGAGTGAGGGATCCGAGGAGGAGGTCATGAGGGGGAGGGGCTACGGAGAGATGAGTGGCACTGGTGGAGGGTGGGAGTGAGGGAATCCAAGGAGGAGGTCATGAGGGGGAGGGGCTACGGAGAGATGAGGGGCACTGGTGGAGGGTGGGAGTGAGGGAATCTGAGGAGGAGGTCATGAGGGGGAGGGGCTATGGAGAGATGAGTGGCACTGGGGGAGGGTGGGAGTGAGGGAATCCAAGGAGGAGGTCATGAGGGGGAGGGGCTACGGAGAGATGAGTGGCACTGGGGGAGGGTGGGAGTGAGGGAATCCAAGGAGGAGGTCATGAGGGGGAGGGGCTACGGAGAGATGAGGGGCACTGGTGGAGGGTGGGAGTGAGGGAATCTGAGGAGGAGGTCATGAGGGGGAGGGGCTATGGAGAGATGAGTGGCACTGGGGGAGGGTGGGAGTGAGGGAATCCAAGGAGGAGGTCATGAGGGGGAGGGGCTACGGAGAGATGAGTGGCACTGGGGGAGGGTGGGAGTGAGGGAATCTGAGGAGGAGGTCATGAGGGGGAGGGGCTATGGAGAGATGAGGGGCACTGGGGGAGGGTGGGAGTGAGGGATCCGAGGAGGAGGTCCCGAGGGGGAGGGGCTACGGAGAGATGAGGGGCACTGGGGGAGGGTGGGAGTGAGGGATCCGAGGAGGAGGTCATGAGGGGGGGGGCTACTAGAGATGACGGGCACTGGTGGAGGGTGGCAGTGAGGGACTCCGAGGATTAGGGGGAGGGGCTATGGAGAGATGAGGGGTACTGGGGGAGGGTGGCAGTGAGGGAATCCGAGGAGCACGTCAGTACTGGGAGGTGCCACAGAGAGATGAGGGGCACTGGGGGAGGGTGGCAGTAAGGGATCCGAGGAGGAGGTCATGAGGGGGAGGGGCTACGGAGAGATGAGGGGCACTGGGGGAGGGTGGGAGTGAGGGATCCGAGGAGGAGGTCCCGAGGGGGAGGGGCTACGGAGAGACGAGGGGCACTGGGGGAGGGTGGGAGTGAGGGATCCGAGGAGGAGGTCATGAGGGGGAGGGGCTACAGAGAGATGAGGGGCGCTGGTGGAGGGCTGTAGTGAGGGAGTCCATGGAGAAGGAGCTCATTGGGGTGTCAAACACGATTGTTGCACGGGGCGCCACCAGCGCTAAAGCCGGCTCTGAGGCTTGTTGAACTCATGGTTAATGTGGACGTGAGCGGGAGGGTGCAGTTGTACTTCCGGGTCATCGCCTGATGGAGCATCCGCCTCTTAGAGCTCTGACCCCTGGTGCTGACTCTACTATCAGCACCCATGAGATAGGCATGGAGACCCCCCAAGACTCATGGGCACCTACCTCTCACGTTGACCCCCATGACCTTCTCGGCGGGGACCGTCCCCAGGGTGTCGATGATGGCCGCCGTGTGGATGACCAGCGACAGGCCCTGGCAGGCCCTGAGCAGCAGCTCGGCGTCCTGGATGTCCCCCTTCATCAGCTGCAGCTTGGTCTTACCCTGGTACTCTGTAGAAACAGAAGAAGGACACCAGGGTCGGTGTGGAGGCTTCAGAGACCTGGGGTCAGCACACCTCAGACATGCATCACTAGGGAGGCAATGACCAGGCCATGTGCCAATATCAGCAACACTCCCCATCCCGCAAACAGCAACCTCCTGATGAAATAAACAGACAAGACACCTTTATCACTGAGGAGGCGATGACCAGGCAGTGTGCACGGACAAAGAAGGCACTGGCCGTGCAGTGTTTTATTACACACACAATGTTACACAACTAAACATGCAGAGCACATTATAACATACTGTGGCACATGAGACAAAGGCACAGCACAGCTTGGCACACAGCACAACATAAAATGCCAGCTTGACTAAGGTGAACATCACAGGAAAGGGATGGTCTGAAACATACCACAGCCACACATGTCCAACAAGACATTCAAGCCACACACACATATGATAGAATAGTCTCCATGGGTGAGGCAGCGGGAACACCGCACATCCCAGAGGCATTAAATAGATAAAGATGTCCTGCAGCATAATATTCTTACACAAAATACCCCACAAGCATCACTCTCCATCAGACACATCCTACTCATCAACCATCCACCTGTAGTTTTTTAGGTCTCGGCTGGCGGAAGCAGCGCGCATGCGCTGACTCGGCATCCGAGAGCTTCTTGAAATCGATACGGATTCCGAAGCCGTGTCTCAGCTCCGCCTGCAAATTCGATTGGCATGTGTCGTTTGTCGTCACTTATTATTCCGATATGACTTTCCTGATTGTCCTGGACGGTTGTAGCCCCTCCTGGTGGCCACCATGTCCTTTTAGGCCACACCCAGCGGGATTGGATCTTTTACTGGCGGCGTAACACTCTCTCCTTCATTAGTCAGTGTAGGCACTATTTATTTTCTTCAAAAAGAAAGGCTTTCCGCAATAGCAACAGCTTGTTTCCACAATGGCGACAGCTTTTTGTTTAGAGTTGATGGGTATCAATTGTGAATTTCTCTAAATCTAAACGATTAACGATGGATGGTTTTGGTTTTATTGAACAATTGTGTGAATACATTATTTATGGACTAATATGATTTATCAGCGCAGCGCTCGTTTCACGAGCGCCGCATTGGTTTCGCTTTTACTGTTGGGTTACTATTATGATTTATCAGCGCGGCACCCGCTTCTCGAGCACTGCATTGGTTTGCTTTCACTGTTGGGTTCTTTTAACATCTCCAGAGCAGAGCCGGCAGGCGGTCAAGACAGATGGCAGTGCTGCTTGCCTCAGAGCAGGGGGCACTGCTGTTTGGGCCTGCCCTGCTCCTCGCAGCTTCCCCGGCCATGGATTGGCTCTGATCTCCCTGAACAACTCGAGGTTTGAGCTCTATCAGCACGCTCTGTGCTGGTTATGCTTTCGTTGTGTCCCTTTCCTTGCTCCTCCACCCACTCTCTCTGCTCTCACTGCCCCTCCTCCCTTGCAGTCAGTTAACGGGCTCCAGCTTTTATGCTGTGTTTGCCAAGACCGTTCCTGTTTTAATTGTCTCATACCCGCTGCAGTTTTAATGGATTGTTTTGATTGCTTTCTGCCGTCCCGCAATCAGATGAAAGCACACTGTTAGACTCTAAGGGGCATATTATCAAGGACTGGTGTTAAAATTATCGCCGTTTTATCTGCAGGAAACTGCTGATAAAACGGCGGCAATGTGCTTGATAATACACCCTTGTTAATTCCAATAGAAGCCCATGTTAACATCAGAACATGGGCTTCTATGGGAATTAATAAGGGCTTATTATCAAGCCCATTATTGCCGTTTTATCAGCAGTTTCCTGCCGATAAAACGGCGATAATTTTAACACCGGTCCTTGATAATATGCCCCTAAGTTACTTTTTTTCACACAGTATTTTATGTGTTTGGAGATGCACAGGTCTACACTGAAGGGTGGAAAAATTGCAAATTATTTAATGATGGAATAAGGAAGTGGGTTTGGGTTTGGATTGTGCACATCCCTCTACGCATAGATCTGCGTGATAATCAGTATTCGTGCAAGTGAGTGCCGGCTGCTAGTGCGTGTACAGTTTGCTGCTTCCCTACCATGGCTATACAGAGACCCTACAGAGTGTCAGCAAGTGTGGTCAGAGGAATGTGCATGGCTTACGCATCACTCTTACTATTAAGAGAGTAGGTACACAGACAGAAATGCACCAAACAGAGCTCTTTAGTGGAACACTAGAGGCAGGAAACAACCACTCCAGACTGAAGTGTCTGCAGCCTAAGCTGAAAACCTCGCGGTACAAAAGGGGGTGGTGATGGACGGAGCATCCGAATCAATCAAAGACTCACACCCAGTCAAAAGATCTGGGTTTAATCCATTACTGTTCTTTAGCCCACTCTGCCACCCCAGTTCAGACATGGCTATATGCAAATCAGTCTGACCCTGTGCCTCATGGGAACAGTCCAGCCCGAACTGCCAAGCCATGTCTTCCCTGGACCGGAAACAAGCTTCCAAGGACCGGTTTCTGGCATTCCAGCCGTCTTCAGCCCGGCTTGCTTGAATCCAGTGGCAAAGTGAGCAAGGGACTCACGTCTGAGCATACCCTGCCACACTTATGGCGGCCAAAAGCGGTACAAAAGGGGGTGGTGATGGACAGAGCATCCGAATCAATCAAAGACTCACACCCAGTCAAAAAATCTGGGTTTGATCCATCACCGTTCTTTAGCCCACTCTGCCACCCCAGTTCAGACATGGCTATATGCAAATCAGTCTGACCCTGTGCCTCATGGGAACAGTCCAGCCCGAACTGCCAAGCCATGTGTTCCCTGGACCGGAAACAAGCTTCCAAGGACAGGTTTCTGGCATTCCAGCCGTATTCAGCCCGGCTTGCTTGAATCCAGTGGCAAAGTGAGCAAGGGACTCACGTCTGAGCATACCCTGCCACACTTATGGCAGCCAAAAGCGGTACAAAAGGGGGTGGTGATGGACGGAGCATCCGAATCAATCAAACATTCACACCCAGTCAAAAGATCTGGGTTTAATCCATCACTGTTCTCTAGCCCACTCTGCCACCCCAGTTCAGACATGGCTATATGCAAATCAGTCTGACCCTGTGCCTCATGGGAACAGTCCAGCCCGAACTGCCAAGCCATGTCTTCCCTGGACCGGAAACAAGCTTCCAAGGACCGGTTTCTGGCATTCCAGCCGTCTTCAGCCCGGCTTGCTTGAATCCAGTGGCAAAGTGAGCAAGGGACTCACGTCTGAGCATACCCTGCCACACTTATGGCGGCCAAAAGCGGTACAAAAGGGGGTGGTGATGGACGGAGCATCCGAATCAATCAAACACTCACACCCAGTCAAAAGATCTGGGTTTAATCCATCACCGTTCTTTAGCCCACTCTACCACCCCAGTTCAAACATGGCTATATGCAAATCAGTCTGACCCTGTGCCTCACGGGAACAGTCCAGCCCGAACTGCCAAGCCATGTCTTCCTTGGACCGGAAACAAGCTTCCAAGGACTGGTTTCTGGCATTCCAGCCGTCTTCAGCCCGGCTTGCTTGAATCCAGTGGCAAAGTGAGCAAGGGACTCACGTCTGAGCATACCCTGCCACACTTATGGCAGCCAAAAGCGGTACAAAAGGGGGTGGTGATGGACAGAGCATCCGAATCAATCAAACACTCACACCCAGTCAAAAGATCTGGGTTTGATCCATCACCGTTCTTTAGCCCACTCTGCCACCCCAGTTCAGACATGGCTATATGCAAATCAGTCTGACCCTGTGCCTCATGGGAACAGTCCAGCCCGAACTGCCAAGCCATGTGTTCCCTGGACCGGAAACAAGCTTCCAAGGACAGGTTTCTGGCATTCCAGCCGTATTCAGCCCGGCTTGCTTGAATCCAGTGGCAAAGTGAGCAAGGGACTCACGTCTGAGCATACCCTGCCACACTTATGGCGGCCAAAAGCGGTACAAAAGGGGGTGGTGATGGACGGAGCATCCGAATCAATCAAACACTCACACCCAGTCAAAAGATCTGGGTTTAATCCATTACCGTTCTTTAGCCCACTCTGCCACCCCAGTTCAGACATGGCTATATGCAAATCAGTCTGACCCTGTGCCTCATGGGAACAGTCCAGCCCGAACTGCCAAGCCATGTCTTCCCTGGGCCGGAAACAAGCTTCCAAAGACCGGTTTCTGGCATTCCAGCCGTCTTCAGCCCGGCTTGCTTGAATCCAGTGGCAAAGTGAGCAAGGGACTCACGTCTGAGCATACCCTGCCACACTTATGGCGGCCAAAAGCGGTACAAAAGGGGGTGGTGATGGACGGAGCATCCGAATCAATCAAACACTCACACCCAGTCAAAAGATCTGGGTTTAATCCATCACCGTTCTTTAGCCCACTCTGCCACCCCAGTTCAGACATGGCTATATGCAAATCAGTCTGACCCTGTGCCTCATGGGAACAGTCCAGCCCGAACTGCCAAGCCATGTCTTCCCTGGACCGGAAACAAGCTTCCAAGGACCGGTTTCTGGCATTCCAGCCGTCTTCAGCCCGGCTTGCTTTAATCCAGTGGCAAAGTGAGCAAGGGACTCACGTCTGAGCATACCCTGCCACACTTATGGCGGCCAAAAGCGGTACAAAAGGGGGTGGTGATGGACGGAGCATCCGAATCAATCAAACACTCACACCCAGTCAAAAGATCTGGGTTTAATCCATCACCGTTCTTTAGCCCACTCTACCACCCCAGTTCAAACATGGCTATATGCAAATCAGTCTGACCCTATGCCTCACGGGAACAGTCCAGCCCGAACTGCCAAGCCATGTCTTCCCTGGACCGGAAACAAGATTCCAAGGACCGGTTTCTGGCATTCCAGCCGTCTTCAGCCCGGCTTGCTTGAATCCAGTTGCAAAGTGAGCAAGGGATTCACGTCTGAGCATACCCTGCCACACTTATGGTGGCCAAAAGCGGTACAAAAGGGGGTGGTGATGGACGGAGCATCCGAATCAATCAAACACTCACACCCAGTCAAAAGATCTGGGTTTAATCCATCACCGTTCTTTAGCCCACTCTACCACCCCAGTTCAAACATGGCTATATGCAAATCAGTCTGACCCTGTGCCTCACGGGAACAGTCCAGCCCGAACTGCCAAGCCATGTCTTCCCTGGACCGGAAACAAGCTTCCAAGGACCAGTTTCTGGCATTCCAGCCGTCTTCAGCCCGGCTTGCTTGAATCCGGTGGCAAAGTGAGCAAGGGACTCACGTCTGAGCATACCCTGCCACACTTATGGCGGCCAAAAGCGGTACAAAAGGGGGTGGTGATGGACAGAGCATCCGAATCAATCAAACACTCACACCCAGTCAAAAGATCTGGGTTTGATCCATCACCGTTCTTTAGCCCACTCTGCCACCCCAGTTCAGACATGGCTATATGCAAATCAGTCTGACCCTGTGCCTCATGGGAACAGTCCAGCCCGAACTGCCAAGCCATGTGTTCCCTGGACCGGAAACAAGCTTCCAAGGACAGGTTTCTGGCATTCCAGCCGTATTCAGCCCGGCTTGCTTGAATCCAGTGGCAAAGTGAGCAAGGGACTCACGTCTGAGCATACCCTGCCACACTTATGGCAGCCAAAAGCGGTACAAAAGGGGGTGGTGATGGACGGAGCATCCGAATCAATCAAACATTCACACCCAGTCAAAAGATCTGGGTTTAATCCATCACTGTTCTCTAGCCCACTCTGCCACCCCAGTTCAGACATGGCTATATGCAAATCAGTCTGACCCTGTGCCTCATGGGAACAGTCCAGCCCGAACTGCCAAGCCATGTCTTCCCTGGACCGGAAACAAGCTTCCAAGGACCGGTTTCTGGCATTCCAGCCGTCTTCAGCCCGGCTTGCTTGAATCCAGTGGCAAAGTGAGCAAGGGACTCACGTCTGAGCATACCCTGCCACACTTATGGCGGCCAAAAGCGGTACAAAAGGGGGTGGTGATGGACGGAGCATCCGAATCAATCAAACACTCACACCCAGTCAAAAGATCTGGGTTTAATCCATCACCGTTCTTTAGCCCACTCTACCACCCCAGTTCAAACATGGCTATATGCAAATCAGTCTGACCCTGTGCCTCACGGGAACAGTCCAGCCCGAACTGCCAAGCCATGTCTTCCTTGGACCGGAAACAAGCTTCCAAGGACTGGTTTCTGGCATTCCAGCCGTCTTCAGCCCGGCTTGCTTGAATCCAGTGGCAAAGTGAGCAAGGGACTCACGTCTGAGCATACCCTGCCACACTTATGGCGGCCAAAAGCGGTACAAAAGGGGGTGGTGATGGACGGAGCATCCGAATCAATCAAACACTCACACGCAGTCAAAAGATCTGGGTTTAATCCATTACCGTTCTTTAGCCCACTCTGCCACCCCAGTTCAGACATGGCTATATGCAAACCAGTCTGACCCTGTGCCTCATGGGAACAGTCCAGCCCGAACTGCCAAGCCATGTCTTCCCTGGACCGGAAACAAGCTTCCAAGGACCGGTTTCTGGCATTCCAGCCGTCTTCAGCCCGGCTTGCTTGAATCCAGTGGCAAAGTGAGCAATGGACTCTCATCTGAGCATACCCTGCCACACTTATGGCGGCCAAAAGCGGTACAAAAGGGGGTGGTGATGGACGGAGCATCCGAATCAATCAAACACTCACACCCAGTCAAAAGATCTGGGTTTAATCTATCACCGTTCTTTAGCCCACTCTGCCACCCCAGTTCAGACATGGCTATATGCAAATCAGTCTGACCCTGTGCCTTATGGGAACAGTCTAGCCCGAACTGCCAACCCATGTCTTCCCTGGACCGGAAACAAGCTTCCAAGGACCGGTTTCTGGCATTCCAGCCGTCTTCAGCCCGGCTTGTTTGAATCCAGTGGCAAAGTGAGCAAGGGACTCACGTCTGAGCATACCCTGCCACACTTATGGCGGCCAAAAGCGGTACAAAAGGGGGTGGTGATGGACGGAGCATCCGAATCAATCAAACACTCACACCCAGTCAAAAGATCTGGGTTTAATCCATCACCGTTCTTTAGCCCACTCTACCACCCCAGTTCAAACATGGCTATATGCAAATCAGTCTGACCCTGTGCCTCATGGGAACAGTCCAGCCCGAACTGCCAAGCCATGTCTTCCCTGGACCGGAAACAAGCTTCCAAGGACCGGTTTCTGGCATTCCAGCCGTCTTTAGCCTGGCTTGCTTGAATCCAGTGGCAAAGTGAGCAAGGGACTCACGTCTGAGCATACCCTGCCACACTTATGGCGGCCAAAAGTGGTACAAAAGGGAGTGGTGATGGACGGAGCATCCGAATCAATCAAACACTCACACCCAGTCAAAAGATCTGGGTTTGATCCATCACCGTTCTTTAGCCCACTCTGCCACCCCAGTTCAGACATGGCTATATGCAAATCAGTCTGACCCTGTGCCTCATGGGAACAGTCCAGCCCGAACTGCCAAGCCATGTCTTCCCTGGACCGGAAACAAGCTTCCAAGGACCGGTTTCTGGCATTCCAGCCGTATTCAGCCCGGCTTGCTTGAATCCAGTGGCAAAGTGAGCAAGGGACTCACGTCTGAGCATACCCTGCCACACTTATGGCGGCCAAAAGCGGTACAAAAGGGGGTGGTGATGGACGGAGCATCCGAATCAATCAATCAAACATTCACACCCAGTCAAAAGATCTGGGTTTAATCCATCACCGTTCTTTAGCCCACTCTGCCACCCCAGTTCAGACATGGCTATATGCAAATCAGTCTGACCCTGTGCCTCATGGGAACAGTCCAGCCCGAACTGCCAAGCCATGTCTTCCCTGGACCGGAAACAAGCTTCCAAGGACCGGTTTCTGGCATTCCAGCCGTCTTCAGCCCGGCTTGCTTGAATCCAGTGGCAAAGTGAGCAATGGACTCTCATCTGAGCATACCCTGCCACACTTATGGCGGCCAAAAGCGGTACAAAAGGGGGTGGTGATGGACGGAGCATCCGAATCAATCAAACACTCACACCCAGTCAAAAGATCTGGGTTTAATCTATCACCGTTCTTTAGCCCACTCTGCCACCCCAGTTCAGACATGGCTATATGCAAATCAGTCTGACCCTGTGCCTTATGGGAACAGTCTAGCCCGAACTGCCAACCCATGTCTTCCCTGGACCGGAAACAAGCTTCCAAGGACCGGTTTCTGGCATTCCAGCCGTCTTCAGCCCGGCTTGTTTGAATCCAGTGGCAAAGTGAGCAAGGGACTCACGTCTGAGCATACCCTGCCACACTTATGGCGGCCAAAAGCGGTACAAAAGGGGGTGGTGATGGACGGAGCATCCGAATCAATCAAACACTCACACCCAGTCAAAAGATCTGGGTTTAATCCATCACCGTTCTTTAGCCCACTCTACCACCCCAGTTCAAACATGGCTATATGCAAATCAGTCTGACCCTGTGCCTCATGGGAACAGTCCAGCCCGAACTGCCAAGCCATGTCTTCCCTGGACCGGAAACAAGCTTCCAAGGACCGGTTTCTGGCATTCCAGCCGTCTTTAGCCTGGCTTGCTTGAATCCAGTGGCAAAGTGAGCAAGGGACTCACGTCTGAGCATACCCTGCCACACTTATGGCGGCCAAAAGTGGTACAAAAGGGAGTGGTGATGGACGGAGCATCCGAATCAATCAAACACTCACACCCAGTCAAAAGATCTGGGTTTGATCCATCACCGTTCTTTAGCCCACTCTGCCACCCCAGTTCAGACATGGCTATATGCAAATCAGTCTGACCCTGTGCCTCATGGGAACAGTCCAGCCCGAACTGCCAAGCCATGTCTTCCCTGGACCGGAAACAAGCTTCCAAGGACCGGTTTCTGGCATTCCAGCCGTATTCAGCCCGGCTTGCTTGAATCCAGTGGCAAAGTGAGCAAGGGACTCACGTCTGAGCATACCCTGCCACACTTATGGCGGCCAAAAGCGGTACAAAAGGGGGTGGTGATGGACGGAGCATCCGAATCAATCAATCAAACATTCACACCCAGTCAAAAGATCTGGGTTTAATCCATCACCGTTCTTTAGCCCACTCTGCCACCCCAGTTCAGACATGGCTATATGCAAATCAGTCTGACCCTGTGCCTCATGGGAACAGTCCAGCCCGAACTGCCAAGCCATGTCTTCCCTGGACCGGAAACAAGCTTCCAAGGACCGGTTTCTGGCATTCCAGCCGTCTTCAGCCCGGCTTGCTTGAATCCAGTGGCAAAGTGAGCAAGGGACTCACGTCTGAGCATACCCTGCCACACTTATGGCGGCCAAAAGCGGTACAAAAGGGGGTGGTGATGGACGGAGCATCCGAATCAATCAAACACTCACACCCAGTCAAAAGATCTGGTTTTAATCCATCACCGTTCTTTAGCCCACTCTACCACCCCAGTTCAAACATGGCTATATGCAAATCAGTCTGACCCTGTGCCTCACGGGAACAGTCCAGCCCGAACTGCCAAGCCATGTCTTCCCTGGACCGGAAACAAGTTTACAAGGACCGGTTTCTGGCATTCCAGCCGTCTTCAGCCCGGCTTGCTTGAATCCAGTGGCAAAGTGAGCAAGGAACTCACGTCTGAGCATACCCTGCCACACTTATGGCGGCCAAAAGCGGTACAAAAGGGGGTGGTGATGGATGGAGCATCCGAATCAATCAAACACTCACACCCAGTCAAAAGATCTGGGTTTAATCCATCACCGTTCTTTAGCCCACTCTGCCACCCCAGTTCAGACATGGCTATATGCAAATCAGTCTGACCCTGTGCCTCATGGGAACAGTCCAGCCCGAACTGCCAAGCCATGTCTTCCCTGGACCGGAAACAAGCTTCCAAGGACCGGTTTCTGGCATTCCAGCCGTCTTCAGCCCGGCTTGCTTGAATCCAGTGGCAAAGTGATCAAGGAACTCACGTCTGAGCGCCCTGCCACACTTATGGCGGCCAAAAGCGGTACAAAAGGGGGTGGTGATGGACGGAGCATCTGAATCAATCAAACACTCACACCCAGTCAAAAGATCTGGGTTTAATCCATCACCGTTCTTTAGCCCAGGTGGCAGAGTGGGCTAAAGAACGGTGATGGATTAAGCCCAGATCTTTTGACTGGGTGTGAGTGTTTGATTGATTCAGATGCTCCGTCCATCACCACCCATTTTTGTACCGCTCTATAAGCTGAAAACCTGGCCTCCAATCCCAGTCTTCCTAACTTGGCTACCAAGTATTAAAAATGCAATAGGTCTTTCATTAAGTTAAATCCAATTACTTTGCTATACAATACCATTGGCAAAGCAAATGGCTTTAACTTAATCAAAGGCAAGACCTATTGCATTCTCAAAGCTTCTTTTAACCCCTTGCATGCTGCCGCGATTCTGCGCCTGTGCGGCACAATCCAATCGCGGTGCGGTCATGACGGCCCTCAGCCGTCATCAGCACACGAGCACCGTAGTACATGACGGCTGGGGGCCATCATCAGCATGCAATGGGTTAAACCTGTGTTTATAAAATAGGATACTAGGGATAGGGGACAATCAATCAAACTATTGGTTGAAATGAGATTCCTAGATATGACATGTGCCCTGAGGGGATTTTTATTGTCTTTTGTCAGGTTTTTACAGTCAATCTGAGCTAAATTAATATACTCGAGGGGAGTCCTCATTTAATCCACTCGTGTTTGAGATTGTAATTATTTTATCGTAAATGAATTGCATATTATTGTACTTCATACTTTGTGCTGTGTGTCATCTTATCATGATACTATAATTTACATATGGTTTATTAAGACTAGGTCTAAATAAACATCACATTTTACTACTACTTACTACAGTTACTCCAGACATCCTACTCATCCATCAACAAGTAAAAACATTACTAAACAATACTCTGGAGAGAGAGATCTTCAGTAACCAGACTCAGTGACTCCAGACATCCTACTCATCCATCAACAAGTACAAACATTACTAAACAATACTCTGGGGAGAGAGATCTTCACTAACCAGACTCAGTGACTCCAGACATCACTACTCATCCATCAACAAGTACAAACATTACTAAACAATACTCTTGAGAGAGAGAGCTCTTCACTAACCAGACTCAGAGACTCCAGACATAACTACTCATCCATCAACAAGTACAAACATTACTAACCAATACTCTGGAGAGAAAGAGCTCTTCACTAACCAGACTCAGAGACTACAGACATCACTACTCATCCATCAACAAGTACAAACATTACTAAACAATACTCTGGAGAGAGAGAGCTCTTCAGTAACCAGACTCAGTGACTCAAGACATCCTACTCATCCATCAACAAGTACAAACATTACTAAACAATACTCTGGAGAGAGAGATCTTCAGTAGCCAGACTCAGTGACTCCAGACATCCTACTCATCCATCAACAAGTACAAACATTACTAAACAATACTCTGGAGAGAGCTCTTCACTAACCAGACTCAGTGACTACAGACATCACTACTCATCCATCAACGAGTACAAACATTACAAAACAATACTCTGAGGGGAGAGAGCTCTTCACTAACCAGACTCAGTGACTCCAGACATCACTACTCGTGCATCAACAAGTACAAACATTACTAAACAATACTCTGGAGAGAGAGAGCTCTTCACTAACCAGACTCAGAGACTCCAGACATCACTACTCATCCATCAACAAGTACAAACATTACTAAACAATTCTCTGGAGAGAGAGCTCTTCACTAACCAGACTCAGTGACTCAAGACATCACTACTCATGCATCAACAAGTACAAAGATTACTAAACAATACTCTGGAGAAAGAGATCTTCACTAACCAGACTCAGTGACTCCAGACATCACTACTCATGCATCAACAAGTACACACATTACTAAACAATACTCTGGAGAGAGAGAGCTCTTCACTAACCAGACTCAGTGACTCCAGACATCACTACTCATCAATCAACAAGTACAAACATTACTAAACAATACTCTTGAGAGAGAGAGCTCTTCACTAACCAGACTCAGAGACTCCAGACATAACTACTCATCCATCAACAAGTACAAACATTACTAAACAATACTCTGGAAAGAGAGAGCTCTACACTAACCAGACTCAGGGACTCCAGACATAGCTACTCATCCATCAACAAGTACAAACATTACTAAACAATACTCTAGAGAGAGAGAGCTCTTCACTAACCAGACCCAGTGACTCCAGACATCACTACTCATCCATCAACAAGTACAAACATTACTAAACAATACTCTGGAGAAAGAGATCTTCACTAACCAGACTCAGTGACTCCAGACATCACTACTCATCCATCAACAAGTACAAACATTACTAAACAATACTCTGAGAAAGAGATCTTCACTAACCAGACTCAGTGACTCCAGACATCACTACTCATCCATCAACAAGTACAAACATTACTAAACAATACTCTGGAGAGAGATCTTCACTAACCAGACTCAGTGACTCCAGACATCACTACTCATGCATCAACGAGTACAAACATTACTAAACAATACTCTGGAGAGAGAGCTCTTCACTAACCAGACTCAGTGACTCCAGACATCACTACTCATCCATCAACAAGTACAAACATTACTAAACAATACTCTGGAGCGAGAGAGCTCTTCACTAACCAGACTCAGAGACTCCAGACATAACTACTCATCCATCAACAAGTACAAACATTACTAAACAATACTCTGGAGAAAGAGATCTTCACTAACCAGACTCGGTGACTACAGACATCACTACTCATCCATCAACAAGTACAAACATTACTAAACAATACTCTGGGAAGAGAGCTCTTCACTAACCAGACTCAGGGACTCAAGACATCACTACTCATGCATCAACAAGTACAAACATTACTAAACAATACTCTGGAGAGAGAGATCTTCAGTAACCAGACTCAGTGACTCCAGACATCACTACTCGTGCATCAACAAGTACAAACATTACTAAACAATACTCTGGAGAGAGAGCTCTTCACTAACCAGACTCAGTGACTCCAGACATCACTACTCATCAATCAACAAGTACAAACATTACTAAACAATACTCTGGAGAGAGAGAGCTCTTCACTAACCAGACTCAGTGACTCCAGACATCACTACTCATCCATCAACAAGTACAAACATTACTAAACAATACTCTGGGGAGAGAGCTCCTCACTAACCAGACTCAGTGTCTCCAGACGTCACTACTCATTCATCAACAAGTACAAACATTACTAAACAATACTCTGGAGAGAGAGAGCTCCTCACTAACCAGACTCAGTGACTCCAGACATCACTACTCATCCATCAACAAGTACAAACATTACTAAACAATACTCTGGAGAGAGAGAGCTCTTCACTAACCAGACTCAGTGACTCCAGACATCCTACTCATCCTTCAACAAGTACAAACATTACTAAACGATACTCTGGAGAGAGATCTCTTCACTAACCAGACTCAGTGACTCCAAACATCCTTCTCATCCATCAACAAGTACAAACATTACTAAACAATACTCTAGAGAGAGAGCTCTTCACTAACCAGACTCAGTGACTCCAGACATCCCTTCTCATGCATCAACAAGTACAAACATTACTAAACAATACTCTAGAGAGAGAGAGCTCTTCACTAACCAGACTCAGTGACTCCAGACATCACTACTCATGCATCAACAAGTACAAACATTACTAAACAATACTCTGGAGAGAGAGAGCTCTTCACTAACCATACTCAGAGACTCCAGACATAACTAACCATCCATCAACAAGTGCAAACATTACTAAACAATACTCTGGAGAAAGAGCTCTTCACTAACCAGACTCAGTGGCTCCAGACATCACTACTCATGCATCAACAAGTACAAACATTACTAAACAATACTCTAGAGAGAGAGAGCTCTTCACTAACCAGACTCAGTGACTCCAGACATCACTACTCATCCTTCAACAAGTACAAACATTACTAAACAATACTCTGGAGAGAGAGAGCTCTTCACTAACCAGACTCAGTGACTCCAGACATCACTACTCATGCATCAACAAGTACAAACATTACTAAACAATACTCTGGGGAGAGAGAGCTCTTCACTAACCAGACTCAGAGACTCCAGACATAACTACTCATCCATCAACAAGTACAAACATTACTAAACAATACTCTAGAGAGTGAGAGCTCTTCACTAACCAGACTCAGTGACTCCAGACATCACTACTCATGCATCAACAATTACAAACATTACTAAACAATACTCTGGAGAAAGAGCTCTTCACTAACCAGACCCGGTGACTCCAGACATCACTACTCATGCATCAACAAGTACAAACATTACTAAACAATACTCTAGAGAGAGAGAGCTCTTCACTAACCAGACTCAGTGACTCTAGACATCACTACTCAACCATTAACAAGTACAAACATTACTAAACAATACTCTGGAGAGAGAGCTCTTCACTAACCTCACTCAGTGACTCCAGACATCACTACTCATGCATCAACGAGTACAAACATTACTAAACAATACTCTAGAGAGAGAGAGCTCTTCACTAACCAGACTCAGTGACTCCAGACATCACTACTCATGCATCAACAAGTACAAACATTACTAACCAATACTCTGGAGAGAGAGATCTTCACTAACCAGACTCAGTGACTCCAGACATCACTACTCATCCATCAACAAGTACAAACATTACTAAACAATACTCTGGAGAGAGAGCTCTTCACTAACCAGACTCAGTGACTCCAGACATCACTACTCATCCATCAACAAGTACACACATTACTAAACAATACTCTAGAGAGAGAGAGCTCTTCACTAACCAGACTCAGATACTCCAGACATCACTACTCACCCATCAACAAGTACAAACATTACTAAACAATACTCTAGAGAGAGAGAGCTGTTCACTAACCAGACTCAGTGACTCCAAACATACTTCTCATCCATCAACAAGTACAAACATTACTAAACAATACTCTGGAGAGAGAGCTCTTCACTAACCAGACTCAGTGACTCCAGACATCACTACTCCAGCATCAACAAGTACACACATTACTAAACAATACTCTGGAGAGAGAGAGAGCTCTTCACTAACCAGACTCAGTGACTCCAGACATCACTACTCATGCATCAACAAGTACACACATTACTAAACAATACTCTAGAGAGAGAGAGAGCTCTTCACTAACCAGACTCAGTGACTCCAGACATCACTACTCATGCATCAACAAGTACACACATTACTAAACAATACCCTGGAGAGAGAGAGCTCTTCACTAACCAGACTCAGAGACTCCAGATATCACTACTCATGCATCAACAAGTACAAACATTACTAAACAATACTCTAGAGAGAGAGAGCTCTTCACTAACCAGACTCAGTGACTCCAGACATCACTACTCATGCATCAACATGTACACACATTACTAAACAATACTCTGGAGAGAGAGAGCTCTTCACTAACCATTCAGAGACTCCAGACATATCTACTCATCCATCAACAAGTACAAACATTACTAAACAATACTCTAGAGAGAGAGAGAGCTCTTCACTAACCAGACCCAGTGACTCCAGACATCACTACTCATCCATCAACAAGTACAAAAATTACTAAACAATACTCTGGAGAAATAGCTCTTCACTAACCAGACTCAGTGACTCCAGACATCACTACTCGAGCATCGAGTACAAACATTACTAAACAATACTCTGGAGAGAGAGAGCTCTTCACTAACCAGACTCAGTGACTCCAGACATCCTTCTCATCCATCAACAAGTACAAACATTACTAAACAATACTCTGGAGAGAGAGCTCTTCACTAACCAGACTCAGTGACTCCAGACATCACTACTCCTGCATCAACAAGTACACACATTACTAAACAATACTCTAAAGAGAGAGAGCTCTTCACTAACCAGACTCAGTGACTCCAGATATCACTACTCATCCATCAACAAGTACAAACATTACTAAACAATACTCTGGAGAAAGAGATCGTCACTAACCAGACTCAATGACTCCAGACATCACTACTCATCCATCAACAAGTACAAACATTACTAAACAATACTCTGGAGAAGAAAGATCTTCACTAACCAGACTCAGTGACTCCAGACATCACTACTCATCCATCAACAAGTACAAACATTACTAAACAATACTCTGGAGAGAGAGAGCTCTTCACTAACCAGACTCAGTAACTCCAGACATCACTACTCATCCATCAACAAGTACAAACATTACTAAACAATACTCTAGAGAGAGAGAGCTCTTCACTAACCAGACTCAGTGACTCCAGACATCACTACTCATCCATCAACAAGTACAAACATTACTAAACAATACTCTGGGGAGAGAGAGCTCTTCACTAACCAGAATCAGAGACTCCAGACATAACTACTCATCCATCAACAAGTACAAACATTACTAAACAATACTCTGGAGAAAGAGATCTTCACTAACCAGACTCAGTGACTCCAGACATCACTACTCATCCATCAACGAGTACAAACATTACTAAACAATACTCTAGAGAGAGAGAGCTCTTCACTAACCAGACTCAGTAACTCCAGACATCACTACTCATCCATCAACAAGTACAAACATTACTAAACAATACTCTAGAGAGAGAGAGCTCTTCACTAACCAGACTCAGTGACTCCAGACATCACTACTCATCCATCAACAAGTACAAACATTACTAAACAATACTCTGGGGAGAGAGAGCTCTTCACTAACCAGACTCAGAGACTCCAGGCAAAACTACTCATCCATCAACAAGTACAAACATTACTAAACAATACTCTGGAGAGAGATCTCTTCACTAACCAGACTCAGTGACTCCAGACATCACTACTCATCCATCAACAAGTACAAACATTACTAAACAATACTCTGGAGAGAGAGAGCTCTTCACTAACCAGACTCAGTGACTCCAGACATCACTACTCATCCATCAACAAGTACAAACATTACTAAACAATACTCCGGAGAGAGAAAGTTCATCACTAACCAGACTCAGTGACTCCAGATATCACTACTCATCCATCAACAAGTACAAACATTACTAAACAATACTCTGGAGAAAGAGATCTTCACTAACCAGACTCAATGACTCCAGACATCACTCCTCATCTATCAACAATTACAAACATTAATAAACAATACTCTGGAGAAAGAGATCTTCACTAACCAGACTCAGTGACTCCAGACATCACTACTCATCCATCAACAAGTACAAACATTACTAAAGAATACTCTGGAGAGAGAGAGCTCTTCACTAACCAGACTCAGAGACTCCAGGCAAAACTACTCATCCATCAACAAGTACAAACATTACTAAACAATACTCTGGAGAGAGAGAGCTCTTCACTAACCAGACTCAGAGACTCCAGACATAACTACTCATCCATCAACAAGTACAAACATTACTAAACAATACTCTGGAGAGAGAGAGCTCTTCACTAACCATTCAGAGACTCCAGACATATCTACTCATCCATCAACAAGTACAAACATTACTAAACAATACTCTAGAGAGAGAGAGAGCTCTTCACTAACCAGACCCAGTGACTCCAGACATCACTACTCATCCATCAACAAGTACAAAAATTACTAAACAATACTCTGGAGAAATAGCTCTTCACTAACCAGACTCAGTGACTCCAGACATCACTACTCGAGCATCGAGTACAAACATTACTAAACAATACTCTGGAGAGAGAGAGCTCTTCACTAACCAGACTCAGTGACTCCAGACATCCTTCTCATCCATCAACAAGTACAAACATTACTAAACAATACTCTGGAGAGAGAGCTCTTCACTAACCAGACTCAGTGACTCCAGACATCACTACTCCTGCATCAACAAGTACACACATTACTAAACAATACTCTAAAGAGAGAGAGCTCTTCACTAACCAGACTCAGTGACTCCAGATATCACTACTCATCCATCAACAAGTACAAACATTACTAAACAATACTCTGGAGAAAGAGATCTTCACTAACCAGACTCAATGACTCCAGACATCACTACTCATCCATCAACAAGTACAAACATTACTAAACAATACTCTGGAGAAAGAGATCTTCACTAACCAGACTCAGTGACTCCAGACATCACTACTCATCCATCAACAAGTACAAACATTACTAAACAATACTCTGGAGAGAGAGAGCTCTTCACTAACCAGACTCAGTAACTCCAGACATCACTACTCATCCATCAACAAGTACAAACATTACTAAACAATACTCTAGAGAGAGAGAGCTCTTCACTAACCAGACTCAGTGACTCCAGACATCACTACTCATCCATCAACAAGTACAAACATTACTAAACAATACTCTGGGGAGAGAGAGCTCTTCAATAACCAGAATCAGAGACTCCAGACATAACTACTCATCCATCAACAAGTACAAACATTACTAAACAATACTCTGGAGAAAGAGATCTTCACTAACCAGACTCAGTGACTCCAGACATCACTACTCATCCATCAACGAGTACAAACATTACTAAACAATACTCTAGAGAGAGAGAGCTCTTCACTAACCAGACTCAGTAACTCCAGACATCACTACTCATCCATCAACAAGTACAAACATTACTAAACAATACTCTAGAGAGAGAGAGCTCTTCACTAACCAGACTCAGTGACTCCAGACATCACTACTCATCCATCAACAAGTACAAACATTACTAAACAATACTCTGGGGAGAGAGAGCTCTTCACTAACCAGACTCAGAGACTCCAGGCAAAACTACTCATCCATCAACAAGTACAAACATTACTAAACAATACTCTGGAGAGAGATCTCTTCACTAACCAGACTCAGTGACTCCAGACATCACTACTCATCCATCAACAAGTACAAACATTACTAAACAATACTCTGGAGAGAGAGAGCTCTTCACTAACCAGACTCAGTGACTCCAGACATCACTACTCATCCATCAACAAGTACAAACATTACTAAACAATACTCCGGAGAGAGAAAGTTCATCACTAACCAGACTCAGTGACTCCAGATATCACTACTCATCCATCAACAAGTACAAACATTACTAAACAATACTCTGGAGAAAGAGATCTTCACTAACCAGACTCAATGACTCCAGACATCACTCCTCATCCATCAACAATTACAAACATTAATAAACAATACTCTGGAGAAAGAGATCTTCACTAACCAGACTCAGTGACTCCAGACATCACTACTCATCCATCAACAAGTACAAACATTACTAAAGAATACTCTGGAGAGAGAGAGCTCTTCACTAACCAGACTCAGAGACTCCAGGCAAAACTACTCATCCATCAACAAGTACAAACATTACTAAACAATACTCTAGAGAGAGAGAGCTCTTCACTAACCAGACCCAGTGACTCCAGACATAACTACTCATCCATCAACAAGTACAAACATTACTAAACAATACTCTGGAGAGAGAGCTCTTCACTAACCAGACTCAGTGACTCCAGACATCACTACTCATGCATCAACGAGTACAAACATTACTAAACAATACTCTAGAGAGAGAGATCTTCACTAACCAGACTCAGAGACTCCAGACGTCACTACTCATCCATCAACAAGTACAAACATTACTAAGCAATACTCTGGAGAAAGAGATCTTCACTAACCAGGCTCAGTGACTACAGACATCACTACTCATCCATCAACAAGTACAAACATTACTAAACAATACTCTGGAGAGAGAGAGCTCTTCACTAACCAGACTCAGTAACTCCAGACATCACTACTCATACATCAACAAGTACAAACATTACTAAACAATACTCTGGAGAGAGAGATCTTCCCTAACCAGACTCAGTAACTCCAGACATTACTACTCATCCATCAACAAGTACAAACATTACTAAACAATACTCTGGAGAGAGAGAGCTCTTCACTAACCAGACTCAGTGACTCCAGACATCACTACTCATCCATCAACAAGTACAAACATTACTAAACAATACTCTTGAGAGAGAGAGCTCTTCACTAACCAGACTCAGAGACTCCAGACATCTATACTCATCCATTAACAAGTACAAACATTACTAAACAATACTCTGGAGAGAGAGCTCTTCACTAACTGGACTCCGTGACTCCGGATATCACTATTCATGCATCAACAAGTACAAACATTACTAAACAATACTCTGGAGAGAGAGAGCTCTTCACTAACCATACACAGAGACTCCAGACATAACTAACCATCCATCAACAAGTGCAAACATTACTAAACAATACTCTGGAGAAAGAGCTCTTCACTAACCAGACTCAGTGGCTCCAGACATCACTACTCATGCATCAACAAGTACAAACATTACTAAACAATACTCTAGAGAGAGAGAGCTCTTCACTAACCAGACTCAGTGACTCCAGACATCACTACTCATCCTTCAACAAGTACAAACATTACTAAACAATACTCTGGAGAGAGAGAGCTCTTCACTAACCAGACTCAGTGACTCCAGACATCACTACTCATGCATCAACAAGTACAAACATTACTAAACAATACTCTGGGGAGAGAGAGCTCTTCACTAACCAGACTCAGAGACTCCAGACATAACTACTCATCCATCAACAAGTACAAACATTACTAAACAATACTCTAGAGAGAGAGAGCTCTTCACTAACCAGACTCAGTGACTCCAGACATCACTACTCATGCATCAACAATTACAAACATTACTAAACAATACTCTGGAGAAAGAGCTCTTCACTAACCAGACCCGGTGACTCCAGACATCACTACTCATGCATCAACAAGTACAAACATTACTAAACAATACTCTAGAGAGAGAGAGCTCTTCACTAACCAGACCCAGTGACTCCAGACATCACTACTCATCCATCAACAAGTACAAACATTACTAAACAATACTCTGGAGAGAGAGGTCTTCACTAACCAGACTCAGTGACTCCAGATATCACTACTCACCCATCTACAAGTACAAACATTACTAAACAATACTCTGGAGAGAGAGAGCTCTTCACTAACCAGACTCAGTAACTCCAGACATCACTACTCATCCATCAACAAGTACAAACATTACTAACCAATGCTCCGGAGAGAGAGCTCTTCACTAACCAGACTCAGTTACTCCAGACATCACTACTCATCCATCAACAAGTACAAACAATACTAAACAATACTCTCTCTCTCTCTCTCTCTCTCTCTCTCTCTCTCTCTCTCTCTCTCTCTTTCTCTCATTCTCTCTCTCTCTCTCTCTCTCTCTCTCTCTCTCTCTCGAGAGAGAGAGAGAGAGAGAGAGAGAGAGCTCTTCACTAACCAGACTCAGTGACTCCAGACATCACTACTCATGCATCAACGAGTACAAACATTACTAAACAATACTCTAGAGAGAGAGAGCTCTTCACTAACCAGACTCAGTGACTCCAGACATCACTACTCATGCATCAACAAGTACAAACATTACTAAACAATACTCTGGAGAGAGAGAGCTCTTCATTAACCAGACTCAGTGACTCCAGACATCACTACTCATCCATCAACAAGTACAAACATTACTAAACAATACTCTGGAGAAAGAGATCTTTACTAACCAGACTCAGTGACTCCAGACATCACTACTCATCCTTCAACAAGTACAAACATTACTAAACAATACTCTGGAGAGAGAGATCTTCACTAACCAGACTCAGAGACTCCAGACGTCACTACTCATCCATCAACAAGTACAAACATTACTAAGCAATACTCTGGAGAAAGAGATCTTCACTAACCAGGCTCAGTGACTACAGACATCACTACTCATCCATCAACAAGTACAAACATTACTAAACAATACTCTGGAGAGAGAGAGCTCTTCACTAACCAGACTCAGTAACTCCAGACATCACTACTCATCCATCAACAAGTACAAACATTACTAAACAATACTCTGGAGAGAGAGATCTTCCCTAACCAGACTCAGTAACTCCAGACATTACTACTCATCCATCAACAAGTACAAACATTACTAAACAATACTCTGGAGAGAGAGAGCTCTTCACTAACCAGACTCAGTGACTCCAGACATCACTACTCATCCATCAACAAGTACAAACATTACTAAACAATACTCTTGAGAGAGAGAGCTCTTCACTAACCAGACTCAGAGACTCCAGACATCTATACTCATCCATTAACAAGTACAAACATTACTAAACAATACTCTGGAGAGAGAGCTCTTCACTAACTGGACTCCGTGACTCCGGATATCACTATTCATGCATCAACAAGTACAAACATTACTAAACAATACTCTGGAGAGAGAGCTCTTCACTAAAAAGACTCAGTGACTCCAGACATCACTACTCATCCATCAACAAGTACACACATTACTAAACAATACTCTGGAGAGAGAGAGCTCTTCACTAACCAGACTCAGTGACTCCAGACATCACTACTCATCCATCAACAAGTACACACATTACTAAACAATACTCTGGAGAGAGAGAGGTCTTCACTAACCAGACTCAGTGACTCCAGACATCACTACTCATGCATCAACAAGTACAAACATTACTAAACAATACTCTGGAGAGAGAGCTCTTCACTAACCAGACTCAGTGACTCCAGACATCACTACTCATCCATCAACAAGTACAAACATTACTAAACAATACTCTGGAGAGAGAGAGAGCTCCTCGCTAACCAGACTCAGTGACTCCAAACATCACTACTCATGCATCAACGAGTACAAACATTACTAAACAATACTCTAGAGAGAGAGAGCTCTTCACTAACCAGACTCAGTGACTCCAGACATCACTACTCATGCATCAACGAGTACAAACATTACTAAACAATACTCTAGAGAGAGAGAGCTCTTCACTAACCAGACTCAGTGACTCCAGACATCACTACTCATGCATCAACAAGTACAAACATTACTAAACAATACTCTCTCTCTCTCTCTCTCTCTCTCTCTAGAGAGAGAGAGAGAGAGAGAGAGAGAGAGAGAGCTCTTCACTAACCAGACTCAGTGACTCCAGACATCACTACTCAACCATTAACAAGTACAAACATTACTAAACAATACTCTGGAGAGAGAGCTCTTCACTAACCAGACTCAGTGACTCCAGACATCACTACTCATCCATCAACAAGTACACACATTACTAAACAATACTCTGGAGAGAGAGAGCTCTTCACTAACCAGACTCAGTGACTCCAGACATCACTACTCATCCATCAACAAGTACACACATTACTAAACAATACTCTGGAGAGAGAGAGGTCTTCACTAACCAGACTCAGTGACTCCAGACATCACTACTCATGCATCAACGAGTACAAACATTACTAAACAATACTCTAGAGAGAGAGAGCTCTTCACTAACCAGACTCAGTGACTCCAGACATCACTACTCATGCATCAACAAGTACAAACATTACTAAACAATACTCTGGAGAGAGAGATCTTCACTAACCAAACTCAGTGACTCCAGACATCACTACTCATCCATCAACAAGTACAAACATTACTAAACAATACTCTGGAGAGAGAGCTCTTCACTAAAAAGACTCAGTGACTCCAGACATCACTACTCTTCCATCAACAAGTACACACATTACTAAACAATTCTCTGGAGAGAGAGAGCTCTTCACTAACCAGACTCAGAGACTCCAGACATCACTACTCATCCATCAACAAGTACAAACATTACTAAACAATACTCTAGAGAGAGAGAGCTGTTCACTAACCAGACTCAGTGACTCCAAACATCCTTCTCATCCATCAACAAGTACAAACATTACTAATCAATACTGTGGAGAGAGAGCTCTTCACTAACCAGACTCAGTGACTCCAGACATGCTACTCATCCATCAACAAGTACAAACATTACTAAACAATACTCTGGGGAGAGAGCTCTTAACTAACCAGACTCAGTGACTCCAGACATCACTACTCAACCATCAACAAGTACAAACATTACTAAACAATACTCTGGAGAGAGAGAGCTGTTCCCTAACCAGACTCAGTGACCCAGACATCACTACTCATGCATCAACAAGTACAAACATTACTAAACAATACTCTGGAGAGAGAGAGCTGTTCCCTAACCAGACTCAGTGACTCCAGACATCACTACTCATGCATCAACAAGTACAAACATTACTAAACAATAATCTGGAGAGAGATCTTCACTAACCAGACTCGGTGACTCCAGACATCACTACTCCTGCATCAACAAGTACACACATTACTAAACAATACTCTGGAGAGAGAGAGCTCTTCACTAACCAGACTCAGTGACTCCAGACATCACTACTCATGCATCAACAAGTACACACATTACTAAACAATACTCTAGAGAGAGAGAGCTCTTCACTAACCAGACTCAGAGACTCCAGACATCACTACTCATCCATCAACAAGTACAAACATTACTAAACAATACTCTAGAGAGAGAGAGCTGTTCACTAACCAGACTCAGTGACTCCAAACATCCTTCTCATCCATCAACAAGTACAACCATTACTAATCAATACTGTGGAGAGAGAGCTCTTCACTAACCAGACTCAGTGACTCCAGACATGCTACTCATCCATCAACAAGTACAAACATTACTAAACAATACTCTGGGGAGAGAGCTCTTAACTAACCAGACTCAGTGACTCCAGACATCACTACTCAACCATCAACAAGTACAAACATTACTAAACAATACTCTGGAGAGAGAGAGCTGTTCCCTAACCAGACTCAGTGACCCAGACATCACTACTCATGCATCAACAAGTACAAACATTACTAAACAATACTCTGGAGAGAGAGAGCTGTTCCCTAACCAGACTCAGTGACTCCAGACATCACTACTCATGCATCAACAAGTACAAACATTACTAAACAATAATCTGGAGAGAGATCTTCACTAACCAGACTCGGTGACTCCAGACATCACTACTCCTGCATCAACAAGTACACACATTACTAAACAATACTCTGGAGAGAGAGAGCTCTTCACTAACCAGACTCAGTGACTCCAGACATCACTACTCATGCATCAACAAGTACACACATTACTAAACAATACTCTAGAGAGAGAGAGCTCTTCACTAACCAGACTCAGTGACTCCAGACATCACTACTCATGCATCAACAAGTACACACATTACTAAACAATACTCTGGAGAGAGAGAGAGCTCTTCACTAACCAGACTCAGAGACTCCAGACATCACTACTCATGCATCAACAAGTACAAACATTACTAAACAATACTCTAGAGAGAGAGAGCTCTTCACTAACCAGACTCAGTGACTCCAGACATCACTACTCATGCATCAACAAGTACACACATTACTAAACAATACTCTGGAGAAAGAGCTCTTCACTAACCAGACTCAGTGACTCCAGACATCACTACTCATCCATCAACAAGTACAAACATTACTAAACAATACTCTGGAGAAAGAGATCTTCACTAACCAGACTCAGTGACTACAGACATCACTACTCATCCATCAACAAGTACAAACATTACTAAACAATACTCTGGATAGAGAAAGCTCTTCACTAACCAGACTCAGTGACTCCAGACATCATACTCATCCATCAACAAGTAAAACATTACTAAACAATACTCTGGAGAGAGAGATCTTCACTAACCAGACTCAGTGACTCCAGATATCACTACTCATGCATCAACAAGTACAAACATTACTAAACAATACTCTGGGGAGAGAGATCTTCACTAACCAGACTCAGTAACTCCAGACATCACTACTCATCCATCAACAAGTACAAACATTAATAAACAATTCTCTGGAGAGAGAGCGATCTTCACTAACCAGACTCAGTGACTCCAGACATCACTACTCATCCATCAACAAGTACAAACATTACTAAACAATTCTCTGGAAAGAGAGAGCTCTTCACTAACCAGACTCAGTGACTCCAGACATCACTACTCATCCTTCAACAAGTACAAACATTACTAAACAATACTCTGGAGAGAGAGATCTTCACTAACCAGACTCGGAGACTCCAGACGTCACTACTCATCCATCAACAAGTACAAACATTACTAAACAATACTCTGGAGAAAGAGATCTTCACTAACCAGACTCAGTGACTACAGACATCACTACTCATCCATCAAAAAGTACAAACATTGCTAAACAATACTCTGGAGAGAGAGAGCTCTTCACTAACCAGACTCAGTAACTCCAGACATCACTACTCATCCATCAACAAGTACAAACATTACTAAACAATACTCTGGAGAGAGAGATCTTCACTAACCGAACTCAGTAACTCCAGACATCACTACTCATCCATCAACAAGTACAAACATTACTAAACAATACTCTGGAGAGAGAGAGCTCTTCACTAACCAGACTCAGTGACTCCAGACATCACTACTCATCCATCAACAAGTACAAACATTACTAAACAATACTCTTGAGAGAGAGAGCTCTTCACTAAGCAGACTCAGGGACTCCAGACATCTATACTCATCCATTAACAAGTACAAACATTACTAAACAATACTCTGGAGAGAGAGCTCTTCACTAACTGGACTCAGTGACTCCAGATATCACTATTCATGCATCAACAAGTACAAACATTACTAAACAATACTCTGGAGAGAGATCTCTTCACTAACCAGACTCAGTGACTCCAGACATCACTACTCATCCATCAACAAGTACAAACATTACTAAACAATACTCCGGAGAGAGAAAGTTCATCACTAACCAGACTCAGTGACTCCAGATATCACTACTCATCCATCAACAAGTACAAACATTACTAAACAATACTCTGGAGAAAGAGATCTTCACTAACCTGACTCAATGACTCCAGACATCACTACTCATCCATCAACAATTACAAACATTAATAAACAATACTCTGGAGAAAGCGATCTTCACTAACCAGACTCAGTGACTCCAGACATCACTACTCATCCATCAACAAGTACAAACATTACTAAACAATACTCTGGAGAGAGAGAGCTCTTCACTAACCAGACTCAGAGACTCCAGGCAAAACTACTCATCCATCAACAAGTACAAACATTACTAAACAATACTCTGGAGAGAGAGAGCTCTTCACTAACCAGACTCAGAGACTCCAGACATAACTACTCATCCATCAACAAGTACAAACATTACTAAACAATACTCTAGAGAGAGAGCTCTTCACTAACCAGACCCAGTGACTCCAGACATAACTACTCAACCATCAACAAGTACAAACATTACTAAACAATACTCTGGAGAGAGAGCTCTTCACTAACCAGACTCAGTGACTCCAGACATCACTACTCATGCATCAACGAGTACAAACATTACTAAACAATACTCTAGAGAGAGAGAGCTCTTCACTAACCAGACTCAGTGACTCCAGACATCACTACTCATGCATCAACAAGTACAAACATTACTAAACAATACTCTGGAGAGAGAGAGGTCTTCATTAACCAGACTCAGTGACTCCAGACATCACTACTCATCCATCAACAAGTACAAACATTACTAAACAATTCTCTGGAGAAAGAGATCTTCACTAACCAGACTCAGTGACTCCAGACATCACTACTCATCCATCAACAAGTACAAACATTACTAAACAATACTCTGGAGAGAAAGAGCTCTTCACTAACCAGACTCAGTAACTCCAGACATCGCTACTCATCCATCAACAAGTACAAACATTACTAAACAATACTCTAGAGAGAGAGAGCTCTTCACTAACCAGACTCAGTGACTCCAGACATCACTACTCATCCATCAACAAGTACAAACATTACTAAACAATACTCTAGAGAGAGAGAGCTCTTCACTAACCAGACTCAGTGACTCCAGACATCACTACTCATCCATCAACAAGTACAAACATTACTAAACAATACTCTGGGGAGAGAGCTCTTCACTAACCAGAATCAGAGACTCCAGACATAACTACTCATCCATCAACAAGTACAAACATCACTAAACAATACTCTAGAGAGAGAGAGCTCTTCACTAACCAGACTCAGTGACTCCAGACATCACTACTCATGCATCAACAAGTACAAACATTACTAAACAATACTCTGGAGAGAGAGAGCTCTTCACTAACCAGACTCAGTAACTCCAGACATCACTACTCATCCATCAACAAGTACAAACATTACTAAACAATACTCTTGAGAGAGAGCTCTTCACTAACCAGACTCAGTGACTCCAGACATCCCTACTCATGCATCAACAAGTACAAACATTACTAAACAATACTCTCGAGAGAGAGATCTTCACTAAGCAGACGCAGTGACTCCAGACATCACTACTCATCCATTAACAAGTACAAACATTACTAAACAATACTCTGGAGAGAGAGCTCTTCACTAACTGGACTCAGTGACTCCGGATATCACTATTCATGCATCAACAAGTACAAACATTACTAAACAATACTCTGGAGAGAGATCTCTTCACTAACCAGACTCAGTGACTCCAGACATCACTACTCATCCATCAACAAGTACAAACATTACTAAACAATACTCTGGAGAGAGAGAGCTCTTCACTAACCATACTCAGAGACTCCAGACATAACTAACGATCCATCAACAAGTGCAAACATTACTAAACAATACTCCAGAGAGAGAAAGTTCATCACTAACCAGACTCAGTGACTCCAGATATCACTACTCATCCATCAACAAGTACAAACATTACTAAACAATACTCTGGAGAAAGAGATCTTCACTAACCAGACTCAATGACTCCAGACATCACTACTCATCCATCAACAATTTCAAACATTAATAAACAAAACTCTGGAGAAAGAGATCTTCACTAACCAGACTCAGTGACTCCAGACATCACTACTCATCCATCAACAAGTACAAACATTACTAAACAATACTCTGGAGAGAGAGATCTCTTCACTAACCAGACTCAGAGACTCCAGGCAAAACTACTCATCCATCAACAAGTACAAACATTACTAAACAATACTCTGGAGAGAGAGAGCTCTTCACTAACCAGACTCAGAGACTCCAGACATAACTACTCATCCATCAACAAGTACAAACATTACTAAACAATACTCTGGAGAGAGAGAGCTCTTCACTAACCAGACTCAGAGACTCCAGACATCACTACTCATCCATCAACAAGTACAAACATTACGAACAATACTCTAGAGAGAGAGAGCTGTTTACTAACCAGACTCAGTGACTCCAAACATCCTTCTCATCCATCAACAAGTACAAACATTACTAATCAATACTGTGGAGAGAGAGCTCTTCACTAACCAGACTCAGTGACTCCAGACATGCTACTCATCCATCAACAAGTACAAACATTACTAAACAATACTCTGGGGAGAGAGCTCTTAACTAACCAGACTCAGTGACTCCAGACATCACTACTCAACCATCAACAAGTACAAACATTACTAAACAATATTCTGGAGAGAGAGAGCTGTTCCCTAACCAGACTCAGTCACTCTAGACATCACTACTCATGCATCAACAAGTACAAACATTACTAAACAATACTCTGGAGAGAGAGAGCTGTTCCCTAACCAGACTCAGTGACTCCAGACATCACTACTCATGCATCAACAAGTACAAACATTACTAAACAATAATCTGGAGAGAGATCTTCACTAACCAGACTCAGTGACTCCAGACATCACTACTCCTGCATCAACAAGTACACACATTACTAAACAATACTCTGGAGAGAGAGAGCTCTTCACTAACCAGACTCAGTGACTCCAGACATCACTACTCATGCATCAACGAGTACAAACATTACTAAACAATACTCTAGAGAGAGAGAGCTCTTCACTAACCAGACTCAGTGACTCCAGACATCACTACTCATGCATCAACAAGTACAAACATTACTAAACAATACTCTGGAGAGAGAGAGGTCTTCATTAACCAGACTCAGTGACTCCAGACATCACTACTCATCCATCAACAAGTACAAACATTACTAAACAATTCTCTGGAGAAAGAGATCTTCACTAACCAGACTCAGTGACTCCAGACATCACTACTCATCCATCAACAAGTACAAACATTACTAAACAATACTCTGGAGAGAAAGAGCTCTTCACTAACCAGACTCAGTAACTCCAGACATCGCTACTCATCCATCAACAAGTACAAACATTACTAAACAATACTCTAGAGAGAGAGAGAGCTCTTCACTAACCAGACTCAGTGACTCCAGACATCACTACTCATCCATCAACAAGTACAAACATTACTAAACAATACTCTAGAGAGAGAGAGCTCTTCCCTAACCAGACTCAGTGACTCCAGACATCACTACTCATCCATCAACAAGTACAAACATTACTAAACAATACTCTGGGGAGAGAGCTCTTCACTAACCAGAATCAGAGACTCCAGACATAACTACTCATCCATCAACAAGTACAAACATCACTAAACAATACTCTAGAGAGAGAGAGCTCTTCACTAACCAGACTCAGTGACTCCAGACATCACTACTCATGCATCAACAAGTACAAACATTACTAAACAATACTCTGGAGAGAGAGAGCTCTTCACTAACCAGACTCAGTAACTCCAGACATCACTACTCATCCATCAACAAGTACAAACATTACTAAACAATACTCTTGAGAGAGAGCTCTTCACTAACCAGACTCAGTGACTCCAGACATCCCTACTCATGCATCAACAAGTACAAACATTACTAAACAATACTCTCGAGAGAGAGATCTTCACTAAGCAGACGCAGTGACTCCAGACATCACTACTCATCCATTAACAAGTACAAACATTACTAAACAATACTCTGGAGAGAGAGCTCTTCACTAACTGGACTCAGTGACTCCGGATATCACTATTCATGCATCAACAAGTACAAACATTACTAAACAATACTCTGGAGAGAGATCTCTTCACTAACCAGACTCAGTGACTCCAGACATCACTACTCATCCATCAACAAGTACAAACATTACTAAACAATACTCTGGAGAGAGAGAGCTCTTCACTAACCATACTCAGAGACTCCAGACATAACTAACGATCCATCAACAAGTGCAAACATTACTAAACAATACTCCAGAGAGAGAAAGTTCATCACTAACCAGACTCAGTGACTCCAGATATCACTACTCATCCATCAACAATTTCAAACATTAATAAACAAAACTCTGGAGAAAGAGATCTTCACTAACCAGACTCAGTGACTCCAGACATCACTACTCATCCATCAACAAGTACAAACATTACTAAACAATACTCTGGAGAGAGAGATCTCTTCACTAACCAGACTCAGAGACTCCAGGCAAAACTACTCATCCATCAACAAGTACAAACATTACTAAACAATACTCTGGAGAGAGAGAGCTCTTCACTAACCAGACTCAGAGACTCCAGACATAACTACTCATCCATCAACAAGTACAAACATTACTAAACAATACTCTGGAGAGAGAGAGCTCTTCACTAACCAGACTCAGAGACTCCAGACATCACTACTCATCCATCAACAAGTACAAACATTACGAACAATACTCTAGAGAGAGAGAGCTGTTTACTAACCAGACTCAGTGACTCCAAACATCCTTCTCATCCATCAACAAGTACAAACATTACTAATCAATACTGTGGAGAGAGAGCTCTTCACTAACCAGACTCAGTGACTCCAGACATGCTACTCATCCATCAACAAGTACAAACATTACTAAACAATACTCTGGGGAGAGAGCTCTTAACTAACCAGACTCAGTGACTCCAGACATCACTACTCAACCATCAACAAGTACAAACATTACTAAACAATATTCTGGAGAGAGAGAGCTGTTCCCTAACCAGACTCAGTGACTCCAGACATCACTACTCATGCATCAACAAGTACAAACATTACTAAACAATACTCTGGAGAGAGAGAGCTGTTCCCTAACCAGACTCAGTGACTCCAGACATCACTACTCATGCATCAACAAGTACAAACATTACTAAACAATAATCTGGAGAGAGATCTTCACTAACCAGACTCAGTGACTCCAGACATCACTACTCCTGCATCAACAAGTACACACATTACTAAACAATACTCTGGAGAGAGAGAGCTCTTCACTAACCAGACTCAGTGACTCCAGACATCACTACTCATGCATCAACAAGTACACACATTACTAAACAATACTCTAGAGAGAGAGAGCTCTTCACTAACCAGACTCAGTGACTCCAGACATCACTACTCATGCATCAACAAGTACACACATTACTAAACAATACTCTGGAGAGAGAGAGAGCTCTTCACTAACCAGACTCAGAGACTCCAGACATCACTACTCATGCATCAACAAGTACACACATTACTAAACAATACTCTAGAGAGAGAGAGCTCTTCACTAACCAGACTCAGTGACTCCAGACATCACTACTCATGCATCAACAAGTACATACATTACTAAACAATACTCTGGAGAGAGAGAGCTCTTCACTAACCAGACTCAGAGACTCCAGACATAACTACTCATCCATCAACAAGTACAAACATTACTAAACAATACTCTAGAGAGAGAGAGCTCTTCACTAACCAGACCCAGTGACTCCAGGCATCACTACTCATCCATCAACAAGTACAAACATTACTAAACAATACTCTGGAGAAAGAGATCTTCACTAACCAGACCCAGTGACTCCAGACATCACTACTCGTGCATCAACGAGTACAAACATTACTAAACAATACTCTGGAGAGAGGGAGCTCTTCGCTAACCTGACTCAGTGACTACAGACATCACTACTCATGCATCAACAAGTACAAACATTACTAAACAATACTCTG
Source organism: Lissotriton helveticus (assembly GCF_964261635.1). Classification (NCBI taxonomy): domain Eukaryota; kingdom Metazoa; phylum Chordata; class Amphibia; order Caudata; family Salamandridae; genus Lissotriton; species Lissotriton helveticus. Next base: position 9,777,606 of record NC_136069.1, on the reverse strand, counting down.
GAGAAAGAGCTCTTCACTAACCAGACTCAGTGACTCCAGACATCACTACTCATCCATCAACAAGTACAAACATTACTAAACAATACTCTGGAGAAAGAGATCTTCACTAACCAGACTCAGTGACTACAGACATCACTACTCATCCATAAACAAGTACAAACATTACTAAACAATTCTCTGGAAAGAGAGAGCTCTTCACTAACCAGACTTAGTGACTCCAGACATCACTACTCATCCTTCAACAAATACAAACATTACTAAACAATACTCTGGAGAGAGAGATCTTCACTAACCAGACTCGGAGCCTCCAGACGTCACTACTCATCCATCAACAAGTACAAACATTACTAAACAATACTCTGGAGAAAGAGATCTTCACTAACCAGACTCAGTGACTACAGACATCACTACTCATCCATCAAAAAGTACAAACATTACTAAACAATACTCTGGAGAGAGAGAGCTCTTCACTAACCAGACTCAGTAACTCCAGACATCACTACTCATCCATCAACAAGTACAAACATTACTAAACAATACTCTGGAGAGAGAGATCTTCACTAACCAGACTCAGTAACTCCAGACATCACTACTCATCCATCAACAAGTACAAACATTACTAAACAATACTCTGGAGAGAGAGAGCTCTTCACTAACCAGACTCAGTGACTCCAGACATCACTGCTCATGCATCAACAAGTACACACATTACTAAACAATACTCTAGAGAGAGAGAGCTCTTCACTAACCAGACTCAGTGACTCCAGACATCACTACTCATGCATCAACAAGTACACACATTACTAAACAATACTCTGGAGAGAGAGAGAGCTCTTCACTAACCAGACTCAGAGACTCCAGACATCACTACTCATGCATCAACAAGTACACACATTACTAAACAATACTCTAGAGAGAGAGAGCTCTTCACTAACCAGACTCAGTGACTCCAGACATCACTACTCATGCATCAACAAGTACATACATTACTAAACAATACTCTGGAGAGAGAGAGCTCTTCACTAACCAGACTCAGAGACTCCAGACATAACTACTCAACCATCAACAAGTACAAACATTACTAAACAATACTCTAGAGAGAGAGAGCTCTTCACTAACCAGACCCAGTGACTCCAGACATCACTACTCATCCATCAACAAGTACAAACATTACTAAACAATACTCTGGAGAAAGAGATCTTCACTAACCAGACCCAGTGACTCCAGACATCACTACTCGTGCATCAACGAGTACAAACATTACTAAACAATACTCTGGAGAGAGGGAGCTCTTCACTAACCTGACTCAGTGACTACAGACATCACTACTCATGCATCAACAAGTACAAACATTACTAAACAATACTCTGGAGAAAGAGCTCTTCACTAACCAGACTCAGTGACTCCAGACATCACTACTCATCCATCAACAAGTACAAACATTACTAAACAATACTCTGGAGAAAGAGATCTTCACTAACCAGACTCAGTGACTACAGACATCACTACTCATCCATCAACAAGTACAAACATTACTAAACAATTCTCTGGAAAGAGAGAGCTCTTCACTAACCAGACTCAGTGACTCCAGACATCACTACTCATCCTTCAACAAATACAAACATTACTAAACAATACTCTGGAGAGAGAGATCTTCACTAACCAGACTCGGAGACTCCAGACGTCACTACTCATCCATCAACAAGTACAAACATTACTAAACAATACTCTGGAGAAAGAGATCTTCACTAACCAGACTCAGTGACTACAGACATCACTACTCATCCATCAAAAAGTACAAACATTACTAAACAATACTCTGGAGAGAGAGAGCTCTTCACTAACCAGACTCAGTAACTCCAGACATCACTACTCATCCATCAACAAGTACAAACATTACTAAACAATACTCTGGAGAGAGAGATCTTCACTAACCAGACTCAGTAACTCCAGACATCACTACTCATCCATCAACAAGTACAAACATTACTAAACAATACTCTGGAGAGAGAGAGCTCTTCACTAACCAGACTCAGTGACACCAGACATCACTACTCATCCATCAACAAGTACAAACATTACTAAACAATACTCTTGAGAGAGAGAGCTCTTCACTAAGCAGCCTCAGTGACTCCAGACATCTATACTCATCCATTAACAAGTACAAACATTACTAAACAATACTCTGGAGAGAGAGAGAGCTCTTCACTAACTGGACTCAGTGACTCCAGATATCACTATTCATGCATCAACAAGTACAAACATTACTAAACAATACTCTGGAGAGAGATCTCTTCACTAACCAGACTCAGTGACTCCAGACATCACTACTCATCCATCAACAAGTACAAACATTACTAAACAATACTCTGGAGAGAGAGAGCTCTTCACTAACCAGACTCAGTGACTCCAGACATCACTGCTCATCCATCAACAAGTACACACATTACTAAACAATACTCTAGAGAGAGAGAGCTCTTCACTAACCAGACTCAGTGACTCCAGACATCACTACTCATGCATCAACAAGTACACACATTACTAAACAATACTCTGGAGAGAGAGAGAGCTCTTCACTAACCAGACTCAGAGACTCCAGACATCACTACTCATGCATCAACAAGTACACACATTACTAAACAATACTCTAGAGAGAGAGAGCTCTTCACTAACCAGACTCAGTGACTCCAGACATCACTACTCATGCATCAACAAGTACATACATTACTAAACAATACTCTGGAGAGAGAGAGCTCTTCACTAACCAGACTCAGAGACTCCAGACATAACTACTCAACCATCAACAAGTACAAACATTACTAAACAATACTCTAGAGAGAGAGAGCTCTTCACTAACCAGACCCAGTGACTCCAGACATCACTACTCATCCATCAACAAGTACAAACATTACTAAACAATACTCTGGAGAAAGAGATCTTCACTAACCAGACCCAGTGACTCCAGACATCACTACTCGTGCATCAACGAGTACAAACATAACTAAACAATACTCTGGAGAGAGGGAGCTCTTCACTAACCTGACTCAGTGACTACAGACATCACTACTCATGCATCAACAAGTACAAACATTACTAAACAATACTCTGGAGAAAGAGCTCTTCACTAACCAGACTCAGTGACTCCAGACATCACTACTCATCCATCAACAAGTACAAACATTACTAAACAATACTCTGGAGAAAGAGATCTTCACTAACCAGACTCAGTGACTACAGACATCACTACTCATCCATCAACAAGTACAAACATTACTAAACAATTCTCTGGAAAGAGAGAGCTCTTCACAAACCAGACTCAGTGACTCCAGACATCACTACTCATCCTTCAACAAATACAAACATTACTAAACAATACTCTGGAGAGAGAGATCTTCACTAACCAGACTCGGAGACTCCAGACGTCACTACTCATCCATCAACAAGTACAAACATTACTAAACAATACTCTGGAGAAAGAGATCTTCACTAACCAGACTCAGTGACTACAGACATCACTACTCATCCATCAAAAAGTACAAACATTACTAAACAATACTCTGGAGAGAGAGAGCTCTTCACTAACCAGACTCAGTAACTCCAGACATCACTACTCATCCATCAACAAGTACAAACATTACTAAACAATACTCTGGAGAGAGAGATCTTCACTAACCAGACTCAGTAACTCCAGACATCACTACTCATCCATCAACAAGTACAAACATTACTAAACAATACTCTGGAGAGAGAGAGCTCTTCACTAACCAGACTCAGTGACACCAGACATCACTACTCATCCATCAACAAGTACAAACATTACTAAACAATACTCTTGAGAGAGAGAGCTCTTCACTAAGCAGCCTCAGTGACTCCAGACATCTATACTCATCCATTAACAAGTACAAACATTACTAAACAATACTCTGGAGAGAGAGCTCTTCACTAACTGGACTCAGTGACTCCAGATATCACTATTCATGCATCAACAAGTACAAACATTACTAAACAATACTCTGGAGAGAGATCTCTTCACTAACCAGACTCAGTGACTCCAGACATCACTACTCATCCATCAACAAGTACAAACATTACTAAACAATACTCTGGAGAGAGAGAGCTCTTCACTAACCAGACTCAGTGACTCCAGACATCACTACTCATCCATCAACAAGTACAAACATTACTAAACAATACTCTGGAGAGAGAGATCTTCACTAACCAGACTCAGTATCTCCAGACATCACTACTCATCCATCAACAAGTACAAACATTACTAAACAATACTCTGGAGAGAGAGAGCTCTTCACTAAGCAGACTCAGTAACTCCAGACATCTATACTCATCCATTAACAAGTACAAACATTACTAAACAATACTCTGGAGAGAGAGCTCTTCACTAACTGGACTCGGTGACTCCAGATATCACTATTCATGCATCAACAAGTACAAACATTACTAAACAATACTCTGGAGAGAGATCTCTTCACTAACCAGACTCAGTGACTCCAGACATCACTACTCATCCATCAACAAGTACAAACATTACTAAACAATACTCTGGAGAGATAGAGCTCTTCACTAACCAGACTCAGTGACTCCAGACATCACTACTCATCCATCAACAAGTACAAACATTACTAAACAATACTCCGGAGAGAGAAAGTTCATCACTAACCAGACTCAGTGACTCCAGATATCACTACTCATCCATCAACAAGTACAAACATTACTAAACAATACTCTGGAGAAAGAGATCTTCACTAACCAGACTCAATGAATCCAGACATCACTACTCATCCATCAACAATTACAAACATTAATAAACAATACTCTGGAGAAAGAGATCTTCACTAACCAGACTCAGTGACTCCAGACATCACTACTCATCCATCAACAAGTACAAACATTACTAAACAATACTCTGGAGAGAGAGAGCTCTTCACTAACCAGACTCAGAGACTCCAGGCAAAACTACTCATCCATCAACAAGTACAAACATTACTAAACAATACTCTGGAGAGAGAGAGCTCTTCACTAACCAGACTCAGAGACTCCAGACATAACTACTCATCCATCAACAAGTACAAACATTACTAAACAATACTCTAGAGAGAGAGAGAGAGCTCTTCACTAACCAGACCCAGTGACTCCAGACATAACTACTCAACCATCAACAAGTACAAACATTACTAAACAATACTCTGGAGAGAGAGCTCTTCACTAACCAGACTCAGTGACTCCAGACATCACTTCTCATGCATCAACGAGTACAAACATTACTAAACAATACTCTAGAGAGAGAGAGCTCTTCACTAACCAGACTCAGTGACTCCAGACATCACTACTCATGCATCAACAAGTACAAACATTACTAAACAATACTCTGGAGAGAGAGAGCTCTTCATTAACCAGACTCAGTGACTCCAGACATCACTACTCATCCATCAACAAGTACAAACATTACTAAACAATACTCTGGAGAAAGAGATCTTCACTAACCAGACTCAGTGACTCCAGACATCATGTCACGGCTCGCGGCGTTGCCACGGCCGGCCATCCCCGCAGATACACACGAGAGGCCGGAATAATCACTTCCATTGACATGGTGGTGAAAATGAACTTCCGACTACAGGAAAGAAAGACCGACAGGGGAAAAGGTAACGACAACCGTCTCTTGCCCATTGGGGACAAGGGTGTCGAGAAAGCCAAAGAGGAATCTGCTCCCCAGGGAGAAGCGTCCGAACCCATGCAGATTGGTGGCATAAGAGGACCCCTGACCAGTCAAGAACGGGAAAAAAGGAGGAAGCAGAACCAGTGCCTATATTGCGGCAAAAGCGGCCACTTCGTACGGGAATGCCCTGCTAAGCCCTCAAGACCACGAGGCAGAAGGCCGTTCGTGTTGCCCATCAGCAAGGGAGACAAGACGGGAAACGAGACAACCCAGTAGACACAGGGGTCCGTCTTCTGGGTTCTTCGTCTTGCACATCTGCGATCCCTGTGGTATACGACGGTAGTCATCACGTCGGCATGGACGTGTCCTTACGGAATCTGGCGGGCAGAACCTGGGTGGTGACCGCCATGTTGGATTCTGGGGCGACAGGCTGCTTCATCGATACAGCGTTTTCCCGCGCCTTGGGTATCGACACAGTGACGAAGGCCCAACCTGAACCCGTCAAGGCCGTTGACGGAACGGACCTTACTTCCGGCCCCATTCGACACCGAACAGAAACCTTGACGATGGTCTTCTCAAACAACCACACCGAGTCCATAAGTTTCGACGTCATAGACGCCCCTCAGTTCAAGGTGATCTTGGGTTTGCCGTGGTTGGTGAAGCACAATCCCCGCATTGATTGGGTGACCAGAACCATCCACCTAGAATCGGAGCACTGCAGTAGCACCTGCTACGCAGAGGACAACCCGGCAGGTCCTCGTTCCATACAGGCACACTCGTTGCCTGTAGTAGGTATGGGAATGGTTTCCCAAGGAACCATTCTGAAAGAGTATAAGGACCTAGCGGAGGTGTTCGATAAGAAGGGAGCCAACACCTTGCCACCCCATCGATCTTTTGACTGCCGCATAGACCTGATTCCCGGCTCCACGTTGCCATGCAGCAGGATCTACTCGCTCACAGAAAAAGAGAACATCCACCTCCGCTCCTATCTGGACGAATACCTAGACAACGGCTTCATACGTCACTCCAGATCTCCGGTTTCCTCTCCTCTTTTCTTCGTGTCAAAGAAGGAAGGGGATCTAAGGACCTGCATCGACTTTCGTGCGATGAATACCATCACGGTTAAAAAACGGTACCCGCTACCGTTGAAAACCAACCTCTTGGACCAGGTCCAAAAAGCCACCATTTACACTAAACTGGACCTTCGGGGGCTTACCATCTTGTCAGAGTCCGGAAGGGTGACGAATGGAAGACCGCCTTCCGGACGAAGTTCGGCCTGTTCGAATACCAGGTCATGCCTTTCGGACTCTGCAACGCCCCCGCCGCATTCCAGTTTTTTATTGATGAGGTGTTGAGAGACTTCATCGACGTCTTTTGTATCGTCTACATCGACGACATTCTGATTTATTCACAAACCAACGAAGAGCACGTCCATCACGTACGTTCAGTCCTACAGCAACTGGAGAAACACCGTCTGTACGTGAAGTTAGAAAAAAGCCTGTTTCACGTCACATCGGTTGAGTTCCTGGGGCACATCATCACACCGGCAGGCATTCAAATGGACAACAAAAAAGTGGAAGCCATCCTGTCTTGGCCTACACCAGAGTCTGTGAAGGGCGTCCAACGGTTCCTCGGCTTTTCCAACTATTATCGTCGTTTTATCACAGGCTTCTCTGAGATGGTGGCACCCATTACGCGCTTGCTGCGCAAGGGAGTTCGTTTTGATTGGGACCAAAAAGCAGACGACGCCTTCCAGGAACTAAAGAGACGGTTTACCGTGGCCCCGGTTCTGGTGCACCCCGACACCGAGCAGCCTTTCATTGTAGAGGCTGATGCTTCTAAGGACGCCATAGGCGGTGTGCTCTCACAACGGAACTGCGAGACGGGCCGACTGCATCCCGTGGCCTTTTACTCCAAAAAACTCCAACCCGCCGAGCGCAACTACACCGTGTCTGATCGGGAATTACTAGCCATCAAGACCGCGTTTGAGGAATGGCGACACTTCCTGAAGGACTCGAAACATAAAGTGACCATCTATACAGACCACAGGAACCTACAGTTCCTACGATCAGCACGTGCCCTCACAGCCCGACAGCTCCGATGGACCCTATTCTTCAATGAGTATGACTTCGTGATTACGTTCCGGCCAGGGAAAGACAACGCCAAAGCAGATGCGCTGTCGCGGCTGGCCGAAACGGAAGAAGATGCTGAAGACCATGAACCTGTCTCCATCTTACCGGAGAAGCACTTCCAGGGCATCATCGCTCCTGTTCGTTCCGGCGGCCAGGCAGAACCAGACAACAGACGGTCCGATTCCGTTGTCCCGACAGGGGACGTAGAAGGAGGGACAAGAGACCAAACACATCTACCCGGGGTACCCGAACAGAAGAAGGCCCTTTACTCGTGTCACGATCATGTTCTCTCCGGCCATCCTGGGTACCACAAAACGCTCGATCTCGTGCGGAGGCAGTACTGGTGGACATCAATGGTGACGGATACAAAGGCACACGTGACGAACTGCACCGTTTGCCTGCTTGGAAAGAACAGATCCGAACCATCGGTTGGTCGTTTACAGGCCATTCCTGTGCCTCCTTCTCCATGGCATACCATCTCCATGGATTTCGTGGTTGAGCTCCCGCTCACCAAAACAGGATACACCACGGTTCTCACTATCGTGGACCACCTCACCAAGATGGCACATTTCGTTCCCTTGACGAAGCTACCTACGGCGGCCGAACTGGCCTTGATCTTCGCACGAGAGGTGGTTCGTCTCCATGGCATCCCGTCTGTGATCATAACGGATAGGGGATCGCAATTCGTGTCCCGTTTCTGGAAGGAGACATGCAGGATACTCGAAATGGACTTACGTCTCTCCTCAGCATACCACCCCCAGACCGACGGGCAGGCCGAAAGAACGAACCACACCATGGAACAATATCTCCGTTGTCTACTGCTTACAGTCGAAAAGGAATGGTCCGAAGTGCTATGGATGGCAGAGTATGCGTACAACAACAGCAAGCATTCGGCCATCGGCATGTCCCCTTTCTTTTGCCTCCATGGACGCCATCCCCGCACATCGGCATGGGAAGAGCCTCATGACAGCCACCTGCCCACCGTGCGTTCCTACCATGAGACACTTCGCAACATCTGGCAACAGGCACGGTTCGAGCTGGCCGAGGCAAAAGACATCTACAAAGAGCATGCTGATACTCGCAGACAAAAGGAACCCGCATATCGCATAGGAGATAGCGTGTGGTTGTCTATTCGACACCTGAATGTGCATGGGCCCAAAAAACTGTTGCCACGTTTTGTAGGTCCCTTTCTTGTAGAGAAGGTGATCAACCCTGTGGCCATGAAGCTGTCCCTGCCTCCGCACATGAAAATCCATCCAGTCTTCCATGTCTCCCTGCTTCGGGCGGTCCAGTCAGGCGGCTCTCTTCCGTCTCTCCCTTCTCCGGTGGTGGTGGAGGGCCATGTTGAGTATGAGGTCAGGGCTATTTTGGGGTCCCGTCGTACCAAGGGCAAGCTGTTCTACCTTGTGGACTGGAAGGGGTACGGTCCCGATGAACGGTCCTGGGAGCCCTTGTCCCATGTCCGCCACGCTCCTGTTCTGGTCCGTGCTTTCCATCTGAGTCATCCCCTGTGTCTTCGCCCTGTCTCTCTTTTCTGACCTCGGGGAGGCTTGGGGGGGGTTCTGTTCTGGGGGGGGGTACTGTCACGGCTCGCGGCGTTGCCACGGCCGGCCATCCCCGCAGATACACACGGGAGGCCGGAATACTCACTTCCGGCCGGAAGTCGAGTACCCGGTCTAGTCCCGGGCAGCAAGCACAGAAGCACTTCCGGGGGAAAACGCTTAACTCTCGCGTTTCCCGCCGGCTTGGTGCTTTGGATTCTGATTCCTCGCTGGAGCCTCATCGTGGGGAACCTGTCGTTCCTGCCTGGAGACACGCGCCGTGTCAAGCTCTACTTAGCTGCTGGAAACCGCGCCCGCCTGGAGCTTTCTGACTACACTCGTGCAAACTCTGTAACCCTTAAACGCGAAGGAGCGCTTTTGAGGGTCCTTTATGACACACGGTTGGGTGAGAGTAGAAAGTGGACCGGAGGTGTCACGCGCACGGAGCCCTTTTTAGAAGGGAAGTCCAGCCTGCAGATAGGGTCTGAAAACTACTGATTATTGCCGTTTACGCGCAGAAGCGCTTTTCTTTCATTTACGCTGGGGTGCAAACGCGCAGGAGCGCTTTCATTTGTTATAGCTTTTTGCAAACGCGCAGGAGCGTTTTAATTTGTTATAGCTTGTACAAACGCGCAGGAGCGCTTTCTTTAGTAACACTCGTGCAAAGCGCAGGAGCGCCTTCATTTGTTTGGACTCAGGGAATACGCATTCAGAGGGACTTCCTCTTGCCTACCTCGTCGGAGCTGTACATCATCCGGAGACCTGCCTTCCTGGAAGAAGCGGTGAGTCCACAGAGGGTTGCACGGTCCGTGTGTGCTGGTAGGGGGTGGTTTCATTTCGGTCTGTTCTTGATCTTGCCTTTTTCTTGGTTTCCCGTAGAACCCGCAACGCCCCACCAACTCCACGCTTTCCCTGCTCTACACCCTGATTCCCATCCCTGCGTCCATCTCATCCCTGCTGGGTCTCTCCATTCCACGAGGGTCAGGTGGGTACAGGGACGGGTGCTCTTGTCGTCTCTGCGGAATCGCTTCACAAGCAAGGGTAAGACTTGTGGGGCACACGACACATCACTACTCATCCATCAACAAGTACAAACATTACTAAACAATACTCTGGAGAGAGAGAGCTCTTCACTAACCAGACTCAGTAACTCCAGACATCACTACTCATCCATCAACAAGTACAAACATTACTAAACAATACTCTAGAGAGAGAGAGCTCTTCACTAACCAGACTCAGTGACTCCAGACATCACTACTCATGCATCAACAAGTACAAACATTACTAAACAATACACTGGAGAGAGAGAGCTCTTCACTAACCAGACTCAGTAACTCCAGACATCACTACTCATCCATCAACAAGTACAAACATTACTAAACAATACTCTGGAGAGAGAGATCTTCACTAACCAGACTCAGTAACTCCAGACATCACTACTCATCCATCAACAAGTACAAACATTACTAAACAATACTCTGGAGAGAGAGAGCTCTTCACTAACCAGACTCAGTGACTCCAGACATCACTACTCATCCATCAACAAGTACAAACATTACTAAACAATACTCTGGAGAGAGAGAGCTCTTCACTAACCAGAATCAGAGACTCCAGACATCACTACTCATCCATCAACAAGTACAAACATTACTAAACAATACTCTGGAGAGAGAGATCTTCACTAACCAGACGCAGTGACTCCAGACATCACTACTCATCCATTAACAAGTACAAACATTACTAAACAATACTCTGGAGAGAGAGCTCTTCACTAACTGGACTCAGTGAATCCAGATATCACTATTCATGCATCAACAAGTACAAACATTACTAAACAATACTCCGGAGAGAGAAAGTTAATCACTAACCAGACTCAGTGACTCCAGATATCACTACTCATCCATCAACAAGTACAAACATTACTAAACAATACTCTGGAGAAAGAGATCTTCACTAACCAGACTCAATGACTCCAGACATCACTACTCATCCATCAACAATTACAAACATTAATAAACAACACTCTGGAGAAAGAGATCTTCACTAACCAGACTCAGTGACTCCAGACATCACTACTCATCCATCAACAAGTACAAACATTACTAAACAATACTCTGGAGAGAGAGAGCTCTTCACTAACCAGACTCAGAGACTCCAGGCAAAACTACTCATCCATCAACAAGTACAAACATTACTAAACAATACTCTAGAGAGAGAGAGCTCTTCACTAACCAGACTCAGAGACTCCAGACATAACTACTCATCCATCAACAAGTACAAACATTACTAAACAATACTCTGGAGAGAGAGAGCTCTTCACTAACCAGACTCAGAGACTCCAGACATCACTACTCATGCATCAACAAGTACAAACATTACTAAACAATACTCTGGCGAGAAAGAGCTCTTCACTAACCAGACTCAGTGACTCCAGACATCACTGCTCATCCATCAACAAGTACAAACATTACTAAACAATACTCTGGAGAGAGAGATCTTCACTGACCAGACTAAGTGACTCCAGACATCACTGCTCATCCATCAACAAGTACAAACATTACTAAACAATACTCTAGAGAGAGAGAGCTCTTCACTAACCAGACTCAGTGACTCCAGACATCACTACTCATGCATCAACAAGTACAAACATTACTAAACAATACTCTGGAGAGAGAGAGCTCTTCACTAACCAGACTCAGTGACTCCAGCCCTCACTACTCATGCATCAAGAAGTACAAACATTACTAAACAATACTCTGGAGAGAGAGAGCTCTTCACTAACCAGACTCAGTGACTCCAGACATCACTACTCATGCATCAACGAGTACAAACATTACTAAACAATACTCTGGAGAGAGAGATCTTCGCTAACCAGACTCAGTGACTCCAGACATCACTACTCATGCATCAACAAGTACAAACATTACTAAACAATACTCTGGAGAGAGAGATCTTCACTGACCAGACTCAGTGACTCCAGACATCACTACTCATCCATCAACAAGTAAAAACATTACTAAACAATACTCTAGAGAGAGAGAGCTCTTCACTAACCAGACTCAGTGACTCCAGACATCACTACTCATGCATCAACAAGTACAAACATTACTAAACAATATTCTGGAGAGAGAGAGCTCTTCACTAACCAGACTCAGTGACTCCAGACATCACTACTCATGCATCAACAAGTACAAACATTACTAAACAATACTCTGGAGAGAGAGATCTTCACTGACCAGACTCAGTGACTCCAGACATCACTACTCATCCATCAACAAGTACAAACATTACTAAACAATACTCTAGAGAGAGAGAGCTCTTCACTAACCAGACTCAGTGACTCCAGACATCACTACTCATGCATCAACAAGTACAAACATTACTAAACAATACTCTGGAGAGAGAGAGCTCTTCACTAACCAGACTCAGTGACTCCAGCCCTCACTACTCATGCATCAAGAAGTACAAACATTACTAAACAATACTCTGGAGAGAGAGAGCTCTTCACTAACCAGACTCAGTGACTCCAGACATCACTACTCATGCATCAACGAGTACAAACATTACTAAACAATACTCTGGAGAGAGAGATCTTCGCTAACCAGACTCAGTGACTCCAGACATCACTACTCATGCATCAACAAGTACAAACATTACTAAACAATACTCTGGAGAGAGAGATCTTCACTGACCAGACTCAGTGACTCCAGACATCACTACTCATCCATCAACAAGTACAAACATTATTAAACAATACTCTAGAGAGAGAGAGCTCTTCACTAACCAGACTCAGTGACTCCAGCCCTCACTACTCATGCATCAACAAGTACAAACATTACTAAACAATACTCTGGAGAGAAAGAGCTCTTCACTAACCAGACTCAGTGACTCCAGACATCACTGCTCATCCATCAACAAGTACAAACATTACTAAACAATACTCTGGAGAGAGAGATCTTCACTGACCAGACTCAGTGACTCCAGACATCACTGCTCATCCATCAACAAGTACAAACATTACTAAACAATACTCTAGAGAGAGAGAGCTCTTCACTAACCAGACTCAGTGACTCCAGACATCACTACTCATGCATCAACAAGTACAAACATTACTAAACAATACTCTGGAGAGAGAGAGCTCTTCACTAACCAGACTCAGTGACTCCAGCCCTCACTACTCATGCATCAAGAAGTACAAACATTACTAAACAATACTCTGGAGAGAGAGAGCTCTTCACTAACCAGACTCAGTGACTCCAGACATCACTACTCATGCATCAACGAGTACAAACATTACTAAACAATACTCTGGAGAGAGAGATCTTCGCTAACCAGACTCAGTGACTCCAGACATCACTACTCATGCATCAACAAGTACAAACATTACTAAACAATACTCTGGAGAGAGAGATCTTCACTGACCAGACTCAGTGACTCCAGACATCACTACTCATCCATCAACAAGTACAAACATTACTAAACAATACTCTAGAGAGAGAGAGCTCTTCACTAACCAGACTCAGTGACTCCAGACATCACTACTCATGCATCAACAAGTACAAACATTACTAAACAATATTCTGGAGAGAGAGAGCTCTTCACTAACCAGACTCAGTGACTCCAGACATCACTACTCATGCATCAACAAGTACAAATATTACTAAACAATACTCTGGAGAGAGAGATCTTCACTGACCAGACTCAGTGACTCCAGACATCACTACTTATCCATCAACAAGTACAAACATTACTAAACAATACTCTAGAGAGAGAGAGCTCTTCACTAACCAGACTCAGTGACTCCAGACATCACTACCCATGCATCAACAAGTACAAACATTACTAAACAATACTCTGGAGAGAGAGACCTCTTCACTAACCAGACTCAGTGACTCCAGCCCTCACTACTCATGCATCAAGAAGTACAAACATTACTAAACAATACTCTGGAGAGAGAGAGAGCTCTTCACTAACCAGACTCAGTGACTCCAGACATCACTACTCATGCATCAACGAGTACAAACATTACTAAACAATACTCTGGAGAGAGAGATCTTCGCTAACCAGACTCAGTGACTCCAGACATCACTACTCATGCATCAACAAGTACAAACATTACTAAACAATACTCTGGAGAGAGAGATCTTCACTGACCAGACTCAGTGACTCCAGACATCACTACTCATCCATCAACAAGTACACACATTATTAAACAATACTCTAGAGAGAGAGAGCTCTTCACTAACCAGACTCAGTGACTCCAGACATCACTACTCATGCATCAACAAGTACAAACATTACTAAACAATATTCTGGAGAGAGAGAGAGCTCTTCACTAACCAGACTCAGTGACTCCAGCCCTCACTACTCATGCATCAAGAAGTACAAACATTACTAAACAATACTCTGGAGAGAGAGAGCTCTTCACTAACCAGACTCAGTGACTCCAGACATCACTACTCATGCATCAACGAGTACAAACATTACTAAACAATACTCTGGAGAGAGAGATCTTCGCTAACCAGACTCAGTGACTCCAGACATCACTACTCATGCATCAACAAGTACAAACATTACTAAACAATACTCTGGAGAGAGAGGTCTTCACTAACCAGACTCAGAGACTCCAGACATCACTACTCATCCATCAACGAGTACAAACATTACTAAACAATACTCTAGAGAGAGAGAGCTCTTCACTAACCAGACTCAGAGACTCCAGACATCACTACTCATCCATCAACGAGTACACACATTACTAAACAATACTCTAGAGAGAGAGAGCTCTTCACTAACCAGACTCATTGACTCCAGACATCACTACTCATGCATCAACGAGTACAAACATTACTAAACAATACTCTGGAGAGAGAGATCTTCGCTAACCAGACTCAGTGACTCCAGACATCACTACTCATGCATCAACAAGTACAAACATTACTAAACAATACTCTAGAGAGAGAGAGCTCTTCACTACGCAGACTCAGTGACTCCAGACATCACTACTAATGCATCAACGAGTACAAACATTACTAAACAATACTCTAGAGAGAGAGCTCTTCACTAACCAGACTCAGTGACTCCAGACATCACTACTCATCCATCAACAAGTACAAACATTACTAAACAATACTCTAGAGAGAGAGATCTCTTCACTAACCAGACCCAGTGACTCCAGACATCACTACTCATCCATCAACAAGTACAAACATTACTAAACAATACTCTGGAGAGAGAGATCTTCACTAACCAGACTCAGTGACTCCAGACATCACTACTCATCCATCAACAAGTACAAACATTACTAAACAATACTCTGGAGAGAGAGATCTTCGCTAACCAGACTCAGTGACTCCAGACATCACTACTCATGCATCAACAAGTACACACATTACTAAACAATACTCTGGAGAGAGAGAGCTCTTCACTAAGCAGACTCAGTGACTCCAGACATCACTACTCATGCATCAACGAGTACAAACATTACTAAACAATACTCTAGAGAGAGAGAGCTCTTCACTAACCAGACCCAGTGACTCCAGACATCACTACTCAACCATCAACAAGTACAAACATTACTAAACAATACTCTGGAGAGAGAGAGCTCTTCACTAACCAGACTCAGTGACTCCAGACATCACTACTCATCCATCAACAAGTACAAACATTACTAAACAATACTCTGGAGAGAGAGATCTTCGCTAACCAGACTCAGTGACTCCAGACATCACTACTCATCCATCAACAAGTACAAACATTACTAAACAATACTCTGGAGAGAGAGATCTTCGCTAACCAGACTCAGTGACTCCAGACATCACTACTCATCCATCAACAAGTACAAACATTACTAAACAATACTCCGGAGAGAGAAAGTTCATCACTAACCAGACTCAGTGACTCCAGACATCACTACTCATCCATCAACAAGTACAAACATTACTAAACAATACTCTAGAGAGAGAGAGCTCTTCACTAACCAGACTCAGTGACTCCAGACATCACTACTCATCCATCAACAAGTACAAACATTACTAAACAATATTCTGGAGAGAGAGATCTTCGCTAACCAGACTCAGTGACTCCAGACATCACTACTCATCCATCAACAAGTACAAACATTACTAAACAATACTCTGGAGAGAGAGCTCTTCACTAACCAGACTCAGTGACTCCAGACATCACTACTCATCCATCAACAAGTACACACATTACTAAACAATACTCTGGAGAGAGAGAGGTCTTCACTAACCAGACTCAGTGACTCCAGACATCACTACTCATCCATCAACAAGTACAAACATTACTAAACAATACTCTGGAGAGAGAGATCTTCACTAACCAGACTCAGTGACTCCAGACATCACTACTCATGTATCAACAAGTACAAACATTACTAAACAATACTCTGGAGAGAGAGAGCTCTTCACTAACCAGACTCAGAGACTCCAGACATAACTACTCATCCATCAACAAGTACAAACATTACTAAACAATACTCTGGAGAGAGAGCTCTTCACTAACCAGACTCAGTGACTCCAGATATCACTACTCATGCATCAACAAGTACAAACATTACTAAACAATACTCTGCAGAGAGAGATCTTCGCTAACCAGACTCAGTGACTCCAGACATCACTACTCATGCATCAACGAGTACAAACATTACTAAACAATACTCTAGAGAGAGAGAGCTCTTCACTAACCAGACCCAGTGACTCCAGACATCACTACTCATCCATTAACAAGTACAAACATTACTAAACAATACTCTGGAGAGAGAGATCTTCACTAACCAGACTCAGTGACTCCAGACATCACTACTCAACCATTAACAAGTACAAACATTACTAAACAATACTCTGGAGAAAGAGATCTTCACTAACCAGACTCAGTGACTCCAGACACACTACTCATCCATCAACAAGTACAAACATTACTAAACAATACTCTAGAGAGAGAGAGCTCTTCACTAACCAGACTCAGTGACTCCAGACATCACTACTCATGCATCAACAAGTACAAACATTACTAAACAATACTCTGGAGAGAGAGAGCTCTTCATTAACCAGACTCAGTGACTCCAGACATCACTACTCATCCATCAACAAGTACAAACATTACTAAACAATACTCTGGAGAAAGAGATCTTCACTAACCAGACTCAGTGACTCCAGACACACTACTCATCCATTAACAAGTACAAACATTACTAAACAATACTCTGGAGAGAGAGATCTTCACTAACCAGACTCAGTGACTCCAGACATCACTACTCAACCATTAACAAGTACAAACATTACTAAACAATACTCTGGAGAAAGAGATCTTCACTAACCAGACTCAGTGACTCCAGACACACTACTCATCCATCAACAAGTACAAACATTACTAAACAATACTCTGGAGAAAGAGATCTTCACTAACCAGACTCAGTGACTCCAGACACACTACTCATCCATCAACAAGTACAAACATTACTAAACAATACTCTGCAGAGAGAGATCTTCGCTAACCAGACTCAGTGACTCCAGACATCACTACTCATCCATCAACAAGTACAAACATTACTAAACAATACTCTGGGGAGAGAGAGCTCTTCACTAACCAGACTCAGAGACTCCAGACATAACTACTCATCCATCAACAAGTACAAACATTACTAAACAATACTCTGTAGAGAGAGATCTTCACTAACCAGACTCAGTGACTCCAGACATCACTACTCATCCATTAACAAGTACAAACATTACTAAACAATACTCTGGAGAGAGAGATCTTCACTAACCAGACTCAGTGACTCCAGACATCACTACTCATCCATTAACAAGTACAAACATTACTAAACAATACTCTGTAGAGAGAGATCTTCACTAACCAGACTCAGTGACTCCAGACATCACTACTCATCCATCAACAAGTACAAACATTACTAAACAATACTCTGGCGAGAAAGAGCTCATCACTAACCAGACTCAGTGACTCCAGACACACTACTCATCCATCAACAAGTACAAACATTACTAAACAATACTCTAGAGAGAGAGAGCTCTTCGCTAACCAGACTCAGTGACTCCAGACACACTACTCATCCATCAACAAGTACAAACATTACTAAACAATACTCTGGAGAGAGAGATCTTCGCTAACCAGACTCAGTGACTCCAGACATCACTACTCATCCATCAACAAGTACAAACATTACTAAACAATACTCTGGAGAGAGAGATCTTCACTAACCAGACTCAGTGACTCCAGACATCACTACTCATGCATCAACGAGTACAAACATTACTAAACAATACTCTGCAGAGAGAGATCTTCGCTAACCAGACTCAGTGACTCCAGACATCACTACTCATCCATCAACAAGTACAAACATTACTAAACAATACTCTGCAGAGAGAGATCTTCGCTAACCAGACTCAGTGACTCCAGACATCACTACTCATCCATCAACAAGTACAAACATTACTAAACAATACTCTGGAGAGAGAGAGCTCTTCACTAACCAGACTCAGAGACTCCAGACATCACTACTCATCCATCAACAAGTACAAACATTACTAAACAATACTCTGGAGAGAGAGAGCTCTTCACTAACCAGACTCAGTGACTCCAGACATCACTACTCATCCATTAACAAGTACAAACATTACTAAACAATACTCTGTAGAGAGAGATCTTCACTAACCAGACTCAGTGACTCCAGACATCACTACTCATCCATCAACAAGTACAAACATTACTAAACAATACTCTGGGGAGAGAGAGCTCTTCACTAACCAGACTCAGTGACTCCAGACACACTACTCATCCATCAACAAGTACAAACATTACTAAACAATACTCTAGAGAGAGAGAGCTCTTCGCTAACCAGACTCAGTGACTCCAGACACACTACTCATCCATCAACAAGTACAAACATTACTAAACAATACTCTAGAGAGAGAGAGCTCTTCGCTAACCAGACCCAGTGACTCCAGACATCACTACTCATGCATCAACAAGTACAAACATTACTAAACAATACTCTAGAGAGAGAGAGCTCTTCACTAACCAGACCCAGTGACTCCAGACATCACTACTCATCCATCAACAAGTACAAACATTACTAAACAATACTCTGGAGAAAGAGATCTTCACTAACCAGACTCAGTGACTCCAGACATCACTACTCATCCATCAACAAGTACAAACATTACTAAACAATACTCTGGAGAAAGAGATCTTCACTAACCAGACTCAGTGACTCCAGACATCACTACTCATCCATCAACAAGTACAAACATTACTAAACAATACTCTGGAGAGAGAGAGATCTTCGCTAACCAGACTCAGTGACTCCAGACATCACTACTCATCCATCAACAAGTACAAACATTACTAAACAATACTCTGGAGAAAGAGATCTTCACTAACCAGACTCAGTGACTCCAGACATCACTACTCATCCATCAACAAGTACAAACATTACTAAACAATACTCTGGAGAGAGAGATCTTCGCTAACCAGACTCAGTGACTCCAGATATCACTACTCATCCATCAACAAGTACAAACATTACTAAACAATACTCTGGAGAAAGAGATCTTCACTAACCAGACTCAGAGACTCCAGACATCACTACTCATCCATCAACAAGTACAAACATTACTAAACAATACTCTGGAGAGAGAGATCTTCGCTAACCAGACTCAGTGACTCCAGATATCACTACTCAACCATTAACAAGTACAAACATTACTAAACAATACTCTGGAGAGAGAGAGCTGTTCACTAACCAGACTCAGTAACTCCAGACATCACTACTCATCTATCAACAAGTACAAACATTACTAAACAATACTCTGGAGAGAGAGTGTGAGAAGTTAGCCTGGCATATGATCTCCACTATTCTATTGGGCACCTTGCACCAGTCCAATCGACCCTTATTGATGGTAGGTTTAAAGTCCACCTTATAGACCAGCTATCCTAGTGGTACCTGTGGAGCGCAGACCTCAGGCTAAGACTTAGAAACGAGTTAAGAATTTTTTTTTACCAGTCTATAATCTCTTGAATGATCAAATGAAAGCACACAAGGTATATATATCAAATATATATATGTATTTAATCTAAACACAACCCCATTCTGTTCACACCATCGAGCCTCCCTCCAGCTCTCACAGTGCACCTTAGTCCTGACCCGAAACACCCCATTGTATCGAAGCATAGCGCTTAGAGCCCCACCTGCGGCGCTCAGACTGCTGCGCGTGCCATAAGCGCCTAGAGGTCATTCCGTTCAAACGCTGCCCCTGAAGCCAGCCACCCCTCGATACCCCGAGGCCCCCCATTCTATCCAAGCATAGCGCTTAGAAGGAACCCCTCCTGCGGGGCTCAGACCGCTGCACGTGTCCATAAGCGCCTAGAGGTCATTGCATCCGCACTAAGCGCTACACAAAACAATTGCGCTCACAAAGAACACAAGAAGTACATTTGGGCTTAAAGAGTGGCAGGTCAAAGGTCACTCACGGTCGCAGACCCTCAGCAGGGTGGGGCTGAAGGCGAGGTCCATCATCCGCAGCTCGGCCGGACCCTCCTCCTCCTCCAGCAGCGCCTGCACGATCCGCTGCCCCAGGAAGCCCCCGGCCCCGGTCACCAGGCACCGCACCCCTGCCAGGGAGGGGGGCATGACGGCTGCTGGGCCCCCACCGGACCACGACACCCCGGGGACTCCTGTCGAGAGGCCTGAGGGCTGCTGCACCCGAGCAGAGGCTTCAAGGCGCTGCTCTGAGGCGTCAAGGCGCTGCTCTGAGGCTTCAAAGCGCTGCTCTGAGGCTTCAAGGCGCTGCTCTAACTTTGATGGACCAGCAGGGCTCCCAGGGAGAGGCTTCAAGGTGCTGCTCTGAGGCTTCAAGGCGCTGCTCTGCCTTTGATGGATCAGCAGGGCTCCGAGGGAGAGGCTTCAAGGTGCTGCTCTGAGGCTTCAAGGCGCTGCTCTGCCTCTGATGGACAAGCAGGGCTCCCAGGGAGAGGCTTCAAGGCGCTGCTCTACCCTTGATGGACCAACAGGGCTCCCAGGGAGAGGCTTTAAGGCGCTGCTCTACCTTTGATGGACCAGCAGGGCTCCCAGGGAGAGGCTTCAAGGTGCTGCTCTGAGGCTTCAAGGCGCTGCTCTAAGTCTGATGGACCAGCAGGGCTCCGAGGAGAGGCTTCAAGGCGCTGCTCTACCTTTGATGGACCAGCAGGGCTCAGAGGAGAGGCTTCAAGGCGCTGCTCTACCTTTGATGGACCAACAGGGCTCCCAGGGAGAGGCTTCAAGGCGCTGCTCTACCTCTGATGGACCAGCAGGGCTCCCAGGGAGAGGCTTCAAGGCGCTGCTCTGAGGCTTCAAGGCGCTGCTCTGAGGCTTCAAGGCGCTGCTCTAAGTCTGATGGACCAGCAGGGCTCCGAGGAGAGGCTTCAAGGCGCTGCTCTACCTTTGATGGAATTGCAGGGCTCCGAGGAGAGGCTTCAAGGCGCTGCTCTACCTCTGATGGACCAGCAGGGCTCCGAGGAGAGGCTTCAAGGCGCTGCTCTACCTTTGATGGACCAGCAGGGCTCCGAGGAGAGGCTTCAAGGCGCTGCTCTACCTGTGATGGACAGCAGGGCTCCAGGAGGAGGCTTCAAGGCGCTCCTCTACCTCTGATGGACAAGCAGGGCTCCCAGGGAGAGGCTTCAAGGCGCTGCTCTACCTTTGATGGATCAGCAGGGCTCCCAGGGGGAGGCTTCAAGGCGCTGCTCTGAGGCTTCAAGGCGCTGCTCTACCTCTGATGGACCAGCAGGGCTTCCAGGGAGAGGCTTCAAGGCGCTGCTCTACCTCTGATGGACCAGCAGGGCTCCCAGGGAGAGGCTTCAAGGCGCTGCTCTACCTTTGATGGATCAGCAGGGCTCCCAGGGAGAGGCTTCAAGGCGCTCCTCTACCTTTGATGGACCAGCAGGGCTCCCAGGGAGAGTCTTCAAGGCGCTGCTCTACCTCTGATGGACCAGCGGGGCTCCCAGGGAGAGGCTTCAAGGCGCTGCTCTACCTCTGATGGACCAGCAGGGCTCCGAGGAGAGGCTTCAAGGCGCTGCTCTACCTTTGATGGACCAGCAGGGCTCCCAGGGAGAGGCTTCAAGGCGCTGCTCTACCTCTGATGGACCAGCAGGGCTCCGAGGAGAGGCTTCAAGGCGCTGCTCTACCTCTGATGGACCAGCAGGGCTCCGAGGAGAGGCTTCAAGGCGCTGCTCTACCTCTGATGGACCAGCAGGGCTCCCAGGGAGAGGCTTCAAGGCGCTGCTCTACCTCTGATGGACCAGCAGGGCTCCCAGGAAGAGGCTTTAAGGCGCTGCTCTACCTTTGATGGACCAGCATGGCTCCCAGGGAGAGGCTTCAAGGCGCTGCTCTGAGGCTACAAGGCGCTGGTCTCCCTTCCGTAGGGCGGGGTCTTTGTACATTCGAGCCGGCAGCCGTGAGTTCATATTTCGAGTAGTTGTTCTGGTCAGAGGTGCAGTATTTATGCCCTGTGTGCCTGGCACCTCCTACGTCACTGCTGCTCACTCACTCCCATCACCCCCCGGGGCCTCCCTTCTCCCTCCCCGGCACCTTGTCTCCTGCTCCATCCACCCTTACCCCCCACGCCCCCTCGACGCCTCCCAGCAGAAGACGTGGCTTCGGGCCCAGGGCCGCCTTGAGGCGCTATCACTCTCGGTCAGGTCAAGGACAGCGCTTTGAAGCGATGGTCACTGTCGAGGCGATTGTGCCAGCTCAAAGGCGGCGCTTTGGACCGAGGACCGTGCTTCAGGCGCTATCCCTCTTTGTCATGTCAATCAAGCCGCCCCTTGGCAGCTCACGGACAGCGCTTCGCAGCGGCGGCCATGGATTCGAGGAGCTAATACTGTGGCATTTTAAACAACTAAAAATCCAAACAGATAAAACCACTTTACAAAGTAAATCAGAATATAATGTCAGACTGTAATGTTGCTCTATAATAATCTCGGCTTCATAAGGGTTTACGTGACAACTGTCTCGCCTTTTACTTTGTTCACTAATGTTTAATGTTAAAAAAATATCACTTTTAATAAGTCTAGTAGATTGAAACTTGTGATAGTACAGTATATTATCAGGTTGTAATTATGTATTTCTTTTATATGTATTTTATTTTTTTAGAAATTACGTGGCTGCTCCAGAAGAAGGCGCTGGCCGCCGAAACGCGCGTAGAGATTCATTGTGCCACTTATTTTGTAAATTCTTTATGTATATGTAGGATTCTGTTATATATTGTTATTGGTGATTACACCGCACATGATTTTAATTCTGCTAATCCTGTTATTTTTGTCAATACTTTGATGTATATGAACTGAAACTTGTGAATTATGTCTGAAGGTTTTAATTTTTAAACATTAATAAAAACGACCCTACTTTTTAGTAATTTTTCAGTCTAGTGTTCCTTTATATCATTATATGTATTCACTTAAATCATAAGCTGCCTAGGTTGTTTTCTGTCAATTGCTCCTTTCCCTGACCTAGGAACTTTTGTATCTACGTACTCAGGGGGTCCTTGTTAAATATACATCAATCCTCATGGGAACAGTCCAGCCCGAACTGCCAAGCCATGCCTTCCCTGGACCGGAAACAAGCTTCCAAGGACCGGTTTCTGGCATTCCAGCCGTCTTCAGCCCTTTTGCTATAAATTAATACATCTCCCCATGTGGTTTAGTTCCGATATCACCCTTTCATGCGGGACCTACGCTCTTTTCGGATAACATATACTGTGGGTCTGGTGGCAAACTGCCTCTGTACACCCCCACCGAATATGTCTGCCTATGTTTTCGCATTAGTTAGCTTGCAGTGCCACTAGAATCTCCTGTTATCAAAAAGATTAGTTTCTGGCAACCTCAGAACATAATAACTTCAGACTCTTGGAAACAATAGACTACTTTTCACCCAGTCACTCGTGCTTGCTTGTTTTGCTCTCAGAGAGATACACAAAAGAAACAGCTGAGCGTGTTTACAATAGGAATTTATTGTACCGTTGTCCAAGAATCCCACTAGGATTCCATACCTGAATAGTGAGAGTGTGGGACCTCGTCCTGGACTTGAGTTGGACACCCGGCAAGGGATCGTCAGACCACTGTCAGCTGGAGCGATGGCATGTTGGAGCCGCAGCGTCTCTGGTCGGTGTGTCGGCCTTGAAGTCTCGATTCCCTCCTGCTTACTGATAGCAAGAGGTGCTGTATTTATGCAGTCTATGTGCGTATGTTCCACATTGTTCAGTATGAGGATGACGTCGGGGATTAAACCTTGTGCGTCGATGGTAGAGGTGAAGTGTACTTCCTGGAGAGTGCACTCATAAGTTATTCATATGTGCTAAGGATGACGTCTTAGCAATATCATTTGGGAAAAACCCACCCTCGGCCTGGAACTAGGTGAAAGGTTTAGTCCATAAAAGGCTACAGTCCTTATAAGGCGTGATGTCCATACGAGGCAGTCTGTCCTTATTTGGGATTATGTCCTTATAAGGCTCGTTCATATGAAATGACGGGAGATGATGTAGGGAAAGTGTACGATGTTCCCTGGACCTAAATGAGGGTACCGATATGAAATGTAACACCCCTGGACCGCCCAGCACAAGTGCTGGTAAATCTTCTGGGGTCAGTCTGAAGATACAACGCACACACAACGCCACCACCAACAGTGCAAAGATACAACTTACCCAATCACAAATAATGTAAAACTGAAGTGCTGCATATAGCGCCTGTTTGCCATCAGTATGGATTTTAGCACAGTGAAGCCCTTGATCAGCCGGGCATGCCAGCAGTGACCCTTTGAACTGCGTAAGGACTGGCTGTCCAGGGTCAGCACCTTGTAGGTGGACGTCTGTGAAGGCCTCACCAGAAATTCCTGACCAGCAGCAGGAGTTTGGGAGTTGCTGTTTACCTCAGAAGGCTTTGACCATGCCAAGGCCACTCCAGAGGCCATGTTGCTGCACCCTGCTGTGAAAAGTGGAGCTAGTCTGACTGAGACATAGAATAGCAACCTGACCCTGGGCCTTTGTTGTCTGGACCCCATCTGGATCCTGCCTGACCCTGGGCTGAGGCCTACGCTGCCTGGACACTGTCTGGATCATGGCTGACCCTGGGCTGAGGCCTACACTACCCGGCCACCATCTAGATCCTGCCTGACCCTCAGCCTAGGCCTAGACTGCCTGTACCCTGTCTGGATCGTGCATGACCCTGAGCTCAGGCCTAGGAGGCTTGGACCCCGCCTGCTCGCTACCTGTCTCTGGACTGAGTCCTAGGCTGCCTGGACCCTGTCTAGATCCTATCTGACCCTGGGCGAAGGCCTAGGTTATCCAGACCCTGTCTGGATCCTGTCTGACCCTGGGCGAGGCCTTTGTTGTCTGGACCCCATCTGGATCCTGCCTGACCCTGGGCTGAGGCCTACGCTGCCTGGACACTGTCTGGATCATGGCTGACCCTGGGCTGAGGCCTAGGCTGTCTGAACCCCGTCTGGATCCTGCCTGACCCTGGGCTGAGGCCTACGCTGCCTGGACACTGTCTCGATCCTGTCTGACCCTGGGCTGAGGCCTTGGCTGTCTGGACACCGTCTGGATCCTGCCTGACACTGGGTCTAGGCATAGGCTGCTTGGACCCCACCTTGATGCTGCCTGACCATGGGCTAAGGCCTTTTTTGTCTGGACCCCATCTGGATGCTGACTTACCCTGGGCTTAGTCCTAGGCTGCCTGGACCCCACCTGAGTCTTGCCTGACCCTGGGTTGAGGCCTAGGCTATATGGACCCCGCCTGGATCCTGCCTGACGCTGGGCTGAGGCCTAGGCTGCCTGGACACCGTCTTGATCCTGCCGGACCCTGGGCGGAGGCCTAGACTGCCTGTACCACGTCTGGATCCTGCCTGACGCTGGGCTGAGGCCTAGGCTGCCTGGACACCGTCTTGATCCTGCCGGACCCTGGGCGGAGGCCTAGACTGCCTGTACCACGTCTGGATCCTGCCTGACGCTGGGCTGAGGCCTAGGCTGCCTGTACTGCGTCTGGATCCTGCCTGACACTCGGTCTAGGCTGCCTGGACCCTGTCTGGATCCTGCCTGACGCTGGGCTGAGGCCTAGGCTGCCTGTACCACGTCTGGATCCTGCCTGACCCTGGGCTGAGGCCTAGGCTGCCTGTACCCCATCTGGATCTTGCCTGACCCTCAGCAGAGGCCCAGGCTGCCTGTACCACGTCTGGATCCTGCCTGACCCTCCAGGGCCATAAAAATTCCAGAGATAGTGGGGGAAATCGCCGCTTTGCAGGGAACATCGCTGGTTTTCCAGCGATGTTCCCTGCGGAAGGGCGATAACCTTGCTGATACGACCCTGTGGTCGTATCAGCAAAATCCACCCCCAATGTTAGGGATGGTTAAGTCTGCATTTTAGCAGACTTTAGGTTTTGGAGAAAACAGCGGTTTTCTCCAAAATCTAACGTGTGCTAAAATGCTGGGGCAGCCTTGTAAATATCGTAATGTGCACATCAGCGATATTTGCAAGGTTGTACTGCCCAGTGACGCCCACTTTGAATCTCATTAGAGATGCAAAGGGAGGCGTCGGAAAAAGGGTGCTAACATGCAATTATGCATGTCAGCACCCTCTTGTAAATAGGGCCATCGTTTCATCTCCTCTTTTTTGGCTTTTATAGCCAAAAAAGCGGAGATAAAGCCCTTGTTAATATGCCCCATTGTTGTATAGGCATGCGCTGTAAATGTATGCATTGTAACGTCACAGATTCGCCCGGTCCCTTTGTTTCTGTTGGTAGAACCGGCTCCAAAAATAACCACTGAAAAATGTAATTTATTCAGGAGAATTCCTTTTACCAAAATGGCCTTCTGAAAGTTGCCATTGTGGCACTTTTATGAAGTGTTGTTGCCCAGTTCAAACATTAACGTCTGTGCGTTCAAACACTGGGTAATATTGGGCCCGATTTACAGAATGAACTTAAGACAAACTTAAGACAGACTTAAGACAGACTTAAGACAAAATCCTAACTTCTGTGAATACCAAAAGTAGTAAGTTCATTCTGTGAATGCCAAAAGTAGTAAGTTCATTCTGTGAATACCAAAAGTAGTAAGTTCATTCTGTGAATGCCAAAAGTAGTAAGTGCATTATGTGAATACCAAAATAGTAGTAAGTTTAGGATTGAGTCTTAAATTCATTCTGTGAATCGGGCCAGTTGTCATCAAGGTTCAAACACATCACGACACCTGTTTCGCTTTTCGTTATAGAACTAGTGTTCGATTTCTGTACCATTGTTTGGACAGAATAATTATGGGTAAAGGTGGGCATTTCGGTGCCAAACATGTTAAACAGAAGTGTGTCTTTTAAAACAACCATTTCTGAAGAGTGAGTTCAAGCAGCTGCTCTCGGGACAGCAGTGTGGGTGAATGAGTGTCTCGATAACTCTCTGTGCCTTGAATGACAGGCGTCAGTCACCCGCTGTGTCCTACTACACAAACATTTGTAGGGATAGCTTAGTATTTTGTCGTGTTACAGTGCCCCACTGATTGTGCAGTGTTTGTGGGTCCAGCTGCCTACATGTCTGCTTACCTGCCTAGGTATGTTTATTTGTCTCCCTGCCTGTAAATGTATGCCCGTGGCCACCCATGGGGACAGACGTTGTTGCTTTTATTGTTATTGCCATGCTTGTTGTTGCTGTTGTAGCTGTTATTATCATTGTAGCTGTTGTTGTTATTATTGCCCATCCCTCTATTCTCCCTGTCTCTCAGCTCTAATAGGTTGGCGGACGGATACTTCACACTGACCCAGTAGAGCAGAATGTAGTCCGTCTATCAGAGGGTGATAATTGCATTTTAAAGTTCCATATTCTTGCTCGTGCAATGAGAGATCCTTCTAAGCCTGTCCCTATAGCTGCCGGGTGCAGCAGGACACACAGACTTACTTCATTTCTGAGCACTGAGTTATAGAATCTGAAAAAACAAGTGCAACTGACCGGAGATGACACAGAACGACAGCGCGAAGCTGGGATTGAAAGCATTCACATTAAGATAATTGATATAAATAAAAATGTAATTGTTCGTTTGTTAAAATCTCAAATCTCCGAAAGTTCTTCACTGATTGCTTTGAAATTTTGACACAACGTTGCATTCGAATACGCGCGTGTTTTTATATACATAACGTTGGATTCAAATACGCGCATGTCGAATACGCGCGTGTTTTTAATCGAAAGCACAAACAGACACATAAAAATGTCAATGTGCGTTTGATAAAAATCTTAAATCTACGAAAGATCTTCACCGATTGATTTGAAATTTTGACAGAACGTAGAATTCGAATAAGCACGTGTTTTTATATACACAATGTTGGATTCGAATACGCGCGTGTCAAATACGCGCGTGTTTTTAATCAAAAGCACAGACACATAAAAATGTAACTGTTCGTTTGTTAAAAATCTCAAATCTCCGAAAGTTCTTCACCGATTGCTTTGAAATTTTGACACAACGTTGCATTCGAATACACGCGTGTTTATATACACAACGTTGGATTCGAATACGCGCATGTCGAATACGCGCATGTTTTTAATCGAAAGCACAAACAGACACATAAAAATGTCAATGTGCGTTTGATAAAAATGTTAAATCTACGAAAGTTCTTCACCGATTGATTTGAAATTTTGACAGAACGTAGAATTCGAATAAGCGCGTGTTTATATATACACAACGTTGGATTTGAATACGCGTGTGTCAAATACGCAGGTGTTTTTAATCTAATGGACGAGCAGACCTTATCGATTGGGTTGCTGCGCAACAACTACAATAGACGCATAGAGACAATAGTCTAGATATATCAGGATGGACAGTTGGTGTCAGGATGGCAGACCGGGAAGTGGGTGGAGGGAGGGGGGAAGAGTTTGTTCACTCAGCAACATTAAGAAAGGACGCATAGAGACAATAATCTACATATATTAGGATGGACAGTTGGTGTCAGGATGGCAGACCGGGAAGTGGGTGGAGGGAGGGGGGAGGAGTTGGTCCACTTTGCAAACCGAACAGACCCTATCGATTTGGTTGCTGCGCAACAAATACAAGGGACGCATATAGACAATAGTCTACATATATTAGGAGGGACAGTTGGTGTCTGGATGGCAGACCGGGAAGTGGGTGGAGGGAGGGGGGAGGAGTTGGTTCACTTTACAACATTAAGAAAGGACGCATAGAGACAATAGTCTAAATAGATTAGGATGGACAGTTGGTGTCAGGATGGCAGACGGGGAAGTGGGTGGAGGGAGGGGGGAGGAGTTGGTTCACTTTGCAACATTAGCGCATGCTTATATATACACAACCTTGGTTTCGAATACGTGCGTGTCCAATACGCGCGTGTTTTTATTCGAAAGGCCGAACAGACCCTATCGATTTGGTTGCTGGGCAACAAATACAAGGGACGCATATAGACAATAGTCTACATATATTAGGATAGACAGTTGGTGTCAGGATGGCAGACCGGGAAGTGGGTGAAGGGAGGGGGGAGGAGTTAGTTCACTTTGCAACATTAGCGCGTCAGACCGGGAAGTGGGTGGAGGGAGGGGGGAGGAGTTGGTTCACTTTGCAACATTAGCGCGTCAGACCGGGAAGTGGGTGGAGGGAGGGGGGAGGAGTTGGTTCACTTTGCAACATTAAGAAAGGACGAATAGAGACAATAGTCTACATATATTAGGATGGACAATTGGTGTCAGGATGGCAGACCGGGAAGTGGGTGGAGGGAGGAGGGAGGAGTTGGTTCACTTTGCAACATTAAGAAAGGACGCATAGAGACAATAGTCTAAATAGATTAGGATGGACAGTTGGTGTCAGGATGGCAGACCGGGAAGTGGGTGGAGGGAGGAGGGAGGAGTTGGTTCACTTTGCAACATTAAGTAAGGACGCATAGAGACAATAGTCTACATATATTAGGATGGACGGTTGGTGTCAGGATGGCAGACGGGAAAGTGGGTGGAGGGAGGGGGGAGGATTTGGTTCACTTTGCAACATTACCTTGTGTTTATATATACACAACGTTGGATTTGAATACGCGCGTGTCCAATACGCGCATGTTTTTAATCAAAAGGCCGAACAGACCCTATTGATTTGGTTGCGGCGCAACTAATACAAGTGACGCATATAGACAATAGTCTACATATATTAGGATGGACAAAAACATATTGTATATCCACAAGCATTGTGAAATTAAACATATTAGAAACGTGCGCTTACTCTTTTCTTTCTCTTTCATTTAACCAGACTGAGCTACAGCAACGCGTGGCCGGGTACAGCTAGTACAAGATAAATATTTATAAAGTGCGCTATGCCCTTAGGCGTCAAGGCGCCTTACATTAGAAAATACAATTTACACATATAATTGTGTCCTGTCTTGAAAAATCCCATCCTCCACGTGGAAAAGTAAATCTGTTGAGCTGGTCAGAGACAGTGAATGTTTGCTGCAGATCACTGGGCTTGCAGTTTGAGCAGCTGCACGCATGCAGGGGTCAGAGGTCAACGACCAAACACTTAAAAAGGGACATAAAATAACTGACCTTATTTAACTTGCAAATGTATTTCTGTTCTGGCAACGTTTTAACAAGGGAGCAAGCTTTGTACTGGACACAAGCCTGCAGCTCCATCGTCCTGTGGAGGGGACAGAGCCTGAGCCGAGCCAAGGGTTTAGCTCGGAACGTAGATCCTGTACACAAGAAAATGTTTTGCTATTTAAATAATACAGCAAACATAACATCAAACATCATTGTCCAAATTAAAAAACATTTTTTTTTTAACATTCACCATTAGCGGACTAAGAGGCAAGACAGTTGTCATGTAAAACCTGTACGTGGCCAGATTATTACAGACCAACAAAATCCTCTATTAAATCAAACTCAATTGGGATTCTGAGCTCACATTTTTTAAAGTGCTTTTAAAGGCAATAACGAAGAGTTTTGGTGAAATTAAGTATTTGCCTAGGATCACACAATTTAAGTGGGGATGCCGTAATTTATCCATATTTTCTGGTTTCACTTAGTACAAATCCTCCAGTGAAAGGGTATCTATTTGCCCTTGGTCATGTTAAGGCTTGACTTTTACGTCTTGTAGGAGAGTAGGATCTGCTTCCTATGGTGACCCCCACTTTTTGCTGGTGTTTCACTGGTTTATTGACTTTTGTCTGGCTGTGGCCCTGCTAATCAGGACCACAGCCCAGCTGTTCTCTCTCTAAACTGATTGCCTGTACATTAGGTACATACCAGATTGGTTACTGGGTCAGCTTGTGAGCCCCTAGTATATGGTACCTTAGGTTCCAGGGGCATAGGTACCCTAGACGCCTACCAGGTGCTGAAGCATGTATTATGCCACCCCTGGGAAGCCTTCCAAAATGGCACCACAGGTCTGCATTTGCCACCTGGCTAAGGTGGTGTAAGCCCCCCTTACTTAGATATAGTATATCTATATCTATATATATATATATATATATATATATATATATATATATATATATATATATATATATATATATATATATATATATATATATATATATATATATATATATATATATATATATATATATATATATATATATATATATACACTTATTAACCTATAAGTCACTCCTATGGCAGGCCTTGATAATCCTGAAGGCAGAGTGCTTGGTTTTGTGTGAGAGGGTGACCATGCATGAGCTGAGCCCCTCTGCAGCTTTCGGAAACCCTTCCTTATAGCTGTTCTATGATACAGCCATACCATATACTCTTAAGTGCATTATAACCTCGCGGTAAATGCTAACTTTGGTTTGGCTGCATCAAAACATGTCGTGTTTGGTGTCATACACTTTGGAATCCTACACCCCCACCAGTTCTGGCGGCGGGGGTAGAATTCCACCCTTCTAAAGGGAGAAGACATGTACACACTGGTACACCCGGTAAATGTTTAAAAGAGCCTCAGCATCACAAAATGGATGCTGCTGCCGCAGACACGAGTCTGACCTCCTGCTGCTGGACGAAACTCCAGCAGGGGAGGCCTGGACAATAGGTTTGCTATCCAGGGAGGTGCCAGCACCTACCCAGACAGGCTTTAGTGTATTGGGGCAGGGTGGGTTGCATTCAGTGAATGCTTTTCAGACACTGCCTGGGGCACACAAGGTGCTCCATGCATTTCCCAGTTCAAACCTGTCACTGGGGCACTCCGCCCCAGCTCTGGTGCGAAACTGGACAAAGGGTAAGGGGTGTAACCACCCCCTCCCCAGGTCCTCCCATAGGTGGGACCCTAGAGTTAGTCCAATCCCTAAACTTAGTACAAGTATAGGAACCCAGTCCCTAGGACTTTAGATTACCCTGGAAGAAACCCTGATACAGAAATCTTGGACCTTTGACATTCCATTTCAACTGGAAGACGGAAGAAATCTCCCTTAGGGTCAAACAGTGAATCCCCTGTTCAAACAGGCACCAAAGAAGCATCTTGCTGGGCTGCATTTTCAAGGCTCCCGACGGATCCTGAAGAATCTGCGACACAGGAGACGGACTTCCAGACATCTCCGAGGCCGACACAAGTCCCCAACAGAGCTGAGACCTGTAGCTATCACAGGAGACGTGGACCAGAACTCCTGGACATCCTGCAATTTTTCAACTGCACCTACTTCCCGAAGTTTCCCGAAGTTGTGCATTGGGGTATTTGAAGCGCCTGCAGGAGCACCTTTTGCACCGAAGCTCAGAGGCCTACACTCCACGAGTGTTCTGTGGGCCCGCTTCCTGCATTTCCGCCTGAGGCCCCTCCACGATCTCTAGTCCGTTGGCTGGTGGGTCCCCACGAAGGACAATCCTTTGTTTCTTAGGCTTTCCTGGTTGCTTCAGAAGTGCCCTGACTCCCCTCCAAAGGGCGAGTACCTCAGACCTTGCTGGTCTGCCCCGAAGCCAATCTTGTCATCTTGCGTGGGTTGCTGTTGCCAAGGCTTGTTGGGTCTAATCTGGATACCAACGCTGCTGCACTCAACATCCTTTGTGGGACAGCCCGAATCCAGCTCCTGGTCATCGTCGACGCCTCTTCACTTGAAAGCACCCAACATCGGCTGGCATCTTACTGTCGCCATCTTGGTCACTGGCTAGTGACCCAGAC
Source organism: Lissotriton helveticus (assembly GCF_964261635.1). Classification (NCBI taxonomy): domain Eukaryota; kingdom Metazoa; phylum Chordata; class Amphibia; order Caudata; family Salamandridae; genus Lissotriton; species Lissotriton helveticus. The sequence continues at coordinate 9,744,125 of NC_136069.1, read as the reverse complement.
TCTGTCTGCTCTGCTTTCAGGTTCTTCAGATCTCTGATCCACCCTTGGATCCATCCCGACACTTTTCTCCTGGTCGCCTGCAGCACTTCTTTGCAGCTCTCCATAGGAATCGACGACGAAACCCGACCCGAAAGGACACCTATGCACCTGGCTTCCCTGGGTGAGATAACACGAATACTCCAGTGCTCCCGTGGGTCTTGACTCTCGAAGTGTCCAGTACTGAAGGGGTTCTCTCGCATTCCACTCCTAAGTGTCCTAAATCTTTAACTTTGTAACTGATTCGCGGCTGTGTTGAGACACTGCACGCATCCCCTGTGGGTCTCCTGTGTCCCTACCTTGGGTGGTTCCTGGTTGCCCCAGCGGTTCTACAGGCTCTAGGCCTTGTCTCTGTGTTGAGAGCGGTACTTATACCACTTTCTCAGTATATGGTTTGTGAGGACCCTAGGGCAAAACGTATACTGTGCTAATTTACTGTGAGCTAATTAAGTCCTTGTATTGTACTTTTGCCTCTAGCCTCATAAAGAGACTAGAGGGGATGTGTTTAGAATAAATACATATATTTTATATATATACCTTGTGTGGTGTACTTTCATTTGATCATTCAAGAGATTATAGACTGGTAAAACAAGCTGCTTTACATTCCTTCAAGACTAAGCCTGAAGGCTGCTCTCCACAGCTACCACTAGGATAGCTTTCTATAAAGGTTGTCTAAACCTACCATCAATAAGGGTCGTTTGGACAGGTGCAAGGTGCCCACTAGAATAGTGGACAGCATATGCCAGCCCAACTTCTCACATCGGTGTGCAGCGTGTGGGATTCCAGCTTGCATTGTTTTACCAGATAATCTTGAGAATATAATTTGAAAAATCACTAAATGTACCAGAGGTACCTATAATTCAAGTTTATAATACTGTACTGTTAGACCTGTCAGCCCTAGGGTGGTCTTTCCCTATTTTTTTCGCCCTTGCCTCATTTTTCCCAGCTTCTTTTTTGTTGGCCCTTAGGTCTCCGGGCGCCTTTCCATGGCTAATCCATGTTAAGGTGCAGTTTCTCTCAACTTCAAACATGGCTGCCACTGGCCCCTGCTACTGCAGCGTGGGCTTTTTCTAGTAGCACCCTAGTTGCCAGGAGCTGGCTGGGACCCCAAACATTGTTACAATGCCGGCCTGACATCGCCTACCCATAGATAGAGTGGGGAAGCTCCTGGAAACTTCCAAAAGAAAGGCGGAGCCTATTTTTGCCACCTTAGAGAGTGGTCACCTGACCTGGGCATATTTAAGGAAGGGAGGGAAACTTTTTTAGTCAGATGAGGCATCACTGACCTGGGGGACCCACGCAGGAGATTTAGGCGGTAGGGCCTAGTCAGGGGCCTATGCCACTGGGAGTGACAGGGCTTAGGTGCTGCCTTCCAAGTAGAGTGAGGAACCCTGAACTAGCCCACTGATCTGGCCCGGCGGGAGGGGAACCCAGGGACCATCTTCAGTGACCTGCTGAGGAGACTTGATACCAGCCCTCAACTCAACCCCCCCCCCCTTTTTAAGGAACATCCCCTCAAGGGCGCAGTACTCATATAGCGCCGAGAAGACTACTTTCTTATGTTACCAGGACTGCTGGGGATCGACCAGGTACGGTGTTGTGCCACTTCTGCCCCCCACCTGTCTTCACCAGGGCCTGCACTGTCCTGCCTTCCCCTTGCCTAACTGCCTGGACTGTCTGTTAAGCGCTCTGACTGCCTGGCGCTGGCCCCCTGGACTGCCTGTCTACTGAGCGAGAGATCGCCTGCATTAACCCCCCAGCGCTCTACTCCTGTGCCCCGGCAGCACTGCATCTGCCGACCTGTGGTACCTGCCTAATTGCTCTTCAAGCGCTCTCCTGCTGGGCCATTGGAGAAGCGCCGCTATCCCCAGAGCTGCGATGTCCTTAAAAGCGTTGTAAGCCCCCCCTAAGCGCGGGGCTGTGAGGAACGGCTACAAATGGGGGTGGGGTCGCACACTACTCACACACCGGCGGTGTCGCCCCTAAGTACTCTGGTCAATGTAGTAAAGTGTTCGCGATGCATCATCTTTCGATCTTCTGCTATCTTCGCTGTGTCCTTAGGTGCGACACCGCCGGTGTGTGAGTAGTGTGCGACCCCACCGACACCGCCGGTGTGTGAGTAGTGTGCGACCCCACCCCCTTTTTGTAACATTAAGCTCCCTTGAGCCACCGGCTGACGAGCCTGGGACCCCGCACCTACGCGCCTGAGTGGTACTATACCTGGCAGGTATTTGGCAGCCATCGGCAACCCCAGAACATGGCCTATCCCTGCTGATGAGGGGTGATACCCCGAAACACGTGTCCAGGGATGGTGAAGACAGCGAAGACAGCAGAAGATCGAAAGATGATGCATCGCGGAACACATAACTACATTAACCAGAGTCCTTAGGGGCGACACAGCCGGTGTGTGAGTAGTGTGCGACCCCACCCCCTTTCTGTGAGGAACGGCCTCCACTCACGAGCGCTGTGCCAACTGGGCGCTGCAGTGCAAAGTCGTGCCCCTCGCGATCGCGCCGTGACCCTAGAGGCGCTGTGGGTGGCGCGAAGAAGTGCTAGACCGCCTTACTCACCGCCGCGGCCCCGAACTGATTCACCCCGCTGTGGCCGCTGCTGTTGGGCCTGCGAATCACCGCCGCATGCGGAGGCCTCTGCTGTCATCGGAGTTCCCCCAGGCGGCCCTCAGAGCCAGGAGAGGGCCGCCGCCGCATTCCCTCAGGCCGCGGTAGGCCTTGAAGCCGGCAACCAGCAGCACGTGACGGGGCGTCCGCGGAAACCCCGCCCCCGCCGTGCACTCCTTGGCTCTCTGCGGGGCGCGCCCTTGCCCCTGATTGGTCCCCGAGGCTCGGCAAAACCGAGGTAGGCCCGGGACCGGCGTGAGAGCCCCCACCAGCCGGAGGAGCGCCGCATCCCTGCAACCCAGCGAGGGGAGGCCCGAGGAAAGCCCGAGCCCCTCCCAGAGCCGCCGCAAGGGCCGAGAAGGCCGAAGACACAAAGGTAACCCCCGGGGGGAGGAGGGCGGCCACAGAAGTGAACCCGGGGCCCCCAGGGAGATCGAAGGGGGTCCCGGGGATGCCCCTCCCCTGCCGGGACCGTTGTTGGGCCCTGCTGGCCTTAGAAGACTCGGGGGAGAAGTCCCTGTGGGACTGCCCGGCCTCTGAACTGGGCCAAGACGGTCGTTAACCCCTGCCTGGGGTCCAGTGGAAACCCAATCTTCCCTGAGACGTCCAACATTACTGGATGAAATGTTTTACACGTCATGACCTGTTTTATCGTCATTTAATGCACTGTTTATCCCTGCTTGAGGAACTGCTTTAGTCTTACATACAAAGTTCTATTCCTGCCTAGTGAGAGGTTGCCTGCTTCCTAATGAAGAGTTGGTACTGCCATGTTTCCTAAATGCTCCCAGTTATCTACTAGGCTGCTCCTTGATGAAATGTTTATGGTGAAATGCTCTATTGATTATTCAGTGACACCCCTCATTCCTGCAATGAATCGGTTATTGAAATGTGCTGATGAAATGTGCTGATGAAATGTACTGATGAAATGTTTTACACAGATGTTGATACCTTTATGGCCGAGATTACCTTAAATGAGATGTCCTAATGAGTTCTGGATACCTTGCAAAGTGATCACCCTGATTTTGGTCTTAGATAAAATGAATTGATTGGAATCAAACCCTTACTGGTGTGGACTCCGTCATTGCGTGTGCATTTATTGTCTCAGTGGTTGTGTGTGCTGTGTAGTCACTTAAAACCTGAGCTTTCGGGTGCCTACCTGCTTGTGCCAGGCTACCCCGGGGAACTGGTGACCCCAGTTCCTACAAGTACGTTTTACTGAAATTAGAGTTGTGAGTCTCAAGGGCCTAGCACACCCTGACTACAACTCAAGAGAGGTTTAGTAGGAAACAAATAGTGTAGGTAGGTGCACACACCACACCTCACTAGTCATGTCTTCAAAGGATGGACTCAGTGGGTCTGTTCCAGATGTCAGTGCAGCATGGACATCTGAGTATGACACATTTCCTTTCCAAGAGGACTTTGTGTGCCATGAGAAAATTGAAGCCAGGACAGAAGCCCGACACCCAACGCCTTGTAGAGGTGTTGCTGCTTGATGACTTGATGACTTTATGAAGGAATCAGATCCTAGTAGGGTAAGCAATGGGAATGGGGTGGACACATCAGAGGAGGAGAACCCTAGTGGGGAGCCCCACCAGGACTCTGACAATGATGAAGACCAGGAAATAGATATTAATCTAGACCTGGTAAAACAAGCTGCTTTACATTCCTTCAAGACTTAGCCTGAAGGCTGCTCTCCACAGCTACCACTAGGATAGCTTTCAATAAAGGTTGCCTTTAAACATACCATCAATAAGGGGCCACTAGAATAGTGCACATCATATACCAGGCCAACTTCTCACACGTCTTTTTTTGCATTTTCCTGCAGTTTGAACTCAACAAGAAGGTATTCAAGGGCTTTACCAGTGGTGGCCGCGACAAGCTAAAAGTGGTTGGGTGGGGTGAGGGTGCAAGGGGAATGCGAGTGCAGGATGGGGAACATGGGGGGGAGTTTCATAATAATAAAAGAATAAAGGAAAACGTATCTCCAGCTGCCTCCCATGTCGCGCCCCAGTCTTCCTTGACTCTCTGTGCAATCCCCTTGCTGCCCTCATACTACGAGAGATGCTTGGGGATTGGCCAGAGCGGGCTGAAGAGACGCTCCGCTCAGGACAGGAAGTCTGTGCTGTTTCTGCAGCTCTGCTGCTCAAGGCATCCGGGTTGGAGAAGCCTAGGTGAGAATGTGTGTTTTCGTTGGTTTGAGACCGCCGGCCAAACACACATGCCCACTTAGAGAGTGCACAAAGCACCACTCCTCTCCCTCCCGCGGCCTTGGCCCAGCCCCTCCCTACTGCACGCTGGCTGAGCCAGAAACTGAAAAATAAATTACTTGAGCACCAGTTACATCACACAGAGCCACCAGTCATTGCTCACAAGAATGGGGAGATTAACAGCCTGATTCATGTAGGCAATAGCGCTCGCAAAAGGGCCAGATTCTGAGAATCTGGCCCTTTGCGAGTGCGATTTTTGCATTTGGTATTCACAATCCCAAATGCAAAAATCGCTATTTAAGAATTCGCATATTTGCGAGGAATGGCATTTAAGGAATCTCTAATAGAGATTCCTCAAATGCTATTCATGACACATCAGGAAATTGCGATTTTGCACTTTTGGGGCCGCTATTTACCGAGAGGTCAGACCTGTCGGTAAATAGCAAAAACTCAGAAAAATGCTTTTAAAAGCATTTTTCTAAGTTGCATGTTGCACACACACATGTCCTTTGGACATGTGTGTGCGCAACACCTGTTCAAATGTGCATTTTAGGGGTGCTACAGGGTGTCCTTTGGACACCCCTGGCACCCTTAAAATCGCTATCTTATTTGCGAGTAGCAAATTGCTACTCGCAAATAAGGGATACTCCCCATTCATTCCTATGGGCCTCTTGGCCCATAGGAATGAATGGGGAGTATTTGAGAGTAGCAAATTGCTACTCGCAAATAAAGAACATGTAGGAATCGCTATTTTATTAGCAATTCCTACATGAATGCCGTTTTGCGTGTCCTCAACAGCGGGTCGCTATGATTCGCTATTAGGGACACGCAAAACGGCCCGTACATGAATCAGGCTGTAAGTGATTTGCCAAAAATCACAGGATGGTGAGTCGATGCAGAGACTCGAACCTGGTTACCCAGTTCCAAAGTCGACATCTCTGGCTGTAACACCACTTCCTGCGTAGAGGGAAGATGGCAGGAATAAGACACATGAAAGTTTTCCTCGCTCTGGACTTGAGCTTCCAACAGGACATCAAACTGAGCCAGAACCAGGCTTCAGGCTCGAGCGTGGCTCGAGCTTTCAGTGGCCCTCCCGCCTCTAGAAAGAGTTGACCCGTGCATGTAGAGATGCAACTTAAAAAGCATTTTATAGTGATCCAGAAAATGTTGTACAGTAGTGCAGCTGCTGTGCAGCATGGCCGATAGTGAAAACCAAAAGACGCCATGAGGTGTCCAGCCTCATTCAGGCTAGACCTGTTGGCTTTGCCAGTGCTTGTTCCTCCCTTGCTTCTTCCCTGGGTGAAGAACATGCTTGGAGCATGGAAGGGCCACCCCTAAGAGTGAGCAGCAGTGCCCTTTGGCCCACTCTCGTGCTAAGTAAGAGAGAGAAAAATCTATTGGTGTTTGTTAATGCAAATGCCTTTTCCCTATGTGTTATGAAGTGTAGTAGATGTATGTGGCGTGTGGGGGAATTATGTGGTTTGTTTTGGAATTGTTAGATGCAGAATTGTGGGGTGTGGGTTGGATTTGTGTAGTGGAATTATCTGGCATGTGTGCAGTGGAATTATGTGGACAGTTATTATGGTGTAATCAAGTGGATTGGAAGTGTGCTTAGTGGGATTGTGTGGAATGTTATTTTTGTGTTGTGAGTGTGGAGTGTGGTGTTTTGTAGAATTTCGTGGTATGATGTGTGATTATGTGGTATGTAGTGGATGTATGTGGTGTGCTATGTAATTGTGTTGTTGATTAGAATTATGTGTTTTGTTGTCAAATTATGTGGCGTTGAATGGAAATGTGCTGAGTTGAATAGTGTTTAAGATAATGGGGTAACCCAGTAACCCTCAGAGGTGAATAGTGAAACTATGGAGATGAAATTATGTGTCATGGTGTTTTATGTGCATTATTGCTATGTGGTATAGTTTGCTTTCATTTGGTAAGTCATTATGTGGCAATGAGTAGAGTCATATTATGTGGAGTTGAATTATGTAGTGGTGAGTGGTATTATGTGGAGAATAAATGTGCTGGGTGGTGTTGATTTGAATGTCGATGAATTGTGTGGTGTTGTGTTTTAAACTAACCATCCAGGTATGCCATATTGAACCCAGGCGAGTGGAGTAGAACATAAATCAAACTGGCTCCCATGTTAATTTATCAAGTGAAATGTTGTCCCAAAAAGCACACAGTTAAAAGACTGTTTAAAATAAGATTAATCTCTCTCACACACACACACAAAAACTCATTAATGCCCCGGTTACTTACCGGTAATCTTCATTACTCCGAGTCCTTGTCTTCCTCGCAACAGTAATTACCCATGAGCCTCCGGCTCCACACAGAACTCCAAGCCTAAAAAAAGCGCTCTAGTCTCCCTCTCCCTCCTCCAAGATGGCCCCCAGTGGCTACAACCAATCCCATAAAGGGATACAGAAACCACCAAAACGACCTGAAAAACCAAGCCGCAGACATGAAGCCACTACCAGGGCTGGGAGGGAAGGGAAACTATACTGTGGCGAGGAAGACAAGGACTCGGAATAATGAAGATTACCGGTAAGTAACCGGGGCATTACCTCCTCGTCCGTCTTCCTCGCCACAGTAATCACCCATGAGCCGATACCAAAGCAAATCAGCTTCATGCAAGGAAAACAGTCCACAACACGAATGCAGTGGAAAACAGTCGAATCACAAGAGACAGAGCAACCAAAAGGAAACACCTCAAGGAATACCAGCAGTAAGAACAGAAGAGGCAAAGGAAACAGAACCCCATCCCCCAACCTGAAGGCGGCAATGGGACATGAAGGCATGAGGAGACGACCAAGTGGCAGCCCTGCAAACATCCTCCATGGAGACCCCCTTGAAAGCCGCGCCCAAGAAACATCAACAGACCTGGTGGACCGACCCCAAACAGGAAGAGAGGGAACCACAGAAACAGAGCCATACGCCAACAGAATGACCACCTCGATCCAACGACTGACCGTGGAGAGGGAGGGCTTCAGGTCCTGATGGGACAAACCAAAATTGACAAACAAATAGTCCACTTCCACAAAAGGAACAAGAGCGTGACAAATAAATCAAGAAGGCACGACGAACATCCAAGAGATGTAAAAGGCAATCCGCATCCGAGGAAGGATCAGGGCAAAGAACCAGAAGAACCACCTCCGCAGACCGGTGAAAATAAGAATCCACCTTAGGCACAAACGCAGGATGAGGGAGCAAGACCACACGATCCGCCAAAACAACCAAAAAACGGAGCAGACCGCAGGAAGGCACCCAACTCCCCAATACGCCGGGCAGAAGCAAAAGCTACAAGAAAGATGATCTTGTGTGTTAAAAACTCCAAGTCCACCGACTCCAAAGGCTCGAAAGGAGCCACCTGCAAGGAACTCAACACCAAAGGAAGGACCCAAGGAGGAGGACACAGGAAAGGACGTGGACGGAGGAAAGACAGAGATTTAAAAGCCGTGCCACCAAAGGGGAAACCGAACCAAAGGGAGGACATGAAATGCCCTAATGGCGGCCCACTGATCCCGGAGAGTGGAAATGGCCAAGCCCAACCCAAACCCATCATTCAAAAATTCCAGAATGCGAGCCGGGTCCAAAGAAGCCATCGACAGCCCGCGACCCACACACCAAGCATCAAAAGAATCCCAATGCATAGCGTAGGACTTAAGCGTAGAAGGCCGCCGGGACAGCTGAATGACCCCAGCAACAGCCAAAGAACAACCCACACGCATCAGCGAATCCCTCACAAGAGCCAGGCCCGCAGACCCAGGGACCGAAACACAGGCAGAGGAAGTAGAGGGCCCAACAGAGGGTAAGGCATGGATGGCAAGGCCCACCCCGGGGTCACCGCCAATTCCAACAAGAGGGTATACCAAGGGCGACGGCACCACCCGGGAACGACCAGAAGGACAAAGGACCCCTCTCCCTTGATCTTCTGCAAGACCGCGGGAATCAGGGGAACAGGAGGAAAAGCATACAACAGGCCCCACGGCCACAGGAATGACAGAGCGTCCACCCCCAAGCCTTTCGGCAAGGAAGAAACGTGCAAAGCAGCGGATTTTGGCATAGGCCTGGGAAGCAAAGAGGTCCACCACCGGAGACCCAAACATCCTCCGTAACATCCTGAACATCAAGGGCGTCAGGGACAAAGACCCCATGGACGGAAACACACGGCACAGACAATACGCCACAGTGTTCACCCGACCAGGCAGGTAAAACTAGGGACGCCAGGTTCACCTCCACCCAACAACAAATGCGACGGCCGAGGCAACTGAGGGAACGAACCATGCACCCCCCTTGATGGTTGACATAGGACAACACCACCTGATTGTCCGTCCGGTTCTGCACACGGTGACCCTGAAGAAGATCCGAGAAGGCCAACAGACCCAAAAGGACGACCATTAGCTCCTTGTAGGCGGAAGAACAAGACAACACAGACCCAGGCCAAACTCCCTGAGTCGTCGAATCCCCCAGAGTAGCACCCCACCCCAGCAGGCTGGCAACGGCAGTGAGAACCCGGGTGGGAACAACAAGAAGCGGGCGGCCCCCGGACAGATGACCCTCGTCCAACCACCAAGCCAGGACCACTCGAACATCCTCGGACATAGGTATCAAAAGACTCATATCTAGGGTCCCAATGCAACAAAATGTGGGACACCACTGGATACATGTGAAGGTGAGCCCATGGTACGGACAACAAGGATGCAGACATCAGCCCCTGAACCCACAACCACAGGCCCACAGGATGAGAAGGCCCCGACAACAGGGACCGCACAGCAGACATCAGCGACAGAATCCGAGCAGGGGGCAGGAACACCATTCCCAATGGAGGCCTGAACAGAGCCCCAATGAAAGTCAATTCCTGCGCAGGAACCAGGGAGGACTTCGGAACACACACCAGGAACCCGTGACGCTCCAGGACAGGACACACCCACAGGACATGTAACTCCGCCCTCGAAAGAGAAATAAAATATCGTCCAGATAAGGAAGAACACCAATGCCCTCCCCATGTAAATGTCCAATAAGAGGAGCCAGAACCATAGCAAAAAATCCAGGGCGAAGAGCAGAGGCCAAAAGGCAACACCTGGAACCGATAGTGACGACCCAGGATGCAGAAACGGATAAATCACTTAGAATCCGGGTGAACAGGCACATGCAGAAAAGCAACTTCCAAGTCCATGGAGGCCAGAAAATCCCCTGGAGAGACCAGAGGAAGGATCAGCCGGAGGGAAACCATTGTGAAAAGTTGATGAGGAATGAAAGTATGCACCCAATTCAAATCCATCACAGGTCTGAGATCCCCTGTGCGTCATGCCACCAGGAAGATGATGGAATAAATCCCCAACCCCAACTGATCCACGGGTTCGGGAAACACGACTTTCTTTAGAACAAGGGTCTCGACACCCCCCAAAAAGAGCCACCCGCCTCAGAGCGTCCCTGGGACATGGAGTGGACCCGAAACAGCCTGGGGGAGACAGGGTAAATCCAAGACGCACAACACCGGACACCACCTGTAGTACCCACTGATCCGACACAGTCACTTGCCCATAGTTCATGAAGCAAGTGAGGCGACCCCCAATCGGACCCACTCCAGGAGTGATACAGTCAGGATTTCGAAGCGGGAGCGGAGGAGGTAGAAACACCGGAGAACAGAAGCTTACGGCCTTCTGCCATCTGCATAACCATCCCCTCCAAGGGAGAGTCAAACAGTGTCACACCAGAGAAATGGGACCCTCATAAGGAGACCCTTCCGTGCAGCATCAGCCTTCCATGACCGGAGCCACAACTGCTCCTCGCAGCGATAGAAGACCCAGCAGCAGAAGCAGCTGCCCCCCAATGAATCAAAAGAAACATCAGGCAGCAGCCGAACCAGTTGTTCCACCATCGCCAGAGTAGAAGAGACATCTTCCCTCTGGTCCAAAAACTCCGCCAAAGAATGAAATCCTCAAGTAAAGATAGTATAAGAAGAATAGGCTGCAGCCCGGATGGAGAAATTAGCTGCTGCAAAAGTGAGCAACATCGCACGATCCACCCAACGATCTATAGGTACATCAGGAGAGGACCGAGGAAGGACACTTCACGGAAAAATCCCGCAGAGGATAGTGTATAATCAGAAAAAGCTGAAAAGATCCCTTTTCACATCCTTCCATGCCATCTCCAAACCCCTCAATACCGAAGAATGAATGGGCAAGAATCAGGCTCAGGACGCTGATACTGAGAGAATAAATCATCCTCTAGAGGGGCCACAGAAACAGGAAAACACCAATTTTCCGCAAAAGTGTCCAATGACCAACATAAGATCGGCCCCCTGCACAACGCGACCCTTGATGTCAACATCCCCCTCTGCGTCTGAATCAAGAGCAGGAGCGTCATCACATCTGGCCCTCTTTTGAGCAGGAACCGGCCCCATGCCCTGTAAAGCCGCAGTCACAGCAGAATCAAACATTTGTTGTAATAACTCCATAGAAGGAATCGACACCCCTGAAGCAGAAGCCTCCGCCAAGGAACCAGGAGCAGGTAAGTCAGAGGAACCACGCTCCATGACCTCCAGACCGAGTGCACAAACACAGGCAAAGGAGAAACCAACTCTCCCGGTAAAAAAAGGTCTTGAGGTAGCTAGGCAACCACACAAACAACCTATCACACGCCCCCAAACAGTATATGAACACATCCAGACCCGCGCGCACAAAATTAATCAAAAGGAACATTCAAAAGCGGCCTGAAACTGCAGCGCGTGGAAGACCCAGCAAGTGCCAGAGACAGGGACAGACTGGAGGCGCGACCACCGCCGCCCCCACCTTCCCCGAAGTATCAGCAGGTAAGCGGGAGGAAACGGGAGCCTCTGGCTCCCTGAACAATCGCACCCGGCCGCGCCATGTCCACTTAGCAGGACGCGTGGCCGGGCAAGAGAGCAAACCGAGAATGGCCCCGCACAGCAGGACCCCAGGTGCCCCCACCCAGAGCGAGGTCCAAAGCGACCGAAGCTCATAACCAAACGTCTCCAAAGTCCGCTAAAGCAGGACACGGAGTGCGAAGGCAAACGCAGGGGGGAAAAAAAATACAAAAATACATCCAACAAATGTAGTAAACACAACAATACATACAATAAAACTAAAAAGAACAGGTCGTTTTGGTGGTTTCTGTATCCCTTTATGGGATTGGCTGTAGCCACTGGGGGCCATCTTGGAGGAGGGAGAGGGAGACTAGAGCGCTTTTTTTAGGCTTGGAGTTCTGTGTGGAGCCGGAGGAGTAATGGGTAATTACTGTGGCGAGGAAGACGGACGAGGAGGTAATGCAACAGCAGATGTGGGGAGGCACACACAGAGCAAACACATACCACACGTACTTAGATTTCCCTTGGCAATGACCATAGACATTAGATAGGTTGACCCGGGCCTCATAAATACACCATTAGAAGGCAAGAATTCAGACAAGGTAAACAAGGCAATGGGGGGGGAGGGGCTTAAAAGTACCTGCGCTCGTATAATGTGAGCGTCATTGCTTATAATATGACTGCAGAAGAACTCACCATACTGTTGTGATGACAGTACCTGTCATCTATTTCGCCAGCAAATGTTTACTGGCGTTTTCGCTTATGGTTTTTAGTGTCACATGTTTATTATTACATATTTAACAAGAAACCGCAAACTTCCATATCAAAACCTTTATGATAGAAAACTAATAGGAACTAAGAACTTGCAACGCCTCAGCAACATGAAATACAAGTAGGCGCTGTACCATTCTCCAAGTTACTTTTGAAAAGAAATAAAAAATACACATTGAAGGGGCAAAATGAGCTGGCATCAGAATCCAGATCACAAAGACTTGTTTAAACATCCCAGCTGTGCTCGTGAGCTTTCATGACGAGCACTAATTGTAACACAATCAACATTCAATGCAAAATAACTAAAAAAGAAAACAGTGAACAGGAACATGATAAAATGTCACAGTCTAAACATCTGCGTAATGAGAGTTTGGCACGCCACAGGATCAAAAGTAAAATAACTAAGAAATAAAGGTTAGGCGCTGCAACACAATGAAATTCTGAATGCAAAAATAATGGAGACACAACTGGACTGGACAGAGAGTGGAGTAAATGAGGGGGGCGAGCGGAGGGAAGGGGTGGGCGGAATTTGTGTAATCGCGTTACGCAAATCTACGCGAAACGGTAAAAAATCTCCGCGAACATGCAAAAATTCCGCGGATGCACGGAATTGCTTGTTCGCGATGCTTTTTTACTATTCGCAATCGCTGTTTGTGTGCTCGAGTGGAAATATCTTGCAAACACGCATTTGAGAACGCGAACATGCAAAAAACTTCGCGAAGTCGCGGAACACAGAATTTTGGGCAATTTCGCGTTCTCCGCGTAATGCGAAATTACCCAAATTCTGCAAATTCCGCACGCAAGCGGAACGGAATTTACCGCCCAGGCCTAGCAGAGGGCTCCCTCGCCTCGACAGACTCCCGGAATGTCAGCGCGGCCTGTGACTCCAGAGTCTGTCGCTGACACTTCTCTTAGTAGTGTGAACCTTGTCCAGACATCTGCAGGGTAGACAGGCCCAGCGCAGGCGGTGTTTGTTTAATAAAGAGCCAGAGAAGTAACTGCGATTGTACCAAATACAAAAAAAACCCTCTAACTAATAATAAGAGCAGCGGCGTGCTATTTGTTTTTAGGAAAATCGTAGCACATAACATCAGTGGTGAGTGGTGGACTGAAAGGGGCTTACAAAACTTCAATTAAGTATACCTGCACAAAAGGACTCTTCGGTGCCTTTCTGAACACTGTATTTTGAGTGAGGCTGCCATGCCCAGGAGGGAGAAGGGGCCATCACACGCTGTAACAAGAAGAAGGATAAACATGGTGCGATGGCCAAAAAAAAGATTCACTTAGTGAAATCCTCTCGAAGGGACCCCAGCATCCAAAGGAGGAACAATTATAGCAAAAGCACCAATAAAAAGGCAGCATTTCTGAATGGCACTTTAAATAGCGAATGGCAATGATGGGCGTGCCAAGAGCCCACGAGATACAAACGTCTTGCAGACAGCGCATGCGCGCGGCCTCGACTCGACGTAAGAAGTGGCCCACATTCGCAGATCGCAGCCTTTGCAATAAACTGCTTCGTTACTACCATGGAGTTAAGTGTTGGCAAACGTGCGGTAAGTAAAGTATTGTAAGGCTTATAGGGCCAGGATTGAAATTAAAAATTAACATTCTAATGCAAAAAATACCTTGGAAGCTCAGAATTATGAGAAATACTAGGGGCTCATGTTTCACTGCTTTTCTGTCTGTAAGTTTGCTGTGGATATTTTGATTAATGTCTGCCCGGAAACAGGAAGTGGTCAGACCCAGACCGCCTTTTACACTCGCCCAGGGCTTGTAGATGTTTATTTTTACAGTACCCAAAAAAGGCCCTCCAATCCTCAGAGACTGGGGAAAGCTGTATCTGTTTATTGTTGCTTTATTGCTAACATCACATGTCATTTCCTGTACAGGGAATGATGCTAGTGTGTGAAAGCAAAAATAAATAAAAACAATAGTGTGACTTTCCACAAATACATGCAGTTTGATATAGCATGAAACTGTCCCAGAGGCACTGGGGAGCTTTACACAAGCACCAGATAATATTTCAGATGCTCAGACTGATGTTCTGTTGGGCTAGTGTAATTAGTGATTTGCCCAGGATCACCGGGTGTTGAACTGACGCTGGGAATGAAACCCAGTTTTATAGCAGGCAAAGGAGAACAGCAAAGACGAATCTGCAAGGAAATGCCTGGTCCATGCAGGGGGAAACATCCTTTACAACGCAACTTTTACTCCGCACTACTATTACGACGCAGCTATTACAACGCAAGTCGTTACAACGACTTGCGCTGGAGGGCGCTGTTGGATAGGGAATAGTTTAATTTTCTATCCAACACCTTCCTTACTATCCACGGGGACTGGAGTTGGAATAGAAAATTAAACTATTCCACTATCCAGCGCCCCCCAACGCAAGTCGTTGTAACGATTTGCGTTGTAAAAACTGCGTTGTAATGGCATGCGGAGTAAAAGCATGCGTTGTGATGACATACATCCTAATGCAGGGGAGGGAAACAGAAATAAATGAAGAGCCCCCTTGCTGCCCCCCCCCCATCCTCTCTAGTCCTCTGTCCTGCTGGTGGCTTCCCACCAGCACTTCATTGAGGCCACTGTCACTCCTTCAGGGCGGCAGAGGGCAGACACACCTCCTGCTGTGACAGCCGGAGCAGCCCTTGCCATTCTGCCTCTGGCCTGGCCATGATGGGCACCAGGCCAGGCTCATTATATGTACGCAAAGGCCTTTGATGCTGTGCCCTGGAGGTGGAGACTGAGGCTGTGACGACCACCAAGGAACCGACCCACCAACGGGGCTCAGCCAAAGGCCCATTGGTAGGTGGTCGATTGCCTGCTGCACCAAAAAAACAAATGCCAAATTTAAGGGGGGTTAGGCCTCCTTTTGTTTCAGTCTCCTGGCTGGGAGCTGTCTGGAGCCTCACACCTAGATGCAAATGCAATGATGGGTAAACAAAGACACACAGCTTGTAATCACTTAAGTACTTACGAGAGACATGCTTTTGACTTTGTTCATAACTGTAAATTAGAGATATGCCTGCTCTGTGCAGGGTGTCAGAGCACTTTACATCAAACATACACATTATACATTGACAATAAATCATGTGTGTGTAAAATATAAATCAGTGTATCGGATGTGTTATAGAAAACCAGTGCCACTGGAATTTTGTGCCAGTTATGGATTCATTTATGTGGCGGGGTTTAATAAATTACGTGGCAAGAAAATACGAATTATGGGCCAGATGTAGGTAATCCAAATTTACCGATTCTAAAATACCGAATTTTACCGATTCGGTAATTCCCATTCATTCCTATGGGCCTGGAGGCCCATAGGAATGAATGGGAATTACCGATTCGGTAAATACCGATTCGGTAAAAGGTTGAACACATTCAAGGGTGGCAGGGTGTCACATTGACACCCTGTTGCACCCCTGAATCGTGCATGGGTGCACATGTGGCAGACATACATGCCCTAAGGGCATGTATGTCTGCCACATGGCACTGTTATAAATTGCAAAAAATTGCTTTTTTTAGTGTTTTCGATATTTACCACCAACTTGTAGTTGGTGGTAAATAACAAATCCTGAAATGGGAAAAACACTCATTTGAGTGCTCCCTACTTTAAGGATTCAGTAATTTACCGAATCGGTATTTTAAGAATTCGGTAATTTACCGATTCCTTAACTTACCGATTCAGTAAATTACCGAATCCTTAAATTAGGCCCCCTACATCTCAGATGCCTAATACCGGTCGGTAACGACCAAAATTCAGTCATTTCGGCCGTTGCCGACCGGTATTGGGCTACCGACATCTGGCCCTATGTGTCATAATGCAACAGATTTTGTGATAGCACCAGTTCATTGTTGTGTAATATTTACACATCTCAACACTTTCTGGACACAGGTTTCACCTTCTTAATACTAGTTTAGCCCCCAAATACAGCAGTATGCAACTGAAAGGTGAACAGTCAACCTATGCGGCTTGCCTTCCAGTGCACAGCAACACGCATTTTTTGTATCTTTTGATCCATTTCAGCTAGAATTGTTGTTGTTCAAATCTGCAAATTATGCAGCAGACGATGGATTATGTGGCAAATGTGGCAAATCCATAATGATGTGAAGCATGCAGTGGCAGCAGCACCACATAATTCCAGTGGGCCTGCATGAGACGGCGAGGGTTACAAGGTGTAGTAGCCAGCGATTATGTAAATGTGTGTGTCTCGTAAAGCGCACTGCTGCCCTGAGGCGTCGTGGCGCTGTAGACCGCTGGGGAACCCGTCCTGGTTTTCCCTGTGAGATGGTCCCTACTGGGTATCTCCAAGGTGAAACCAGGCATCCCCAGCGTCTGGGGGCCGTTGTGGAGATGAGGCAAGCTTAATGCCCAGAGTTGCCGAGTGTGATCCCTGGTTAGAGTAGGCACCGAGGCGAGAATTATCGAGTCCGCTGACCCTGGTCCACGACCCTGCCGCGTCAGGAATTGAACCCTGGTCCCGGGCCGTTCTCTGCTTCCGGGTCTGCCGCCTCTAACCAGTGAGCCACACCACTCCACCAAGTATGAACTGCAAATGACAGGATCTCTGTGCTAAAAGCAGCAAACCACTTACCTATCTATGTAAATTAAAAATCCGTCATCTGCACGTTACATCGTGTGCTTTGCAGGAGACACATTGACGCTTTATGATACTTTAATGCAAAACTAGGACTAGAGGAAACTCAGATCCCTCCAGCAAATGCGTCCCCTCCGGAGTCATTTTACCATTATTATTATTTCCTGAGATTTACTGGGCAGACAGAGATCTCTGCAGCGGGTGCATTTGCACCATAAGTTGTTTACAATGTAGACTTTGCAACCACTTAAGCAGAACAGACCTACTGCCACATTTCTTTTTGTTGACAATGCCTTTTTTTTTGGCCGAAATTAAAAAACAAAATAAAAAGTATAAATTGAGCCCCAGATTTTCAATTAGGGTTGCGTCACTTTTTTGGCACAACCTCAATGCAAGAAATATATGCCAGGTCTTAAGTTTTGATGTCAGTTTTTGTGATTTCACTTCCTGTGAGCTCATGCTTGTGATGTTCTTTCCTGTGATATCACTTCCTGTGATCCCACATGCAATGTCATGCTCATTGATGTCACGTGCTGTGATGTCACGCACCATGATGTGACTTGAATACTGCCTAACTTGGTTAGTCCCCCACTTCTTTTTTTGGGACTTGAGTCCCGCCTCTGAGCTGCCCTGACCTGTACCTGAGATTGGAACCCACGAGCTGCCGCGGCCTGTACCTGAGGTTGGAACCCACCGAGCTGCCGCGGCCTGTACCTGAGGTTGGAACCCACCGAGCTGCCGCGGCCTGTACCTGAGGTTGAAACCCACCGAGCTGCCGCGGCCTGTACCTGAGGTTGGAACCCACCGAGCTGCCGCGGCCTGTACCTGAGGTTGGAACCCACCGAGCTGCCGCGGCCTGTACCTGAGGTTGAAACCCACCGAGCTGCCGCGGCCTGTACCTGAGGTTGGAACCCACCGAGCTGCCCTGGCCTGTGCCGAGGCTGAAACACACAGAGCACGTGCTGAGGAGCGTCGCACCACTAAAAAAATGCCCCTTAGGGATAGAAAAAAAACATTTTATTTTTCCACACTCCGTCCTTGGCTTTCTGCTGTCTGCTCTTGCCAGTCAGGCAGCAGCAGAAAGCAGTGCCAGGCAGGGCACTTAGGTTTAAAGTGTGCATGTCTTTTTGGCCGGCCTTCTTGCAACGGCAAGCCGGACATGCGCAGTATGAACCTAGACAGCTGGGTTAGAGACAGCATGGGGCTCCGGTTTCCTTGGGCGCAACGAGAGAGGGTGCTCCATCCAATCCTGGCGCTGCTCTCATACAGCATGAGAGCAACGCCAGGATTGGTTACTGCAGTTTCCTGGAGCCTGCCTGCCCGGAGATCCGAGCGAGGAGGACGTTGCACATACAAGGTAAGTGGGATTATTTCTCACTTATATTTTTGTCCACGCCCACCACCCTCCTTACATGCCAGCCGCCACTGCGACCCAGCTTCCGTTGCCTGTACCCGAGAGTGAAACCCACCGAGCTGCCTTTGCCTGTACCGGAGGCTGAAACCCACCGAGCTGCCCTAGCTTGCAACTGAGATTGAAACCCCAGAGCTGCCCTTGCCTCTAACCGAGAGTGAAACCCACTGAGCTGCCCTTGTCTATACCCGAGAGTAAAACCCACTGAGCTGCCCTTGCCTATACCCGAGAGTGAAACCCACTGAGCTGCCCTTGCCTGTACCCGAGAGTAAAACCCACTGAGCTGCCCTTCCCTATACCCGAGAGTGAAACCCACTGAGCTGCCCTTGTCTATACCCGAGAGTAAAACCCACTGAGCTGCCCTTCCCTATACCCGAGAGTGAAACCCACTGAGCTGCCCTTCCCTATACCCGAGAGTGAAACCCACTGAGCTGCCCTTGCCTGTACCTGAGGTTGAAACCCATTGAGATGCTCTTGCCTGTACCCGAAGCTGAAACCCACCGACCTGCCAAGCAGGGGCCAGGGGCGGCTCTAGGCTCATGGCGGCCCTGGGCAGGGAGCGTAGGTAGGGGGCCCCGGAAGAGGGGGTCCGGGCGGGGCGGAGCCCCCCAGACAGGGGGGTCAGGATGTTTGGAAGTGGAACAGAGCCGGAGGCCGACAAATCCCTGCCCGGGCCGCCACACAAATATGTATCCATCCTCAGGGGATTATTATATTAAGGATATATCTTGGCGCGGTGGCCCCTGGGGTTTGACGGCCCTGTGCAGGTGCACAGCTTGCACATGCCTAAGGCCGCCCCTGCAGGGGCATGCGCAGCGCTGTGGACCCTCAGCACGTGGTCCTCTGTCCCTAGCTTAGAGAGCCTAGGGCAGAGGGACATGCTCTCCTGGGCAACCTTACACATTTGGCACTTCTGTGTCAGGCACCTCAGGTCACAGAAACACACTGCAGAGTGCAATGGTTTTCAGAGGTTGAGGGGGACTTGTGAGTTGTGAGCCCACAGGCCAACATTATGCTGTAGACAGATCACGTGGTGCACGAGGAGTCTGTGAAAGGATTGGTCACCAGAAAAAAAGTGCACGAGGTAGGCAGTAAAAAACATAGGGCCAGATTTGCTAACATTTTGCGTTAGGTTTATGCCAGTTTTTTAACGCAGCCCAGACGCAGAAGGTATTTCTGGATTTGCCATCTTCACAAAGCCCAATGTGCATGACTTTACGTGGCAAAGTAACGGTATGCAATGCCCTGCACTGCCTTGCTTTACTTTGCGCTAGAGAGGCGTTCCATGGGTGGAGCATGGGCGTGGCCATGCATTCACCATGCGTTTTGACGCAAATCTAGATTTACTGAAGTCAGAAAACCTTGGTTTGCCCAAAATGGTGCGCCTACCCAAGGCTGGGAAAACAAGGAGAAATACCTCAGTTTCTCCTTGTTCCTTCCTCTTTCTGTGTGAGCTGTTCCATGTGTGCAGAAAGAGGAATATGCCAGCAAGGTATCCCTTCTGATGCCCCCGGGTGATGCCTAAGTTGGCCAGGGGGTGGTGATGGACGGAGCATCTGAACCAATCAAACACTCATGGGCCCGGCTGAACTGTTCCCATGAGGCACAGGGTCAGACTGATTTGCATATGGCCATGTCTGAACTGGGGTGGCAGAGTGGGCTAAAGAACGGTGATGGATTAAACCCAGATCTCTTGACTGGGTGTGAGTGTTTGATTGGTTCTGATGCTCCGTCCATCACCACCCCCTTTTGTACCGCTTTTGGCCGCCATAAGTGTGGCAGGGTATGCTCAGACGTGAGTCCCTTGCTCACTTTGCCACTGGATTCAAGCAAGCCGGGCTGAACACGGCTGGAATGCCAGAAACCGGTCCTCGGAAGCTTGTTTCCGGTCCAGGGAAGGCATGGCCTGGCAGTTCGGGCTGGACTGTTCCCATGAGGCACAGGGTCAGACTGATTTGCATATAGCCATGTCTGAACTGGGGTGGCAGAGTGGGCTAAAGAACGGTGATGGATTAAACCCAGATCAGTTGACTGGGGGTGAGTGTTTGATTGGTTCAGATGCTCCGCCCATCAACACCCCCTTTTGCACCGCTAAGTTGGCCCGGGGGGCATGGGGCTGGGCAGTACGGGTAGGCGGGTGCTCTTCTTGCTGGTTGCAGAAGGGCTGCAGAAGATGCTCCCACCAGCATGATATGAGCACCAGGAGTCAGTCAGATGAGAATGTTGGCCTCTGAGGGTGTTGGGGGGGGGCACTAAATCCATCTCCCCACAGAGTGTGCCCCATTTAAAGCCCAGGAGGCCTGTTGAAAATTCGCTCAATGTCAAGCTTTGGTCATTAAGAGCAAAATGAGCCATACATGATGAAAATTGGCCATCGCAGGCTTGCGATTTGCTTCTTTGAGGATTTACCTGTTTGGAAAGAAAAATCAGAGATTGTCCCTCTGCTGATCCCCCTGAAAATACCCCTGGGGTGCAAAGCTGTGCAAGGAACATTTCATGTATTATTCAATCAAAGAGTTGTTGTAATGTGTGGGTTGTCACCTTGGGGTGTCTCTAGGCCCTAATCTCTTTGGTTGACGAGCCGTGTCTTCTTTCTGAATTCTTCAAGTGACGGACAGGTGCGTAGGTGAAGGGGGAGGTCCTTCCAGGAGACGGAACGACCACTGCAGCGGTTCCAGCGGATGTGGGGAGTGTTGGAAGGGGGCATTTGTGCACCTCCCTGTCTCATTTGGCCCTGGTGACACTGGCACAATATTGATTGGGACCTGATACCCCCCATCCCTGGACCCAGATGTGATGGGGAGAGAGGAGTGAGCAGCACTGTGCCCTGATCAATGTGCCCATGTCTGGGGGAGGAGAAGAGGGGGGCAAGCACTGTAGCATCCACACCCTGCTTGCATGGAGCAGGCAGAGAAAATGAATATTAGATTTGGCATCTGGGCGCCGCAGGTGCGATGGGGGCACCCACTGAAACAAAATAATGAAAGGAACACTGTGGCAGGAGGCTGCACAGCAAAGCCTGAAGAGAGGAGTAAGCAACTAATTTCGGATTCACTGCTCCTGGCAAAGATCACCCCATAATGCCCCATCATATCCTTAATTTACATACGTTTCTTGATCTGGGTAGGGGCACAACCAATGATTTGCCAATGTATTGTGGGGGGCTGCAGGACCTGCAGAAACCCCCAAAGAATGTCTTACAAACTCACTCCAAGGGGGATGTGTACAAGCAAGTGGCGGAGCATGTCATTAGCCTTCCTGGCTTAATCCCTCTCTCCGCCACTTTGGAAACGCAAGGCTGTACCATATTTGCAAGAATGTGGTGCAGCCTTTGGGAAACATCCTTTACAACGCGGATTTTACTCCGCGTGGCTTTTAGAACGCGTCCGTTACACCGCAAGTCTTAACCACGACTTGCGCTTGAGGGCGCTACAGGATTAAGAATAGTATATTTACTATTCCAACACCTTCCCTAGTGTCCACGGTGACTGGTGTTAGAATAGTAAATTATACTATTCTAAATCCGCACCCCCAACGCAAGTCATTGTAACGACTTGCGTTGTAAGGGACACGTTGTAAAGGAACGCGTTGTGACGGTACGCGTCGTACCGTCATACATCCGCAGCCTTGTGTTCCCCCTGCGATGGCACTAAGTTTAGCAACTTAGCGCCAACGCAGGCACACTTGTGCACTCTGCCCGCATCTGCTGAAGCAATATTGTTACAATAAATTAGAAGAGAACGAAATGCCAGCTTGAGTTGTCCATAATGACTTAGAATTAGCAGCTATACCTCCAGAACTTAAAGATTTCAATACATATGAGGCCATCCTTATTCAATCTGTGCACCGATTTCAGGCTATAATTCATATAGAGCCTAAAACAGGTAAGCGGCCTCCAAAAGATCTACAAAGAGTTTTAAAAGGAAGAGTTCTGCATTCACCTTTAGATTTTAAGAACAATGTTGAAACTGTTGGTGTAGAAAGAGAGAATACTGAACCTGCAGTCATTCTTGTTAATAGTGTACCCACAAAGAGTCGGAAAATGTGGGAAGAGTTAGTAGATGTGACGAAAGTCCAAAAGGCTACATTATATCTGGTGTAAACAATATTTACTATAGAAATGTAAATGTGGAAGAAGAAGAAATGAGTTTAGAAGATGAAACACACATTTCAAGTAGACAAAGAGAAGAAGTGGAGAACTTGAAAAGAAGAAATTTATAACATTATACTATATACCCTCTACATTCAAAAGAACTGATAGGAGATACTATTGAATTGTTCCAGATGACAAAAGCAAAAGGAACTCTCATGACTGTATGGGAAAAAAGTTTGGAAGCTCGTTTTTCACAGCTGTTCCCTACTGAAAAAGTTGGATGATATACGACTATACTCAGAAGAACCAAGATTTCGCCACTGTATTCCATATTTGTTTAATCTTTTATTTGAAAGTGATCTGTCTGCACTTTCATATGCAGTCAACGATATATTAAAAACAGTAACTAATCTTTCACATGTTTCTGCAAAGTAATTTATGGACAAAGTTGAAGAAAGAGACGAACATTTAGAATCACAGTTAATTGATTTGATGGCATGTCAACGTGGCACTAATGAATATTGGTATCGATGTCATTGGAAATTAAAATGTATGTTAAGGAACTTAGGAACCCCTACGTGGTTTGTTACACTTAGCTGTGCTGAGTACGCATGGGATGATTTACTGGATTTTGTACGAGAAGCAAATTCAAATATAGAAAAAACAGCTGGAGAACTATGTTCCCTGGATCCTGTAAATGTTTGCAGATATTTTAATCATAGGTTTGAAGCTATGATGTCTTTCATCTGTAATAAAAAATAATCCACCTATTGGCAAAGTTTTTGATTTCTTTTGGAGAAAGGAATACCAAGCTAGAGGTGCTCCTCATAAACATATGCTTTTATGGATCTAGGATGCACCGAAATTTGGAACTGATTTGGATGAGACTGTTTTATCTTTTATTGAGGACCATGTTACCTGTGCGATTCTGAATACAGGAGGAGAAAATATCTTAAGACAGCATGTTCTACGGTTTCAAAGGCTTTGCTAACGCGGGATTACTGGTTACTAATTATCTTACCAAATCCCAAACTATGTCGACTGAATCGTTGGTACCTGTCTTGGAGTAAAAGGTAATCTTCGCAATAAGTCAATCAATTTAAGAACTTACACCACTCTAAATGACCACTGACCAAAATTAAGTTTTAAAGATTTAATATAAAGTCAAAGATAACTGAAGATACAAACTTCTCAAAATGAGATTCAACAGGTAAATTGGTATCACTATAAACATGAACTTTTTGAATAGTCTGAGTCTGAAAAACAGAATAATAAGTACAAGCTCGAAAACCATCAGGGTTGCCAAAATGGATACAAGTTGCAACCTCAAAGTCATTACAGAAAAGAAAATTAAGGTTAGTCTGTCCCTACACTACACTAAGTGACATCCCTACTTAACAAGATCTTTACCCTCTAGGTGTCAGCCGTGGTGACTTCCTAAGAAGATCACGCACTTCTCTTTGTCTCTTCTCTGATAATGGGTCTCTCCTGATCAGCCTATCTGCCTACCCATCCGCTTCCTTAGGCTCCCAAAAACATCTGCTCTGCTCTCCTCCCGGGTCTCTTTCCCTAATACCAAATCACATTTCTGATAGGAACGCCCCTTGGGACGCCCCTCACGTGGTACATCTTTGCGCGGTAAACTCCATGATGGTACTCTTGAAGACCCTCGTTATAGTTGACCTTGGTTCCCAGGCTTCTTCTTCAGTGCGCTGATACCCCCTGAAATTCCTGGAAACTCCTACAGGCCTGCGCAAGGCGCCACTGAACAAAGTCCCTTTCATTCAAGCTGATTAGGACCCTCGCACCTGCATACAGCTCGTCCTGCAGTGGGCCTCAAATTCCAGACTCCCCCATATCTTTAGTCATAAAACACTCTCAAAGCTCGGTGCTGGACACCTCGCGACCTCTTCTCTAACGAGCACATGACGATTTACACGACATGACATTATCTCCTCTGGCCTACTTGATTTACATGCAGCAGGTCCCTGCACTCTTAAAACGTTAACTTGATTTAAACAGCAAACATTCTTAACTAGCATACGTTTCTAAAATAACACATCTATAAAGCATATACTTTTAACCCTAAGTTCAATAGTATATTTTGGAAGAACCATGTCAACCTTATCTCACATTAATTTAGCAGCACGTTCAGGTTTGCTGTGAATTGCCCTAAGGCCTACACATAATACTGGATTTTCAAAGTTACATTTAATTCGGACATGATTCTTTTAACATGAGAACATGAGGTTTTCACATATATTCCAACATTTCTACATTAATCTCACACCGTTATAATTATAGTTACTCTACTTAACATTCTATACATTTCACTACTGACTATAAACCACTCTGTATATTTCACTCCTGGATATAAAACACTCGTGTGCAAAACATGTTTAAACTAACTACGTGCTTGTAAATATGGCGTACTTATACATTTTTTCAAACTTGTGCTCTCTCAGTCCCCCCTTTGATGACCTTCAGGGGTCATCATCACCAAGACACTAAAAATGTAGAACCCTTCAAAGTGAAGACAGGGCAGTTCCACCTCTTTTCATACTCTCTAATGCTTTCAGACTCTTATATTGAGTGTCCTGCATCGCTGTCAACTCTTCTTCCTGTTTCTTCATAGCTCTCTGTAACCTATTTGCTCTATAACATTGATACAAACGCACCAATCCCCACAACGTGATTACACAAATCACTATTATGATGATGGGTTTCAATATGTACCAAACGATACCCTTTCCTAAGTTGGCAAACCAACTTCCAACTTTACCCATTCCATGACCTACTTTTTCCCACACATTTACCTTTGCCAGGTCCTCAATTTCGTAGTGTATGGCAGTGATGTTTTGTATATATTTCTCTAGAGGCTTTGAATTGTCTGGAATGTAAGTACAGCATTCCTGGACCTTCAAGGCCTTACAGACTCCTCCCTCTTTTGCTAACAGAACATCTAAAGCAAGTCGGTTCTGAAGAACCATCGCCCTAATCGATTGCATCTCCCCTTCTATCAGCATCAAGGATCTTGCAGTACTGGCAGATAGCCTATCTACGACTGTAGCTAACCTCCTGATCTTAATGTCATTCATTATCAATCCTAAGAAAGGGAATGCAGCACCTAGTACATCTCCAACTACCTCTGCTGCACCCAGCCCTCGCTTCCATCTAGTTGATATTTCTTTCTTAGGCGTGTCTAAATTCTCAACATGATATATTTTAGGGAAGACAACAGCCAGATAGCATGATCCGTACCAATTATCTGGTAACTTCACATAGGCATATCTTCCACATACAAAATATACATTTGGTATTGCTTGCATCCCTTTCATAAAGTTCTTAGAGTAATACTCCAATTGAAAGGCATGTTCACAATGGACTTGACCTACATAAAAGTTTTCATAATATGAGTAACTCCTGTGAATGCACAGTTTTCCCCGTTTATCCTTATCCAAAGCAATTGGACCAATACTACCTTTTCTTTGATGTGCCCTTTCCTCCTTGGTCCAATCTGTTTCCCATTGTCCTGACGCTTTCAAAATCTTCTGCCTCCTGTATCTAGTATCTACCTGTGCTATAAACTTTTTCTCAACTTCTGATATTTGACAAGTCAGATTGTTTCTTCGAGCATGTGAAGTATCTAACGTTTTCCATGGAATAAACCATTTGTGTAGTCTGTCTTCGCTTTTGTAGTAGTCCCATTTGTTCAAATGCTTGAAATTCGGAACCTCTGGCAATGTCGAGTCGAAATTCGAGAAATAATACTCGAATCCTTCTCGTCCATAAAACATGCTCAACAATAAACTGCACGTTATTCCATATGTCAACGGAAGATGATGGTATCTGATACCCTCCTCCACTGAAGCTGGTAATTGCATACAAACATAACAATCCTTTACTTCCATGGCATCAACATATTCATAAAGCAATTTAGCATAAGCATTTGACTTGTAATTTCCCTGTGATTCATCGGTGTGAAGCCTTTTTATTTCTGCATCTAACAATGCTTTGTCTTTCTCATTGATGTTTCCCTTCTCTTTAATAATGGTAGTTTTCGGTGTTGATACTCCCTTATCCTCCTTAACTGCGGTTTCATCCCCTTCGTGTCCCGCTAGGAATGAAACAGTTACCACTAAAATTATAAGAGAAACCACTACTCCTAAAAGTATAACAGCTATACATTTTGCCCTGCGGTTCGGGTTGCCAGCCTCCATGTTCTCAAACAGTGTAGTTTTTGACTTTCTTCCAGCATTCACTTCCTCTTCTTTTCAAACAAAGTCTTTCTCTCTTGCAATGTCTTTCTTTGAACACTTGGAAGCTTGACAATTTGTTTCCGCAAAACAGTTCAAAGTCCAGTAGAAAATAGACAACCCTAGCCCTTCTCCATCCACTAAAATGAAACCCCTATCACTTTTCTTCTTCCACTCGGCGCTAGGTTATCTTGCAACAAGTTTACAATTTCTTTTCAAAAGTCTTGTTTTCATCTAAAGTTATGTATGGCTCAAGGAGTGATACTACGTCTTCATAAATGTCCATCCGAAGTATCATTCCCTCAGGTTCTGGGCAGTTCGTACCACAACATGGAAAGTCAACTTTTTCTAGGATTATTCTCCTTATTTCGCTCAAGACAAGTGGACGGACAAAATTGAGAGTTAGCGTTTTTTCAATTTCCACTCCTGGTACTATCAGTTCTACATCCACAATTACAAAGGGGTCCGTTCTAATCAAGATCACTTTCTTCACCTTTCCAGTTCTGCGCCCCTTTGAAGACATTCACAATAAGGTATTAATCCACAACAATAAGCGCTCCTAGCATTTCTACTATTCGCTCAAGCATTTCTAAACGAAGAAGAGTTCCCTCCAATATTGGATATCGTGAACAGCAAACTGGAAACTCAACTGTCTCTAGAATCAATTTTCTTATTCCACTCAGGAGAGCAGGATGAACGATGTTGAGTGTCAGCAACCTTTCGGTCTCCGCTCCTGGTAGTAGAAACCTTATTTGCACTGTGATGATCGGGTCAGTTCTGATCAGTTCCACTTCCCTGATCCTCCCTGTTCTGTGTCTCCCAGACATCTGCAACGAGGTAGGTCCAGTCGGGAGTAGAGTATCTTCTACTAGGCACTCGCACCCTCCTTGATCTTCTAAGACCCTCCTCGGCTTGATCCTGGATATCTTCTTCTGGATCTGAGTCTTCGGATATAGGAGTAAGCGTTTCTTCCTGGGCCGACCTCAAACTTAGCCTTCTTCTCCTTGTTGGCCAAGTGGCAGCTCCAAGCCTTATTCTCCTATTTCTTGTCCTCCCACTTGGTTCTTGGTCGCTCCGATACGGATCTGAGTCTGAGTCGTATTCACTTCTGCTCTCTCCTTCAGTTGCGTCTTCTGTCTCACTGCCGTCCTGCCTTCGCTCTTCTTCTGAATCCGATGCGTTCCCAACTTCTTCCGACACCTCCTCAGCTGCCTCAATCCCTTCCTGCGACTCTTCTTCCACTTCCGGGCTTTCGTCTGGGATGGGAGCTGTTCCTTCTAGAGGTGCTGGAACTCTTCGAGTATGGGATGCATGGATCCAATTTGGCAGCCCCCCGCACTTCACCGCGGTGTTCGTTATCAGGATTACCTGAAAGGGCCCACGCCAGCGAACATCTAGGCAGTTCTTCCGGACGTGTTTTTTAACTAAGACCCAGTCCCCTGGGTTCAGGTCATGACACAGGTTCCTCGCTGCTGGAACTTCAGCCGCATGCACCTGAAGGGACACAGAATGGATGGCGTCAGACAGTCCTTTACAATAATCCAAGATCAGATCATCTGTAATATTCAATAGAGCAGTAGTTGGAACTGTAGGAAGTCTCATGGCCCTCCCCATCAGGATCTCGTGGGGAGAGAGACCTGTCCTCCTATCAGGTGTGCTGCGCATGCTCATGAGCACTAAAGGAAGAGCATCTGGCCAACTCAAGGATGTGGATGCCACTACTTTAGCCAATCTATTCTTCAAAGTGCCATTCACTTGTTCCACAATTCCTGAAGCTTCTGGTCGATAACTACAATGCAGCTTTTGATCGATATTCAGTGTGGAGCACAACATCTTCACTATTTCGCTGTTAAAATGTTTTCCTCTGTCAGATTCCAAAGAGGCAGGCACCCCGAAGCGCGGTATCAACTCCCTGAGCAACAATTTAGCCACTGTGAGTGTATCGCACCTACGTGTAGGGTACGCTTCAACCCATCTGGAAAATACGCATACAATCACCAACACATACCTAAGGCGATTGACTCTTGGCATTTCGATGAAATCTAGTTGCATTCTATTGAAAGGCCCCCCCGACCTCCCAATGTGACTCAGTGTGACTGGTGTTCGTTTGCCTACGTTCAGCTGTTGGCAAGTAACACATCGCTTACATACTGATTCTGCTGCTATTCTGAATTTCGGGCAATACCAAGTCTGCCTAAAAACTCTCATCATAGCATCCCTTCCTAGATGTACTGGACCATGTATTTCTCTCGCCATGGGATTAGCTAATTCTTCAGGTAACACAGCTCTCCCATCTGCTGAAACCCAAAAATCCATTTCACTTCGCACACAACCTGCTATTTCCCATGCCTTTTTCTCTGTTTCAGGTGCGTTCTCCTGCATTATTCTTAAATCCTCCCAAGTGTCCACAGTTTCTAACATCATACTTAATTCAGTCTTTTCTTCTGCACCTTCTATTTCCACCTTTGAGAAAGAATAACTTTGTTCCGCACAATAGCGTGCGACTTCATCAGCATATCTATTACCTTGTGACACAAAATCTGTATTCTTAGTATGAGCTACACACTTCACTACCGCGATGTCAACAGGACCTTGTAATGCTTCTATCAGCAATCGCACAAATTCTCCATTTCGAATGGGCGAACCAGAGGAGGTCATGTAACCCCTCTGAGACCACAACTGCCCGAAATCATGAACCACACCGAAACCATATTGGCTGTCCGTGTAGATGGTGACTCTCTTTCCATTTCCTGCTATGCAGGCACGAGTTAGGGCAATAATCTCTGCTACCTGTGCGGAATGTACTCCTTCCAGGCAAGCGGCTTCCACAACTCCAGTAATGGTACAAACAGCATAAGCTGCTCTCAACCGACCAGTATCGTCTCTTAAACATGAGCCATCAACAAAATAAATTTCATCGGGGTCAGACAATGGCTCATCCACAATATCTGGTCTGGGTTTCGTGCATAGTTCAGTCACATCAAGGCAATCGTGGTCTTCACATCCTTCGCCTTCTATTACCGTAGGTAATGGCATCAAAGTAGCAGGATTCAAGACAGAGCATCTCCTGAGAGTCACGTTTTCTGCGGCAAGTATAACTTGCTCGTAACGCGTGAGCCTGCTATTGGTCAGATGCTGCGTCTTCGTCCTGGTCATTAACAATTCAACTGAATGTGGTACATACACCACTACTGGATGTCCCATCACAATACTCTCGCTCCTTTCAATGCTGACACCCGTTGCAGCAACGGATTTGAGACATCCGGGCAACGCTGCGGCTACTGGATCTAATGTAGCCGAAAAGTATGCAACTGGTCTACGGGCATTACCGTGGGTCTGTGCCAAGACTGACAAAGCACATCCCTCTCTCTCACAGCAATAGAGTGAAAATGACTTTTCGTAATCTGGCATTCCCAGAGCCGGAGCACGACATAAATCGTCTCTCAGCTGTAAAAACGCCACCAAACATTCTTCATCCCATGGTACCGGATCACTCACCTCCTTGTGCGTCAGTTTCTGTAAGGGCTTTGCTTTCAGTGAAAAGTTAACTATCCACTGTCGGCAGTAACCCACCATTCCTAGGAACATTCTAACCTCTCTCTGAGTTGTAGGCGCATTCATTTTCATTATCGCCTCAATCCTCTCCGGGGACACCTTACGTTTCCCTTTTTCTAACCTGTGCCCTAGATACTGTACCTCTGTCAGACAGTACTGCAACTTGCTCGGAGATACCTTATGTCCATTCTCAGCTAAATGATTCAGTAAGGCAATTGAATCTACTTTACAAGCTTCCTCTGTCTCTGACGCAACAAGTAGGTCATCTATGTACTGTACCAGAACCGAATTCTGTGGCAGTACTAGATTCTCAAGATTCTTCTTCAGCAACTGATTAAAGATGGATGGGCTATCTGTGAATCCTTGTGGGATTCGACACCATGTTAAAACGCGATCTTCCATTTTAAAAGCGAAAAGGTACCTGCTCTCTTCATCCAATGGGATTGAAAAGAAAGCCTGACAAAGATCTATCACTGTGAACCATTCTGCTTGACATGGTATTTGAAACAATATCACTGATGGATTCGGTACCACGGGACAACATGAAACGACTATGTTGTTAATTTTTCGTAAATCCTGAACTATCCTAAACTTCCCACTAGGTTTCTGCAAACCCATAATCGGGGAGTTACAAGGACTGCCCACGATTTCCTTCAGTATTCCCTGCTGTATCATTGACTCGATCACAGGTTTTATTCCCGCAATCGTTTCCTGGGACAATTTGTATTGAGGCGTTCTTGGAAACTCAACATTTGGTTTTACCAATATTTTTACCGGTTCTACCCCTTTAATCAATCCTATATCTTCCCCTGTGAAATCCCACACCTCTGACGCCACTGCATCTCTTAAATCTTGGGGAAGATCTTCTACAGTCAGAGTAGGATATAGTTCTAAACAGAATTTTGAATTGGCCACCTTAAAGGTAGCATCATCGTCGGTAGTCTGTACCTCCACTCCTTGTGGGGTGCAGTATATGGTGCAGTTCAATTTGCACAACAAATCCCTTCCTAACAGACATACCGGACTCGAGTCACAAACCACAAACTGATGTTCGTTCATGTGGTTTCCAATTTTCACAGACACTGGTTCTGTCAAGGGACTAGTCATTCTTTTATTTGCGACTCCTACCACTTGAATTGTTTCCCCTGACATTGGCAAGTCTGGAACTACCGCTGATCTCAGAGTTGATCGGGTAGCCCCAGTATCCACCAAGAATGTTGTGGGACACCCTGCCACCTCTGCCTCAACAAATGGCCCTCTCTGATCCACTTCTAGGACTGCCCCGAGGGTACAATCCTCTTCACTGCTCACCCGTTGTCCTGTCAATGGGTCAATGTAATAAAATTTTTCTTCCTCGATAAACAGAGGCATCTGTTTAAAGACCTTTCCCCCAGCTGCTATCTTCGGTGGCTGTGGGAATTGGGCCCGTGGAGCCGAAGTCCCCCCTTTGGCCACCTTACTACTTGGGACTGTCACCTTTTGCACTGGGTCTTCTTGGACCTGTTCTTCTACTTCTAGCTCTCCATTTTCAGGGTTAAAGGGACACTCGCGTCGCCAATGCCCCACCTGGTGACACTGATGACACTTTGTCGTTTTCTTTAGAGTGGCAAAGTCTATCCTAGGTCTCTGCCCTTCTTCATTATCTTTGCTCTGACCATTTGGTTTTCGTCCCATCCCCTGCTTCTGCTGGCCACCCTTCCCAGCGGACTGCATTTGCACCACCATCAATTTCTCCTTTAGATTCTTGGCTTTAGAATCTATCTCGTCACTGCAGTACCTCGCATATCGTAAAATCTCATCTAGTGGTTTGTTCTGCCAACAGATTAAATGTTGCTGTATCATCAAACAAATATCAGGTCTCAACCCCAAGACAAACTTTGACACAAACTGCCCTATATCTTTGGGATCCATTACATCTAGTCCACTGTATTGCTTGAATGTTTTCAATAATCTTTCATAAAACTCGTGAACTGTCTCCTTGGGTTCCTGCCTTGTTCGGTCTATTTTTACCCAATCTATGTCCTGTGGTGGTACCTTATCTTTCAGCCATGCTATTACCCTTTCATACTTTCGCATGACAATCTCAGACGGTCCATTAGTCCGAGCATCCCTCACTGGTTCAGCATTTGGCCATTCGACACTAGTCTTACAAGGGGTCCACAGATCAGATGGGACCACGATGTCAAACAACGTGTTCAAATCAATCCACAATACTTTCGAGATTTTGACAAACCTCTCTACCTGTTTATACCATTCGACTGGATTGTCCCGCAACTTCGGAAATGAGTTGGTAAATGCAGCTAAATCTCCTCTACTCCAGGGCACATGTACATAATTTCCGTTTGATATTTCTCGCAAAGGGAATGCCTCCATCTGCATTACCCTTCCCTCAGGGGTCATCACATTTGTACTTCGCCTAACTGTGCCCTTTTTCGACCACCTTTCTTCCCATTTATCCAGTTCCCTCCACACTCTTATCCCTGTTACCAGCTCTCTTATGTGTGTTTTTAATCCAGTAGTTCTCTTCTCATCTAGATCTTGGTCTGCGTACTGTAATCTGTGGTTACTCTGCAATGCCCTTGTCCTAGACAAATCCACGGCATATCTATCTGCCAAATCAGTCAGTTTCTCGTGAAACGCTCTAGCTTTCCTAGTAATATCCTTTGCCATGAACAATAACTCATCCTGTTCATACAATTCTATCCTTTCCAAAGGCAATGTTCCATCTATTATTTCATCAACATCTGATTTTAAACTGGTAACATCAAGCCTTTTTGCCTTAATTTCAGCTTTCAAGACACTCAATTTAGCTCCTCCATCCGCATCTCTCCCATCCCAGCTCCGAGATCTACGTTTAGGTATTGGTGAATTATAGGGAGTCCTCCCCTGTTCCCATCTCTCTAGATCCCATGCCTTTCCATCTTCTCGGGGTGGGTGGTGAAACACTCCTTCATGCCTCATAGCCCCTCTCTCCCCATCCGGGCTAGTTTCACGGGATGCAGGGTAAGATGTTCCATTACTCCCTCTTTCTTCCCTACTTCCCTGTGATTCCTGATTATTCGAGGCGTGGCGGGACCTATCGCTGTTCTCCTTTCTCCAATGTTGAACGTCTTCCCCGAGTGTATGATGAAGGCACCTAAACCTATTCTGAAAAGCCCGTACCGCCTCATCTCCTCCTTTCCCCCAGAGACGGGACATTTCCTCACATTCTACAATCCTAGTATTCTGTTCCGGTTGTTCTCTCTGATTTGTAGGACATGCATCCCCTCTATTCTCTTGACTTTGGCCTTCCCGGCCCTGACTGCTTTCGCTGGCCCCACAATGAGATACTGTCCCATTACCCCTGCTTTCCCACTCTGGTTCCATTCTTGTCCTGTTACTCGGGGATACTATGGACCCGTCCCATTCCCTCAAATCAGCTCTTAACTCTGAAAAAGATCTTGGCCGCGGTCCCCTTAGATCCATTGGTCCTCTCGGACCTCCCTGTTCTGAATTGGGACCGACAGTTGTGTCTAATGGGGTGTTCCATGTTACTGATCCTGGCAATTGTTTCCATGCATTTGTCACATTATTCCTCCTTTCCATCTCAATCCTTTCCCTATCCAATTGCCTTTGTTGTTCCCCTCTATCTCTCTCAGAATTATAGATCGAAACTATGGGTCCTATGGTAACAGGCACTTGAAGAGCGTCTGGCAATCCCACAGACTCAACCCTTTCTGTGGTTGGCGTTTTCTGCACCACAAACCTTCCCACTACACTCTGAACAGTGTTGTTTGGAGGTGTTTCTCCACTTTTGATAGGTGTCCATTCCGATATAGGGAGTGGTGTATATCCCTCTATGTCATTCCCATCTTCCCTTGCGAGCCCTCTATCTTCTATCAACTCCACTCTCGGAGGTGGTCTATCCATTAACAATCTGTTTATCAGATTGTCCTCCGACTCGCTTTCCTCGTCTTCTTCCATGAGGTTTCCTCCTCCTGACACCTCCCTCATCGGATACATTTTCTCCACCTCGATAGTCTGTACCCTCCAACGCTTTTCCTCCTCATCCCATTTGGAATCTCGCACTGCCCTTACCGATCGCGTCAGTCTTTGTTGACGCCTGTTCAAATTTCGGTCGTGTGCAGCCTTAATCCATGCATTAAGAGCCTCAAACTGTGTTGGTCTGGGCGGGGGTTTCAATGAGGACATGGTTGCTTTTAGCCGATGTAACACCTCTAACTTAAACGTCCCGTACCTCGGGAACTGCATTTCCTCATTCCCTTCCGTAAGCTTATTCCAAGCCCCAATCCACAATATCGTATGCAGCCCCACATTCGTTGCCATATAATGAGCTGGTGTACCCTCCGGCGGAGCCTCTTCCCCGTAATAATGTTCACTTCGTTTACGTTTAAAAATCCCTTTCAAACACTTAAAACACTTCATGATTTCTCTTTTCTCCGCGTTCGTTTACTTCCTGATGACACTCCACCAATCTCAGCACCGTTCTCACTAACTGGCCTATCCGTACGCGACTTTCCTCCGATGTCACTCTAGCCGCCCAACCAGAGCGCGGCTCTAGCTAACGTCACACCAACCGCTCAATCAGAGCGCGGCTCTAGCCGACGTCACCCGTCCCCCTTCGCAGCAGTTCCCCTCCTTTCTCAGCTCGTCTCCTCGGTCATGCACGCATCCCATTCATACTCTGAAAAATGATTACTTCCGTCCAAGCGATCACCTTTCTTGACTGTACGCCCACAGTCTTTCTGTAGTTGTCACCTTAACTTGGCAAAATGTCTTTCCGTTTACTTCCAGACAATCGCCTTCTCCGATAGGTTACTCACACGCAGTAACTTTCGACCAGCGTCCGTTACTCATACACTCACTCTTACACTCCCCCTATCTTGGATCCACGGCGGTCAATGGTACCTCGTGACCTCCGTACTATGGTCGACAACTACCCTGGATGTTCGATACACCCAAAACCACTTAAGCTCTGGCCTGAACTTAAGATTTCACCAGTTCACCCGTTTACCAGGTTACCAGCTTACCAGGTTGCGCGCGCTCACAACCTTCTCTCATTCACACTACAGGCATTCAACTCCGCAAGACATTACAATACAAATACAACACAAAACACCGCAATCTGTTCACGCATGACCCTTTTTATACTCACTCTCCGATACTGCTGCTTTTCTCGCACCGTCTGCACCTTTCGGCACACGATTCTTCCGCTGCTCGTCTCTCGACGTCTCGGGCCTTGGGGTAAACTAACCTCTCTAGATTACCTTCCTCAAGAAGATAACCATCCTCACTCTGCTACCAACTGCTAACGCGGGATTACTGGTTACTAATTATCTTACCAAATCCCAAACTATGTCGACTGAATCGTTGGTACCTGTCTTGGAGTAAAAGGTAATCTTCGCAATAAGTCAATCAATTTAAGAACTTACACCACTCTAAATGACCACTGACCAAAATTAAGTTTTAAAGATTTAATATAAAGTCAAAGATAACTGAAGATACAAACTTCTCAAAATGAGATTCAACAGGTAAATTGGTATCACTATAAACATGAACTTTTTGAATAGTCTGAGTCTGAAAAACAGAATAATAAGTACAAGCTCGAAAACCATCAGGGTTGCCAAAATGGATACAAGTTGCAACCTCAAAGTCATTACAGAGAAGAAAATTAAGGTTAGTCTGTCCCTACACTACACTAAGTGACATCCCTACTTAACAAGATCTTTACCCTCTAGGTGTCAGCCGTGGTGACTTCCTAAGAAGATCACGCACTTCTCTTTGTCTCTTCTCTGATAATGGGTCTCTCCTGATCAGCCTATCTGCCTACCCATCCGCTTCCTTAGGCTCCCAAAAACATCTGCTCTGCTCTCCTCCCGGGTCTCTTTCCCTAATACCAAATCACATTTCTGATAGGAACGCCCCTTGGGACGCCCCTCACGTGGTACATCTTTGCGCGGTAAACTCCATGATGGTACTCTTGAAGACCCTCGTTATAGTTGACCTTGGTTCCCAGGCTTCTTCTTCAGTGCGCTGATACCCCCTGAAATTCCTGGAAACTCCTACAGGCCTGCGCAAGGCGCCACTGAACAAAGTCCCTTTCATTCGAGCTGATTAGGACCCTCGCACCTGCATACAGCTCGTCCTGCAGTGGGCCTCAAATTCCAGACTCCCCCATATCTTTAGTCATAAAACACTCTCAAAGCTCGGTGCTGGACACCTCGCGACCTCTTCTCTAACGAGCACATGACGATTTACACGACATGACATTATCTCCTCTGGCCTACTTGATTTACATGCAGCAGGTCCCTGCACTCTTAAAACGTTAACTTGATTTAAACAGCAAACATTCTTAACTAGCATACGTTTCTAAAATAACACATCTATAAAGCATATACTTTTAACCCTAAGTTCAATAGTACATTTTGGAAGAACCATGTCAACCTTATCTCACATTAATTTAGCAGCACGTTCAGGTTTGCTGTGAATTGCCCTAAGGCCTACACATAATACTGGATTTTCAAAGTTACATTTAATTCGGACATGATTCTTTTAACATGAGAACATGAGGTTTTCACATATATTCCAACATTTCTACATTAATCTCACACCGTTATAATTATAGTTACTCTACTTAACATTCTATACATTTCACTACTGACTATAAACCACTCTGTATATTTCACTCCTGGATATAAAACACTCGTGTGCAAAACATGTTTAAACTAACTACGTGCTTGTAAATATGGCGTACTTATACATTTTTTCAAACTTGTGCTCTCTCAGCTTCGTATGTGGGAAATATTGCAGATGGAAATATAAATTGAAGGATACATTTTACACAAAATGTCGATTTGGTTTTCCACGTCCAGTAATTTCCAAAGGAAGAGTGCACAGTTTTATGTCAGCAGTGAGGCATACTATCGCTCGAAAATCACCCAAAAATACTTATAATATAAAAAGAACGGAAGAATTGAAGTACATTAATGATTACAATCCGGTGATTTTGAAAATGTGGAATGCAAATATGGACATACAATATGTTGTAGATAACTCAATTGCAGTTGCTCGCTAGGTCACATCATATATTACCAAATATGAAAAGACAGAATTGAAAGAAATGTGGGAGGACATTTCACAGGAGAAGACACTTAGCAAAAAATTGTATAGCTTCAGCTTGAAGATTCTCTTACATCGAGAAATTGGATCGTATGAATGTTCAGATTGATTGAAATCTGCAAGTTTATATCCAAAGTCAAGAGGAATCATCTGGATAAGTGTAGGTCTTGCTGCAACTCGAAATTGAGTTTTGAAATCTGTACAAGAAATTGAATACTTGGCACTTAATGAACCGGAAAGTACAGATATTCTGAAAACAAATATGTTGGATACGTACTATCCAAATAGAAATCCATACATGGAAAAGATAGGTCCATATGAAATACTGCAACATTATAGTTTTAACATTTTTTTTACAGAAAATTTAAATGAAGGAAAATACCTTGTAATTGGATCTGAAGGATGTTTGGTAAAGCATGCCAAAGTAAATCTGATTAATCACTGGACACTAAGTTGTGATACTCCAGATAAAAGAGAGTTTTTCTATTTAGCTCTTCTGCAACTCTTCAAACCTTGGCGGACTGAAATGGAATTACTTGGAGATTGTGACTGCTATGAAGATTCTTTCAATGCATGTAAAATATAGCATTGAATGTATCATTTTTCCAAATTATCTCCAAATTTTGAATGAAGAGATTAATCAAGAAAGAACAATGGCAGCTGAAATAGCTAGAGATGGTTCTCAAGATAGTAAGAGTTCTGCTCCACAAAGTCAAGATCCACTAGGAGAAGCCATACTTGAAAAAGAAGCGGCAATAGGAATGAGTGAAGTGGAAACGGTGATGCAGCAAGCACAACAGGACAATATTGATTTGGAAAATTTAGAGGAACATCTGAATACTGAACAGAAAGAAATATATCACCAAGTTACACAACAGATACAACATGGATTACTGCATGAAAAGAATGATTGCCAATGTACATCTTTTAGGCCTATTCTTATGTACATCAGTGGACAAGCTGGAACGTGGAAAAGTTTCTTGATTACAGGTTTGTCAAGTTATCTACAGAAAACAACGGATTCCCATTTGTCTTGTGTTGTAACTGTTCAAACTGGGTTAGCAGCACACAACATTAAAGGGATTACATTACATCGTCTACTTATGTTACCAGTAGAACATGAAAATAAGTTGGAATATCACAAGCTATCTGGAGGAGCTTGTTTCAAAGATTCAAGAGTACTGAAGGAAATGAAACTTCTGGTAATTGACGAAGTAAGTATGGTCTCAAACTTAATGCTTGCATTTGTACATTTGAGGTTGCAGTACATTTTAAAAACAAATTACGATGTTTTATTTGGAGGAAAACATGTCATTTTATTTGGTGATCAACTACAACTCACACCTGTGAAAGGCCAAACGGTTTTTAAGACCCTTCTTCATGAAGACAATAAAAAACCATTGGGAAGTATTGGAAATGTGAACACTTGCACTTATTTTGAATATCAGGAACTTATTAAGAACATGTGACAAGCAAATGATGAAGATTATGCAAACATTCTTAAAAATATTAGAATTGGTGTCTTAACAAAGGATGGAAAAATATTTTAGAAAGTCGGCTACTAAGAAACTTGTTTCCAAAAGAAAATATTGCACCTGAAACAATCTACCCAAGAATTGCAGAAAATAAATCTATATTGCAACACTGAAAGAATGCTCTACATTCAATGAAGAACTGTTGAAACTGGAGAATGAGCCGATAATGAAAGTGGTAGCAATTGATAAAATAGAACATGAAGGAGTAACTATTCTTTTGTCAGAGAAATTACAGTTAAAATTAGACTCGTTGGAAAAATCAATATCTAAGACTGCTGGTTTGGAAAAGACCTTATATGTATCTGTAAACTGCCGGGTAATATTACGGTGTAATTTAGATGTTGAGTAAGGTTTAGGAAATGGAGCAATGGGGAAAGTTGTTGACTTTGTTAATTATGCAAATAGAGATGCGATTGAATTTTTGAAGATTACATTTGATCAGATTGAAGAGGTGAAACAGATTGCATATTGTTCTGTTCGTTTCTTGCTTGTAAAATATGTGTATGTTCGTAGAAAACAGTTTCCTGTCTGTTTAGCATATGCAGTGACCATTCATAAATCTCAAGGTGTAGACAATGCTTTGGTAAATATTGGAAGTTCTGTGTTTAACGAGGGTATGGCATATGTTGCATTGTCTCGAGTAAGAACGTTATCTGGATTGTATTTGATTGATTTTGATGGACAAAAGGTTATTGCAGATGTAAATTGTGTAACAGAGTACAATAGGTTAAGAAGACTCTATGCTCCTAGCTTAGGTGAATATCCTATTTATGAAAAACGTTTGATATGTCCAAAACAAAAATATGATAAACATATTACTGAGATTGCAAAGAAAAAAAGAATTGAAAATAATGATGATGTTATGCGGGGGTCAGGCACTGCGCACCACTCGCTAACCAAACGTGCATCCTTCACAACTTTGCCAATATGTCGGCTTGACTCCGCGCACCCAGTGAGATAGGTACACGATGGGTACGCGATTCCACTTTCTTCTAAATATAAAAATTAATATGTAAGAAGACAGAAGAAATAATATACTGTTAGTAACAAAATAAAATATCAAAATATTTTAGGATATTAAACTTACAAAATATCACTAAAAAATTTAAAAATTACTGAACAAACCATAGGTTTAATTAACATTTTATTTAAAAATTATCATTTACAAAACCTTTGAAATTCACTGAAAAAAACATAGGTTTCAGGTACGTTATAGTTAGAAATTATCATTTAAAAAACCATAGAAATTCCCTGAAAAAAACCATAGGTTTCAGGGATGTTATAGTTAGAAATTAGCATTTAAAAAACCTTAGAAATGCACTGAAAAAAACACAGGTTTCAGGGTAGTTATAGTTAGTTGGACATTTCACTTGTACAAAACCATAGAAATTCAGCCGTTATAGTTAGTAAACCTAACTATAACTCACGACCCCGCAATGCACTGCTGATGGAGTCACATATTATATCACTCATGACATGCTCAGTGACATCACTGATGACATCAATGATGCCATCTCAAATGACATCACTGATGACATCACTGATTACATCATCCAGTGAATGTGTGTTTCTGTAAAGTATAAAACTATGTTTTACATATATATATGCCAAGGTGTATTGAAGTATGAGGGGTGTATGAGTGTCTGAGTGTCTGAATGGATGATTTAGTAGATGTGTGACTGACTGTATAAGTGAGTGATTAAATGAGTCTTACGGAATGCATGGGTTAGAGACTAAACTGTGTGAATGTCTTTATTAGTCTGTTAGTTGGTGTGTAAGTGGCTGAATGGCTTGGTGAGTAGATACATGAGTGATTAAAAATATATATATATCCATAGGAAAACGTTCCAGTAAGCGCGCTCTCAGGGTGTAAAAACACTCAAACCAGGTAGAAGAAATGCAAACTGGTTATTGCACTATGCGTTTCAGCTGCCCCACAGTCTTGGTCACGTGTAACGAGCACACCCAATAGGTGCCTTAACCTCTTCGACGCTCATGGCGAGCTGAGCTCGTCAAGAGCCACGGCGCTCCGGTGCTCATGACAAGCTCAGCTCGTCATGGCCCGTGGAATGCTCAGGTGTGGGGAGAATTCCCCCGCTGTGCTGAGCGTTCCACGGGAGCCAATACACCTGTGACGAGCTCAGCTCGTTATGAGCACCGGAGCGCCGTAGCTCATGACGAGCTCAGCTCGTCATGAGCATGGGGGCGCTGTGCATGCCCCCCTCCCCCCCAGCACAGCGGGGGAATAACCCCCGCAGCGAAGGGGTTAAGAAAAAATGGTAGAGACAAATGATGGTCGCATACTCCAAAAGTTCACAGATTGGCCATATTGGAATGGGTACACAATTGTAAAAAATCATATGTGCTCATGGCATTACAAATTTAACCATAACATTTCAAATAAAATGACAGATTAAAAAAGCCTATGCCAGGCCAAAAAATGAACAGCAAACAAATATACATATTTGCATAGTCGCGTAATCAAATGTTCATGGATCGGCCGTATTGGATTGGATACACAATAGGACGAAATCATATGTGATCATGGCATTTCAAATGTGGATTTTTCAAGTGTCATAACAAGGTGAGAATGTCTATGCCAAGGCAAACAATAAATAGCAAGCAAACATATAAATGGACATGCACTTCTCCTAGACTCAAATGAGCAGAAGCGCACTGACATGGCAATTCATGCTAAATGAAACGGAAAAATGAATA
This sequence comes from Lissotriton helveticus, assembly GCF_964261635.1. Classification (NCBI taxonomy): domain Eukaryota; kingdom Metazoa; phylum Chordata; class Amphibia; order Caudata; family Salamandridae; genus Lissotriton; species Lissotriton helveticus. The sequence continues at coordinate 9,702,382 of NC_136069.1, read as the reverse complement.
ATGTCGTAATCCAAAAGCTGGTGACCCAGCAAGCACCCATTATTGATCTGAGCAGTATTGACATAGTGTCTGATGTATCACAACCATATGGAAAAACGGACAAACTTAGACGGGCAAGGGAACATCAGAAAATAAGACACATGGAAATTCCAGAAAGTAAAACAAATTCCTACTGGATATTCGGTATACGAACAAATAAATCCAGTGCCTACATATCAGATAGTGCCATGCTACTAGTACCAGGGCGAGAAACCGCAGCATACAAGACCACTAGTAATGGCATAGTGCCTGACTGGTCCATCAAACTGCATTTATTTTTTGTTTTTATTTATTTATTTATTTTTTCAATTTTTTATTGAGCAGAACGTGGTTAAGGTACAATTCATGAATGAACAATTTGAGCAATGGAAATGAATACAAGTTTAAATTTTTTTTAAAAAAAAGCTTTTTCTAATAGAGTAACGCTAAAGTAAAACATGATAGAAAACCAAGTCTGCATTTAAAGTGAGAAAATTCTCTAAACAAGTGCAGTACGTAGGTGCTTGTCTGCGGCCTCCTTGTGGCCAAAGTCCCTAATATTACCGAAACGAGGATGGAAACAGTGTGTAAATAAGAGTAGGCAGAGCCCTGCCTACCCACCAAAAAGGGACATCAGACCATAGTACTCCAGACCGTGCAAATACATTTTTAGTTGAGTGATGATCCTGCAGTGATAATGAAGAAAAGGATAGGGGACCCGTGATGGTGGTGCCAGGTGGGTGGGTCCCTTCCTTTCCTCCTGCAAAAAAAACAAAACAAAAAAATAGTGATTAACAACATACTAGTATATCATAGTAACGATACTTATAGTAAGAACATACTCAAAAGTTCAGTTTCGAATGCACTCTATGTGGAAGCGATGTAAAAGGATACAAAAAAGATATAGAGAAAGGATATAGAAAAGAAGCTGAGTCTATTCATCCCTAAGATGTAAAGCAAGTTCCTCGTCTTGGTTGAGTCCTCCTGGAATCTTTGTTTGAAAGTCTACAATGTACTGTGACTCTCTTTTCCTCAATATTAAAACACTGTCCCCTCTTCTGGGATCACTACTGATCTGCTCAAGTGCAAAGTAACTCAGTTGGGTGGGATCAGAGAAGTGTTTGTCAAAGTAGTGGCGGGCCACTGGGTACATGGGGTCCCTATTGCAGATGGCCCTCCAGTATTTATTTTTTTACCATTAAGGTGGTGAAGCCTATATACCATAGTTTGCACGGACACTCAATTATGTACACAACAAACGTGGTACTGCAGATTAGAAACTGAGTGTTTGGTCTTATGTGCGAGTTCCTTACGGAACACACTGTTCCTGCAGGCCTTACAGTGACCGCATGGAAAGAAACCTTGGGACCATGTTCGTTCCTAATCGTCTGTACTGTAATTTCACTGTGTACTAGCCTGTCCCTGATGTTCCTACAGCGTCTGTACGTGATGTTCGGTCTCTTTTGAATGCTGTCCCTGATGGTGCTGTCACACTTGAGAACTTTCCAATTTTTGGCTAAGATCCTCTTGACATCATCAGCATTGTATGTCAAGATGATCCTAGTTCTTTCTTACACGGAATCACCCTCAGAAGGTTTATTGTCAGAGAGGGTCTGTATTCTGATAACACCATCAGCCCTGTCCCGTGCCTTTTAAGAACCCAATTGGGCTATTCTCGTACCTTAAATCTGTCAATCATGCCTTTGCTTTAGGCATGGGTGGAATTTGCGAAACTGACTTTCGCAAATTATCACGAAATTGCTCGAAATCTCCCCGAGCACGCAGAACTTTCGCGAAGATGTGGAGATTGCTTTTCCCACCCGTTCGCGATGTGTTTTTGCGTTTTCATGGGGAAATGTATCTCTAACTTGCCCATGCTGTCGCTAATGGGTGTGGCAATCTTGCTTGCGATGCTTATTTCCCGATCCGGGTCGAATGACATGTTCGCGATTGCAAACTCTCACGGGATAACGCGACCGGCTATCAACAATCCAACATCTCATGGCACACGCAAACGGATAGGAAAACTCGTTGGCGAACGCAGGGATCCGGTAAGTCACTTCCGCGTGTGCGAGAACGCATTTTTAAAGCGCGCACAAGAAAATACTTCCGTTTCACGGCAGATTGTGAAAGTTTTGACATTTTCGCACTCTCCGCAGAATGTGAAAATGTCAACATATCGCAAATTCCGCAAGCGGAACGAAATTTACGTCCAGGCTTACTTTGCACTGTTACTGTTTCTTTTTGCCCTCAACTGTTCGCCAAAGAGTATACTCCACTTGAGAGCCTCTGGGTGGATGCTGAGGGCATGCAGAACACTATTGCCCGCGGTGGGTTTGCTGAACAATGCTATGTGGATTTTGTTCTGCTTGATAACAAGTCTGACGTCCAGGTATTCAGCCCCCTGCTTTTCGCTACTGAAGGGGGGCAACCCCAGCCCCTCCACCGCATCTGGCTTCACTGGTAGCACCCGTCCCCTGCCGCCCCTGACACGGGTCCACAGGCAGCGGCCCTCCCCTGAGTGCACACCCCATGTGTTGTGTGCCAGGATACTGGCACCCACTCTGCTACACAAAAACCACATTGCTGTATAATTCCCCACTCACCCCACAGGGTGACAGAACGAGTTAGGTGCTCGCTGCTGATAAATGTGGTGTTTTGAATGCCACAAATTCAAATCTCCTCAGGGCCAACTCTGCCCTCCATTCCTGCCTTGGCGCTTCCAGCAAAAAACTGAGGGGCGGCTTTAGTCGCTCACCGGGCAGGAGCGAGCCAGGGTGGGAGTCCTTTGTTTGTTCTGCCTCCAAAGCAGGCCATGACGTCATCAGGAGGTGCCCGGGACAGGACATTTAAGGCATCATGAGGCAAGAGATTGGCCTCTTTTCCTCTCCACCGCGCTCCAGCACACCGAATCACAACAAACCCACCCCTGGAGTAAAGCAGAATTAGTGGAAATTACTGCAGCAGAAAAAGGGGGTTTTTCCACAAAAATTTGACTGAGTTACTGTGCTTACCCCTTGGAAGGGTGTTGAGTTGTGTGCGCACTGGATCGGCAAGATGGGGGCTGACCTGCTGGTTGTCCTGGATGTTTTTGCCCTACCCTGGGATGCCTGGAGTTGAACATTTTGGGCGAGATGCCTGGAGTTTTGGGTGAGATGCCTGGAGTTTTGGGTGAGATGCCCGGAGTTTTGGGTGAGATGCCTGGAGTTTTGGGTGAGATGCCTGGAGTTTTGGGTGAGATGCCTGGAGTTTTGGGTGAGATGCCTGGAGTTTTGGGTGAGATGCCTGGAGTTGAACATTTTGGGTGAGATGCCTGGAGTTGAAAGTTTTGGGTGAGATGCCTGGAGTTTTGGGTGAGATGCCTGGAGTTTTGGGTGAGATGCCTGGAGTTTTGGGTGAGATGCCCGGAGTTTTGGGTGAGATGCCTGGAGTTTTGGGTGAGATGCCCGGAGTTTTGGATGAGATGCCTGGAGTTTTGGATGAGATGCCTGGAGTTTTGGGTGAGATGCCTGGAGTTGAACATTTTGGGTGAGATGCCTGGAGTTGAACATTTTGGGTGAGATGCCTGGAGTTTTGGGTGAGATGCCTGGAGTTGGACATTTTGGGTGAGATGCCCGGAGTTTTGGGTGAGATGCCTGGAGTTTTGGGTGAGATGCCCGGAGTTTTGGGTGAGATGCCTGGAGTTTTGGGTGAGATGCCTGGAGTTTTGGGTGAGATGCCCGGAGTTTTGGGTGAGATGCCTGGAGTTTTGGGTGAGATGCCCGGAGTTTTGGGTGAGATGCCTGGAGTTTTGGGTGAGATGCCTGGAGTTTTGGGTGAGATGCCTGGAGTTTTGGGTGAGATGCCTGGAGTTTTGGGTGAGATGCCTGGAGTTTTGGGTGAGATGCCTGGAGTTTTGGGTGAGATGCCTGGAGTTTTGGGTGAGATGCCCGGAGTTTTGGGTGAGATGCCTGGAGTTTTGGGTGAGATGCCTGGAGTTTTGGGTGAGATGCCTGGAGTTTTGGGTGAGATGCCTGGAGTTGAACATTTTGGGTGAGATGCCTGGAGTTGAACATTTTGGGTGAGATGCCTGGAGTTTTGGGTGAGATGCCCGGAGTTTTGGGTGAGATGCCTGGAGTTTTGGGTGAGATGCCTGGAGTTTTGGGTGAGATGCCTGGAGTTTTGGGTGAGATGCCTGGAGTTTTGGGTGAGATGCCTGGAGTTTTGGGTGAGATGCCTGGAGTTTTGGGTGAGATGCCTGGAGTTGAACATTTTGGGTGAGATGCCTGGAGTTGAACATTTTGGGTGAGATGCCTGGAGTTTTGGGTGAGATGCCCGGAGTTTGGCGTGAGATGCCTGGAGTTTTGGGTGAGATGCCTGGAGTTTTGGGTGAGATGCCTGGAGTTTTGGGTGAGATGCCTGGAGTTTTGGGTGAGATGCCTGGAGTTTTGGGTGAGATGCCTGGAGTTTTGGGTGAGATGCCCGGAGTTTTGGGTGAGATGCCTGGAGTTTTGGGTGAGATGCCTGGAGTTTTGGGTGAGATGCCTGGAGTTTTGGGTGAGATGCCTGGAGTTTTGGGTGAGATGCCCGGAGTTTTGGGTGAGATGCCTGGAGTTTTGGGTGAGATGCCTGGAGTTTTGGGTGAGATGCCTAGAGTTTTGGGTGAGATGCCTGGAGTTTTGGGTGAGATGCCTGGAGTTTTGGGTGAGATGCCTGGAGTTGAACATTTTGGGTGAGATGCCTGGAGTTTTGGGTGAGATGCCTGGAGTTGAACATTTTGGGTGAGATGCCTGGAGTTTTGGGTGAGATGCCTGGAGTTGAACATTTTGGGTGAGATGCCTGGAGTTGAACATTTTGGGTGAGATGCCTGGAGTTTTGGGTGAGATGCCCGGAGTTTTGGGTGAGATGCCTGGAGTTTTGGGTGAGATGCCCGGAGTTTTGGGTGAGATGCCTGGAGTTTTGCGTGAGATGCCCGGAGTTTTGGGTGAGATGCCCGGAGTTTTGGGTGAGATGCCTGGAGTTTTGGGTGAGATGCCTGGAGTTTTGGGTGAGATGCCTGGAGTTTTGGGTGAGATGCCTGGAGTTTTGGGTGAGATGCCTGGAGTTGAACATTTTGGGTGAGATGCCTGGAGTTTTGGGTGAGATGCCTGGAGTTGAACATTTTGGGTGAGATGCCTGGAGGTTTGGGTGAGATGCCTGGAGTTGAACATTTTGGGTGAGATGCCTGGAGTTGAACATTTTGGGTGAGATGCCTGGAGTTTTGGGTGAGATGCCTGGAGTTGAACATTTTGGGTGAGATGCCTGGAGTTTTGGGTGAGATGCCTGGAGTTTTGGGTGAGATGCCTGGAGTTTTGGGTGAGATGCCTGGAGTTTTGGGTGAGATGCCTGGAGTTTTGGGTGAGATGCCTGGAGTTTTGGGTGAGATGCCCGGAGTTTTGGGTGAGATGCCTGGAGTTTTGGGTGAGATGCCTGGAGTTTTGGGTGAGATGCCTGGAGTTTTGGGTGAGATGCCTGGAGTTTTGGGTGAGATGCCCGGAGTTTTGGGTGAGATGCCTGGAGTTTTGGGTGAGATGCCTGGAGTTTTGGGTGAGATGCCTAGAGTTTTGGGTGAGATGCCTGGAGTTTTGGGTGAGATGCCTGGAGTTTTGGGTGAGATGCCTGGAGTTGAACATTTTGGGTGAGATGCCTGGAGTTTTGGGTGAGATGCCTGGAGTTGAACATTTTGGGTGAGATGCCTGGAGTTTTGGGTGAGATGCCTGGAGTTGAACATTTTGGGTGAGATGCCTGGAGTTGAACATTTTGGGTGAGATGCCTGGAGTTTTGGGTGAGATGCCCGGAGTTTTGGGTGAGATGCCTGGAGTTTTGGGTGAGATGCCCGGAGTTTTGGGTGAGATGCCTGGAGTTTTGGGTGAGATGCCCGGAGTTTTGGGTGAGATGCCCGGAGTTTTGGGTGAGATGCCTGGAGTTTTGGGTGAGATGCCTGGAGTTTTGGGTGAGATGCCTGGAGTTTTGGGTGAGATGCCTGGAGTTGAACATTTTGGGTGAGATGCCTGGAGTTTTGGGTGAGATGTCTGTAGTTGAACATTTTGGGTGAGATGCCTGGAGTTTTGGGTGAGATGCCTGGAGTTGAACATTTTGGGTGAGATGCCTGGAGTTGAACATTTTGGGTGAGATGCCTGGAGTTTTGGGTGAGATGCCTGGAGTTGAACATTTTGGGTGAGATGCCTGGAGTTGAACATTTTGGGTGAGATGCCTGGAGTTTTGGGTGAGATGCCCGGAGTTTTGGGTGAGATGCCTGGAGTTTTGGGTGAGATGCCCGGAGTTTTGGGTGAGATGCCTGGAGTTTTGGGTGAGATGCCTGGAGTTTTAAGTGAGATGCCTGGAGTTTTGGGTGAGATGCCTGGAGTTTTGGGTGAGATGCCTGGAGTTGAACATTTTGGGTGAGATGCCTGGAGTTTTGGGTGAGATGCCCGGAGTTGGACATTTGGGGCGATTTGCCTGTGTTATTTTGTGTGGGCAGTGGGCAGGCAGGCAAGAAGGGGGGCTGACCTGCTGGTGGTCCTGGACCTTTCTGACCTACCCCAGGATGCCTAGAAATGAAAATGTTTGGGGGGATTCACCTGGAGACAGGTACACCAGCAGGGCCGGATCGCTATGCGGTGCCCTGGTTGGTATGGAACAGCAGTTACTGACCGTACATCTGAGAGTCGGGGTTAAGTGTGGGTTGCCACTAAGTGATGGTTGCCAATAAGCCCCGGGATGCCCTTGGTTCAGGGCCGGGCAAATGGATAAGGAACAGGGTGGCATATTATCAAGGGTGGCGATAGGAAATTATCGCCGCTTTAATTCTATCGCCCTATTAGCAAGCTGTCGCTAACAGCAGTTAGCGACAGCTTGTAGGTAATAAGCGACCGGTTTGGGACCCGCTTTGCATGTCAGCGATATTTATCTCTAATGACATCCAAAGTCAGCGTACCCAACCCGTTATCGACTGAAAGCAGTCGCTAACCTCGTTATCGCCTATTATCAACGCAGGCGTAGCGATGGAAATATTCACGCTAAGCGCGAATATCTCCAAAAACTACTGCTTGCTCAGACCAGTTCTTAGCCATTATATCCAATGGGAGGTGGATATAATGGCTAAGACCCTGTTAGCGGTAATGCGTGAATATCGCTGTATTCTCAGAGATATTCACGGATTTTGCCGCTATCGCCGGGAATTTTATCGCTTTTGAGATAAACGTTGCTAATAGCACGTTATCTCACCGATAAAATCCGGTGATGCGTGGCGATAAATAATTGCCGCTAAGCCTACATAGTGATAAATATCGCTATTTGTTGATAATATGCCCCAGGGGCCTTCTGGCACTTTGCACAATTATATTGCTTGCTGTTTTTTGCCCTGGTCTTTTGCCCTGGAATTTTCATGACTGTAATGTCTGCTAAACTGTGGTTCTTATGTTTTCTTTTCTCACTGAAGCTGTGTTTTAATAAAGATAAAGGGCTACGACTTGGTTCACAATCAAAGTTGTCTCTCCCCTGTGAGTCTTTGCAGTTTGGGAGACACTATACGAGGTCAATAATTTGAGTCCTATTAAATTTTGTAATGGTAACATCTGTGATTTATAGTGCTTAGAAAGGGCGGAGGTGCTATGCTAAGTGCTATATAAAGAACCACTATTTTTTTTTAATTATTATTATATATCATAAGAAGCGAGCCATCAGCCGCTTAGATTAGGGCCAACCTTGCCCCAGGGCCACTGGCAAGATTAAAAATACCAGCTCGTAGATCACATTCCCTCTCACTCAGCTCAAGGACACCCAAAGCAGAAGAGATGAACCCTCCCCAGGGTAGAAAGAATGTGCCCTTGGGACTGCTGCCTGCACCGCTATCCAAGGCTGCCTGCCTGTGGCAGTGCCCCTTGGCAGGCCCGCCACAATCTCACCAACAACAGTCACTCCATCCAACACCGCAAACACACACTTGCATCACTTCCACATGCAATGCACACTCGCCTTCCCTGCGCAACCACATCACAACCTCAACCGCAATATATTCAATCAAACACTGCATACAGCCAGCCACATCACGCCCAAACATGCCAAAATGAACACAAACTCAACAACAGCAAACTCACGCAATGCAACTCCGCAGACACACACTCACATCACTTCCATTCACAATGCACACTCTGCACTCTCTGGGTAACCACATAACAACCTTAACAACAGTACATTCAATCAAACACTGCATGCAGACAGGCACATCACTACCACACCTGCAAACATGAACACAAACTCAATGACAGCAAACTCATGCAGTTCAACAATGCACGCATGCACTCACATCCTTTCAACACACAATGCATACTCAGCCCTCCCTGCGTAACCACATCACAACCTCAAGAACAACAGAACATTCTATCAAACACTGCATACAGCCAGGCACATAGCTCCCACACCTGCTGACATGAACACAAACTCAGCAACAGAAAACTCATGCAAACCAACACCGCGTACATGCACTCACATCACTTCCACTTACAATGCACACTCGGCCCTCTCTATGCAACCACATCACAACCTCAACAACAAAAATACATTCAATTGAACATTTCATACAGCCACACACATCACTCCAACACCTACCAACATGAACACAAACTCAACATCAAGCTCACCCAATCTAACACTGCATACATGCACCCATATCACTTCCTCTTACAATGCACACTCAGCCTTCTCTGGGCAACCACATCACAACTTCACCAACAATACATTCAATCAAACAATATATACAGCTAGTCATATTAACCCCAAACCGGCCAACATGTACACAAACTCAACAACAGCAAACTCACTCCATCCGCAAACACACACTCACATTACTTCCACGCACAATGCACACTCAGCCCTCTCTGGCAACCACATCACAACACCGTAAATGGTTTTGGTGTGCAATTTGCCGAACACAGGCTGCAAACCACACACAGCCGAACATGGCACCATATGTAGCGATGTTGTTTCTATTGGTGGTGGAATACAACCTTGATTTGCAAAATACTACAACCTTGATGTTCAAGATACCATACACTGTGGGAATTTCGAGCCTTCTTTGGAATGCTGATATATTATTTGTGACAACACATCCACATCCGTTTCCGTGTCTGGTGAGACACATGACTTTGTCCTGAGGAAGCCTGCAACTAGGCGAAACGTGTTGGCTAGATCTGTTTGTACTTGATGACAAAGCAGCTGATTATAGAATCAAAGAATCCACCACATGGATCTTTTTAACTCTCTTCCTATTGATATTTGTTACTTCAAAGGTTGCAAGTGCATTCTGTTTTGTTACCTCTCAAATATGTTTATACACATCATTGCCACACTTGCCAACATGAACACAAATTCAGCAACAGCAAACTTGTGTAATCCAACACCGCATAGATGTACTCATATCACTTCCACATGCAATGCATACTCGCCCTCTCTGGGTAATCACATCCCAACCTCAACAACAACAGTACATTCAATCAAACATGGCATACATCCAGTCACATAACTCCCACACCTGCCAACATGGACATAAACTCAACAACAGCAAACTCACTCCATCCAACGGCACAAACACGCACTCACATCACTTCCACATGCAATGCACACTCACCCTCTCTGTGCAAACACATCACAACTTCAACACCAACAGTACATTTAATCAGACACTCCATACAGCCAGGCACTACACTCCCACACCTGCCAACATGAACACAAACTCAACAACAGTAATACATGCAATCCAACACCACATACAAGCACTCACATAATTTCCACAAGCAATGCACATTCTGCCCTCTCTGGGCAACCATAGCACAACCTCAACAACAACAATACATTGAATCAAACACTGCATACAGCCAATCACGACAGTCACACAACTGCCAACTTGAACACATGCTCAACAACACCAAACTCATGCAATCCAACACTGCATACACCACTTCCACTCGCAATGCACACTCGGCCCACTCTGCACATCCACATTACAACCACAACAACAATAAAGCCAATTGAACACTACAAACAGTTAGACACATCACTCCCACACCTGTCAACATGAACACGAATTCAACAACCACAAACACATGCAGTCCAACGCCACAGACACCCACTCACATCAGTTCTGCTCGCAATACACACTTGGCCCTCTCTGCGCAGTCACATCACACCCTCACCAACAACAGTACATAAAATCAAACCGTGCTTACAGCTAGACACATCACTCCCACACCTACCAACATGAACACAAACTCAACAACAGCAAACTCCCGCAATGCAACACCGCATACACACACTCACATCACTTCCACACACAATGCACTCTTGGTCCTCTCAGCACAACCACATCACAACCTCAACAACAAAAATAAATTCCAACACTGCATACAGCCAGACACATTACTTTCCACAGCAGCCAACATGAACACAAACAAAACAACAGCAAACTCATGCAATCCAATACCGCATACACGCACGCACATCACTTCCACATGAAATTCCCCAGTTCTAGCTCTCCTCTGCTGCTGCACCACCCTGCTTTCTCTCCGTTTTCCTGCTTTTTACAGCTTTCTACTTCCTTTTCCCCAGTTGTTTTAGTGCTTTTCATACATTTGCCTTATATTTTACTGTTTTCTCCTCCCCCTCATTTGTCTGAGTGTTTTACCTGCTTTTACCTCATTCTTTACTGCTTTCTCCTTCCTTTCCCCCATTTTCTGAGTGCTTTTCATGCTTTAACCTAATATTTTACTGCTTTCTACTTGCATTTCCCCCATTTTTCAGAGTGGGCTCCCGCGTAGAGGGCATTTCCGTAGTCGAATCTGCTGCTGACGAGGGCCTGGGTGACTGTCTTTCTTGTATCTGTCGGGATCCATCTGTAGATCTTGCGGAGCATGCGGAGGGTGTTGAAGCAGAAGGAGGAGACGGCGTTGACTTGCTTGGTCACTGAGACCATTGAGTCGAGGATGATTCCCAGGTTGCGTGCGTGGTCGGTGGGGGTCGGGGCTGCCCCCAGTGCCATTGGCCACCAGGAGTTGTCCCAGGCATACGGGTTGGAGCCGAGGATGAGGACCTCCGTCTTGTCCAAGTTCAGCTTCAGATGGCTGATCTTCATTCAGTCGGTGACAGCCTTCATTCCTTCATGGAGGTTGGCTTTGGCAGTGATGAGGTCCTTGGTGAGGGAGAGGATCAGTTGAGTGTCGTCGGCGTAGGAGATTATGTTGAGGTTGTGCTGTCGGGCGACGTGTGTGAGTGGGGCCATGTAAATGTTGAACAGTGTCGGGCTGAGGAAGGATCCTTGGGGTACGCCGCAGATGATCTCGGAGGCTTCGGAACGGAACGGGAGAGGCGGACGCTCTGGGTTCTGCCAGAGAGGAAGGAGGTAGTCCATTCCAGAGCCTTGTCTTAGATCCCTGCGGCGTGGAGGCGTGCGCGTATTGTGCGGTGGCAGACGGTGTTGAAGGTAGCGGAAAGGTCTAGGACAGAGGTCTTCAAACTTTTGGATGCCGAGACCCCCCTGTCAACATTTTCAAGTGTAAGGACCGACTCCTGACAAAAATTTCTAAACCTCTAGGTTATGAGGAAGGTGAGGACCAAATTATGCGACAGGCTTGACTAAATTGTGTGAGTAGAAAATTTAAATAATGTTCTGTGATGCTGCGTATTTTGGGGTAGCATTGCTTTATTATTTAGAATTTTTTTAAACACAGTAATACTGAGGAAAGATTTCACCCCATCAGTACCAATTTATAACCAAAGTACAGCAATTAACATCAGAAAGATGTCTAGTAAACCTCTGTGAAGGGCCTCCCAATCCGCAGGAATACACGCTGCCACATTAGAAGCTCACCTGGCCATGGCCGGGAGCAGCAAGGGTGCATTCAAACCGTGGCGGTCTTGTGCAGAGTTAAGCAGTTTACCCATGCCCCTTTCCTCTCACCCCCTTTCTTCCATCCTTCTCTTCTCTCCTCTCCCAACCTAGGATCCCTCTCTCACATTGCAGGCAGATGGTTATTAGCCCCAGGACACTTTTTGGTAACAGTAGCGCACTACAAATGCAAATAATAGGCAGATGCAGGGGATCCACTAGACCCAAACTTCGGGGGGGGGTTAACACTCCCAGCCAGGGCTTTTCCAAGCACTGATCGCACACGGTGCAACAGTCTTTCCACCTCCTCCATGAATTCCCTCACTACCACTCACCAACAATACACCTCATCTCTCTATAGCACCTGTCTGACAAACATTTCATTTTTTTATAGCGCTACTCATAGTTTACTCACACTCAGTTCTGTGATGTGCATGGTACATCATCTTTGTACCAGGCACTTTAACCTTCTGCACTGTGTGGGTGACAAGAGTGCCCATGTAACTGCATGGTGAGCAATGCAACAGTGTGAGAGTAGGGTAAAGGAGTGACTGCAGGGTGAGTGAGGTGACTATATGAATTGGGTTCGGCTGTAAGTGCAGAGTGGGACGAATTAGTGCATGGTTAGTGATGGCCTTGTTTGAGTGAGCTACAGATTGAGCAGTAAGGGGGGGACAGGTGAGTGAAGTGTCACATGAGTGCAGGGTGAGAAGTGTGCTCGTGTGACTGCAGGGTGAGGTACAGAGTGAACAATGCAAGCAAATTTTTAGTGCAAAGTGATCACTGTGAGAGCAGGGTGAGCGGGTGAATGTTGTGAGTGCATGGTGATCAGTGTGAGTGCATTGTGATCACTGTGAGTACATTATGATCAATGTGAGTGCCGGGTGAGTGGGTGAATGTTGTGAGTGCATGGTGATCAGTGTGAGTGCATGTGATCAGTGTGAGTGCATGGTGATCAGTGTGAGTGCATGGTGATCAGTGTGAGTGCATTGGGATCAGTGTGAGTGCATTATGATCACTGTGAGTGCAGGGTGAGTGGGTGAATGTTGTGAGTGCATGGTGATCAGTGTGAGTGCATGTGATCAGTGTGAGTGCATGGTGATCAGTGTGAGTGCATTGTGATCAGTGTGAGTGCATTGTGATCAGTGTGAGTGCATTGTGATCACTGTGAGTGCAGGGTGAGCGGGTGAATGGTGTGAGTGCATGGTGATCGGTGTGAGTGCATGGTGATCAGTGTGAGTGAATTGTGATTACGGTAAGTGTAGGGTGAGCAGGTGAATGGTGTGAGTGCATGGTGATCAGTGTGAGTGCAGGGTGAGCGGGTGAATGATGTGAGTGCATTGTGATCAGTGTGAGTGCATTGTGATCACTGTAGGTGCAGGGTGAGTGGGTGAATGTTGCGAGTGCATGGTGATCAGTGTGAGTGCACTGTGATCAGTGTGAGTGCATTGTGATCACTGTGAGTGCAGGGTGAGTGGGTGAATGGTGTGAGTGCATGGTGATCAGTGTGAGTGCATGTGATCAGTGTGAGTGCATGGTGATCAGTGTGAGTGCATGGTGATCACTGTGAGTGCAGGGTGAGTGGGTGAATGGTGTGAGTGCATGGTGATTGGTGCTAGTGCAGGGTGAGCGGGTGAATGATGTGAGTGCTTTGTGATCAGTGTGAGTGCATTGTGATCACTGTGAGTGCAGGGTGAACGTGAAAGTGAAGGCAAGAATGAGAAGTGAGTAGTCTGAAAGCAGGGTGCATTCCCAGAAACTTGAAGCATAGGATTTCAGATATAAGTTAAACTATTGCTATAATGGCATTAATCAGGGTTCGAGGGTGGAGGAAATAAATAATGTGCTGATCCTGCAGCAAACTTCCAGTCTAATGATTAGGGTTACCAGCTCATTATTTTGATGGCCCAGAAATAAGCAGTCACCTACAGATGTATTTTTTGCACTTATCTGTGAATGCTTAGAACAGCAAATATAAATAGGAAGCACTTTTAATTGTGTTCTAGGGATGGCTTAACGATCCATGACTAAAAATTAAAGAGAATAAAGACAGAAAAGTCACATAACTAATTAATACATACTTTTTTTATTTATAACTCAATTTAGTGTCAAGAGCAGGTCTCTGCAGGATCTTTAAACAACACACAGCAGGCATGTTTCTTTTGGTAACCCAACTTTATATTTCTTTTCATTAAATGCATTCTCACACTACAGCAGTAAGTGTAAAAATACAAATGTAAGGAATAAGCAGAGTGGGGGCCCAGGGGGTACTGGAACCATAAAAAAACTAAGCTTTGGTAATCAGTTAACAAAGGCATGTAAATATGCTAATAGTCTTTAAAGACCTGTGAAAAACTGGGGCCGGAGATAAGACTCCAGACACTGCCCAGCCGAGGCCCCAGGAGTGCGAGCTGCACTGCAGCAGCCCGGGCTAAGACACAGGATGGGGGAGGAGGGGGGCTGAAGCCCTGGAGGCCAGGGCAGAAGTGAAACTGTGAAGGCGCGACCCCCTTTGCATCACTCCACGGCCCCCCTGGGGGTGGCGCCCCACAGTTTGAAGACCCCTGGTCTAGGAGGATGAGTGCTGCAGTCTCCCCGTTGTCTAGCAGGGTTCTGATGTCGTCGGTGGTGGCGATGAGGGTGGTCTCGGTGCCCTGGTTGCTGCAGAGCCCTGACTGGGAAGGGTCCAGGATTCTGTTCTCTTCGAGGTATTGGGTTAGCTGTCTGTTAACGATTTTCTTGATGACCTTGGCCAGGAAGGGGAGCGGAGAGATGGGTCGGAAGTTCTTGAGGTCTCTTGGGTCTGCCTTGGGTTTTTTGAGTAGGCCGTTGATCTCGGCGTGTTTCCAACTCTCTGGGAAGGTTGCCGTCTCAAGGGAGAGATTGATGACGTTGCGTAGGTGGGGTGCGATTGAGCTGCTTGCTTTTTTGAAGACGTGGTGCGGGAATGGGTCTGACAGAGAGCTGGAGTGGATTGTGCTCATGGTCTTGATGGTGTCATCGACGCTCACACAGGTCCGGGCTAGCAAGGGGACGTGGTCGATAGTGTGCGGAGGGTCTGTTGTGTTGCTGTCTGTTGGGGCTGTCTGGGTGTTGAAGCTGTCGTGGATGTTTGCTATCTTGCGGTGGAAGAAGGTGGCGAGGGAGTCGCACAGGGCTTGCGACGGCGGGATGTCGTTGGTGTTGGAGCTGGGGTTGGAGAGTTCCTTCATGATGTTGAAGCGCTCCTTGCTGTTGTGTGCGTTGTTGTCGAGGCAGTCTTTGAAGGAGGACTTCTTGGCAGCCCTGATGAGGTGGTGGTGGTTGCGGACGGCGTCCTTGTGTGCTGCGTGGCTGTCCGGAGTTTGTTCACTGTGCCATTTCTTCTCTAGTTTCCGGGAGGCTTGCTTGGAATCTAGGTGTTCTGGGGTAAACCAGCTGGCCCTCTTGCTGGTGTCTCTGTGGGGGGTTTCTTCAGTGGGGAGAGGGTGTTGGCGCAGTCCTCGAACCAGCGCCTGAGGTTGTGGGCAGCGACGTCGGTGTTGGAGGGTTCGGTGAGTGGGCTGAGAACGAGGTTTGCATGTAGTTGGGCTTAGGTGATTTTGCTCCAGCGGCGGAGGGGGATCT
Source organism: Lissotriton helveticus (assembly GCF_964261635.1). Lineage (NCBI taxonomy): Eukaryota > Metazoa > Chordata > Amphibia > Caudata > Salamandridae > Lissotriton > Lissotriton helveticus. Next base: position 9,686,859 of record NC_136069.1, on the reverse strand, counting down.
GTTGGGTGTGTTGGTGTATGGTGGGTTTCTGGAAGGTGAAGTGGATGCAGCGGTGGTCGGTCCAGAGGAGTTCAGTGGTGTGGCTGACGGAGACGTGCGGGCTTGAGGAGAAGACGGGGTCGAGCGTGTGGCCAGCGGAGTGGGTGGGCATTGTGACGAGTTGCCTCAGTCCGAGGTTGGCGATCAGGGTGGTGGAGTTACTGTCGTTGTTGTTCTCAAGGTGAAAGTTCAGGTCTCCGAGTAGGATGTAGTCAGTGGAGGTCAGGGCGTGTGTGCTGATGAAGTCGGCGATGGAGTCGCTGAACTGGGGGTGGGGATCGGGGGGTCGGTAGACGAGGGTGCCTCTGAGGGTGGAGTTGGGGTCTGTGCGGATCTGGAAATGCATGTTTTCGGCGGTGCTGTGTGCGTCATTGGTGCTAGTCAAGGCCCTGATGCTGTTCTTGTGGACGATGGCGATTCCTCCTCCGACTCCGTTGGTGCGGTCTCTGCGGGTGAGCTTGTAGCCATCTGGGATGGCCATGGCGATGTCGGGTGCGGAGGAGTTCTTCAACCAGGTCTCTGTCAGGAAGGTGACATCCGGGGAGGTTGTGTTGAGCAGGTCCCAGAGCTCGACTGCATGTTTGCGTGCAGAGCGGGTGTTCAGTAGTATGCTTCGGAGATGGATGAAGTCTTTCTAGGCGGGTGGTTCATCGGCTCTGTGGCTGATGTAGCTGCAGTTCCGGCAGGTGAAAGGACCGAGTGTGCGTTTCGGGGCGACCTTGAAGCAGTTGTGGGTCTATCCGGGGTTGAGAGTGTGCAGAGTGCTGGCGTCGTAGTGGCGGCGGTCATCATGGCGGGTGTGGGGGCCAGGAGTTCTGGCGCTGGGCACGGTCCAGACGCGGACGGGCGCAGACGGGCTTGCCGCGCGCCAGCGGCATGACCGCGCAGCGGCCGGCATGTATGGGGAGGTGGGAGTGAGGAGCAGCTGGGAGGCGGGAGGCGGGGGCAGCGAATGAGCAGTCAGGGGGGCAGAGCCGAAGGGGACGCAGCTGCGGGGGCGGTGAGGGGTGACGAAGGAAACAGAAGGCAAAAGGGCACAACAATTGAGGGGGAAACGAGTGGCACAGAGGGCAGAAAGGTTACAAAAAGTGCAAAAAGGTCACAAGAATACAGGGGGAAACAAATGGCACATAAGGCAGAAAGGTCCCAAGAAAGGGTAGAAAGGTCACAAAAAACGGGGGGAAATGAGTGGCACAGAGGCAGAGAGGTCCCAGGAAAGGGCAGAAGGTCACAAAAAAACCGGGGGGAAACGAGTGGCACAGAGGGCAGAAAGGTCACAAGAAAGGGCAGAAAGGTCACAGAAATGCAGGGGCAGCTAAGCAACAGAAGGCAAAAACGGGCAGAGAGACACGGGGGCAGCGAGGGGAGCAGAGGGAGAGAACGGGCACAGTCCACGTACAGGCAGCGGGGAGACAGACAACAGCAGTCACAGACACAACAATGAAAATGCAGTCACTACAACGGGAGCAATGAAAGAAAATACAGGCAATACAATGGAGGATGAGCAAACCTACGGCCTACCACTGACCACAAGGGATGAGGCGCAGGTGGTAGTCTGCGGGTGGAGGAGGGCCGTGAACTTCCACAGCAGCGGCAGCTGGGGCAGGGACACTCAGGAGGTGCTGTGCGGAGGGGGAGCGACCTACCTGGAGTGTGCAACCACATTAAAATCTCAACAACAAAAAGACACTCAATTGAACACTGCATACAGCCAGTTACATCACTCCCATACCTACCAAAACGACCACACCACAACCTCCACAATTTAAAAACCAAATTAAACATTGCATACACTCACTCACATTACTTTCTCATGCAATGCACAGTCACGTCTCCCAGCACAGCCACATCATGACCTTAAAAATACTTCATACAACCAGTCAGATCATTCCCACACTTCCCAACACAACCACATCACAACCTCAACTACACAAATAGCAAATACACTTAATTTAACATTTAATATAAACACTCACATCAGTTCTCCACTTAACCAAACTACAACCTCAACAACACAAATACTACACTCGATCAAACACTCCATACAACCAGCCACATCACCCCAGACCTTCTAGCATGACCACACGACAAACTCAAATATGCAAATACCAAATACAGTCAGCCGTCAGCTTGTACACGCACTCATATAACTTCTACGCTCAGCGCCCAACATTCACTCCCAACATGACCACAACCTCAACACAAATACATTCACACACAGCCCCTCATATCACTCTCGCTCCTCCCAGCATAAACAAATTACTGTAGTACCAAAACAGCCGCACCACACCCTCATCAACACAGATACCAAATACAAACAATTGAACACCGCACACATACTCACATCATTTCCACATTTAACCACGCCGTAACCTCAATAGTAACACACTCAATCAAACATCGCGTATAACCACTCACATCACTCTTATAGTTTGCAATACAACCACACCACCCTGCTCCCAAGAAGACCATACCACTACTTATGAAGCATGCCACATTGATGTTGGTGAGCGCCTTGCATTTCTCAGTGGCATATCTGTCCTAATTTGCTGTTCTCAAAAAAGAATCGCCCTATTCTTTTATGGTTGACTGTATAATCTATATCAGGCTTGTACAGCGAGTAGCTTGTGAGCCATTGGTAGCTCTCCGGCTACCCATCAGTAGCTCTCCTGTGTGCATCCCAGCCTCCTAAATCTGAACTTTTTGCTTGGCTAAATTAACATATGTATGGCAAGATTGTGTATTACAAGATGGAAATGTGTGTGTTTTCAGAACTCATAAGCAGATGTTTGGAGACCAATAGTTGAATTTCCAAAATATATTGAAAGGTATTTTATGAGCGATAAATCATGTGCAAAGACGTATTACTAATATGATAACTTTTGCGCCAGGGGCACTGTGTTGGCATGTATTACCTACATATAGACATTCCAAATTGACAAAACTTTTTTTTACATTACTGCTGGTAACCCTCCTGATGAACTGAGGTGATTCACCGGTGGCCCTCCTGCCCCTTCCTGGCCCTTTGTTTCCTGGGAGAGGCTACAGGTTACAACAGTAGCAAGTGGTTATGTGTGGCAGCTTCCTTTGTTATGTTATGTTCCTTTGCCATTGCCTTCTTGCTTTTGGTTGCTCCTGAGGCAAGACCCCTAGCTCTCCTCCCCACCCTCTTTGTAAATGTAAATGTATGTGTCTTGTAAAGCGCACTGCTGCCCTGAGGCGTCGTGGCGCTGTAGACCGCTGGGGAGCCCGTCCTGGCTATCCCTGTTAGATGGTCCCTACTGGGTATCTCCAAGGTGAAACCAGGCATCCCCGGCGAATGTGGGGGGCCGTTGTAGAGATGAGACAAACTAATGGCCAGAGTTGCCGAGTGTGATCCCTGGTTAGAGTAGGCACCGAGGCGAGAACTATCGAGTCCGCTGACCCTGGTCCACGACCCTGCCGCGTCGGGAATTGAACCCTGGTCCCGGGCTGTTCTCTGCTTCCGGGTCTGCCGCCTCTAACCAGTGAGCCACACCACTCCACTTATCTTGTGGAAGAGTTAATGAACTTCCCAAGAGGGTTTCCATCATCCTACTTTAAGTGAGACATTGAGGGAGAGATCTGACTGACTGGTCAGTGTAGGCGGCTTTAAGTCGGGCTCCCCTTTAGACCCTGCTCCACTCAAGGTCCTGGTGCAGGGGCTTAATGTTATCTTTCCATCCATCCAACAACTACTAGCACTCTACGTCTGTGCTGGAGAGGTTCCTATGAAGTGGAAACAAGCCAGTGGTTTACCACTACAAAAAAACCTTCAGCTGACTACAAAGCATTAGATAATCTACGCCCCCATCTCTCTACTCCCGATTTTAGCCAAAATAACAGAGAAGGTGGTAAACAACCAACTCACCGACTACATCACCGTAAATGGTCTTTTCCACCCCACCCAGTCTGGCTTTAGGGCGTCTTATTCCATGGAATCGGCTCTTGTGATAGCCACAGAAACACTAAGGAAGTGTGCGGATGCTGGTCAAATGGCTGTGGATGTATGACGTTACAACGCATACTTTTACAACGCATACCTATACAACGCATTTTTTACAACGCAACATCCATTACAACGCATTCCATTACAATGAATTTTTAAAAACTACCTTTATAACGCATTCCATTACAACGCATACTACCTTTACAATGCATACCATTACAACGCATAACATTACATTGCATGTATGGTAAGTATTGCATAGTGTAGGGGTAAAAATTACTATTCTAACTCCAGGGGGGTGCAACAGTAGGGTAAATGTTGGATAGTGTAGGGGTAAAAATTACTATTCTAACTCCAGGGGGTGCAACAGTAGGGTAAGTGTTGGATAGTGTAAGGGTAAAAATTACTATTCTAACTCCAGGGGGTGCAACAGTAGGATAAGTGTTGGAAAGTGTAAGGGTACTATGCATTGTAATGTTATGCGTTGTAATGGTATGAGTTGTAATGACATGCGCTGTAGTGGTATGCGTTGTAGTGTCATGCGTTGTAATGGTTGCGTTGTAATGGCATGCGATATAATGGATGTTGCGTTGTAAAAGTTTTGTTGTAATGGTAGTGCGTTGTAAAAGTTGCGTTGGAAAGGTTGTTTCCCAATGGCCGCATGGATCCTGCAGGACTTAAGTGTGGCTCTGACACTGTTTCACACAGCCTCCTCTCCCAAAGACTCGGTCACTGCAGGATTGAAGGAAACACGCTCCGCTGGCTATGTTCTTATCTCCACGAGAAGAGCTTTCAGGTGTCTCGGAAACCTTTCTATTCGTAAAGTCTGCCTCTAACGCAAGGAGTCCCTCAGGGCTCTATCCTAAGTCCAACTTTGTTCAATCTGTACATCGGCCCCCTTGCAGATATTGTGGAATGGCACAAGGGGACAATTGTGTCATACGCTGATGACATACAACTGATAGTCACGATATCACAAATGTTAATGTAAATGTAAATGTTGTAGTACTTCTATAGCGCCCGAATCATCCCACATGGGGTCTCTCCGGCGCTTGTACGAATACCGCTGTGGAACACTTCCTGGCTTTTCCCTGTGAGGCGCCCACTCCTGGGCACCCCCAAGGTGAAGCCAGGCACCCCAGCGCTTTTGGGGCCGCTGTGGAGATTAAGCAAGCTATTGCGCAGAGTTGCAGAGTGGGACCCAAGATTGGAATAGGCACCGAGGCGAGAATTATCAGGTCCGAGGAAATTGAGCCCAAGACCCGCCGAGGCGGGAATTGAACCCTGGTCCCGGCCAGACCTCTGCATCAGGGTCTACCGCTCTAACCATTGAGCCACACTTCTCCAAGATCACAAGACCCTGAAGCCTCGGCCACTCACTTTTCCCTTTGCCTAGATGAGTTGGCCACTTGGAGGGCAAATCATTGCCTCAAACTTAATGGCAATAAGATGGAGGTGATAATTGTAGGGAAGTCACCCTCTATCTGGGCATCTTCTTGGTAGCCGGCATCTCTGGGTCTGATCCCCACTCCCAAAAATGTAACTAAAAATCTAGGGATCTGGTTCGACTCCGCACTATCCTTTGATCAGCAAACTAGGATAGTTGTGGGCAAGTGCTTTGTGTTCCTTAAAATGTTAAGGAAACTGAATCACCTCCTCCCTCTAACAGAAGACCACTGCGCCTGCCTTGGACACGTCACAGCTGGACTATGGCAACGTCCTATATCTAGGCGCAGCTAAAGGAAGTCTGGTGAGACTTCAACGCATTCAGAATGCAGCAGCCCGCCTGGTTCTGGGTCTCTCTAGAAGATTGTCAGCCTCTAAAGCACTTAGGGCCAGATGTAGGTATCCAAATACCGGTCGGTAACGGCCGAAAATACCGATTTTCGGCTGTTACCGACCGGTATCTGGATACTGAGATGTAGGGCATCTCAAAATACAGATTCGGTAATTTTAGCGAATCGGTAAATTTATCAATCCGGTAAAATAACCGATTCGGTAAAATTACCGAATCTGTATTTTGAGATGTAGGTGGCACTAGGGCTTTAAGGATTCGTTATTTACCACCAACTATTAGTTGGTGGTAAATAACGAATACCTGTGTATATGCAAATCTGTGCATGTACACCTGTGCCATGTGACAGACAAACATGCCCTTAGGGCATGTATGTGTGCCACATGGCACACAATCACTAATCAGGGGTGCAACAGGGTGTCAAAGTGACACCCTGCCACCCTTGACTTTTTCTGTATTTACCGAATCGGGAATTACCGATTCGGTAATTGACATTCATTCCTATGGGCCTGGAGGCCCCATAGGAATGAATGGCAATTACCGAATCGGTAAATACCGATTCGGTAATTACCGAATCTTACCGTTCGGTAAAAAATACCGAATTATTACCTACATCTAATTTACAGATTCTAAAATACTGAATCGGTAAAATTGGGTATTTAAGAATCGGTAAAAAAGATTTACCTAGATCAAGCCCTTAATGCCCTTCACTGGCTAACAGTCGAGAAAATAATCACATTTAAAGCGAGTTACTGTCACAAATTCTGGTGGAATAGGGGCTCCAGTTATCTACGTTCTTTAATTGCGCCCCATATTCCTTCTCGCGCCCTTTAGTCAGGTGGTACCTTGCAAGTTAAGGTACCCAGAATCCACAAAGGAAGAATGGGTGCCCGTTCGTTCAGCTATTTGGCTGAAAAAGACTAGGTGCTAGATGTAGGTAAATTGGATTTACCGATTCATAAATACCTAATTTTACCGATTCGGTATTTATGAATCGGTAAATCCAATGTAGGTAAAAATTCGGTAAAAAATACTGAATCGGTAGGATTCAGTATTTACCGAATCGGTATTTGCCTTGAGGCCTATAGGAATCAATGGCAATTACCGAATCTGTAAATACCGAATCTGTAAATACCGAATCTGTAAATACCGAATTTTCAAGGGGGACAGGGTGTCACGACACACTGTTGCACCCCTGATTCTGGCTTGTGTGCCATGTGACACACATACATGCCCATGGCACAGGTGTACATGCACAGATGTGCATGTATATACAGGAATTCGTTATTTACCATGAAATAGTATTTCATTGTAAATAACGAATTCTTAAGGGCCTGTGGCACTGTTTTCAGTGTCACCTACATCTAGATTTACCGAATCGGTAAATTTACCGAATAGGTACATTTTAGGCCCCCTACATCTCATACCGACCCGTATTTGGTGTCCTACATCGGGCCTTAGAACTCTTTACCAGCTCCAGTGAAACCATGTTCGGTAGAACAAAACTTTCGCAAACAATTAAAAATGTGGCTATTTCGGTCCTAGTTTCAGGTTCTCTTGCGCTGTATCTCTCCTGCCTGCTCTCTCTTCTTTTCTCTTATTCTAGTGTGGGGACTCACCGTTGGTGTAACCAGGCGCTTTATAAATGGTATTTGATTTGATTCGAGGATGGACGCTGATGGTCTGCTTGTGCAAAGATGCTGGTCAGAAGAATCCACAGGTCAAGAAGCTTGGGTGAGGCAACTCTGACAGAAGAACATGAAGCGAGGTTTGAATCAAGGGGTAGTGATAGGCCAGACATATCCATTTTGTCAACACGCATGACCAATGGTGTTCCGCAGTTCGTCCAGAAGATAATCCCACCCAAAAATTAGCACTTAGAACAGTGGTTTCCAAGCATTATAGAACCATAACCCTATTTTTTAAAATGACAAACCTTTGTGTCCCACCTAGCTTTAATGCGAGAAAGCAAAAGACACACAAATGATGGACAGAATGCATAACAACTGAGTGACTCTCCTCACCCACAACCAAACTGACAAACACCCACATGCAGTCACTGCCACACACATTCACAGTGCAACCCTCAGTGTGCAGCAGTCACCTCAAACTAAATGCAGCCTACACAACTCCACTTTACTCTTTCATGCACTCATTCACACCTGCTCAGGTTAACAACAAACCCTCCTTGATGGCCTAACCCACCCATCCCAACGGGTTGCAACAAACCACTCCCTTCACATTAAATCCACCAAACCAAACACATGCGGTGCACTCACCACACCAACCATTCAACCCCATTGTAGCGCTGCGTGGCCTGGGAGTATCAGGGGCCTAGTGCAGCAGAAATAATGTACACACCACTCCACTATGATAGTGTGGCGGGAAGACCCCGAGCGTTCTCCCGTCCTTCATTTAACACCTTCGGGACGAGCCCACCCGAAGCGTGCAAAAACTTGCAACACCGTATGGGAGATCCTGGATGGCTCTCTACATCCCTCCTTTTCTTTAGCACATATCTACAACAGGTTACATGTTCAAGGTGATGTACATGCAAAGTCTCTGAACCGTTGGCTTGGCGCAGGGTTCGGCCGGAGACCATACTTCTGACTCCCGGGGTTGGAATTGTTCCCTGCTTCGGCCTGGCTGCATGGTGTCAGCATAGTCGAGGTGCTGTGGCTGGAGGTCTCGGGGGCTGGCACAGCCGCAATAGCCCTAGGACCTTCAGAGTCCCGATCAGGAGTTGGTGGCGCCAGTGGACTGCAGCAGAGGTAGTCCCCTGCTCCTTCTGGTTCGGTGACTTCTTCTCGATCCGTGCAGTACTCATGTGCTTTCTTGAACCATGCCACATTTCTGGTGACCACTTGTTGACCTCTTTTTGCGGAGACTATCGTCCCCTGGATGTGAATTACTTCCCATACCTCCGGCTCATACGGGCTGCGAAACTTCCAGCCAGGGTGTCTGTCTTTGACCACAACGCGGTCTCCCACTTTTACTGATGGTGTCTTGGCGCCCCTGGCGAGACGTGCCTTTTGATTTGTCACTTTCCTCCGGGCTTGAACTGCCATGTCATTCTTATCAGGAGGTCTCCAGGCAGGATGAGCCGGGATGCTGTCTCGCGAGGCCCACCTAGTGGTGCTGTGAGGGGTCTGTCTACAGGCATCTAGGAATTGATGTAGGGCCCTTTCCACATCTTCTCCTTGCTCCACCGTGATGCGAAGCGCCCGTTTGAGCGATCTCATGAAGCACTCAGGCTCGCCATTTGCTTGTGGCCACTGCAGGGTGATTTTTCGGTGTCGATTGGCTTTCTTCTCTAAGTACTCTTGAAACTCTCGGCCTTGAAAGGGAGGCCTGTTCTCAAACCTGATCTCTTCGGGGAGGCCCATGAATGCGAAAGTGTTGTCCAGAGCCTTTTGAACCTGTGTGAATGCTGTGAACTCAACCACCTTCAATATCGGGAATTTTGAGTATGAGTCCATTAGTACCAGTGTGCTGCGGCCGTCAGGAAAGCTGCCAAAGTCGATGCTGACTTTGGACCAAGGTATTTCACTCGGCTCCTCTGTGATGACTCGTGCAGGTGAAGGATCACCTCCTGTTATGGTGCAAGAGTGGCAGTGTCTGATCTTCTCTTCTACCATGGTATCTATACTGGTAAACCACACTTTGCCTCGTAGGTGTGCCTTGGTTTTTGCCATCCCCTTGTGCCCAACGTGTCCTAGTCCCATTATTCGATCTTGCAACTTTCTCAGGACTACAATGACGTGGCCTCTCAACACGACTCCATGTTCTCCTTTGCTCAGTTCGCTGTGAACTCTCCAAAGTTGCTGTCACGCATGATTGTCTTCGGCAGTGAGTGCTTGGGCACCATCCAAGAATTGGGCCCAGCCGTTAGTCTACAATGCTTCCTTCACTCTTGCCAGCGTTTCATCCGTGGTTGTGGCTGGCCCAATCTCTTCGTGTGTCACAGCTTTGGGACAGACTTCCTGAGTGATCATTCTGACAAATGCTTTGGTGTGTTCTACATCTAGGGGCATATGCCACACATCTACCACTTCTGGGTGCCTCGAGAGATAATCTTCTGGGTTGTGTACTCTGAGTAAAATATTACTTTGAATCTGGAGGTTTGCAATTGTACCACCCATCTTTCTATTCTAGGGTGCCACTCTCGGTTTTCCTGTGAATAGGGGAATTAACAGCCTGTGGTCCGTTACCACTTGGAACTCTTGCCTGTAAGGTTAATGATGCCTTGCAGACCAGCCAGGGTTTCTTTTATTGCATTCTGGAAGACTCCAGCTAATGGTATCCAGCATTCAAATCGAGCTTCAAGAATCACATAGCTCCATTGAGGTCCGCCACTATGTCATCCATCGTGGGCGTCAGATGCCGTTCTCTCTTGACTGCTTGATTCGGGAGGTGCATGTCTACACACAGCCAGATAGCTCCAGGTTCTTTGGGCTTCGGTGTGATAACTAGCGGTGACACCCACAGGGTTGGTCCGGATACTTTCTTGATGACGTCGAGGTCTTCCAGTTTCTTCAGTTCTCCTTCTCCTTGTGGGCTTAGATGGAATGGCACTCTCCTGTGCCTCAGGGCTGTCGGCCAGACAGTGGGGTCGATATGTAGTCTAAACTGTTTGCCCTTGAGTTTTTCTAGTCCCTCAAAGAGTTTCGGGAATTCCTGCAGATTAGCTTTGGTGTGGGAGTCATGTACTTGGTTTGCAAAAAAACAAGGGCCAGGTCTTCTGCCGTGTGACGGCTGAATAAAGTTCCTTTCTTCCCCTTGGTGATGTGGAACCTGGCATTCATGGTGTGTTTGTCGCTGGTGACTTCCGTTTCGATTACCCCTCTTAAGGGAAGTGAGTGAGTCCCTCCACCTGTGTTGATTCTTTCCGTTGTGGGGGCGAGTGGGGGGCGCGGAGATAGCTGCTCATATTGTTCTGAGTCCATGACATTCATGGACGCCCCAGTGCGAATCAGCATTTGGACGGTGAATCCGTTCACTTAGATGGAACACATGGGAAGAGGTATTTTTTGTTTGTCTGACTGACTTACAAATTATATGACAAACACATCATCATCGTCGTCTTCCAGGGTGAAACTGAGCCCTTTGTCGTACCTTCCTCATGGGCCTGAGGGTCATTGATTGACAGATGTTGTTGCGTTGTCCCACGTGATTTTGGGTAGGTCGACCAAAATCTACTGCTTCTACAAACTTTCGCAAAGTGGTTTGGTTTTCCTCATTGGGAACAAGTTTTTCCTTTTGCGGGGCACGGGCCAGCTGGGGGGTGTTCTGTCCTGCAGTTACCGCATGCTCCGCCCGTCTGTGTATTTGTGGATGTGTGTGCGCTGGATAGCTTCGACCCTCTCTTCTTTAACTTGGGTGAATGTGGGGCTGTGTGATGTCATGGCATTTCTATTGAGGGCCGCATCCATTTCGTCTGCTCGAGCATCTGATAGTTCATGAGACCTGGCGAGAAGGAGTATTTCGTCTAATGATATCCCCGGTTGTTGGAGGATCAATTTCCGTAGGAGGACTGTGCGACACGCCTGGATCACCTGGGCTCGTATTTTTTCTCTTTGATCAGCGAAAGTGCACATGCTCGCCAGTCACCTTAGCCATGCGTAAAACATGTCCAATGGCTCAGTGTCAGACTGCTTCGCTTGCCGTACTTTAAATCGCTCGAAATCAGGGTTGCGCTGGGTGTCACAGTGCCGATTGAGCGCAACATCCACGGCCTCATAGTCGTCATCATCCCCTGTGTTTGGGACTGTCTTGGATAAGTCAGAGATTTCTCTGCCATTATAGTATACTAGCAGCCCGTCCCGACGCTGTCCGGGTATGAATTACTGCCAGCCAGTAGTATATTGTTTTGTAGGATTTCGTTTTGATAGCATTTCTTATCTGTGACAGGTCTGTGAAACGCTCCGATTCACAGCGCACTGCTGATGCACATAAGAGTGCACGTTCAGTAGTGTGTGAACTCGAGTTTCCCGACTTTATTTTTCCTTGCAATATTATATAGCGCGAACTCGACAACATCGCATGAGCACAATTTACATTACAGAAGAACACATTCATTTGTGGTAGGCACGGGAGACAAAGCGATTTGCCTGGAATCACAGGATGTTGAGCTGATGCCGAGATTCGAACATAGCTCCCCAGCTCTAAAGTTCGCAATTCTAGAACTTGTGGCGGGAGGTGTGTCTAAAAGTGTATGTCCGTGCTGGCCATCAATGAGAGAGACCTGTGCATTTTTCAAATGGGTGGTGAAAAAATATGAGTATGTTGCTGGAGATGTGGGCCGCCGTGCCACCAATGTACTTACCGGGGGAGGGTAAAGACCCATTATTCCGCAACTTTCTTTCCGCATACCAGTACTCCGCATACTTTCATTACGAAAGTACCATGACTCCGCAATGCCATTATAACGCATGGCATTACATTTTATATGCTTTTACCACGCAAACATTTACAATGAAATTCGTTGTAAATGCATGAATGGTAAAAGCATGTGTTTCTTTAATGTTTGGATAAGGTAAGTATGGGTAAAGGGGTATATGTTTTGGGGTACTGAGGTTTATGTTTTGGGGTGTTTGGGTATTAGGGTTCAGATATAGTTTAGGGTTATGGGGTACAGGGGTAGTTTTAGGGTTTAGGGATAGGTATGCGTTTTGGGGTACAGGGGTATTTTTAGGGTTCAGGGCTAGGTTTGGGTGTTGGGGTATAGGGGTATTTTTAGGGTTCAGGGGTAGGTTTGGGTTTTGGGGTATAGGGGTATTTTAAGGGTTCAGGGCTAGGTTTGGGTTTTGGGGTACAGGGGTATTTTTAGGGTTCAGGGCTAGGTTTAGGTTTTGGGGTACAGGGGTATTTTAGGGTTCAGGGGTAGGTTTGGGTTTTGGGGTACAGGGGTATTTTAAGGGTTCAGGGCTAGGTTTGGGGGTACAGGGGTATTTAAAGGTTCAGGGGTGGTTTTGGGGTACAGTGGTATTTTTAGGGTTCAGGGCTAGGTTTGGGTTTTGGGGTACATGGGTATTTTTAGGGTTCAGGCGTCGGTTTGGGTTTTGAGGTACAGGGAAATTTATAGGGTTCAGGGCTAGGTTTGGGGTTTGGGGTACAGGGGTATTTTTAGGGTTTAGGGATAGGTTTGGGTTTTGGGTACAGGGTATATTTATAGGGTTAAGATGGGTTAGTGTTTAAGGGTGTTGGGGTATTTTAAGGAGTAAGGGTGGGTTATGATTATGGGGTGCAGGGGTATTTAAAGGGAGCAGGGTGGGATTAGCACACGATATGAGACATGGCATGAAGGGCACAACGTACCACACGCCCCCAGCGTTTGTCACGCCCCCAGCACACGCCCACAGCACAACGCAGACACACGCCCACATGGTACTACTTTGCTGGCACGGTTCTTTTACCTTTTAAATGTATATGGTGGGTGTCTGCATAGCCTATGTCCTTCTGCTGCAACTGCCCTTTCCAACGCTGTATTGGGTGTTGTGATTGGTGCTGTGGTTCCTGAGATTACCCGCCTGAAAGGTTTGGGCTCTCTCTTTATTATATTAGTATAGATTAGCAGCAATCTCTTTACTGTTCCATCCGTTTCCTGCCCGCCCCTGAAATAGTGATTGAGGTGCCCTATCCATGCTTTCCAGTGAGGGGCTGCTGTTGCCAGGTCTGCCGTTTCGCTAAATGGGGGTAGTGGAGATACTGCAGCATGGTTGGGCACTTGGAGTGGTGCAGCCGCACCTGCTTGTGGCTGTCCTGCAGCTGCTTGTGGGGGTGCAGTGTCTGCCTGTTGCTGCGTGCTCATGGTTGCTCAAACCGCTGTGGCCATCTCTGTCTTGGACGTGTTGCTGGGCTCATTCCTGCCCTTGCGGCAGTAAGCTTCTCCCCGGCCGTCGTGAGCCGCGCTGCAGGGTGTGGCTTCTCGCAGGTCTTTCAACCTGCGGCGTCTTCTGTTCGATTTCCCCATGTCGCACTGCTTCAGCTCAATAGTAACGTGCGGGCGGAGGTGCTGGGCCAGGTTGCGCTGCAGCCACGTAGGAGGCTGTTGAGTGGTGTGCTGCCAACCAGATCGGCGGGGCACAAGGGTTGGTGGCCAATTGAGGAGATTCCTTCACGCTCCGCTAAAGGTATAAAGACACAAGACCTAACAGTGGAACCTTCTAAAGAGCAGCACCTAACAAAAAATAACCCGGTGTGATAGCTAATATCCCTGTATTCTACTTGGGGGATCGTGTGCACACTGGATAGCACCCACTGTAACTGTGCTCGTTCCTACAAGTAAATGGGACAGTGTTCGGAGGCAGGGGAGGGTATCAAACAAGAGGGGGCGGGAACATACACAACTGAAAATAAGACTATAAAGTTACTGCAAGGAGAAAATCTGCCAGTTGTAGTTGTGCATAGAGTAGGTGCAGGTCTCTGCCTTCCTATGTGAGGTAGAACAAATGATTGAATGGAATGTGGCAATGGGTGTCACCTGAGGGAAATACTGCCCACCTGCCAGCCATCACAATTGGCAGCAGATGAACACCACCCACCAAGTGGGCTCTGCACTCTGCCCTAATTCTTGGCAGTCATGGAGCCAGGCATGGGCTACAGGTGTGTTTTGTGTCATGGTGTGGGTGTGTAGAGTGTTAGACATCAGATGAGGTGTTAGACCTGTCATCCTTATGGTGGTCTTCCCCCAACGTTTTGCCTTTGGCCTCCCACTTTTTGCTTTATCTTTCTGTTGGCATTTGGACTCTGAGCACTATACCACTGATAACCAGTGCCAAAGGGCCTGTGCTTCTCCCCTAAACAGGGTGGCATTGGTGTATACCTGATTGGCACATTCTGTTTATCTGTAAGTACCTTGTAAAGTGGAACCCCATGTACCTAGGGCCTGTACACTAAATGATATTGTGGGCCCGCGGCTCTGAGAGTGCCACTCACTGACGGAGCCTTTCAAACCTGTCTCAGGCCTGCCCCTGCAGGGCCTGTGAGCGCAGTTTACTGCCACTTAGACTTGGCATTTAAATCTTACCAAGGCCTAAAAGTCCCCTTTTATTACACATAAATCACCCCTAAGCCAGGCCCTAAGTGACCCTAAGGGCAGGATGCTGTGTAACTAAAAGGTAGGACATGTACTTTTAAGTCTTACATGCCCTGGCAGTGACAAACAGCTATGTTAATTTGTCATTGCTGTGAGGCCTACTCCTTCCCTTGCCTAGCATTGGGGATTCATTCAAATACCTTTTAAACTGCAGTGCCTGATTGAAAAGGAGTAGCTAAATCTTGTTTATTATTTCTGGGAAATCCTCTTTAGTGGTAAAGGTGGATGTGACATTACCATTCTAGAAATGCCACTTTTATAAAGTGGACATTTCCCTTCTCTTAACTTTGACCTGTGTGCCTGTGGCCTGTCTCCAATACACGTCTGGGGTTGGTGTCAGCTGCACTTTGTGCATACTCTTGAGACAGCCACAACACAAGAAGGACTGGGTGTGACAGGGGATGCATCTGCATTCAACTGCATACTGCTTGTCTTTCTGGGCAGGGAGAGCGAGGGTTGGTTGACACATCTGAATAGATTGTGTCCTGCCCTCACACAAAGGGATGATTTACCCCCTACTGGTGGTCTGGAGAAGGGTTACACTGAAAGGGATTCTTGTGAAATTCAGAGGGCTCTTTTTAAGTCAGCCCCTGCATCAAAAGCAATTTGGAGAATAAGTATTAGGGCGCTGGCCCTAACAAATTAGCCTCTTCCATGCTCATGACGAGCTGAGCTCTTCATAAGCCACGGCGCTCCGGTGCTCATGACGAGCTGAGCTCGTCATGAGCCGTGGAACGCTCACAAGCGGTGATAATTCCCCTTCTGTGCTGAGCGTTCCATGGCAGGTAATGCACCTGTGACGAGCTCAGCTCAACATGAGCACAGGAGCGCCGTGCGTGCCCCCCTACCCCCCAGCACAGCGGGAAATTAACCCCCGCGGCAAAGGGGTTAGAACACCACTGGACCAGGAAGAAACTGCTGGAGTAAAGGCTGCTGCTCAAGGATTGTCACTCTGATGTGACCGGCTGTTCGAAGCAACTGCTTCCCTGCTTTGTAGAGTTGCCCTGCGCCCTGGTAGAAATTTATTTTTATTTATTTTAAAGGTTTTATATAGCGCTGGCTAGACCCGGAGGTATCAGAGCGCTTTTCATGAGTATCAGAGCATAATTGAAGGTTACATCTTTACAAAGGTTACACTGTTATTAGAGCATGGCAACATAGTGACCAGTAAGGCCGAGACAAACAAAATGGACTTATACGTAAGGGAAAAAGCAGGGAAGGGGAGGTATTCAGGGGAGGGGGGTAAGAGCAGGGGAAGTAGACAGAGAATGGAGGAGGGGAAGAGGAGGGGACGGTGAGAGATCACAGCATGGAAAGAGGGGGTGGAGGGTGACAGGGACACAAACTAGCAGACGAGTCAGAGCTGCATCCAAAGTCCAGTAAGCTGTGATCCCAGGGGGAGTGGTATCATTTCTCCGTCTCTGTTGCGAGAGGCTCCCTATACGCAGTGGACTCTCTCAGAGGGGTCTCTGGGACTCCAAGGCCTACACACTGGATCCTTACCCAAAGAGGGCAGAGGGAGTGCTTTGGCAAGGGGTGCCATACCATGCCTCAGCTGTGAGTGGCTCCCGCGGACTCTCTCAGCGGGTACGCTGAGACTCCAGCGTATATCTTAGATCTTTCCCCAACAAGGGGAGAAGGAGTCCTTAGTTAAAGAGCACAAAAGGACAGGGCGCAAGGCAGTGTAGCCGGCAAGGGGAAAGATTCAGATGAGAGGGGATAGGAGCTAGGGAAGTAGACAAAGAACGAAAGAATGCTAAATGGGAACAGATAGATAGGAGACAAGGAAAAAGCAGAGTCACAGAAATACGATAGGGGTGGTAGGCGAGACAGGGAGACGGGGAGAAAAACTGTGCCCAAAGTCCTGCTGTGTAGGTGACGGTCAGGGGATGAACCAAGGCCGATCTCCTCAATAGCTGAACAGAGCAGCTCCACCGGGCGACGGACATAGTGCTCGGATTCCGCTGTCAGGATGGAGATCAACGACTGAGCCCCAGAGTGACTCCAATGGCTTGCTGGCTCGCCCTTCTTTCAGAAATCTCAGAACCATCAAAGACTTCATCCCCCTACCGCTGCTGTAGACTCTGGCGTTTGCGAGTCCAGCAGCTGGCTGGTATTAAAGATCAGAACATGTCTGATTGTCAGTCCTGCCTTCTCTATTATCTGCGCTGCACTTAAAGGAGAATAAGGGCCCGATGTAGGACACCAAATACCGGTTGGTAACGGCTCTGGTTTTTGATATGTAGGGGGCCCAAAATTTAACGATTCGGCAAAATACCGAATCGGTAAATTTACCGAATCTGTAAATCTAGATGTAGGTGGCACTGAAAACGGTGCCACAGGCCCCTAAGAATTCGTTATTTACCATGAAATACTATTTCGTAGTAAATAACGAATTCCGGTGTACATGCACATCTGTGCATGTACACCTGTGCCATGTGGCACACATACATGCCCTAAGGGCATGTATGTGTACCACAGGGCACACAAGCCAGAATCAGGGGTGCAACAGGGTGTCAAAGTGACACCCTGTCCCCCTTGCAAAATCGGTAATTTTACCGAATCGGTATTTTCCGATTCGGTAATTGCCATTAATTCCTATGGGCCTCAAGGCCCATAGGAATCAATGGCAATTACCGAATCGGTAAATACCGATTCGGTAATTACCGAATCATACCGATTCTATAAAAATTACCGAATTTTTTCCTACATCTCATTTACCGAATCTAGCATACCGAAGCCGTAAAATTCGGTATTCTAGAGTCGGTAAATGAGATTTACCTACATCGGGCCCTTAGTGTCCCATGAGCAGCACTGGCCTGAAACTACTTCATTGCACTAGAAGGATTCCATGCCTGCATTTGCCGAGTTCAGCAGATCGCCGTATAGGCTCCCAGCGTGGCTCTCACTTTCTGTGATGCGTTGTCGCTGTAACTAAGGGCGGGCCACAGATGAAGGGATAGTTCGCCATCCCCCCCTACTCTTCGCCGAGAGCAATAATGAGGGAAGACACGCTGCACCTCCAGAGGCCCATCGACACCTGGAATTGGTTGACCCCCTCCATAAAAAGGTACTGTGACCCCAACTCGCTAGGTCTTTTTCCAATCTACGCAGCGCACCTGCAGGCAGCAGAGACTCAATTTTTCTGACATGCGCGCCCCGGCTTGACGGTGCCTACTCTAGCCTCAGAGCCGGCAGGGGTAAGAGTGCGTTGGTTACCTGTGACGAAACCCAAGCGGTCCGGGTGGCTGAGCAGTGCTCCCTGTAGCTGCCCGCATTACACACAACCCGATCGTATACCCCCAGCGAAGGCTCCGCCGGAGGGACGTTTCCTGCCGCTAAAACTGCGATCATTTTAACGAGGTTCTTGCTAATATGCCCCTTGGTTTTTTCACAACAAGTCAGCTGCCCCGGGGTTGCCTGCACTGCTCTGTCACTGGTTCCCTTTCCCAGCGCTGGGACACTCCAGCGAGTAGCCGTGTGCTTTATACGTACCCAGTAACATAACATTGTTGTGCTGTGTGTTGGGAATGTACTTCCTTTGCTCTATTGATTTCTTTGCAGTTTCCTGGTAGGACCTGCGAATGGCTGTAAATGTTGTCCAAGGCTCGGATGGAGTAGATTTAAACCTGTTTGGCATGTGATACTCAGGCCCGGACTGGCCGTTGCGGGCACCGGGCAATCCCCCGGTGCGCCGCATGGGTGGGGGCCGGTTTTGAGCCCTGGGGGCCGTTTTTGTTACAGGGCCGTAATTGCAGCATAACCAGAGGGGATGTTGGTGTTACTTTGGTGAATTACAACTGTCTTACCATTTTGTAGGTGAGTTTTTGTCTTTGCATGTCCCTCACTGTGCATTGCAGTAGTTATTCCCCATTTTTTAGCCCCTCCCACATTTACACTCGCAGTGTAGAAGTATCTGCATGTCATTCTAGGACTCTCCTCACAAGAGATGCCCCTAGCTATGGGAATTACATTTTTGAGCAAGTAAAGTAGCATTACAGGGGTAAAAGCCTCTGTGAATCGACCTCATAGTAACCTGCATAGAATCAAAGGGCCCGATTCACAGAATGAACTTAAGACTCAATCCTAAACTTACTACTATTTAAGTATTCACAAAATGATCTTACTACTTTTGGTATTCACAGAAGTTAGGATTTTGGCTTAAGACTGATTTAAGACAGACTTAAGACAGACTTAAGACAGACTTAAGACAGACTTAAGATAAAATCCTAACTTCTGTGAATACCAAAAGTAGTAAGTTCATTCTGTGAATACTTAAATAGTAGTAAGTTCATTATGTGAATACCAAAAGTAGTAAATTCATTCTGTGAATACCAAAATAGTAGTAAGTTTAGGATTGAGTCTTAAGTTCATTCTGTGAATCGGGCCCAAAATATTCTCTCTGCCAGGACTAGACTGCATGCCCTGGGTTCCAAGTGGGGACCTCCAGGAGACAGGTGCTGCAGCAGAGGTCATGATGGGGAGATGACAAACAGCAGAGAGCAGGGCCCCTCCAGAGGCTGCAAGGGACAC
This sequence comes from Lissotriton helveticus, assembly GCF_964261635.1. Classification (NCBI taxonomy): domain Eukaryota; kingdom Metazoa; phylum Chordata; class Amphibia; order Caudata; family Salamandridae; genus Lissotriton; species Lissotriton helveticus. Next base: position 9,667,428 of record NC_136069.1, on the reverse strand, counting down.
ACACTCCAGTGTGCTTGCCTGTGTCTCTCCATCGAGTCTCCTGCTGCTGTTAATGGAGCTTGGATCACTTCAGGGGGTGGTGGTCACAGACTGAGGCAAAACAGAATGCCACTGCCCTGGTACAAGCTTACTGCACCTCACAGTGAAGCATTTATGTGAGGATGAAATAGATCAAATGGTGATAAAGCATTTTTGTGGTCGCGTTTAGACGTAACTGGGTTTTGTCAATGGTTGTTAGCTGTTTAAGCTAAATGAGTAACAACAATACATTACTTTCGTTTCCCCTTGTTGTTTTGACCAGTAAGTAGCTCCTTCACACACATTTGCATAGAATCACAACTGGAATGCAGGACCAGTGCTCTTTGTGCTCTGCAGAGAGGCCATATTTTGAATGAGCATGTAATCTGAACACCTTTTTGACCCACAGTAAGGCGCAGTGTGAAGTTGTACTGCTTGCATCAACTCAAAAGTGCTCAACTGCAGTCTGTTATAAACACCTGGAGTCGACTCAGTACTTAGGGCCCGATTCACAGAACTAACGTAAGACAAAATCCTAAACTTACTACTTTTGGTATTCACAGAATTTAGGATTTTGTCATAACTTTGTCTTAAGACAGACATAAGACAGACTTAAGACAAAATCCTAACTTAAGTCTGTCTTAAGACAAACTTAAGACAAAATCCTAACTTCTGTGAATACCAAAAGTAGTAAGTTTAGGATTTTGTCTTAACTTAGTTCTGTGAATCGGCACCACTGTTCTGTTTGGGCACTGGTTGCCCCCCATTGGTACCAATTTAATGCCCAACTTTAGCAGTGGGAAACAGAAAGTGGACTATTCCCGCTTTTCAAAGGGCCTTCCCACATGCAGCAAGACGTGTCGCTGTATGTTTAGTACCTTTTGAACCATTTGAGATAGTAAGCAATTTTGTTTTTAAATCTGTAGATTATGCAGCAGATGGATTATGTGTCAAATACGGCAAATGCCTAATTGTGCAGAAATCGCCGCTGCTGCACAATCGCATAATTCCAGTGGCCCTGCCAAACACGCCGCATCAGTCTGGGAAAGAAAATAGGCCCAGTACCAAAGTAAAAGGGGCCCCCCATTAGTGAGTGAGTTAGCTAGAAAAGTGTCCCTTGTTTGCAAACTGGGGCAGTTTTAAACTTGTAAAGACATGCAGTATTCGTTTTTGTAAGGTAGTGGAGGGGGGCACTGCTGCAGAGTTAAGATTTGGTTTTTCCCTCTGAGGGGGAGGGCTAAAATGCAGAGCGGGCCCGTCTCATCACCTGCTTTTCAGAACTATCATTCATTGTGCAGACACTGGATCAATGTTTTTGCAGGCAAACTTAAGGACATGAATATATGGCCCCTGTTGAATGTCCATTTTAACTCACTACCGGGTCTGAGACTCGAGTGACCCGGCACAATTTAAACCTGCTCCATCCACTTTTACACGCTAATTCTGCTCCTCTGCGTGCACCTCTTGTCTCACTGCCTTATGCACACATATCTGCCCCCCCTCACTCTATTCAGTGTGTCTTACACCTTTAATCCCCCTCTCTGCTCCCTTTCCACTTGTCCTAGGTGAGCAGTTTCCATTCTGATGCAATGCCATCACCATTCAATCTTTTGCTCTGCGCCCAGCAGGATATTTTGCTTTTCATTGATACAGGGGCAGGGCACCCTTCACAGCAAGGGCACTACATTTACCTGGCTGATTGTTGTCATCAACATGCAGATGCAGCCATTAGGCCCACAGAGACAGGCCTGCAGGGGAGATTGTTCAAACAAAGAAAACATATAAACTCTTAGAGGGCCCCCTGGGTCTCAATAGTCTGGGGTCTTTAAAGGTGCGAGGCCCCACCGCTGCGAGCAGGCGCGGGGCCCTGGGCAGCTGCCTATGCTGGCCATACCTAGCGCCGGCGCTGCTGCCAACACACAAAGGTGGCACAGTAGGGAAGTGTACACGCGAAGTTACCCACCAGCAGGCCCGGCTGGTGGCTGACCACAGCTCCATGAGCAGTGTGGCTGTGGCTGAGATATAAGCAGAGGTCACTACATCAGAGGCGCACCAGGGCTGATGCTCAGATTTAAAATTGAGGATACAGTCAGGGAAGTATCGCTGGGGTAAGCAAAGGCAGACGTGTTTGCTCACACACAGCAAACCTGGGGTGCCCGTCCTCGGTGATACGGCACATTAAACGTCTGGCCATATTTAGGTCTTGCCTGAGACAGCGTATACATTCTTTCTTGGAAGACATATTGTTTTCTAACTGTGGGCTCAATGCCCGCCCATTGGCTGGCTTCATTGTCACTTTCGTTTGCCTGCTTCTTATTGGCCATATTCCATAGGTTTCCTTCCTCTTCGTGTGGTTTTCCATTCCCTGGAGAATGGGTGCATTACTTGTGTCCTTCCACTACCCACGGCTCATTTTTGTAAGGTGTCACTTTTTTCTTTGTCTTTCACACTCTACTAGAGGGCGTGTTTTTCAGCAGTCTCCCTCCTTCTCCCCCTCTATGTTCCACCGACTCTTCACTCTGTCAGCCTGCCAACAGCCCCTCCCTCTTACCAGTTTGTCTGCCACACACAGCCCCTCCCTCCACCCCCTGTTGTCAACGTGCTTGCATCCAGCCCCTCCACCATTGTCTGGGTTGCCCCTCCCACTCGCTCTGCTTCTCTCTTGTCCTTGCTGCAACCCCTACCACCCTTACTTTCTTCTTCCTTTGTCCATGTTTCACCTCCACCCACCCTTCCTTTCTTCCTCTGTCCATGTTGCACCTCCACCCACCCTTCCTTTCTTCCTCCTTTGTCCATGTTGCACCTCCACCCACTCTTCCTTTCTTCCTCCTCTGTCCATGTTGCACCTCCACCCACCCTTCCTTTATTTTTCCTTTGTCCATGTTGCACCTCCACCCACCCTTCCTTTCTTCCTCCTTTGTCCATGTTGCACCTCCACCCACCCTTCCTTTATTCTTCCTTTGTCCATGTTGCACCTCCACCCACCCTTCCTTTCTTCCTCCTTTGTCCGTGCTGCAATTCCACCCACCCTTCCTTTCTTCCTCCTTTGTCCATGTTGCACCTCCACCCACCCTTCCTTTATTCTTCCTTTGTCCATGTTGCACCTCCACCCACCCTTCCTTTATTCTTCCTTTGTCCATGTTGCACCTCCACCCACCCTTCCTTTCTTCCTCCTTTGTCCATGTTGCACCTCCACCCACCCTTCCTTTCTTCCTCCTTTGTCCGTGCTGCACCTCCACCCACCCTTCCTTTCTTCCTCCTTTGTCCATGTTGCACCTCCACCCACCCTTCCTTTATTCTTCCTTTGTCCATGTTGCACCTCCACCCACCCTTCCTTTCTTCCTCCTTTGTCCGTGCTGCAATTCCACCCACCCTTCCTTTCTTCCTCCTTTGTCCATGTTGCACCTCCACCCACCCTTCCTTTATTCTTCCTTTGTCCATGTTGCACCTCCACCCACCCTTCCTTTCTTCCTCCTTTGTCCATGTTGCACCTCCACCCACCCTTCCTTTCTTCCTCCTTTGTCCGTGTTGCACCTCCACCCACCCTTCCTTTCTTCCTCCTTTGTCCGTGTTGCACCTCCACCCACCCTTCCTTTCTTCCTCCTTTGTCCATGTTGCACCTCCACCCACCCTTCCTTTCTTCTTCCTTTGTCCATGTTGCACCTCCACCCACCCTTCCTTTATTCTTCCTTTGTCCATGTTGCACCTACACCCACCCTTCCTTTATTCTTCCTTTGTCCATGTTGCACCTCCAAACTAATAAACAACAAACTTAGGGGTCTAATTAGAAATCCCAGTGTGATTCTATGCTTTTGTAATCATGTCAATTGTACATGAGGACAAACACAGCAAATCCAACAAACCATACCACCAAAAGTGAAGCACCAGTAAACGTGAGTCACCCCTAGTTAAGGATTCCCATCAAAAGTCTTGCATGGATCAATATTCTCATTTGGTAGTCCTTATCGGGTATCGTGTCTCTTGATCATTGAGACCGGCATACCCAGACAGCCAGTTCGGGGTAGCGACCCACAATCACTCGGTACTACCACATGATGTTGATACGATGGGAAGTGCAGTGCAAAAGCAAAAAAAGTGGTAATTTAAAACAGGATAGGGAACTTAACACAAACCAGTTTTAATGAACGTTAGCCCCTTCCCCTTTAAAAACAAGAACAGTATAACATCATCAACGCAGTCCACACAAATAGCTGCGAGGAGACCAACATGTTTCAGCCCCAATGGGAAAATTCCCCAGGCTTTCGTCAGGGTCTCTGTTCTAAATATATGCTACTGCTTATAAGTGAATAAAGTGTGAAAAAACTATACAAAAAACACACAAGTGAAAACCAGTAAAGGATATAATTTTCCTTCAACTGTATCAACTCCTCTCTTCGGCACCTGGTCGACTTAGTACTGTATGTTGGGGACAAACATACCGGTGAATCACGATCAGTTATCATGGTCTGCTAAAAGAGATACATCGTTCCTCAAATATATACAAATTCATTACTCACCCAGGGTGTCCGGGGAGTGGACCTCACCTCTTCCTGGACCTGGCTCAGGATATGTGAGACCCCGCTCTACAATAACAGAAACCGGCTACGTAAATACAAAGGGCAGAGGGATCAAGCATTGATCTACTCTGGCACTGTAAACATTACGAAGTCATGAGGTCTTCTGTGCATGGAGTACACTTACATCTATCAAAACATTACCATTACAACCAGCTATCCAAACCCTTGTTAGCCACAAACTGGGAAGCCATTGGTGTGATAGTCACTAAAGTAAGAAATCAAGTGATAACAACCTTGATACAGAACTATTGAGAGAGGTAGAGATGTGTGTCCTACCTGTCCGTCGTTGTCTCAGGATGTGAGACTGAGTCAGGGGGAGGCACCGAACCTCCTTCGTTCTCCCTACTTCATTAGTCTGGTACGTGGTATGACCACGCGGAAGGTGCGTGTGAGGATGCAAGAGCACAGAAGCACCTTTCGGTGCAAAAAAGACATTTCGAAGCTCACCAAGCACTTCATAACACACAATCATGCGGAAACAGATTTTAAGTGGCATGTCCTGGAAAAACCGTTCATTCCACCACATGTGAGTGATGTGTCTAGATTTTTGTTCTTACGTGAACAAAAGTGGGTTTTCAAATTGGGCACAGACAGATGAGGATTGAACGATGATATACCCTGGTTTAATCTGTCGTGAATATACATATAGGTATGCGAGAGTGATCTGCATAGTGCTGGTTGGATTCATGCTGGTGACTAAGACCCCTTACAGGAGGTTTATAGCAACATTGGATTTACTGCTACCGTGTCTTACGTGTGCCCCTTACTCCTTCAGTGTTTCATCTGCACCACATAATTCAGCGGGTGTGGACTCGATAGGGGGTTTGACAGATGATTGTAGTTATACTGTCGCTCCCCTGTGGGTTTTCACTCTTAAACCCACCTCCACCCACCCTTCCATTCTTCCTCCTTTGTCCATGTTGCACCTCCACCCACCCTTCCTTTCTTCCTCCTTTGTCCATGTTGCACCTCCACCCACCCTTCCTTTCTTCCTCCTTTGTCCATGTTGCACCTCCACCCACCCTTCCTTTATTCTTCCTTTGTCCGTGTTGCACCTCCACCCACCCTTCCTTTCTTCCTCCGTTGTCCTTGTTGCACCTCCACCCACCCTTCCTTTCTTCCTCCTTTGTCCATGTTGCACCTCCACCCACTCTTCCTTTCTTCCTCCTTTGTCCATGTTGCACCTCCACCCACCCTTCCTTTCTTCCTCCGTTGTCCTTGTTGCACCTCCACCCACCCTTCCTTTCTTCCTCCTTTGTCCATGTTGCACCTCCACCCACCCTTCCTTTCTTCCTCCTTTGTCCATGTTGCACCTCCACCCACTCTTCCTTTCTTCCTCCTTTGTCCATGTTGCACCTCCACCCACCCTTCCTTTATTCTTCCTTTGTCCGTGTTGCACCTCCACCCACCCTTCCTTTCTTCCTCCATTGTCCTTGTTGCACCTCCACCCACCCTTCCTTTCTTCCTCCGTTGTCCTTGTTGCACCTCCACCCACCCTTCCTTTCTTCCTCCTTTGTCCATGTTGCACCTCCACCCACCCTTCCTTTCTTCCTCCTTTGTCCATGTTGCACCTCCACCCACCCTTCCTTTATTCTTCCTTTGTCCGTGTTGCACCTCCACCCACCCTTCCTTTCTTCCTCCGTTGTCCTTGTTGCACCTCCACCCACCCTTCCTTTCTTCCTCCTTTGTCCATGTTGCACCTCCACCCACCCTTCCTTTATTCTTCCTTTGTCCGTGTTGCACCTCCACCCACCCTTCCTTTCTTCCTCCGTTGTCCTTGTTGCACCTCCACCCACCCTTCCTTTCTTCCTCCTTTGTCCATGTTGCACCTCCACCCACCCTTCCTTTATTCTTCCTTTGTCCGTGTTGCACCTCCACCCACCCTTCCTTTCTTCCTCCGTTGTCCTTGTTGCACCTCCACCCACCCTTCCTTTCTTCCTCCGTTGTCCTTGTTGCACCTCCACCCACCCTTCCTTTCTTCCTCCTTTGTCCTTGTTGCACCTCCACCCACCCTTCCTTTCTTCCTCCGTTGTCCTTGTTGCACCTCCACCCACCCTTCCTTTCTTCCTCCGTTGTCCTTGTTGCACCTCCACCCACCCTTCCTTTCTTCCTCCGTTGTCCTTGTTGCACCTCCACCCACCCTTCCTTTCTTCCTCCGTTGTCCTTGTTGCACCTCCACCCACCCTTCCTTTCTTCCTCCGTTGTCCTTGTTGCACCTCCACCCACCCTTCCTTTCTTCCTCCGTTGTCCTTGTTGCACCTCCACCCACCCTTCCTTTCTTCCTCCTTTGTCCATGTTGCACCTCCACCCACCCTTCCTTTATTCTTCCTTTGTCCGTGTTGCACCTCCACCCACCCTTCCTTTATTCTTCCTTTGTCCATGTTGCACCTCCACCCACCCTTCCTTTCTTCCTCCTTTGTCCATGTTGCACCTCCACCCACCCTTCCTTTATTCTTCCTTTGTCCATGTTGCACCTCCACCCACCCTTCCTTTCTTCCTCCTTTGTCCATGTTGCACCTCCACCCACCCTTCCTTTCTTCCTCCTTTGTCCATGTTGCACCTCCACCCACCCTTCCTTTCTTCCTCCTTTGTCCATGTTGCACCTCCACCCACCCTTCCTTTCTTCCTCCTTTGTCCATGTTGCACCTCCACCCACCCTTCCTTTCTTCCTCCGTTGTCCTTGTTGCACCTCCACCCACCCTTCCTTTCTTCCTCCGTTGTCCTTGTTGCACCTCCACCCACCCTTCCTTTCTTCCTCCTTTGTCCATGTTGCACCCCGATCTGACCTTTCACCCTTTTGATAATGTCGTTGTTTCACCCCACACCCAGTGGTATGGCGGCTGCCACAAACTAAGGGTGGTGGGCAGGTGGGGCGCAGGTGGGACAACACCTAGGAGAGCACGAGGGGGAGTTTAATAATAATTTTTTTTAATGAAACTTACCGTAAGCTGCCGCTGCCTCCAGATCACCCAACATGGATAAGCTGTCTTAGGCAAGACCTAACAATGGCCAGGAGTTTACTGTGCCGTATCACTGAGGACCGCCCTCAAGTTTGCTGTGTGTGAGAGAACGCATTTGCCTTGGCTTACCCCTGCAACACTTTACTTGACTGTATCCTCCATTTTAAACCTGAGCGAAGCCCTCGTGCGCCTCTGATGTAGTAAACAAGACTTATATCCTGCACCTCCATGCACTCGTCCTGGTCCCAGGCTCCCAGCATACACTGGGGCAGACTCCCTGTGCAATCCCCGTGCTGCTCTCATGCTTGAAAGAAGCGTAGGGATTGGCCTGAGTGGGCTGAAAATATGCTCTACCCAGGACAGGGAGTTTGTGCTGTTTCTCCAGCCCCGCTGTTCAATTCAGCCGGGGTCGAGAAGCCTAAGTGAGCATGTGCCTTTGGCCAGCCTGAGATGGCCGGCCAAACACACATGCGCACTTACAGTGCAGGAACCAGTGCTCCTCCCCCTTCCTTGGTCCCGCCCCTCCCTGCACATGCTGGCTCATAGACGGCAAATGTTAAATAAAACGATGATAGAACATGTAAAGATGTAGTCCACCACAGGAAGGATAGTTCAGGAAGCTTTATTCCAGTAACAGGTAAGCAGGTCAAACGGGCCCAGTGGATCAGCAGCAACTGAAGATGATATTCTAAACCACTGTTCCCATACATTCTAGTACAGTATAATACTAAGTAGAGAGACAGAACAATCCCAACCTCCCATACCATAAATAATGCAAGAGGAGTACACAGAAAATACCATATGCAGTAATACATAGAACACCACATATCTCCCCCTTAATATAACATAAAGAAAGAACAACAAAAAAAAAAGAATAAAAATATGCAAAAACAAGCAGTAATTAGTCACAAAGTCTGCTAGGAACTCTTCTAATCCTACAACGTCTCCGTAAATTGACGCCAGAAGAAAGCGATGATTGTGAACCAGATACATTGACAGACTGTTTAACCTTGGCAAGGCGGGAAATACTCCACCACTGATCATTGTCAAGGCGAACAGCAAGGCCCTTAATTTCAGCAATGTCGTGAGGTTGTCTGAATTTTGACGCTCCTTTTTGCAGTAACATGGGATCTTTAACCCTGACTAAGTCACCAACAGTGAACCTATTCACTCTTGTTTTTCCAGATTGACAGAGTTTATCATATCTAAGACGATTGGAATTGTCAGAGGCAGTCTTAGCTTTAACGGCTTCAGAGGGAACAGAACAATGACCATTGAAAACATTGAGTTTCCAAAAGGGGAACAAAGAAGAGGAAACTTTTCTACCCCTCATTAATTCGAAAGGAATGGCATCTGAAACAGAATGGGGAGCGGTTCTATATGATTCATAAAGGGGGTGGCGATGGGCAGAGTATCTGAATTAAGCAGAACACTCCTACCCAGTCAAAAGATCAGGGCTTGATCCATCATCGTTTTTTAGCTCACTGCACCATCCCAGCTCAGAACCTGGCTACATGCAAATTAGTCTGACCCTGGCCCAGTGCATCATGGGAACAGGGCAGACCAAACTACCAAGCCAATACTTTACTGGAAAGGGAACAAGCTTCCGGGGACCGGTTTCTGGCATTACAGCCGTCTTCGGCCCGGCTTGCTTGAATCCTGATGGTGCAGTGAGCAAGGGACTCACATCTGAGCATACCCTTCCACACTTGTGGTGGCCAAAACGATTCATAAAGGGAGTGGTTCTATATGCCCAGATCATATTTCGTACAGCCTTCTCACAATCACCTTCTTCAGGACAGAGGCCTCCCTGCTCCTTCTCTTGACAGCGTCGCCTGGTCCGTGTTCTTGTTTGTGAGAAGCTCTGATAGCCAACAGACCCATATGATTCAAGGGATTCTGAGGCAACACGAACGTCAATATACTATTGGGTTCTGAAGAGATGTTTTTAACAACTTTTAACTTCAAGAATCTGTCCTGAAGAAGGTGTTCTATTAAGAAAAAAAGCCGAAACGCCGCATCGATATTTTTGTGATTCTTGTTTTATGTATTATGTTCTGTTTTTTATAAAGTATATATGAAACGGTGATGTGTAATTACCCATGGTTTTAAAAAAAATATATTAGTGATTTATATCGGTAAAGGTACGTGAGTATTTGACCTACGAGTGCACGATCTTGCTCCTAGCTCGCTTGGAAATTGCACTGGTCTATCGTTTTGTTGTCTGTACTTAGCTCCTTTAAATAGTAACTTGCCGTTTTTACTCAATTCGTTTTTAATATCTTTCAATATTATAGCGCTGACATTGTGTGAGCATTTTTAACTTATATTGTTAGGATTCGATTTCTGTTACACCCCCATAGTGAGAACCTCTTCCTACCTTTTTGATCCCTCTTTTGTTGCTCCTCCCTGGCACTTTGCACTTTGGTAGCTTTTACATATGCCTCCGCCCTTAGCGTTCGGCCCCAGCGGTCCCCGGAAGTGAGGCGGGGCCGCATTGCACAGGGGTTGACGCTCTAGCCTTTTGCTCGCCCGCCCGTATTAATTTGGAGCTGGGAGGCGAGCGCAGCTGTACGTGAGTATTTGACCTACGAGTGCACGATCTTGCTCCTAGCTCGCTTGGAAATTGCACTGGTCTATCGTTTTGTTGTCTGTACTTAGCTCCTTTAAATAGTAACTTGCAGTTTTTACTCAATTCGTTTTTAATATCTTTCAATATTATAGCGCTGACATTGTGTGAGCATTTTTAACTTATATTGTTAGGATTCGATTTCTGTTACACCCCCATAGTGAGAACCTCTTCCTACCTTTTTGATCCCTCTTTTGTTGCTCCTCCCTGGCACTTTGCACTTTGGTAGCTTTTACATATGCCTCCGCCCTTAGCGTTCGGCCCCAGCGGTCCCCGGAAGTGAGGCGGGGCCGCATTGCACAGGGGTTGACGCTCTAGCCTTTTGCTCGCCCGCCCGTATTAAACGTCATGATGAGGCGTGCGCGCAGCGGACGCGCGCAGCGTGCGCGCCGCCTGCGCGCCGAAGGAGCGCCAAAGGAGGGCCCGTCTGTGCCCGTCCGTGCACCGGCCGGGCACAGGGCCATGACTCCTGGCAGTTTTCCCCCCAATTTTTCTGTCCCTCCTGGAGTACTCCGGTACTCAACTGCAGAGCTAAGGACTCTAAATGTCCCCGCTTGTGAGGCTGCGCATACCTGGGTGGTTTTGGATAGTCGGTTCAGAGTTTGCTCTTGTTGTAACTACCAACTCAACAGTCCTGAACCCCTGCCCACCCAACCCGGCCATGAAATCAAAAGCATTCAGGCGGGCTTAATCAATGCCAGATCAATGGTGTGCCACACGGCTGAGGTCTTTGACCTACTAGCAGAAAATGATTTTGACCTGCTTTTTGTCACCGAGACCTGGATGACTGATTCTTGCGCGCCAGTAGTCGAGTTGGCTATTCCCCGTGGTTTTAGGATCTGCCGTGCAGACCGCCAACAGGGAAGAGGTGGAGGGGTTGCTGTGATCTATCGGGATCATTGGACCTTCACCTGTGAACACCTGGATGAGCTGGTGGAGGCAGAACTTCTCCACTTTTGCTTGGAGCTCAGCACGCATTTTACCTTAGGTGGCACGCTAATTTACCGTCCCCCAGGTTATGTTGGAAACTTTATTGGAACCCTGGAGGAGGTCATCGTGCCACGAGCTTTACGGTTCCCCCGCTTCCTACTGCTGGGCGACTTTAACATTCATGAGGACTCCGGGAATACCACTGCAGCTACTCGTCTCAGCGAGACTTTTAGTATGGCTCACCTCACTCAATGGGTGGACGCTCCTACACATGTGGGAGGTCACGTCCTTGATTTGGTTTGCACCAACTTTGACATCAGTATGTCCCCCCCCATGCCTATGTTGTGGTCCGACCATTGTTTGATTAAGTTCGCTTGGCAGTTAGATAAGGATCTGAGAAAAATTCCTTCTCTGGTACATAGGCCACGAATTAATCTGGTGTCATTATCTGAGACCCTTTCTGGCACCCGTCCGGATCCAATGACGGAAACGGAAGCGGCGGTTGATGCATTCAATCTTTGGATTGCGAATGGTTCCGCTGCCTCCACTAATGTGGGGGGTATCCGTCGGATGCGATCAAGACCCTCTCAACCATGGTTCACGCATGCTCTGCGGGAACAGAAGTTGGTCTGTAAGAAACTAGAGAGAGCCTGGAGACATGCCTACCTGCCAGCCGATAAGAAGACTTTACGGGTAGCTCAAAAGGAATATTATGCTGCGATTAAGACAGCTAAAGCAGATATTATTCGGACAGAATCGAGAAGGCGGATAACAACAGCAAAGAGATCTTCTCGATTGTCCAAAATTTCTTATCCCCATGTGCCGCCCAATCCCTGCTCCCTTCTTCCGCTCAATGGTGTGAAGAATTATCTTGTTACTTTACGGACAAAATTAAAAAAATCCAACTGGACCTGGAAGTGGCTCAAAAGACCTCTGCGATCTCATCTGTCCTGTCATTATCTGATAGACGATGTCTAGAGGCTCAGTTTGCTGCTTTCCGGCCGGCTTCGGAATCTGACATACGGCAAATCCTGGTGGCCTTAAAGTCCGGATCCCCCTCGGACCCCTGCCCTGCCAGGGTTTTGGGAGGGATAGTGGATATCATTAATCAAGAGGTGACTCAGATCGTCAACCTCTCCCTTTCCACTGCCTCGATTCCGAGAAGCTGGAAGGAGGCAAAACTGCTCCCGCTGTTAAAAAAGGCTGGTCTAGATCCATCAACACCATCGAGCTATCGGCCCATCTCACTGCTGCCAGCTTTGGCGAAGGTGTGTGAGAAGGTGGCTTTCAAACAGCTGGATAGTTTCATCGAGTCCTCTCACGCCCTACATCCTGCCCAGTCAGGGTTTAGGGCGGCCTACAGTACCGAGACGGCACTGGTTGAGGTCTCAGAGGCAGTTCGGGAGTGCTTGGACGGGGGCGGCAGAGCGGTCCTGATTCTATTGGACCTCTCTTCTGCCTTCGATACGGTGCCCCATGCCTTGCTTATTGCAAGACTGGGAGCCGTTGGCATTTCAGGGCTGGCCCTCGACTGGCTATCATCGTTTTTGAGCGATAGAACTCAGCAGGTTTGGATGCCCCCCTACTCTTCGGCCCCAAAGAGACTGACAACTGGAGTTCCGCAGGGGTCTACGTTGAGCCCTTTATTGTTTAACGTTTACATGACCCCCCTACTCTACCTGGCGGAACAGCTGGGAGCCAAAATAATGGCCTACGCTGACGATACACAGCTGCTTTTCACCTGGCCTAAGGGTGTGTTGGATCCATCAGCAATCCAGCACTGTCTGTCGGTAGTCTTTCGGTGGCTTGCACAAGTCCAACTTAAGTGCAACGAAGACAAGTCTGAGGTTCTGTTTTTTGGCTCCTTCCCTGTCAACTTCAAGGACCAGATTTGGCCCTCAGACCTGCCCTGCCCTAGTGCGATGGGAGGCCCAGCTAAGAACCTGGGGGTTTGGTTCGGTCAGGACCTGAAGTTTTCGGACCATGTCAAAAAATTGACTGGCATCTGCTTTGGTACCCTGCGAGCCCTGAGAAGATTTTTCCCTCTCCTCCCCAGGGCAGCTAAGGAAACTGTTCTTCGAGCCCTGATTTTGTCTCGGCTCGACTATGCTAACGCCTTATTTAGCGGCCTGCCTGGGTACATGATTCATCGCCTTCAGGTGATACAAAATGCTGCAGTACGTCTGCTTTTCTCGCTCCCCAGGAGGACGAGCGTGCGGAGCCACCTACGTAGCCTGCATTGGCTCCCAGTACCACATCGAATTTTGTTTAAAATTCTTGTGCTGGCATTTAGAGCAGCTCATGGCCAGGGACCGACGTATTTGCAGAAACGATTCTCATTCTACATTCCCAATCGTGCCCTGCGATCGGCCAACCAATGCCAACTGATTGTTCCCAAATATAGATATGCTCGACTGGGAGGCCAATCTATTTCAGTTAAGGCAGCTTACGCTTGGAATGCCCTCCCCCTATCCCTTAGAGCCTCTTCAACCATCACTGTTTTTAAGAAAGAACTCAAGACTCACCTGTTTAACGCCCCACTTTAACAGACTTGCTCCCGATCTATCACTCCTGATGTTAAACTACTCACCGCGCCAGGATACCCCATGGTAATAGAGCGCGCTATAAAAGTTTTAATAATAATAATAATAATAATAATATTACATATGATATGTATAATAAAAATTTGTACAGATTTTTTTACAAAAACGACCTGAGATTAGCCTCGTTAATTGACCTTTGTTTGAATAACATTAAGAGTATCTCTGTGAATTACTTTAGTAGGAACATCTTTGACATATCAGAACCACCTTATCTTTTGACTTTGCCATACCTAAGTGGTACATGACAGGTCCTTTTTATGTTTGTTTGTACACAACATACACACAGAAGTCCTTCAGCTTAACTTTTGGACCTGTATAGTGGGACACCCCGTGATTTTGTTACTTTGTTCCCCCTGGTCCCTGACAAACCTAAAGAGGGGGCCTCCTTATTATTTCTAACCGATCCATGCTGGACCACCAGAAATCATTTCTGATTCTGCGCTTGGTGGCTTACATCCCCAAGTGACCAGAGTGGGCGGTTTCCATTATCCTCACCCTGAAACGTCATACTAAGTTGAGAGACAGAACAATCCCAACATTCCATACCAAAAATAATGCAAGAGTACACAGAAAATACCATATGCAGTAATACATAGAACACCACAAAACATTGTTTTATTTATTACCTCCGGGCCTGAGCCAGTGGGGCGACGCTCCTCCGTAATTGCAGCGGAGTGACCCCTGCCTCCACCTGCCATCCCTCCTTTACCTCATTTGTGCATGTTGCACCCCCACCCACTCTTCCTCTGTTGTCTGGGATGAACTCCCCACCCCTCTTTCCTATGTTTTCTGTGTTGCAGCCCCCACCCGCCCTTCCTCCATCGTCCATATTGTACCCCCACACCCACCGCCCTCCGTGTTGCATCTTCCACCCATCAACAATAAAAACAAATGCAATGACGGGGTCAGCACTATCTGTGTCAGTGTTGGTTCTGTTTCTTTCGGCAATCCTGCAGAGCAACCCTGCTCCTGTACAACATGCATAGTTTTAGATTTCTTTCTGAATGAAGCACAGAGATGATAAGGCACCGCTTGAGAGTTCCCAGGTGACATCTCTGCCCCTTGAAGGGGTTTAATCCAAAGCCATTTTCAGATCCGTCCTATAGAGTAGGTCGCAGGAACTTCACTCAAGTGAGGCCAAAGTCATGGGTGGTGTAGTTGATGGAGCAAGGTTTCACACGTACAGAAAAGTGTCGAAATCGGAAGGTATGTAAGGAATATTACTCATTTGGAAGAAGAACTGAAACCACTGGAGGTTGATAGTGCATGGAAGAGACTAACAGATGGTCTCTCTCTCAGTAGGTAGTTGGCTTTCTAATGTTGGAAGAAGCATTGTAGGTAAAGTACTGATGCCAATATTGGAGATACCACTAATAATTTTGGTGATAATGATTTGGTGCAAATGCTGCATAAATAGAAAAAGGTATACTGTGAATGAGAAAAAAAAGAAATATAGATGAAATCCAAATGGAAGAGTTAAAGGAGGATATATATATAAAAGAATGAAAGTTTACCAGAATAAAAGTGAAAAGAAACTCCCAAAGTAATTGAAGAAATTGAACTGGGAGAGTGTTAAAGTTGGCATCTGGTTCCGTAATTAGTGATGATATAAAATATCATCAAAGAGGGGATTGATGGAGCAAGATTTCACACGTACAGAAACTTGCTTGTATTCAAACCTCTTGATTTAACTTGTAATTAATTAATCAACATGTTTTGTCTACTAATATTTACATTATACAACATATCTAGTAAGTTGGGGAAGCTTTCGTATGTGCTTTCACTAACAGTAACCCGAGTGTCCTAAAATGGCCATGAAAATGCGGGAACTTTACTGCGCATGCGTCTGCAACATCTACGTGGTGTGACGTACCTCTGCTTTGGTGGGAAACTCTTGCTTCTGCGCACTAGTGCCAAGATGGCTGCTTCATGCTTACTCATACTTACGCCCATGCTTCTGCTTGTACTAAACTTGCTCATTCTGCCTAACACCTTGGCTGCGGCCGGAATTCCGCACCGGTGCTGGACATTCCGATTGCGGGCGTGGTCATGACGGCTCCCGGCCGTCATCAGCACACGCCCACCGTAACTCGTGACGACCGGGAGCCGTCATCAGCACCGAAGGGGTTAACCATTAATGCTATAGTATAAATAAAGTAATGGGGATAGAGAAAAGATGAGTGGTATACAGTGCATTCATTTATTTTTGTATTCTAATATGTTTTTTCTTTGACTTTGTTCCTAGCTCGTATTTGGGCCCAAGAGTGACTTGCATCTCCATATTGAATCAGCAATGCGCAGGCGCCGGGAACTTTGAGAGACCTCGAGCCATGACATTGAATCGATCCAATGAACTGTCTTTCCGGCAACGAGCCTGAGAACCACAATCAACAAATCCTGGGAAAGGATGAAGAGTGGCTACTGTATTAATTTTGTATAACAAATTGAAGTAATATTGGTGGGTGGAATAAAGTTGTGAGAAAATAAATTATGGGCAGGAATTTGATCAATATAAGTCAAGGAAGAATGATCTCATCTTAGTATGGTGTGATGACCTCTCCTCATCTTTCCAACCAATCACTGAAGGGGAACACATAGATGTCAGCGCTAAACAGCCCCGCTGCTCGTGCCAGCGCTATACAGTGCCGCTGCTCGTGCCAATGTTAAACAGCACCACTGCTCGTGCCAGCGTTATACAGCGCCCCTGCTCGTGGCAGCGCCAAACAGCACCCCTGCTTGTGCCAGTAATAAACAGCACCGCTGCTCATGCCAGCGCTATACTGCGCTGCTGCTCGTGCCAGCGCTGACCTGCACCGCTGCTTGTGCCAGCACTAAACAGCACCGCTGCCCATGCCAATGCTATACAGTGCCCCTGCTAGTGTCAGCGCTAAACAGCACCCCTGCCCATGCCAGAACTAAACAGCGCCGCTGCTCGTGCCAGCACTAAACAGCGTCGCTGCTCGAAGCACCACTGATCATGTCAGTGCTAAACAACACCGCTGCTTGTCCCAGCACTATACAGTGCCACTGCTCGTGCCATTGCTAAACAGCACCGTTGCTAGTGCCAGCGTTAAACAGCACCCTTGCTTGTGCCAGCTCTAAACAGCACCCCTGCTTAGGCCAGTGCTAAACATTGTAGAGAAAGAGCTGCAGGACTCACACAGGACGCTAACCACTTTGTCCATTTTTTCACAGGGTGGAGCACACTTACTGTGGGCATTTTTATTATAAAAGTATATAATAGAAGAACAAAACAACAAGATAGACAAATACAGTATTGCTTAGAAAATAGAGGAAGCTGTCACTACATTACAATGACTCAAAAATCTGTTTTACATTTCTTTCTGAATAAAGCACAAAGAGGGTAAGGCACAGCTCTGCTGAAGAGTTCCCAGGTGGCACCCCTGCCCCGCGAAGGGGTTCAATCCAAAGTCATTTTCAGAGCCGTCCTAGAGAGAGGGCCTCATGGACTTCACTCAAGTGAGGCCAAAGTCATGGGTGGGGCAGTCGGGTCAGTGGAGGGCCACCGGACTCACGCCAGGTCAGTGGAGGGCCACTGGACTCACGCCAAGTCAGTGGAGGGCCACCGGACTCACGCCAGGTCAGTGGAGGGCCACAGGGCTCCGGTGAGGTCATTCGAAGGCCACAGGGCTCCAGTGAGGTCAGTGGAGGGCCAGAGGGCTCCAGTGAGGTCAGTGGAGGGCCAGAGGGCTCCAGTGAGGTCAATCAAGGGCCACGGGGATCCAGTGAGGTCAGTTGAGTGTCACAGGGCTCCAGTGAGGTCGGTCGAGGGCCACCGGGCTCCAGTGAGGCCAGTCGAGGGCCACAGGGCTCCAGTGAGGTCAGTCAAGGGCCACAGGGCTCCACTAAGGTCAGCCGAGGGCCACAGGGCTCCACTGAGGTCAGCTGAGGGCCACAGGGCTCCAGTGAGGTCAGTCGAGGGCCAGAGGGCTCCAGTGAGGTCAGCCGAGGGCCACAGGGCTCCAGTGAGGTCAGCCGAGGGCCACAGGGCTCCAGTTAGGTCAGTCGAGGGCCACAGGGCTCCAGTGAGGTTAGCCAAGGGCCACAGGGCTCCAGTGAGGTCAGTCAAGGGCCAGAGGGCTCCAGTGGGGTCAGTCAAGGGCCACAAGGCTCCAGTGGGGTCAGTCGAGGGCCCCAGGGCTCCGGTGAGGTCAGTCGAGGGCCACAGGGCTCCAGTGAGGTCAGTCGAGGGCCACAGGGCTCCAGTGAGGTCAGTCGAGGGCCAGAGGGCTCCAGTGAGGTCAGCCGAGGGCCACAGGGCTCCAGTGAGGTCAGTCGAGGGCCACAGGGCTCCAGTGAGGTTAGCCAAGGGCCACAGGGCTCCAGTGAGGTTAGCCAAGGGCCAGAGGGCTCCAGTTAGGTCAGTGGAGGGCCACAGGGCTCCAGTTAGGTCCGTCGAGGGCCAGAGGGCTCCAGTGAGGTCAGCCGAGGGCCACAGGGCTCCAGTTAGGTCAGTCGAGGGCCACAGGGCTCCAGTGAGGTTAGCCAAGAGCCACAGGGCTCCAGTGAGGTTAGCCAAGGGCCACAGGGCTCCAGTGGGGTCAGTCAAGGGCCCCAGGGCTCCGGTGAGGTCAGTCGAGGGCCACAGGGCTCCAGTGAGGTCAGTCGAGGGCCACAGGGCTCCAGTGAGGTCAGACGAGGGCCAGAGCGCTCCAGTGAGGTCAGTCGAGGGCCAGAGGGCTCCAGTGGGGTCAGTCAAGGGCCCGAGGGCTCCGGTGAGGTCAGTCGAGGGCCACAGGGCTCCAGTGAGGTCAGTCGAGGGCCACAGGGCTCCAGTGAGGTCAGACGAGGGCCACAGGGCTCCAGTGAGGTCAGTCAAGGGCCAGAGTATTAGTTCCCTTTACCTGGACCACATTTAAGCCCTTACCCACCAGACCCACAGTAAGACTCGCCAGAGCCTGGTCTCGCCTTCCAGTCGATGAATGGACTACTAAACTCGCCAGTAACCAACCTCTCTATAATGAGGATCCTTGCCTAGCAAACCAGGCATATGAAGACTGGATCACTCAAACCCTTGATGACTCTCTCCTCAAAAGAAAAACCACATTGAAACGCTCCCATAAAACCACTCCCTGGTATTCAGAGGCTCTCAGGGTAAAGAAACGCCAATGTAGAAAAACTGAAAGGAAATGGCGTCTGGATTTTTCTCCGGTGGAAAAAATTCAAAGCCGCCCAAGCTGCATACTTCTCTAATAAAATCATTTTAGCTAAATCAAAACCCAGAGAAATTTTCCAAATTGTGAAAAAACTTACCAACTTGCCACCTAGCCTGCACGAGACTAAATCTACAGACCATTGTAACGAGGTGGCAGAATTCTTCCACCAAAAAGTCAATAAAATGTACGCATCCTTCCCCCCCTAGCCACCCTCCCCCCAGCTTGGACCAACACAATCATGGCACACCCCTCATTACAGCCTCCACCCACACTGGACCACTTCCCCCCTCTAGATCTTGCGTCCCTGGAATCTGTGGCTCGGAAAGTTAAATCTGGTTCCCCTGACGATCCAGCCCCGCCAGACATTGTAATGTCAGCATCCCAGGTCACATTGCCCACCATAATGGACCTCTTGAACGCATCCATCACCTCCGGCACGGTCCCTCTTGGCTGGAAACGGGCCATGGTCCAAGCCCTGCTAAAGAAATATAGTCTGGATCCCTCAGACTTTAGCAATTACCGGCCCATCTCCCTACTCCCCTGGCTGAGTAAAGTCCTGGAGAGATACATCAACGGCCAATTGGTTGCTTTCCTAGAAAACAACCATCTGTTAGATCCCACCCAGACAGGTTTTAGACCCAAACACGGAACTGAGTCCGCCCTTCTCATGGTCACCGAGGAATCCAAAAAAATCCTGGATCAAGGAGGATCAGTGGCAGTGATCCTCCTTGACCTCAGCGCGGCTTTTGACTCGGTCAGCCACGACATCTTGCTGAACCGTCTGACTAGTGTCGGTATCAAGAACAAAGCATGGCTATGGTTCAAGTCCTTTCTGAAGGACAGATCCTTTCGAGTATTCAACGGTGAGTCAGTGTCCACTAGCAGACCATTGAGGTGCGGGGTCCCACAAGGCTCCTCTTTCAGCCCTGCGCTTTTCAACATCTATATGAGGCCACTGGCTGAGTTTGTCCGTCCTTTTGGAGTCAAGATCATTTCTTACGCGGACAACACCCAGCTGGTAGTCTCATTGGCGCAGGAGGCTGACATGCCAATGGGAGGACGGCTCAGAAAGTGTTTAGAGGAGGTAAAGAGCTGGATGTCCTCCTCATCACTCAAACTAAATGGGGACAAGACGGAGCTGATGCTTCTGGGCCCCGCTGATCCTAGTTTCTTCAGCTCCTTGTGGCCACCCTGCCTGGGCACCCCCCCCAGCACCTAAGGATAACATCAAGAGCCTTGGGGTGTGGCTGGACAGATCCCTTTCATTTGACATCCAAGCCACCAAACTCTCGGCTACCTGCTTCGGCCTTCTCAGGATGTTAAAGAAAGTTCTTCCCCTTTTACCCATGGAGGCCAAACAGGTAGCCATCCAGGGTTTGATCCAATCCCGCCTGGACTTTAACAACGTCCTCTACCTTGGTGCTCCAGAATACACCTTGCGCAGACTTCAGACAGTGCTGAACTGTGCAGCTCGCACACTGCTTCAGCTCCCACGCAGACAATCAGTTAGAGCTGGTCTGATCAGCCTACACTGGCTGCCAGTGCGTCAGAGAATCCACTTTAAGGCCATGTGCATTGCCCACCAGGCCTTCTGGAACACAGGTCCTATGATCACCCGTGACCTAGTCACCCACTACCAACCCAGCAGAAACCTCCGCTCGAACCAGGCCTTCATGGCTACCGCCCCCAGAATAAAAAAGGCTAGATCAGGTGGCAGGACCTTCACCCACAATGCATCCAAGACGTGGAACGCCCATCCCCCTCATCTGAGAGCTAACCCTAATCTTTCCTTATTCCGTAAACAGCTAAAGACATTCCTTTTCAACTCTTCGCAGTAATTCTCTGCTAGCAATTCCTGCCTCCGCTAATTATCTCTGTTGGTTCCTAGCGCTTGGACGCCCCTGGGCAGCAACCGCGCTCTACAAATTCACATACATACATACAAGAGGGCTCCAGTGGGGTCAGTCGAGGGCCCCAGGGCTCCGGTGAGGTCAGTCCAGGGGCACAGGGCTCCAGTGAGGTCAGTCCAGGGCCACAGGGCTCCAGCAGGGTCAGTCGAGGGCCACAGGGCTCCGGTGAGGTCAGTCGAGGGCCACAGGGCTCCAGCAGGGTCAGTCGAGGGCGCCAGAGCTCCAGTGAGGTCAGTCAAGGGCCAGAGGGCTCCAGTGGAGTCTGTCGAGGGCCCCGGGGCTCCGGTGAGGTCAGTCAAGGGCCACAGGGCTCCAGTGAGGTCTGTCGAGGGCCAGAGGGCCCCAGTGAGGTCAGTCGAGGGCCACAGGGTTTCAGTGATGTCAGTCAAGGGCCACAGGGCTCCAGCGGGGTCAGTCAAGGGCGCCAGGGCTCCAGTGAGGTCAGTCAAGGGCCACAGGGCTCCAGTCAGGTCAGTCAAGGGCCACAGGGCTCTGGTTAGTTCAGTCCAAGGCAGTGGTTTCTCCACTCTGGGTCATCAGTTGTAGTTGGAGGTTCTGAGAGTTGTTTTTAAAGCCTCCCTTGAAAAGGAAACCATTCACTGATCCAACATATTGCTGACAGATGCAGTAATCCATCATGGTGCTGACAGACACAGTGATCCAACATGGCGTTGACAGACACAGTGATCCAACATTGTGCTGACAGACACAGTGATCTAACATTGTGCTGACAGACACAGTGATCCAACATAGCGCTGACAGACACAGTGATCTAACAACATAGCGCTGACAGACTCTGTGATCCAACATAGCGCTGACAGACACAGTGATCCAACATAATGCTGACAGACACAGTGATCCATCATAGCGCTGACAGACGCAGTAATCCATCATAGCGCTGACAGATGCAGTGATCCAGCATAACTCTGAAAGACACAGCGATTCAAGATAGTGTTGACAGACAGCGATCCAACATAGCACTGACAGATAAAACGATCCAACATAGTGCTGACAGATGCAGCGATCCAACATAGCGCTGAAAGACTCAGCAATCCAACATAGCGCTGACAGATGCAGTGATCCAACAAAGCGCTGACAAACACAGCGATCCAACATAACGCTGACAGACACAGTGATACAACATAGTGCTGACAGACTCAGTAATCCATCATAGCGCTGACAGATGTAGCGATCCAACATAGTGCTGATAGACACAGTGATCCAACATAGAGCTGACAGGCACAGCGATCCAACATAGTGTGATAGACACTGTGATCCAACATATCGCTGACAGGCACAGCGATCCAACATAGTGCTGATAGACACGGTGATCCAACATAGCACTGACAGATGCAGCAATCAAGCATAATCTGAAAGACACAGCGATCAAACATAGTGCTGACACAACGATCCAACAAAGTTCTGAAAGAAACAGTGATCCAACATAGCGCTGACAGACACAGTGATCAAACATAGTGCTGATAGACACGGTGATCCAACATAGCGTTGATAGACACAGCGATCCAACATAGCGCTGATAGATACAGTGACCCAACATAGCGCTGACAGACATAGCCATCCAACATAGCGCTGACAGACACAGTGATCCAACATAGTGCTGACAGACACAGCGATCAAACATAGTGCTGACAGACACAGTGATCCAACATTGCGCTGACAGACTCAGCAATCCAACATAGCGCTGACAGATGCAGCGATCCAACATAGCGCTGACAGACACAGCAATCCAACACAGTGCTGTTAGACACAGCGATCCAACATAGTGCTGACAGACACAGCGATCCAACACGGTATTGACAGACACAGTGATCCGAAATAGCACTGACAGACACAGCAAACAAAGATAGTGCTCACAAACACAGCCATCCAACGCAGTGCTGACAAAGCCATTCAACATGGTGCTGACAGACACAGCCATCCAAAATAGGGCTGACAGACACAGTGATTAGACATAGTGTTGACAGGCACACCAATCCAACATAGTGCTGACAGACACAGCCATCCAACATGGTGCTGACAGACACAGTAATCTAACTTAACACTGACAGACACAGTGATACAGCATGGTGCTGACTGACACAGTAATCTAACTTAACGCGGACAGACACATAGATCCAACATGGTGCTGATAGACACAGTGATCCAACATGGTGCTGACAGACACAGTTATCTATCATAGCTCTGACAGACACAGTGATCCAACATGGTACTGACAGACACAGTGGTCCAACATGGTGCTGATAGACACAGTGATCTATCATAGCGCTGACAGACACAGTGATCCAACATGGTACTGACAGACAGTGTGGTCCAACATGGTGCTGACAGACAATGTGATCTAACATGGTGCTGACAGTCACAGTGATCCAACATGGTGCTGACAGACAATGTGATCTAACATGGTGCTGACAGACACAGTGATCCAACATGGTGCTGACAGACACAGTGATCCAACATAGCTCTGACAGACACAGTGATCCAACATGGTGCTGACAATGTGATCCAACATGGGGCTGACAGACGCTGCCGTACAATAGATGTTTTCTTTTATCGAAGGGGTCCAGTCGGTGAAGCCTGAACAGCATCATTTTAAGGTTTGCCTCTTCACACAAAGTGTCCTATAGATGCATGACGAGCCAAGGTCAGCATTTCTTTGTCGGTGGTAGGGGGGACTCACGGGTCTGTGAGTCCACCGTCTCCTCAGGCATGTGGACAGTTAGCGTGCAGGCGCGAATGCCCCCAAGAGGCTCTTCTAGCTCCAAGACCTTGGTCCACTCGTCCTGGTCACAGTCGTAGCATTGCACAATGTCCACCATGCAGCGGCTGTTCCAGGAGTACCCTCCCACCACGTAGATCCGGCCATCCAGTACGGTCACCCCAACGTCGCTCTGGCCGTAGAGCATAGGGGCGACCACCACCCACTCGTCCCGGGCAGGGCTGTAGTACTCGCACATCAGCACGTCATCATAGTCACTGGAGCCCTGGAAGTGGTTGCCCCCGATGACGTAGAGGCGGTCCCCAACGGTGCACATGCAGTGCAGTCCGCGCAGGGTGTTCATGTCCGCCTTCTGGCACCACACCTCCGTGTCCGGGTCATAGCGGTACAGTCGGTTCTGGAAGGTGTCGTGAGTGATGCCCCCTGCAGAGAAAAGAGTGAGAGGTGAGACGCAAACTTGAAAACGCGCTGCGTAAAACCAATCCAATTCAAGTCAATCATAACTTTGGCGAATTTGACGAATCTCCATTAAATTTGCGAAATGGTTGCCTCGCCAATCTACACCCTTCCTTTCAGAGACGGGCAGATTGGTTTAAGTGCGACAAACTTATTTTGAGAAAAGTTCATTACAATAAGGCGTCACATGGATTTCAATAGTTTAACCTTTTGCTCAATGACTTGGACATTGGGCAACTTCAGTGCCCTACTTCTATTTTTAGAACACATTTTTGGGTGGTTTTCAAAGGTACATAAGAAGAAGCAAGTGGCAGGCACAGAAAAGAATGTGTACAAGAGATTGAGAGTACATCAGTGGTCATCAAAGGGAGGCGTGACCAGGCCTCCCCCAGCCTCCTCTGCCTCACCTCACTCTTACGTTTCTGAAGCTGAAGGGCAGTGATGGGATGTTTCTTGTGGAGTATAGGGCCCTGGCTACTTCCAGACTAGAAACACCCTCCTTCAGGCCTCATTATGAGTGGGTGGTTCATTCCGACCCGTGTTGAAAACCCCTGTTTATGCATGGGTTGGAATTAGGAGTTGTTATGTATTTACCACATCAGATGATTATCAGATGCATTAAATACCTCAACCTTCATTACATTTCGGCAGGTCAAACATGCCGGAATTTAACAGTGGAAAACCGTATGGTATTTACCGTATCATGCAGATTTTGGTGCATTAAACACCGCACTCCGTTCATGTTATTCCCCAACAACTTGGAACAACTCACTCAATAAATAACATACACCATGGGATTGTTGTTTATCATGTGTGATAAATATCACCTAAACTTGTAATCCGGGTCTCCAAGAGAAGCTACTCTCTCTCCTGTATGAAATTAAATGAATTTGTACTTGTAAAGCGCACTTATACCCCAACCGGGGTTTCCTGGTGCTGTACACACACCGCTGTGGAACCCTTCCTGGCTTTCCCTGTGAAATGTACACTCCTGGGCACCCCCAAGGTGGAGGCCAGGCATCCTTAGCGTTGTGGGGCCGTTGTGGAGATTAAGCAAGCTATTGCCCAGAGTCACAGAGTGGGACCCATGATTGGAATAGGCACCGAGGCGAGAATTGTCAGGTCCGGGGAAATTGAGCCCAAGACCCGCCGAGGCGGGTATTGAACCCTGGTCCCGGGCCAGACCTCTGCATCAGGGTCTGCCGCTCTAACCAGTGAGCCACACTTCTCCACTATGCTCTATGACAATGCAACCAAGGGCTGGAATGACCCACAAGTGTCTCTCAAGCTGAGAAGATGCCTCGACTTCGACCTTCGACTCTTTATGAGGGTAAACTTCCCTAGCCCATGCTCTCCAAACACCGGCAAACATCTCCACCTGCGTGGCCTCTAAGCACTGACAGAGCCAGGTTGGGACCTGCTATTAAACCCCACTCCATGACTGAAAGAGTGCAACCTCTTTTCTAGCACAATTAGGGGCATATGCATCATTGAAAATTGCATTCGCAAATGGTGCGAATTGCAAAAATCGGCCGTTCGCGAATGCAATTTGAACTTTTGGGATGCATCATAATTTTTGTACTTTTCGCAGTTTTAGTAATCGCTAAATTGCAATTACTTAAATTGCGATTGCGTTTAAGGAATCTCAAATTGAGATTCCTTAAATGCAATGCATCAAACAAAAAAAAATTGCGATTTCGCTAATAGGGGGACCAAATTACCATGAAGTTGACCTTCATTATAATTTGCAAAAACTTTGAAAAATGCACGAAAGTGCATTTTTCAAAGTTCATGCCCTTGGGGCATGTGCGTGTGCAAGATGTACTTATAGGCAGATTTCAGGGGTGCAACAGAGTGCGTCCTTTTGACACCCTGGCACCCTTGAAATTGCATTCTCAATTTGCGATTCTCTAATTGAGATTCGAAAATTGAGAATGTCTTCCTAATCATTCCTATGGGCCTCTAGGCCCATAGGAATGAATAGGGAGGTATTCCTTAATTGCGATTCGCAATTTGCGAGTCGCAATTAAGGAATTTTAAGAAATCGCTATTTTTTTAGCGATTTCTTCATGCATAGCAGTTTGCGATTCCTTATTAGCGAATCCTTATTTTTCGCTAATAAGGAATCACAAATGGCAATGTTGATGCATGTGGGCCTTAAAGTTGTTTCAATGCTCTTCCTAGCGCCCCCTCCACTTTATGTAAACCAAGCGCTATATCTTGAGATTCTCTACCTGTCGGGAAGACCATGCCTGTGGCACAAACCTGACACTGTCTCTATGGGCCAGATGCATCAAGCTAAAAACCGGTCGCAAAGGGGCAGATTCTCAGAATCTGCCCCTTTGCGACCGGTATTTTTGCATTTGGGATGCATCATCCCAAATGCAAAAATCGCAAATAGAGAATTCGCGAAATTGCGATTATTTGCATTTAAGGAATCTCAAATTGAGATTCCTTAAATGCAATGCATGTAAGTTTCAAAAATAGCGAATTCGCTAATAGGGCACGCAAATTACCACGAAGTACAACTTCATGGTAATTTGCAAAAACTTAGAAAAATGCACTTTTGTGCATATTTCAAAGTTTCATGTTGCGCACACACATGCCCTAAAGGCACGTGTGTGCGCAACATATGTGCACAGATCAAAATCAGGGGTGCAACAGGATGTCCTTTGGACACCCCTGCACCCTTGAACTCGCAATCTCAATTTGCGAATCGCAATTAAGGAATTCTAAGGAATCGCTATTTTTGTAGTGATTGCTTCATGCATTCCATTTTGCTATTCCTTATTAGCGATTCCTTATTTTTCGCTAATAAGGAATCACAAAATGGATGCTTGATGCATCTGGCCCTATAACCCTTGTATTGAACTTTCAGTGTAATGTCTATTCCTACTCTCTTCCATGTAACCGCCAGCAAGCGTTTAAAGCACCGCACAAGGCACTATGGGGCACATCAGCATTTTACCCGTAGCAAACGGACCCTTTGGAACTGGTAAAATGCTATTTCCGATCCATCAAGCCAAAAGGCATTCGCAATTAAGGAAATCACAATTTTTTGTTGATCTCCTTAATTGCGAAAGCAGTTAGGGAATCACAAATTGTGATTCCCTAAATGCAATGCATCATGCATTCGCAATTTGCATTTTCGCGATTTGGAATTGCAAATTACCATCAACTTCAAGTTGATGGTAATTTGCACTTTCGTAGAAAAATGCATATAATTGCACTTTCTTAGTGCCATGTGGCGCACACATATGGCCTTAGGGCATATGTGTGCGCCACATGTGCTCACATGCCAATTTTGGGGGTACAGTAGAGTGGTCTTTGGGCCTCTAGCACCCATCAAATAGCATTCGCACTTTGCGAGTACAATTGCGATTGACGTTTCATTCATTCCTAAGGGCCTCTAGGCCCATCGGAATGAAAGGAAAGGCATTCCTTGATAGCGAGTCGCAATTTGCGAGTCTCTATTAAGGAATTTGTAGGAATTGTACTTTTTTTGCGATTCCTACATGCATAAGGTATTGCGATTCCTAAATAACGATTCCCTAAAAATCGCTATTTAGGAATCGCAATTCCATTCTTTGATGCATGTGCCCCTATAATACTGAGGAAAAAAGAAACAGAAGGCACACTGGTCCCTGGTTTAAAGCACAGCACAAGGCACTATAGCAAGAAAAGTGCACACAGGGGCATGACTAAGCCAGCCAAGATGGCGTACGCATCTTCATAGTGCTCCGCCAATCAGCCCAAAAATCGGTAACTATCTATGCTTGAAAGCTAGCTTAATTGCCGCCCATTAACGGCGGTGGTCCCCTGGGGGCTGCTACTTGTAGCCCGATGCCCCGTGGCTTGCCCCGGCCCACCCAGCGAACCTCAGAGCAGAGACCTCTGTTGAGCAGGTCAGGGGACCGCAGACAACCGCGACTGAGAGACACCGGCAGCCGCACTGACCCACTACACTGCGGTAGGAGTGAGAACCCCGGAGCACCTGCATCGAGGGGGCAAGGAGTGCCCGATCAAAGTCGAGTAGGAAGAGATTCAGTGGGGACCCTGCAGTGGAGGTCGGCCGGGGGATGCGAGGACCTGGCGGACATTGGAATCCTCTCTGCCGGTAACGACTGGGAACCTCATCATCCACTTCTGGGAATCCCCTGATCGACTCCCAGGATAGGGTGTGCCGTGGAGCCCATGGGCCTGCTGTGGCTGATAAGGCGCTGGGGCCTTGCCTCCTGGTCCTGCAGGTGGCTGCGTCCAACGCACAGGTACCTCCCCGACTGCGAATGGACGAGTGCCCGGTCCGGGGTCAGCGCCATTAAAATCGAGGTGCATAGCACCCTCTTGGTGATGCCACCCCTGCTGTGGCGACAGACCTGGAGGCCTGAGGTGAGAGGCAGCCGGGTGGGCAGGGAGTATTGTCGACGGACAGCAGCCTGTGACACTCTCCGTGACTGTGGGGCGAGGAGCACTGAGAGATCCTCCGCAGAGCTCTGTCACACCTCGCCCCCTGTCACGCTGCCATGGACTATTGCTCTGATAGCTGTGGGGACCATAACGTTACAAGAAGAAGACGCCCGCAAGCCCTGACAATACATCGACTAGGTTCCTTTTTTTCGCTGCTGCAAGGGTGGAGAGGGCTGCGGACCACTCTTGCCTGACACGCCCCTGTGATTCCCCCGGCGAGGCTGAGATGACCTGCGTGACACCCAGACAGGCCCTTTGATCCAGAGACATTTCTCCCCACTTGGACGCTGGGGACACTGGGAGGGGTCCCATTTTTGGATTGTGGCCCTGACTCCCCTGGATCTAATTGCGCACCTCCAAGTGAGAGCCCACCCTTGGATGAGAAGTGAGGCTTGACCACCCTGCTGGGACTTGACCACCCCCTTCCCGGGCCTAACACAGGAAGTGTCTGGGAGTTTTTTTTCTCTTCCCAATCCGAAAGCACCGCCTGGTAGTGACAGCATGTACCTGAAGACCTCAATGTCATGGGGAGACTGCGATCAGCTGCCATGGCCCAACCATCATCCATGACGGACCCACTTGTTATGACCACTGACCACCTTTAGTTGGAGAGTGAACCGACTCTTACCACCTTTGAGAAATTAGATAGGATCCTACCAGCCATTAAACATTCTCGCATTACCATGGAGACCCAGTTCGGATCCCTCGCTGCTGACTTCAAACTTCTCCAGGACGATAAGCGCAAGCTTGCAGACCGGGTCTCAGATGGTGAGAAGTCCCTCTCTACTTTAAACCCTCTTGCAACCACTCTGCCATCAAAGACTTGCAGGACCGAGTTTTGCAACTAGAGAACAGGCCAGAGGATTTAGAGGGGCGCTTCTGGAGGAGCAACATTCGCCTATTGGGTCTACCAGAGGGTGTTGAGGGGTCGGACCCCCTCGCTTACCTGGAATCTTGGTTCAAGTCCTTTACCTTGGCATCCGCCCTTACTGTCTTCCATTTTCTGAAGAGGGTACACCATGTCCCGGAGAGATGCCAGCCAGGACAGATATGCAATACACTGTGCTGCCAGACGTATGGCACTTCTTCAAGTGGAGGACAAAACTATCATGTTGTTTCCAGATTACACATGCGCTGTCCAGTGCCAATGATCCTTCTTCCTGGAGGTCAAACGTCACCTTCGTCAACAAGAGGTGCAATGCTCTCTGTTATTCCCCGTCCGCCTCAAGATAATCTCTTGCGGCACCACTGTGTTCTTCACTTACCCCAAAGAAGAATGGGACTTGGCGGAACAACATGCAGGTAACTCAACGGGGGGCCCTACTGGGCGTGTGATAGGTGCCGGGGGCACTAGGGGCAGACACCAGAGGAGGAGACGGGGTGAGACACAACAAAGACCTCCCTTTCAGATTTCATCTGCCACTTTTCCCAACCTGGAGTCAATTATCGCAGATCACCGAAAAGCACTTCAAGCTGCAGTAAACGTACTCACCATGCTGTCATAGACGATGAGAAGGGCCCACACCTGTTCTCTTCTGAGGAGGACTCACTCCACTCTCATGACTCCCCTGTTGATTCACAGCCCTCTCCTATGGTGACCCCCCAAACTGCAGACACTCATCTAGCCACGTACCCTAGAGCCTCCGCAATGAACAATCACCTATTATCATACCATCTCTATGCGTACTTCTGCCAAAGCCGACAATAATAATCTTGGACTTTGATAGGCTCTTGGTTCAATAAATCAATCAGAACATTTGTAAAGCGCACTACTTACCAGCGAAGGTCTCAAGGCGCTGGGGAGGAGGGAGTTCTGCTACTGCTCGAAGAGCCAGGTCTTGAGGAGTCTTCTGAAGGTTAGCAGGTCCTGGGTCTGCCGTAGTGGGATGGGGAGGGTGTTCCAGGTCTTGGTGTCGAGGTGGGAGAACAATCTGCCACCGGAGTTTGCTTTTCGGATGCGGGGGACTGTGGCAAGGGTGAGGTCGGCAGAGCGGAGCTGGCGGTTGGGGCTGTAGAAGCTGTTAAGGTATGCTGGTGCGGTGTTGTGGAGTGCCTTGTGTGCATGGATGAGGAGCTTGAAGGTGTTCCTCTTGTTGACGGGGAGCCAGTGCAGATCTCTCAGTTGGGGTGTAACGTGGCTGCGGTGAGGGATGTTGAGGAAGAGGTGTGGTGCTGCAGCTAGGGCGACTGACTCCGGAATCTGGGAATCACGGTTCGATCCCCAGCACCGGCGGCAGGTCAGCCCAGCACCATGTGACTCTGGGCAATAGCTTGCTTAATCTTCCCGACGGCCCCCAGCGCCTATAGACCCTTACGGGTGATTGTGCGCTTTACAAATGTGGATTATTATTATTATTATTATTATTATTATTATCAGGCATGCAGAGGTGTTCTGAATGCATTGAAGTCGTTTCATGAGTTTGACTGAGGCTCCTGCGTAGAGGGCATTTCCGTAGTCCAACCTGCTGCTGACGAGGGCCGGGGTGACCGTTCTTGTTTCGGTGGGTATCCACCTGTAGATCTTGTGGAGCATGCAGAGGATGTTGAGGCAGGAGGACAAGACACCTTTGACCTACTTTGTCATGGAGAGGGTAGAGTTGAGGATGAACCCTAGGTTGCGTGCGTGGTCGGTGGGTGTTGGAGCTGTTACCGGTGCAGTCGGCCACCAGGAGTTGTCCCAGTCCGAGGGGGTGGATCCGAGGATGAGGACTTCCGTCTTGTCCGAGTTTAGCTTCAGTCGGCTGGTTTTCATCCACTCGCCGACGGCTTTCATTCCTTCGTGGAGGTTGGTTTTGAAGATGTGGGGGTCCTTGGTGAGGGAGAGGATAAGCTGGGTGTCATTGGCACAGGAGATGATGTTGAGGTTGTGTAGTCGGGCGACGTGGTTGAGCGGTGCCATGTAGATGTTGAACAGTGTTGGGCTGAGGGTTGAGCCCTGGGGCACGCCGCAGATGATCTTGGTGGCTTCTGAGCAGAAAGGGGGAGGCGGAGGCTCTGGGTTCTGCCGGAGAGGAAGGAGGTGGTCCAGTCCAGGGCCTTCTCTTGAATCCCAGCGTCGTGGAGGCATGTGCGTAGGGTGCGGTGGCAGACAGTGTCGAAGGCGGCTGATAGGTTCTGGAGGATGAGGGCCGTGGTTTCTCCGCAGGGCTCTGATGTCATCAGTGGCGGCAATGAGGGCAGTTTCGGTGCTGTGGTTGCTGCAGAACCCGGACTGGGACGGGACCAGGATGCTGTTTTCCTCGAGGTAGCGAGTCAGTTGTCTGTTGACGGTCTTCTTGATGACATTTGCCAGGAACGGGAGCAGGGAGATGGGCTGGAAGTTCTTGAGGTCCTTGGGGTCCAGCTTGGGTTTCTTCAGTAGGGAGTTGATCTCTGCGTGCTTCCAGCTCTCTGGGAAGGTTGCGGTCTCGAATGAGAGATTGATGACGTTACGCATGTGTGGTGCCATGTTGGTGCTGGCTTTGTTGAAGATGTGGTGAGGGCACGGGTCTGACGGGGAGCCGGAGTGCACGGTGTTCATGATCTTGATGGTGTTGTCGTCGTTGATGTTGGTCCAGGAGAGCAGGGGATCGGTGCGGGTGGTGATCGTGGGGGTGGAGGTCTCAGTGGCTGTTGGGGTGATCTTGTCGTTGAAGCTGTCGTGGATGTCGGCGATCTTGCAATGGAAGAAGGTGGCAAGGGAATCACACAGATCTTGCAAGTGTGGGATGTCGTTGGAGTTGGAGCTGGGGTTGGAGAGTTCCTTCACGATGCTGAAGAGCTCTTTGCTGTTGTGTGCGTTGTTGTCTAGGAGGTCTTTGAAGGAGGCCCTTTTGGCAGATCGGATGAGGTGATGGTGTCTGCGGGTGGCGTTCTTGGGGGCTGCGTGACTGCCTGGTGTCCGTTCACTGTGCCATTTCTTCTGAAGCTGAAGCTTTCGGCACATTTGCTTGGAGGCCTGGAAGTCTTCAGTGAACCAGCTGGCTTTCTTGCAGGTGTGACTGTTGGAGGGTTTCTTGTTCGTGGCGAGGGTGTTGGTGTAGTGGTTGCACTGTTTGGTTGACACATTTGCCTTTCTCGCTTTCCTCACAATACACAAAGGTACAATGAGTATGTTTAGTTTGGGAGAATCGCCCATTGTGGTAGGCTCCTAGTATTGAGAATGTATTTTCTACCCAGTTACTAATGTTTCCCTCATTATTCTTCACCCTACCACTATAACACACAGGGGCGGACACCACATGGCCTTTAAGGCACGGGCAGAAAAACCACGCTGTGTACATATCACACTTCAAGCTGGTAACAATCTCTGACATCCAGTATCTTACCCTCAACCTTCACGGCATGCACACTTTTAGGAAGCAATATGCTATCTACTCCTACATCAAGAGACAGAAGGCACAGAGAGCTTTCCTGCAAGAGACACACATCGTGACAAACAAATTAGTCCACTTGTGGAGGTGCTGGTTAGGGGTATAATTTGTGCCACAACATACTCCGCATACGTTAGGTGGTTGTGTCACTGTGGCTTTGTCCGAGTACCCTTCCAAAAAACTACAAAGAGGCTGACAAAGATGGACGTTATGCCCTCTTAGAGGGCCGTATTGATGGACAGCCCATCCTCCTGGGCAGTATCGATGCGCCCAACAATGACCAGTGATCGTTCTAGGACACCATTTCAACCACCCTTGCTCGTAGCACAGCGACACTGTGGGTTCTGGGTGGATACTATAATTGTGTCCTGGACCTTGATTTGGATAGGTACCATCCTCCATTACCTCACTCCCCCCCCACATACTCAGAAAGAACGCTTTTGTACCTGGGTCCACCACTGAGCACTCACAGACATGTGGCACTCTCGCCACCCCACATCAGGGCACTGTTCCTTCCATTTAGTCCCACACAATCTCTACATGCGTCTTGAAAACTTCCTTTGCTCTCCGACACTGGTATGTTTGCTACGGCATACAGAGTATCTGTGTAGGGTAGTATCAGACCACGAAGCACACATTATGGACCTTAGATGGGCACCTCTCCTACCCACCTAACCCCGCCTGGCAGCTGCCACAGGACCGCCTTGAAGATCAGGTCTTCCAGAAGTACAGATGGGACATCGGTCATTGGTTTAAAGCAATGCACAAGGCACTATAACAGCAAGAGTGCTCACCAGACATGGAAACATAAGGGATGCTGGTATCTGGTTTAACAAAAAACACACAATTGATGGACGGAAGGCTGAACAAATCAAAACATTCACCCCCAGTCAAGAGATCTGGGTTCAATCCATCATTCTTTTGCTCACTATGCCACCCCAGTTTAGACCCGGCCATATGCAAATCAGTCTAGACCCTGTGCCTCATGGGAACAGTCCAGACCAAACTGCCAAGCCAGGTCCGCCCTGATCCCCAAACAAGCATCCTATGACCAGTTTAGGGGTTTCATCCCTCTTCAGCCAGGATGGCTTGAATCTAGGGGCACAGTGAGCCCAGGACCCACGTCTGGGCATAACTGGCGCACTTAGGGCGAGGATGCAAAAGACACACAATTGATGGACGGAATCAGAACAAATCTCTTGATTGGGGGAGAATGTTTGCATTGTCAGCATTCCGTCCATCATTTGTTTGCTGTAACACTTTTCGCCCTAAGTGGGATGGGTATGGCCAGACGTGGGTCCCTTGCTTGCTGTGCCACTGGATTCAAGCTAGCCTGGCTGAAGAAGGGTGACATACCCTGAAACTGGTCCCAGGGTACTTGTTTCCGGTTGATCCTAATTCGGGGGTCAAAAGCAGGGATTCCACTGGATCAAGTTATTTTTCGTTACCATCAGTACAGATTTTTCAGGTGGTGGAACTTCATTCAGTCCCGGATATAAAGCATGGTATTTGGAAAAAAAATGCCTTGGATTCCATGGTGTGGTCAATGGTGAACATCAGCTGCATATTGTATGCATAATTTAATATTTTCGCGTTTTGCTTCTGAAGGGAGTGTATTCAGGGACGAATGTAGAGGTTAAACAAGTGGGGGATGAGGTTGATCCCAGAAGTCCAAATGAACCTTGATAGAGCGATAAGAGGGAGAGAGACTGACAGAGCCGTTCCCTGAAAAAACAGAAAAACAGAGGGCAGAAAAATTAGCCCAAAAAGAAAAACGAAGGGTGGAAAAACGAGCAAAAAATGGAAAAACAGAGGGCAGAAAAACAAGCAGAAAATACAAAACAGAGGGCAGAAGAAGGGAAACCAGAGAGCAGAAAATGAGCAAAGGAGACACAAAAAGAGGGCAAACAATCCAAGCAGAAAAGACAAAACAGAGGGCAGAAAATTAAGCAGAAAAGGCAAAACAGAGCAGAAGAGTTTAAAACAGAGGGCAGAAAAACGAGCAGAAAAAGGCAAAACAGAGGGCAGAGAAATAAGCAATAAACGGAAGCAGAAAAAAGAGCAGAATGTACAAAACAGAGGGCAGAAAACAGGCAGAAAAGGCATAACAGAGTGCAGAAAAACAGGCACAAAAATGCGAATGAGAGGGCAGTAAAAGGAGCAGAAACAGGCCAAACAGAGGGCAGAAAAAAGAGCAGGAAAGGCAAAACAGAGAAAAAAATGACGGGAGGAGGCAGAAATAGAGGAGAGAAGGTAGATAGGCAGCAGAGGGTAGCAGACTGTGGGCAAGCTGGACAGGGGAACGGTGGCAGGGGAAGCTGGCAT
Organism: Lissotriton helveticus; assembly: GCF_964261635.1. Classification (NCBI taxonomy): domain Eukaryota; kingdom Metazoa; phylum Chordata; class Amphibia; order Caudata; family Salamandridae; genus Lissotriton; species Lissotriton helveticus. The sequence continues at coordinate 9,632,287 of NC_136069.1, read as the reverse complement.
GAGGACCTGCTCTTCCTCCCTTAGGATCAGCCATAGTTTTTGCCTTGTAAGTGTGTGTATACTTTATTTGACTGTACCCAGTGAGATGGTCACTTGGCTGCCTCTACACCAATGGGTAACCTAACCAAAGACGCGTTGGAGGCATTCACCCAGAGTTGACATCTTTGTCACTGGTTTGGTCATAATCAGAGTGGAGACCCCCATGTGTATAAGTTTGGTTACCCTCAGGCCCCCGCTCATGTGATATTCTTTTTCTCATGTACTGTAACAGCATTCATGAGCATAATGCCAATGGGGCCCATACATTGCTTTCTTCACAGCATGCTGCGTGTTGTCACTGCATGATAGTGGTCCGTCAGTGAGATATTTGAGGCTGTTCTTGTTGATTGGTCAGCTTTCCTAGCCTAACAGCAGTCCATCCATGACTTCCTGTGGGTAACTGCGCCAAAATACTGACTATCCCTCGCATAATTCTGTCAGTCCTTCACCGTCTGTGGACACTCTGATATCTCGCTTCTCCCTGACAAGATTGGGATGAACTCCGTGGCCAAATGATGGCTACCTCTTCCGTAAGGTGATGACGATAAATGTACAAGAAAGGCATATGCAAGCCGTCCATGTGTAACAAGAGTATATGTGAGTAGAACTGATGTTTGAGGATCTAAAATATATTCACTCAAAAAAACATGTTGTCATCTCGGGGCAAAATACTTTTTTCCCCTTTTGAGGAAGTTGAGCTTATTCAACCAAAATGAAAAGCTTGGGCCCGATTCACAACTAACTTAAGACAAAATCCTAAACTTACTACCATTTTCGTATTCACAGAATGAACTTAAGACCAAATCCTAAACTTACTACCATTTTCGTATTCACAGAAGGAACTTACTCATTTTGGTATTCACAGAAGTTAGGAGTCCTAACTTTAGGACTCCTAAATGCCTTCTGTGAATACCGAAAGTCTTAAAATTAGCATTTTTCTCAGTTTAGTAGAAGTAAAGTTAGGAGTACTAAAGTTAGGAGTCCTAACTTCTGTGAATACCGAAATGAGTAAGTGCCTTCTGTGAATACCAAAATAGTAGTAAGTTTAGGATTTTGTCTTAAGTTAATTCTGTGAATCGGGTCCCTGGTATTTTAATGTAAAATAACATTATTTTCGGAAATGGGCAAGCTGATAACATTGGACAAAATGTATATTTAAAAATGATATTTGATCAATAAAGTATTGAAAGACTTATTGCTTATGGGGATTCACTAGTGCCAGAAGGCACTTGCTGCCATGTTTGTTACTTCATGAATTTCATCATCTATATTAATATAGCCTTATAGCCCCCCGTAGAGGGCTATACCGGCTATTAAAGGCCCTCTCCATCGTTAAAGGCCACGAGCCGAAGGCGAGGGCCTTTAACAAGGGAGAGGGACTTTAATAGCGGTATAGCCTATCTACGAAGGGATGTAAGGCTATTAGAACATTCTGCCACTAGAGGGCAGAATGTTCTAACAAAAAAAAACAAAGCCTTATGGGAGCGCGAGGGGATTGGAATCCCCTCAGGCTCCCTGAAGCCTTTGTTCACAGCCAGAGCTGTGAACAAAGAAACATTGGAATGTTGGTGCTCCGGGCTTATATCAGCCATTATAAGCCCGGAGCATTCTAATGTTTTCAATGGAGCTCCCAACATTCCAATGTTCTAATCCTGCATCTACGATACTATTACTGCTGCTTTTGAAAGCATGAGCACGTATTATTAGTGTAACGTGGCTGCTTCTGATCATGCGATTCATATGTAATGCACCAGTAGAGGGCATGTATGAGCCGCTCGCTCTGCACCTGACTGTGAAATATTTCATAACATATGGGGCCAGGTTTACTAATCTTTCACGCAACGCAGCAAGGCAACACTGCGTTGCGTGAGAGGAAGAGAGCAGAAATGCGCCATATTAACTAACATGTGATGCCCTTCGGCTCTCGCCGTGCCTTGTCACGCTTGTGGCAGCCGAGCACCAGCGCAGACACCCTTGCGCCACGACCCGAGGCTGCGTGATGCGCTCAGAATAGATTTTGTACAGGAAGGGACACCGTCCTGCACGAAAACGACTCTCAGAGGCTGATTCCTCTTTGCTTGCTTGCTGCAGAATGCAGTCCACATGCAAAGAGGAAGTAAAGAGGGAAAAGAAAGATATTTTTCCTTGTTCTGCCGGCCCCAGTAAGCGCACCAATTTGGCACGACCCGAAGTTTATGGTGTTCAGTATATCTGAGTTTGCAACAAAACTTATGGGTGAATGCCCAGGAACGGCCATGCTCCACCATAGAGCATATTATCAACGCAATGTAACACAAAGCAACACAAAGCGGACTTTGCGTGGCTTAGTAAATCTTACAATGCGTTTTGCACCGGGACTGCGTCAAAAAAGTGACACAACCCCAAATTAGAATGTTTCGTAAATTTGGACCTCGGTCCGTTCACCCTAGCCCTTTCATGAAGATTCCTACTCATCAGTTGCAAGTGTGAATCTACTCAAAACAGCTGAATGGGAAAATGAAGTTAAGTTTCATGCTAAAAATATTTTGAAAACTAATAGGAAAAATCCACTGTTCTGCTGCCATTTTTCTAAGTTATTTTGGGCAGGGGGAGTCCCGGCACCCATGTGGAAATTATGGCTTCTCTCTCACATTCCAAAATGATTGATATATTTCATTACTGCCTCATTTTAGGGCTTTGTATTCTTAGCCAATTTGTTTTTATTTACATGCTATTTTATAAGTCAGAGCTTACATACAACACTGTGCTCCCTTCACTCTCCCGCCAAGTCCAGTTTGATGCTCTTTTAAGTTTAGCCAAAGTTCAGCCACTAGTCCAGAGCAGTGAAGAACTGAGCTCTGAAGCAACACAAACTTTAAAAAGTGAACCTTCCAAGGGACTTGAGGTACAGATAACATGTGCAGGAAAACATGCTGAGTAGGTTAAGATGTTGGAAAGAGGAGCAGGATGTCACAGGACTAATGCACCAGGGAGGTTGGACACTACACCGTTGACCATCATTGGTCGCCAAACTCCTCCCACATGGGAGCGGGAGCATGGACCATGTACCGTGGACTCTCCGGCACCAGAGTCTGAAGATTCTCAGTACTCACCTGAGATGTACATGTAGTCTCCGTGCACGGCGCCCGCGTGCCCATAGTGTGGCTCGTTTAACGGGGAGGTGAAGGTCCACTCGTTCCTTGAAGGGTCGTAGCGTTCCACGGATGCTGCACAGGCAAAGAGAAGGAGGGGGCCATGGTCACTTAGGAGCTTTGTAAAAATAAGGTCATCGCCATTCAGAAAGTTACTTACAAGATACAATGTACACCCCTTGCTATCCTAGATGAAAAGGCACCTACAAAAGGGCAAGTCAAATGCAGTTGAGGAAGCCTATAGCCCTCATCTCTTCCCCTAATACTGTAGTCAAAATACACCCAACTCTACTCCAACCAAGCCTTGAAGTAAGTCACACACCACACACGCTACTCACAGGAACTGCAAAGGAAATATGTACAAATCAATGGAGGCAGATAATAATACTACCAGCACGAACAAAGCCCAACAATTGAAAGAAAACTTAAATAAATAAATGGAAAGAGCCTGGTCATATACACACTGAATAAACCCACACACATCACATTGTATATATGTAAAAAAATTATTAGTGAGAGAGGTTTTTCCTAGAAGGGCATCGTAGAAGCCAACCTTCCCTCATCCGTCATCAGCAATAGAGGTGCCTCGTAGAAGCCAACCTTCCATCATCCATCATCAGTGATGGATGTGTCTCCTAGAAGCCAACCTTCCCCATCCATCATCAGCAAGGGAGGCGCCTCCTAGAAGCCAGCCTTCGCTCGTCCATCATCAGCGAGGGAGGCGTCTCCTAGAAGCCAGCCTTCGCTCGTCCATCATCAGCGAGGGAGGCGTCTCCTAGAAGCCAGCCTTCGCTCATCCATCCTCAGCGAGGGAGGCGTCTCCTAGAAGCCAGCCTTCGCTCATCCATCCTCAGCGAGGGAGGAGGGATCCTAGAAGCCAGCCTTCCCTCATCCATCAACAGCAAGGTAGGTGCCTCCTAGAAGCCAGCCTTCGCTCTTCCATCATCAGAGAGGGAGGCATCTCCTAGAAGCCAGCCTTCGCTCATCCATCATCAGCGAGGGAAGCGCCTCCTAGAAGCAAGCCTTCGCTCATCCATCATCAGCGAGGGAAGCGCCTCCTAGAAGCCAGCCTTCGCTCATCCATCATCAGCGAGGGAGGAGCCTCCTAGAAGCCAGCCTTGGCTCGTCCATCATCAGCGAGGGAGGCATCTCCTAGAAGCCAGCCTTCGCTCATCCATCATCAGCGAGGGAAGCGCCTCCTAGAAGCAAGCCTTCGCTCATCCATCATCAGCGAGGGAAGCGCCTCCTAGAAGCAAGCCTTCGCTCATCCATCATCAGCGAGGGAAGCGCCTCCTAGAAGCCAGCCTTCGCTCATCCATCATCAGCGAGGGAGGTGTCTCCTAGAAACCAGCCTTCCCTCATCCATCATTAAAGATGGAGGTGCCTCCTAGAGGTCAACCTTCCCTCGTCCATCAACAGCAAGGTAGGTGCCTCCTAGAAGCCAGCCTTCGCTCTTCCATCATCAGAGAGGGAGGCATCTCCTAGAAGCCAGCCTTCGCTCATCCATCATCAGCGAGGGAAGCGCCTCCTAGAAGCAAGCCTTCGCTCATCCATCATCAGCGAGGGAGGCGTCTCCTAGAAGACAACCTTCCTTCATCCATCCTCAGCGAGGGAGGAGGGATCCTAGAAGCCAACCTTCCCCATCCATCATCAGCAAGGGAGGTGCCTCCTAGAAGCCAGCCTTCGCTCATCCATCATCAGCGAGGGAGGCGTCTCCTAGAAGCCAGCCTTCCCTCATCCATCAACAGAGAGGGAGGCATCTCCTAGAAGCCAGCCTTCCCTCATCCATCAACAGCAAGATAGGTGCCTCCTAGAAGCCAGCCTTCGCTCTACCATCATCAGCGAGGGAGGCCAGCCTTCGCTCATCCATCATCAGCGAGGGAAGCGCCTCCTAGAAGCCAGCCTTCGCTCTTCCATCATCAGAGAGGGAGGCTTCTCCTAGAAGCCAGCCTTCCCTCATCCATCAACAGCAAGGTAGGTGCCTCCTAGAAGCCAGCCTTCGCTCATCCATCATCAGCGAGGGAGGCCAGCCTTCGCTCATCCATCATCAGCGAGGGAAGCGCCTCCTAGAAGCCAGCCTTCGCTCTTCCATCATCAGAGAGGGAGGCTTCTCCTAGAAGCCAGCCTTCCCTCATCCATCATCAGCGAGGGAGGAGTCTCCTAGAAGCCTGCCTTCCCTCATCCATCATCAGCGAGGGAGGCGTCTCCTAGAAGCCAGCCTTCCCTCATCCATCAACAGCAAGATAGGTGCCTCCTAGAAGCCAGCCTTCGCTCTTCCATCATCAGCGAGGGAGTTGCCTCCTAGAAGCCAGCCTTCCCTCATCCATCAACAGCAAGGTAGGTGCCTCCTAGAAGCCAGCCTTCGCTCATCCATCATCAGCGAGGGAAGCGCCTCCTAGAAGCCAGCCTTCGCTCTTCCATCATCAGAGAGGGAGGCATCTCCTAGAAGCCAGCCTTCCCTCATCCATCAACAGCAAGATAGGTGCCTCCTAGAAGCCAGCCTTCGCTCTTCCATCATCAGAGAGGGAGGCATCTCCTAGAAGCCAGCCTTCGCTCTTCCATCATCAGCGAGGGAGTTGCCTCCTAGAAGCCAGCCTTCCCTCATCCATCAACAGCAAGGTAGGTGCTTCCTAGAAGCCAGCCTTCGCTCATCCATCATCAGCGAGGGAGGAGCCTCCTAGAAGCCAGCCTTCGCTCTTCCATCATCAGCGAGGGAGTTGCCTCCTAGAAGCCAGCCTTCCCTCATCCATCAACAGCAAGGTAGGTGCTTCCTAGAAGCCAGCCTTCGCTCATCCATCATCAGCGAGGGAGGAGCCTCCTAGAAGCCAGCCTTCGCTCTTCCATCATCAGCGAGGGAGTTGCCTCCTAGAAGCCAGCCTTCCCTCATCCATCAACAGCAAGGTAGGTGCTTCCTAGAAGCCAGCCTTCCCTCATCCATCATCAGCGAGGGAAGCGCCTCCTAGAAGCCAGCCTTCGCTCTTCCATCATCAGAGAGGGAGGCATCTCCTAGAAGCCAGCCTTCCCTCATCCATCATCAGCGAGGAAGGAGTCTCCTAGAAGCCAGCCTTCGCTCTTCCATCATCAGCGAGGGAGGTGCCTCCTGGAAGTTAATCTCTCCTTCCATCCTAGAATAGAGGTATTGTTTGCCAACAGGATCTCCTCGTCCCTCCGTTGTAAGAAGGAAGCATTCCTTGGCGTCAGCCTCTCCTCAGCCGTTCATACGAGAGAGAGGTATTCATTGAATCGTGGACCTGGTCTAGGTGACTATACCAAGGTCTGGGGTCTGTGTGTCACCCGCAACTAAATAGCCGCATTAGGCCTCTACCAGAGATGTTGAACAATGACCCAGATATAGGGCAACAACATCACAGTGTTGTGCTGTGGAGGCATATTTAAATGCTGCAAGAACCATAGAAAACGGTTTTTTACCATGACTAACCCTCTCTGGTGCCGCTGGGGATCCTTGGCTAAAGACACACAATTGATGGACGGAATGCAGAACAAATCAAAACGTTCACCCCAGTCAAGAGATCTGGGTTAAATCCATCGTTCTTTTGCTCACCATGCCACCCCATTTTAGACCCAGCCATATGCAAATCAGTCTTGACCCTGTGCCTCATGGGAACAGCCGAGCCCTAACTGCCAAGCCAGGTCCTAGGACCGGTTTCGGGATTTCACCCCTCTTCAGCCAGGATAGCTTGTTTCCAGTGGCACAGCGAGCCCAGGACCCACGTCTGGACTTACCTGGCGCACTTAAGGTGAGAAAACAAAAGACACACAATTTGCTGTCACAGGTTGCACAACAGGATGGCAAAGTTGTCTGCTGACCAGTTTGAGAGCGCCAGCAGACAAACATCAACAGGATCTCTTAGAGTGAACCTCTCAGTCCTTCGCGAAGAAGATTCATGTGACCAGAGCAGACATCGAGACCCATCACCCTCAAACCCAACTAGGCACAGCTACACAACAGACTATTTAACTAAGAGGAGTTCATGAAGAAAGCTATACATACTAGACCCGATCAACACTCAACTGAAGACGTCGTCTACTCCTACAGATGAGAAACACGTTGAATATCCTCATTATAAATAATGTTAACACTCATCCCCTTAAAACTGGCCATGTTCAACTAATCCTCAAAAAGTTGAATACCAAGTTCAAATTAGTAGCAAATACAACCTACTTAACATCCTCAAATATTGTGTTACCAGCAGAATTAAGGAACTCCTCAATAACCATCACCTTCTGCGTCATCTCCAATGCACGTCCCTTGCGGTCGCAGCACCAAAGCTACACTTCTCAAGGACGGTGACGACGCTCTGCCCTTTTCCAATGCAACCCTTGCCTGTAAGTACTACTGGAACTATCCTCATGATATTGGTATCTCTTTCTTTAATGAGAGGAAGTGTTTTTAGAACATGATCCTGAATGGATCCAATCTTATCTTATAAAGGGATTGAAGTCACTAACACTGGCCGAGAATCCTACTCACACCCGTGCCCCAAAGCTCCACCCCTATATTCTTTTGAATGCACAGATTAAACCACAAACTGATCTACTACATACATGTGGTATCCACCATTACTGTGATGACACGCGTCTCTAGCCAAGAATTGACCACACCCTGACCACTTGCATTTGAGATACTATTATGCATGAGCCAAATAAAATCTAAACTGAACCCACAAAAGACGTTGGGCGTCCACCTCTTCCTGACTCAGAAACTGATCCCACCTTTAGCTTTGAATGAAAACACGAGCACTTAGTCCTTTTACCAAAACTTGTCACCTCTGCAAAGTCCCTCAAATGTAATATTGACTCCAAGCTCAGCCCGAACACGCATGTGGAGTCCAACGCAAAGAATGTCAACTATCAAGGGAGACCGGTACGAAATATCAGGCCCTTCCTCCCAAGAGCTGACCGAAAAGCCTCCAGTTGAAGCCAGCCATGGTTATTGCCCATTAAAGAGGTTCTACACTCCTTGTCCAGAAAACTCCCAGAATATCATGAACGACATGTCGGCCAGTGTTTCATAGGATGATATTTCTGCCCTTAATATTCTGACATAAACATTCTGCCTGGGTTATGTCAGGTGTTGGGACACAAACCAAGGTGCTCAGACTGTCCTGACTCCCTTGGTTGGCCACCACTAGGCGTGTGCTGCATCTACAAGACAGCATGCTTCTCAAATGAAGCATTACAGACACCCTCACACCTGGCACAAACTCTCTATCTCTGGTGGCAGTAGAACTTCAAGAGGTGAAACATCCTTACACCTGGAGGTTTCTTACTCCAAGAAAAAGGAGGTCCAGTTATAAGCGGTCGTTCGCCAACCGTTCCACTAAGATAAGGAACATTTTCCAAGCCAAACTAGACCAGCTCCTTCCCTGAGACAATTCAAGAAACCCTTCAGACTCAACCCACTGAGCTGCCACATCCCCTCCTACATCTGCCGACTCTATGCTCCCTGAGCAATAAACTCTTACACGTAGACTACTCCTACCTTACTTTAGCCTTATATTTTGCCACTTTCAACTCAGTTGTCACTGCTACAAATGTTCAACTACCTGTTGTGTTCTTTATTCACCTTTCTTTTGTAGTGTATTTTCCTTTGTATTTTTTACTTGTCTCTATTAAGGTTTGTGAAACACACAGTCCCTTTTTTTGTGGGTCTAATTCGCACTATATAAAAATGCTTACACAAATAAATAAACCCTTCACTCAGAGACACACTTCTATGTCCTATAAAGTGCCCCTAAGCCCAAACACATGTAGTGTAGAAACCCAGTGTTCTCTGAGTGGGGCCCACTGGTAACTGGTGCAAGACCTCCAAGAGAAAAAGGCCATCAGCGGGATGGTGGAATGGAATTACTTCTGCTCGCTACCACCTTAGACTGAGTTTACTGACCTGAAGAAGGCCTAATTCAGCGCCACACCAACGGCCCTCATAGTCGCTCCCTGGGGTTATATAAATCTAAAATCACCTGAAAGACAAGGTGCATCAGACATGGTGGGTACCTATCTCTCCAGTCATGTTCCTGCCTCCGGCAGCGTAAAGATGCCCCTTCAAAGCGCTCAGGTGGAAGAAGGTTCTCGTCTCATTGAGCGATGCCAACTGGCGCCACTTGTTGAAGCGCGGGTCATAGCGGAAGGTGGTGTCCACGGCGGTCTTTCCTTTGGTGTCGTAGGTGCTTTGCCCGCCAACCACGTACAGGAAGTTGCCAATCACTGCTACGCCATGCTGGTAGCGAGGGGCGTCCATGGGCTGCAGGGCCTTCCACATACGCGTCTTCATGTCGAACAGCCGGAGCTCCTTGCTTACCACCAGCTGTTGACGCATGACCCCGCCAAGGGTGACGAGTTGGGTAGCATCCGAGCGGATAGCGGTGCGCTCGCTTTGCATCATGGGCTGCATGTCTGGCAACATTTGGTAGTTGGAGGCCTCCAGAAGCAGGTTGAGGCAGGCGGTGTCAGCCTTAAGGTAGCCAGGTTTCTGGGCAATGTCCACTAGCTCCTGGGGGGTCAACAGCGGGAAGCGGATCTTACTCATCAGCTTGTAGGTGTACTGCTTGTGCGACTCGTCCTGGGCGAGCCAGGCCTTGGCGGCTCTATACAGGTCAATTTCCGCGCAGCCCTTAAGGCTGTCGCAGCTGAAGATGTGTGCCAGCTGCTCCGCGGACAGCTTCAGGTACTCGCCGCTGGACAGGAAAGATGAGAAGTTTAGCCGCAGGAAGTCGGTCATGCAGTCTTCAAGTTGGCCAAGATGGTAGGTGTTGGCGATGGAACTGACCTCCATGCAGTTTTCCAGAGTCACCTGCAGGCAGAATTTGAGATGACAATTAGGAAATTAAACATGAGAGCAATCTTGTTATCTGTTGCCACCCTGTAGAATAAATACCCCAGTGCTGAAAACTGCTCTGGGTGACATTCCATTGAATTGATTTTTAGCCTATCTGTGCTAGAAAGGGCACCATATGCAAATCAGCCTTGACCCAACCCCCAAAAAGGCAATGTAGCTCTGGTTCTCAACCTTTGAGTTATGGGGGCCCCCACTTAATCATTACTGGCACCAGGGGAACCCCACTGAATCATTATTGGAATTCGGGGACCCCTCACAAGTCATTACTGGAAACCGGGGACCGCGCCCTAAACATTGCCGATGATTTGAATCGCAAAACAGTATGCAAAAAATGCAGAAAAAAAGCATTCATCAAACAAACGCACATATGAAGCCACAATTTATTTAATTTGCGAGCACATAATAAACACATAATACAAAAAATGAACATTTTAATATGAAGGTTGAAGCTTTTCTACACTTAATTGAGTCCACTCATCGTCCATAGTATATTCTGTCTGATGCACCTACACTGCTCCAGCGAATCAGTCTGAGGGTACTAATTTAATTTTTAGCCTCCAATGTCAAATCCCTTCACATTTACAGTATGTTTTAAAATTTTCAAATGTACATTTAGCTTCTTTATATGCATACACTATATTAATCTGTTAATATAGCCTTATAGCCCGCCGTAGAAGGCCATACCGGCTATTAAAGGCCCTCTCCAGCGTTAAAGGCCCCGAGCTGAAGGCGAGGGCCTTTAACAAGGGAGAGGGACTTTAATATCCCGTATAGCCCATCTCCGAAGGGCTATAAGGCTATTAGAACATTCTGCCACTAGAGGGCAGAATTTTCTAACAAAAAAGAACAAAGCCTTATGGGAGCATTAGGGGATTGGAATCTCCTCAGGGTCCTTGAAGCCTTTGCTCACAGGCATAGCTGTGAACAAAGAAACATTGGAATGTTGGAGCTCCGGGCTTATACCAGCCATTAGAAGCCCGGAGCACTCCATTGTTTTCAATGAGGCTCCAAACATTCCAATGTTCTAATATTATTTAATTTTCTAAGTATTTGCAGACCCCCTGAGGAGGCTTAGCACACCCCCCCCCGACGTCCCCGGACCACATGTTGGGGACGGATATGGTACATTGCAGTGCGATGAATTACATTGCGTGCTTTTATAACACGGTTGTTACAACGGCCGCGTTGTTAGTATGCGATGCATTTACATCGCAAGTCATTACACCGACTTGCACTAGGGGGCGCTCCAGTTTGTGGAACATTAGGAAAGGTGATGGAATTCATTTCCAATACCTCAGTGCCCCCTAGTGCAAGTCATTGTAATGACTTGCAATGCAAATGCATTGTGCACTAACAACGCGGTTGTTGTAACAACCACATTGTAATGGTACAGCGATGTAATCACAGCTTTGTAAACGCTGTTTCCTGTTCGGAACCACTGGTCTAGCTCATGTTCCTGGGCATGTTCTTCTGCGTGGCAGCATAAGCCATAGAGAGGCACGTAAGCACCCCTAAACGCACCAGCCTCTTCTGTGAGGGGCAACCATGCACAGAGAGCTTGTGACGTGCATTAGAACTGAACCTTAACATGGAGGGAGGGGAGCTGAGAGAGGAAGGAAGTGTTGAATGCCCACTCTTGGCAATCATGAGATCAATAAAGGGTTCAGCTGATATAAAATGGTACTGCTGAGAGCTTAATTCTAAGGGAGGAGGCATGCCCACCTTCCATACTCACCCCCCAAAAGGATAACTCAGGTTTTCAAGCTGACACCCCACACAGGAGAGGGATCAGTCAAGTTAGGTAGACGGAATTTGCTTCCAAGTTCAAGTTCAAGTTCAAAATTTGTATAGCGCACTACTCACCCAGAGGGTCTCAAGGCGCTTGAGGGTGGGTGGTGATTTACTTATCGAAAATCCAGGTTTTTAGTTGCTTTCTGAAAGAGAGGTGGTTCTGAGTGAGGCGGAGGTGGGTGGGGAGAGAATTCCAGGTTTTAGCCGCTAAGTAGGAGAAAGATCTTCCCCCCATGGTGGACCTGTGGATGCACGGAATTGCGGCGAGGGCTTCCAGACACCAGGCTTCACACAGTGTAGAGCTAGCCATCAAGTAACGATGAACTCACAAGCTGTACCTGGAGAAAGCAGAACTCTCTCTCAGATTTGCCCGTTCAAGCCCTCGTACACTCGCACTTGGATGGTGCTAGTGCCCTGCCCATGGGCTGCTCCGCAGCGCCCCTCACGGGAATCCTACACACTGCAGCGCGTGTCATCAAGGGCTCAAAGGAATAGGATCACTGCACCCCAGCCCGATGGAGCTCATTGGGTCTCCTAGTCACCCTCACCATCTTCAAAACCAGCTGCATCATTTACAAAGCCATCACAACAAGCCCCCACCCCTTATCTTGCAGACAAGCTCAGCATCTCTAGTAGTTCTCTTAACACCTCAGCACCGTCCCTTGAAGTCCCCCATTACCCGCCCACCGCTGTTACCTGCACGGACCGGGGCTGTTCACACCTACATCCAGGACACCATCAGACTGGAGACGATGAAGTGTGAAAAAAGCAAGACACCAGGTCTTGTCCACCAGCCTTATCCATCTATGCTCAAGGATCTGGAACAACATTCCAATCTCCTTCAGGATTGTCTCAACACTGCTCCAATTTAGGAAAGAGTTACATCTCACCTCTTTAAAGAACACCACTTCACAATGCCGTCCGCAAACCAGCTCCCTCTCCTGTCACTCACTGACTAAGCTTGCCTTTCACCACGTACATCGCTCTGCTGCCATTTGGTAGGCCTGGGTAGTAAATTCCGCTCCGAATTTTTTGCTTGTTCGCGCTTTCAAAATGCGTGTTCGCGAGATATTACCCCACTGAGCACACAAACAGCGTTTGCGAACAGGAAAAAAGCATCGCGAAGGGATGGAACAAGCAATTCCGCGTATAAGTGGAATTTCTGCATGCACGCAGAGATTTCGGAGCTTTGCATAGCGAGACTAAGCAAATTCCGCCAATCCCTACCTTTTCCCTATCTTTTGGTAGGTGCGCGCTATAGAATACTATACACTTACGTAAATAGATCACCCCGCAGAGCTATCCCTCAGAGTTTACAAGCGTGGACCTCCTCCAGCAGAGTCTCCACGGCTCCTATCTCAATAGCAGAGCTATTTCTCAGCTTTCAAATATCTTACCACCGAGGCCCTGTAAAATGAGCCTCTTATTTTCCGTTTTTTTCAGGAGGTCACGTCTACTTGGCCCTCCCACTCAAGCTGCCCCAGACACAGTTTGGGTTTCTAGCGCTTCTTCGGTGAAGGGCAGTGTGAGTCTCTAGGCACAGTGACCTGGGGAGTCTCATCTGGGTATTGCTGCTCTCACTAGTGAAGCGCCACTGAGAGAAAAAATTAATTTGTGGGGCTGGTTTAGGGAGCACTTCTTAAAACACAGCAATCCCCTTTAGGTAGCATTCCATTCCATCTTTTTAAGCTCATTTGTGCCCTCATTGCACCTCACCGAAAACGCCAACATGTGTCTAGGGATGTTGTGTTTTGTTGTGTCAGCCATTCAGCTAAAATAGTCCATTGTGGAAGAGTGAGGCTGAGTGTGGCGTGATTGGTCCTCGTATGCAATGTACAGGAATGTAAATGTAAATGTACAGGAATTTATATAGCGCAAATCACCGAGCGGTTTCTAAGCGCTTGCTTAGGGAACCCGTCCTGGTATTCCCCTGTGAGATAACCCGGCAGGGTATCCACAAGGTGAAAGCCAGGCATCCCGCCGCGAGGGGCCGTTGTGGAGATTAAGCAAGCTATTGCCCAGAGTTGCAGAGTGTGAACCCGTGAATCGAGTAGGCACCGGAGCGAGAATTGTCGAGTCCATGGACATTTTAGGACTCAAGACCCTGCCGAGCCGGGAATTGAACCCCGGTCCCGGGCTGACCTCTGCTTCCAGGTCTGCCTCCTCTAACCAGTGAGCCACACTTCTCCACTCCACAATGGCGCGGACGAGATAATAACAATGATTCTGAGAGGCACAGAGAAAATGCACCAGTGGTAACTGCTGGCACAAACCTTATATTCTGAGTGGGAGGGGTCTGGCCAGGCTTAAGGCTCAAGCCTGCGCGCCCTGTGTAGGGCACGTGCTTGGTTGACAGCAAGCATGGTCGCGATTCAGTATTATGGGCTATTATCAATCTGATGTGTCTACAAGACCAGACTTTGGCGAATTTATCACCCAAAGACTACTTTAGTGATCCACATTTGTGAATGTGTCTGGCCCTGCGCACAAGAGACCAAGGTAAGGGTTCATAAACCTGAGCCATCTGAAGGATTTTGAGGCCCTGGGCCAAACCTATTTCGGGCCTCTGTTCCCAAAAACTTTGGATTAATGATCCATTTCCAGCAAAAACACACCTATTGATCATACTTTGACAGTTAAGCAATAGTAAAAGTAAAAAGACAAATGATAGGCATTTGCTGATTTAAAACGAGCATCCGTACCCTTTGACGCGGCTCCTTATCGCGAGTCGCCCTGGTACTGTCTCGAGCCACATTCAGCCCACAGATTGGCATGAAAGTGGAACGAGGGGTGGCCATGAATGAGGCGGTGGTATACCTGCAAACATTCTATGAACAAGAGAGTTGCAGGCAGTCATTACAACTTGAATATTTGAATTAATTAATGAGGGGCCCTATCATTAGCAAATAACAAGGGGCCCCTTTGAAAGGCGGGGCCCCGGACAGAGCCCACGTTGCCCATGCCTTAAAACATCTCTGCCATAAACACTTGCAGGTAAGGGACTTCTTAAAGTGAAACCGCTTTCTTTGATTGGTTACAGTCAGCCGCGGGGAGCAACACCCCAGTAACCGCCAGTGGAGGTGGGCGGAGCTGCAGATTGCAGGAGTGTACCACCAGACTTCCACCTCTGGACAAATAGAAGGTTTCACCCATGACATGTGAAATACTGAAGCAAAACAGTCTTTTCCAGGATTCTGTTCAGTGTTTGAGCTATTTTGATTGGCTGAGCATTTGAGCCAATGGGATTATTGGAATTGTTCTATGATATAGGTGCCTCCAAGCCCCGCCTTCCCATACTCCACCCCTTCAATGTCACCTTCTTTGCGTTCCACAATTAGCTCTTTATGCCACCGAAAGGCCCTGGACAGCCATCTGATGGTTAAGAGCTACAAAAGTCACTTACAATTGGTACTGGCCATTCAGACGTTCTTATGGACATCATTTCCTAGTTTTTATGGTCTGGGCCAACGGGGCAGCTGTTGCCAGACAATTATGAGAGAATCACCAGGAGAGGGGCTTCGACTCCACCCACCTGTCGGGAGCCAGGACCACATGCTTTGATAGGGCAGAAGTTGTGTGCTTCCACAAAACATTGCTTGCCGTCCACACAGCAGTGATCATTTTATTGACCCCGCTGCCAGAGGTTGAACTTTCAGGGGTACCTTGTTATGCTATTTAAAAGTCTTGCATAACTAGATCATTTATGGTGGTTTTTGTCTGGCAGCAGCACTGATGGGAGGAGGCAGTCGTTAACCTACATATATTTTTAGGACTGGTTTGTCAGTGCAACTGTCACCTGACTTTTTAACCAACACCAATATTCTACAGTCCTCTGGTTCCACCGAAAAATTACATATTCCCATGCTGTCTACCTGTAATGCCTTTAAAGCCAGACCTATTGGTATACACAATGCTTGTTTAAAAATTCACTTGCCTCCTGTGCACTAATACATGGACTGAGGGCCATATGTATCAAGGCCAAATGGGTTCGCCAACGCCGAAATTCACAGAATTTCGGCGTTTGCGAACTCATTTTCGCAAAATGGTATGTATGAAAGAATTTAGGTGCAAAATAAGGATTCGCAAAATTTGCCATTCCTTATTTTGCGATTGCATTTAAGGAATCGCAAATTTAGCGATTCCTTAAATGCAATGTATTAAGCAAAAAAATATTCCAAAATGCCCTTAAGGAATCGCAAATTACCACCAACTTCTAGTTGGTGGTAAGTTGCGATTTCCTTGAAAAATGCACATTTCAGCATTTTTCAAAGTGCCATGTGATGCACATACATGCCCTTAGGGCATGTATGTGCACCTCATGTGTACCCATGCTTATTTCAGGGGTGCAACAGGGTGTCCTTTGGACACCCCGGCACCCTTGAAATTATTCTCAATTTGCGATTAGCAAATTGCGGATCGCAAATTGAGAAAAAATTCCCATTCCTTCCTATGGGCCTCCTGGCCCATAGAAATGAATGGGAAAGTATTCCTTAATTGCGAATTTGCAATTAAGGAATATCAAGAAATCGCTAAAAAACTTGCGTTTTTCTTGATACATACCATTTTGCGATTCTGAAATAGTGATTTCTTAAAAATCGCTATTACAGAATCGCAAATTGGTTCCTTGATACATATGGCCCTAAATGCTTTCGGTGTGCACCGCCATTCCTTAGCAAACATTTCCAAAGCCAGCCCTGTGGGCTCTTTGTAATGAGCAGCTTTGGTGGCCTAAGTATGAGGATGTGTGTGCATGTGAGATTGTGTATCTGGAGAGTGTGGTCACATGCATTGGAGAGTGAGGGTGAAATGCAGAATAGTTATCCTGGTGAGTAGAATGTGTAATGTTTGAAAGGGGATCAGGCGGTTGTAAAAGGGTTTTTAGAACCAGGTGGACTGGCGAGCTGTGTGTGTGTCACTCTCCCATCGTGCACTCGCGTACTATAAGAAAGCACCTGTTTGAAGCACCTGCTGTGTGGCGGTGGACCAATCTTACCATATTTAACATAGAGAGTGCATGCACTTTACACTGGACAGCAGTGCTAAAGTGCCATGGGGCCTAAAACCACCAACACCATGTCAGAAAAAAGGCTAGGAGAAAGGCAAAAAGTTTAGGGATGACCCTGCAAAAAGGGCCAGGTCCAACACGGTGTTATCTTCAACACACTTTTGACAAGTGCAGCAGTGTGAGAGGTGTATGTCTCTGTAGACAAAAGTCTTCTGCTGGCCATGGGTCCTGGGAGTTTTATAATAGGTGGAATCGTCATCACCGGTACCTCCGGCTGTGATTTCCCTTAAAGTTCTAGACATCTGTGGTGATGCTTGGGTACCAGGTGTGCTCGGCTGTGAGCATTCCTAGAATGTTTGGGTTCAACACTGTGGCTGCTTCTAGGGGCAGTTGGAAGTTGGACACTGGTAGCTGGCCGTGTCCTTCTGCGCTCCTCAGTCCAATAAAGGGTTTACTTTAACCTGCGTCCAGTGCTTCTTTTCAACGATATCTATGTGCGTTGGTCACCTCAGAAGGTTTGTTTCAGTACCGTAGGGTGCCACTTGGGTGGACAGGGCAGCTTGAGTTTTACAGCGGGTACCCAGGTGCCATGGCAATATCGTGTACTGGGGTGGCAGAGTGGGCTAAAGAACGGTGATGGATTAAATCCAGATCTGTTGACTGGGTGTGAGTGTTTGATTGGTTCAGATGCTCCGTCCATCACCACCCCCTTTTGTACCGCTTTGGCCGCCATAAGTGTGGCAGGGTATGCTCAGACGTGAGTCCTTTGCTCACTTTGCCACTGGATTCAAGCAAGCCAGGCTGAAGACGGCTGGAATGCCAGAAACCGGTCCTCGGAAGGTAATTTCCGGTCCAGGGAAGACATGGCTTGGCAGTTCGGGCTGGACAGTTCCCATGAGGCACAGCGTCAGACTGATTTGCGTATAGCCATGTCTGAACTGGGGTGGCAGAGTGGGCTAAAGAACGGTGATGGATTAAACCCAGATCTGTTGACTGGGTGTGAGTGTTTGATTGGTTCAGATGCTCCGTCCATCACCACCCCCTTTTGTACCGACAGGAACAATGTCCAGCAGGGCGCTGCGGCCTTGACGTATGTCACTGAAGTCATAGTGATTGTGAAAAATGCAAGCGTCACACTGTCCCAAGTCTTGCAAACACCCACTCACAAGGAGAGTGGTAAGGATGTGGAATTTGAGTTTCACAAATATTTAAAATTTGTGCATCACCAAATAAAGTGCCTTGATTTTTCAAGCCGGGACTGGTGGCTCAGTGGACTAATGTGTCTGCTGCAGGGACCAGTGTCAGACCTCATGGTCACAGGTTCAAACCCCAGCAGGTGCACTCAGCCCTTCATGCAATTGAGGTCAATCACATTTTCTGTTGGGTAACAGTGAAATCTGTTATTCAGCGCCAAGAGGCCTACGGGTGAACGTGCGCTTTACAAATGCACCTTATGGTATTTGTTTTGTTCATATTACAATCTATGTTTCCATCAAACTTTAAAATGACTAAAATAGGGCTTAATTTGTGCTTTCCTTACTGCTGATATATGTTAAATGATTTGTACCATGCTGACTGTAAAAATGCTGTGACAGCTGTGGGGGGGAAGGTGTGGAACCGTAACAAGATTCAATCAATCAAGAAATTTGTAACGTACACTACTCACCCCTGAGGGTCTCAAGGCGCTGGGGGGGGGCGGGGTGCTGCTACGAGCCACGGGCCGTGGAGGGAGTTACGGTGGGGCGATGCTGTGCGCGCTACAAATTTCGTTTTATTATTTAAATTGTATACTTACCTGCAATTATCCATATGCCAGTTTTTAGGTCCCTCCACCCTGCTCCTCCCCCTCCCCGCCTCCCTGCCCCACCGTAACTCCCTCCACGGCCCGCGGCTGGCTGCTACTGATCAAACAGCCAGGTCTTGAGTAGCCTCCTGAAGGCCAGTAGGTCTTGGGTTGTTGTAGGTGGGTGGGGAGGGTGTTCCAGGTCTTGGCGGCGAGGTGGGAGAATGATCTGCCGCTGGTGGTAGCTCTTCGTATGCGGGGGACGGTGGCGAGGGCGAGGTCGGCAAAGCGGAGTTGGCGGTTCGGGGTGTAGAAGGTGAGTCGTCTGTTGAGGTATGCCGGTCCGGAGTTGTGGAGTGCTTTGTGTGCGTGGGTGAGGAGCTTGAAGGTGATCATCTTGTTGACCAGAAGCCAGTGCAGGTCTCTCAGATGGGGTGTGATGTGGCTGAGGCGAGGGATGTCGAGGATCAGGCATGCAGAGGTGTTCTGTAAGCGTCGTAGTCGTTTCAGAAGTTTGGCCGAGGCTCCAGCATAGAGGGCATTCCCGTAGTCCATTGCAAAAACAACAGTTGATGGACAGAATGCAGAACATTGTCATACATTCACCCCAGCACAGAGATCTGGGCCTAAATCCATCATTTATTTGCTCCCCATGCCATTCCAGTTTGAACCCAGCCATATGCAAATCAGTCCTGACCCTGTGCCCCTTGGGAACAGTCCAGCCGAACTGCCAAAGCCAAGTCCTCCCTGGACTGGAAACAAGCATCCTAAGAGCATTTTCAGGCTTTCAGCCCTCATCAGCTAGGATAGCTTGATTCCAGTGGCATGGCAGTCACACCAAAAGCTGGGTGTCATCGGCATAAGAGATGATGTTGAGGTCGTGCAGTTGGGCGACGTGAGTGAGTGGTGCCATGTAGACGTTGAACAATGTCGGGCTGAGGGATAAATCTTGGGGTACGCCGCAGATTATTTCGGTGGCATAAGGTCGGAAAGGGGGAGGCGGACGGCCTGGGTTCTGCCGGAGAGGAAGGAGGTGGTCCATTCCAGTGCCTTGTCTAGGATCCCTGCGTTGTGGAGGCGTGTGCGTAGGGTGCGGTGGCAGTGTTGAAGGCGGCTGATAGGTCCAGGAGGATGAGTGCCGTGGTTTCACCGTTGTCCAGCAGGGCCCTGATGTCACCGGTGGCGGCGATTAGGGGAGTTTCGGTGCTTTGGCTGCTGCGGAACCCGGACTGGGACGGGTCCAGGATGCTGTTCTCCTCGAGGTAGCGGGTCAGTTGTCTGTTGACGGGCTTCGCGATGACCTTCGCCGGGAACGGGAGCAGGGAGATTGGTCGGACGTTTTTGAGGTCCTTCGGATCAGCCTTGGGTTCTTTTAGTAAGGCGTTGATCTCGGCATGCTTCCAGCTCTCCGGGAAGGATGCTGTCTCAAAGGAAATATTGATGGCCTTGCATAGATGGGGTGCGATGGTGGTGCTGGCTTTGTAGAAGATGTGGTGTGGGCATGGGTCTGACGGAGATCCGGAGTGGATGGTGTTCATGATTTTGATGGTGTCGTCGTCATTTATGTTGGTCCAGGTGAGGAGGGGATTGGCCGTGAGGTTAGTGGTCTCGGTGGCTGTCGGGGCAGTCAGGGTGTTGAAGCGGTCATGGATGTCTGCGATCTTGCAATGGAAAGATTCAGTATGTAATCGTTGCACGCAACAGATGGCGGCGGAAGTGCCAAACATAGGCAGCGTCAATCACTATATGGTATGGTGAATTTATGGCCATACTTGCCCTTAGTAGACACACTTCAAAGGGCAAGTATGGAAATATATTCTCCATACCATGTAGTGATTGACTAAGATGACGAATTAGAAGGGATCTGTATCCTGAGGAAGGCCTTTGACCCTGTTGGGAAATTGAGTAGGCTGAAACATGTTGGTACAGCAGATAGGGTAATGGAGTCGTTGGTTCTCTCATATACCCTCTCAATATGTTTTTAATCCTGCCAAGTGGGACCCATCTATACTACTATAATAAAGGAAGAACTTTCAGCCTTTGAGGCGTGTAAACTCGGGAACAACACAGCCAATCCACACACCCGATACACCGTTGGAATCGTCAGGGTGTGTAGATGGTTATAGTCTATATATGGTTTTTTTTAAAAACGTTATTTAAAAAATTTACAGTAAAAAAAAGTAGTCCCTCCGAAGTAGCGCCGGCCGCGACGTGCGTGCTCACGTCAGGGGCGTGGGGAGGAGCGGCGTCCAGGAGCGCGACGAGGAGCGGCGGACATGACACGGGGAGGAGCGGTGACGTGAGGAGCAGCGGACAGGCCAGCGGCGGTGCGAGCAGCGGACAGGCTGGAGGAGCGGCGGCTGAGGTAAGGGAGCGGCGGACATGGCGTGGGGGAGGAGCGCTGACATGAGGAGCAGCGGACAGGCCAGCGGCGGTGCGAGCAGCGGACATGCGGGAGGAGCGGCGGCTGAGGTAAGGGGACCCTTGTCGGGGCAGAGGGGACCCATGTTGGGGCAGGCGGGGGTCGGGGCAGGCGAGGGTCGGGGCAGGCAGGGGACGGGCCGGGCGGGGGCCGGGCTGCTGGACAATGTCGGGGCCGGCGGGGGGTGGGCAAGCTTGTTGCTCCCGGACAACGTCGGGACGGGCTGCTAGTAATAAAATATAGGCGGGTACCCACTGAGACAGTTTTAATCCATTTAGTTTTTTGCACTTGGGATCCCTCTTTCGAAATAGCTCTTTTTCATAATTCTCTTTCAAAATAATATCGCTCCACCCTGAACGTTGGCTTGCACCAGGGTGTGTCAGCCCCCTATAACGAAGCATGCCGCTGTCTAGTGGGTGAGGGCAATTTTAAAAACCGCAAGGGTTTTCCCAAATTGCTTGTGTGTATTTCTTTGTTGTTAACTAACCTGGGTTGTCATGGTCAGGAGCTCAGCGGGCCAGTTCTCTTTCCTCTTTTCCCCTCCCTTGTTTAGTCTGATTTAGTCGTATGTATGTGTCCTTCTCATTTTGTGAGTAATAACAGCCCCAGCATGGCTTCCAGCTCGTCGGTCCGAGTTGAGAAGGCCAGCGGTTGGCTGTGATATGCAAACTGCCCACGTTCTACCATCAGCCCCAGCCTGGAATGGACATCTGCCCAGCATCCGACATGTTTGCCACATCTCCCTGTCCCATATTTGATTCATTTTATTCTTTGATGAAGGATCCAGTGCAAAACAGAACAGAATTAATATGCCACAAGAAGATTTGTATGTAAATGTCATTATTGTTGCAAGGACCACACAGCTTTTGCCTGATTGACACCCTAATCACATTATTGTGTATTAGCCCACAAATGGTTCACCAAGGAATTGAAAGAAATTAAATTGGCACTTCGCCAAAAAGAAAGGAAATGGAGAGTGGGCTATGACCCAGGGGACAGGATCCTCTATAAACAAGAACAGGTCGAATACAATAAAGCTATTAAAGCAGCAAAGGTTGTACACTTCTCTTCGAGAATCCTTACCTCTTCCAACAAATCGAAATAGAAAGAGATCTTTTCAATAGTGGATGAGCTATCCAACCCGGATAGACTGTCACTTAAACCCACTCCCTCTCCCGAGCTATGTGACAAATTGAACTCCTTCTTTTTGGATAAAATTACAGCCATTAAAGCTAGTATCATATGCCCCCCATCAACTAAGCCACCGAAGGACACTATCATGAACAACTCTATCATGGACATTTTTCCCTCAATTAGTGAGGAAACATTTTTTCTTTTACTGTCCAAAGTAAAATCTGGCTCTCCTCGGGACTGCTGCCCACCATATATATTGAGGGAGGTTTTTTCTTCCTCCCCTCAACCTGCTCTGTCTTTGCTCAATTCATCAATCTCTCAAGGATGTGTCCCCAGATCATTTAAGGACGCGATAGTGATTCCCTTGCTGAAAAAGATCGGGCCGACACTTCGGAACCCTCCAACTATCGCCTGATCTCTCAACTCCCTTACCTAGCCAAGGTATTAGAGGCACATGTGGCAAAGTGTATGTCCGATTTCATGGAACACACTGGACATCTGGACTCCCATCAGGCCGGTTTTTGACCGGGTCATTCTACAGAGGCAGTCATTCTGGCACTCCTGGACGAGCTCCGAAGGAAGGTTGATGCAAGCATCCCCCAAGCACTGGTCCTTTTAGATCTGTCTGCCGCGTTCGACACGGTGGACCATACCATCTTTGTGGACCGTGTCGGACAGGCAGGCTTTCAGGGCACTGCCCTGAAATGGATCACTTCCTTTTTGGAGGATCGTACGCAGGCAGTTCATTTATCCACCTTCACTGCCCCCAGGCTGAATACCACCTGCGGAGTCCCACAGGGATCCTCCCTGTCCCCACATCTATTCAACCTGTACCTCCTCCCCTTAATCAAAGCTCTAAAACAGAGGCAAGTATCCACATTTAACTATGCGGATGATCTGCAGCTGTCTTTTACTATTGATAACTCCACTAAGTCCATCACCGATTTCCAGGAAACTATGGTATTCATCCGTCACTGGATGGACCATAACCAGTTGAAACTAAACCCCGGGAAAACGGAGGTGTTATTGATAGGAGATAGCTGCATTCACTGGGGCCCCCACTATTGGCCCACAGAACTTGGTCCTCTGCCCAAACCGGCCTCTGCTGTAAAAAGTTTAGGGGTTAACATCGATCGCGATCTTTCGCTAAACACCAATCAATCAATCAATCATGCCATTTGTATAGCGCACTACTCACCCGGGAGGGTCTCAAGGTGCTTGGGGGGAGGGGTATGCTACTGCTCGAACAGCCAGGTCTTGAGTTGTTTCCTGAAGGCGAGATGGTCCTGGGTCAGCCGAAGGTGGATGGGGAGGGAGTTCCAAGTCTTGGCAGCCAGGTAAGAGAAGGATCTTCCTCCGGCGGTGGCTCTTCGGATGCGTGGTACGGCTGCGAGGGCGAGGCTGGTGGACCGTAGCTGGCGGGTGGGCGTGTAGAAGGTCAGGCGGTCGTTGAGGTACTTGGGGCCCAGGTCGTGGAGAGACTTGTGTGCGTGGGTGAGGAGCCAGAACGTGATCCTCTTGTCGACGGGGAGCCAGTGCAGGTTCCTCAGGTGGCTGGAGATGTGGCTGCGTCGGGGCACATCCAGGATGAGTCGGGCGGAGGCGTTCTGGATGCGCTAGAGTCTTTTCTGTAGCTTGGCTGTGGTTCCGGCGTAGAGGGCGTTTCCGTAGTCCAGTCGGCTGGTGACGAGTGCCTGGGTGACAGTCTTCCTGGTCTCGGTCGGGATCCAGCGGAAGATCTTGCGAAGCATACGCATGGTGTTGAAGCACGATGAGGAACGGCGTTGACTTGTCTGGTCATCAAGAGGGAGGGGTCCAGGATGAAGCCCAGGTTGCGTGCGTGGTCGGTTGGCTTGGGTGCGGTGCCCAGGGCTGGGGGCCACCAGGAGTCGTCCCAGGCGGAGGGGAGGGCGAAGATCCCAGGATGAGGACTTCCGTCTTGTCCGAGTTCAGTTTCAGGCGGCTGTCCTTCATCCACTCGGCGACGTCTTTCATCCCTTCGTGTAGGCAGGTTCTGGCGGTGTCGGGGTCTCTGGTGAGGGAGAGGATCAGCTGGGTGTCATCGGCGTAAGAGATGATGTTGAGGTTGTGCTGGCGTGCGATGGCTGCGAGATGTTGAAGAGGGTGGGGCTGAGTGAAGATCCTTGCGGGACGCCGCAGATGACTTCGGTGGCCTCGGAGCGAAACGGGGGGAGGCGGACTCTTTGTGTTCTTCCGGCGAGGAACGAGATGATCCACTCCAGTGCCTTCTCTTGGATACCGATGTTGCTGAGGCGCTAGACTAGGGTGCGGTGGCAGACCGTGTCGAACGCAGCGGAGAGGTCCAGGAGGATGAGGGCCACTGTTTCCCCCTTGTCGAGCAGGGTCCAGATGTCGTCGGTGGCTGCGATGATGGCGGTCTCGGTGCTGTGGTTGGCTCTGAAGCCGGACTGCGAGGGGTCGAGGGATCCGTTCGTCTCGAGGAAGGCGGTCAGCTGTCTGTTGACGATCTTCTCGATGACTTTAGCAGGAAAAGGGAGGAGCGAGATGGGGCGGAAGTTTTTGAGATCGGTGGGGTCCGCTGTTGGTTTCTTCAGGAGGGCGCTGATCTCGGCGTGCTTCCAGCTCTCCGGGAAGGTGGCGGTGTTGAAGGAGGCGTTGATGATGTTCCGGAGTTGGGGTGCGATGGTGGAGTCGGCCTTGTTGAAGACGTGGTGTGGGCAGGGGTCGGTCGGTGATCCGGAGTGGATGGTGTTCATCGTGCGGGCTGTGTCTTCGGTGGTCACCGTGGTCCAGGTGCGAAGGGTGGCGGTGGGGGGCGTTGGTTCGACGGTTGGGTGCGTGGGTGGGGCGCCGAAGCTGTTGTGGATGTCGGCGATCTTGCGGTGGAAGAACGAGGCGAGGGAGTCGCAGAGGTCTTGTGACGGAGTGATGTCGTTGGTGCCGGTGCTGGGGTTGGAGAACTCCTTGACGATAGTGAAGAGCTCTTTGCTGTCGTGGGCGTTGTTGTCCAGTCGTTCCTTCAGGGATTTCTTCTTGGTGGTGCGGATGAGCTGGTGGTATTTGCGGGTAGCGTGTTTGAGGGCGTCATGTTGTCGGTGGTCCGGTCGAGGAGCCAGGCTTTCTCGAGGGTGCAGCAGGTCTTCTTGGAGTCCTTGAGTTTGTCGGTGAACCAGGAGGCCTTCTTGCTTCTCGGTCTGCTGGGAGGGTTCTTCAGTGGTGCGAGGTCGTCGGCGCAGGCAGTCAGCCACTGTGTGAAGTTGCGGGCTGCTTCGTTGGGGTCCGTTGTGTTGGCGGGTGGGCTCTGGCTGAGGGAGGTGGTGAGCTGGTCTGCGGTGATCTTGCTCCAATTCCTGTGAGGTACCTGTTGCGGGTGGTGGTGGGTCGTGGATCTTTTGAAGCTGAAGTGGACGCAGCTGTGGTCGGTCCAGTGGAGTCCGGTGGCGTGGCTGAAGGTGATGTACTTGCTGGAACCCAAGTGGGTTCAGTGGTATCGAAGTGTTTCTTCCAGTTATGTAAGATTCAGAAGATCCACCATCTGCTCACCCAGGCAGCACTGATCCAGGTTGTGATAGGACTTGTCCTGTCTCACCTGGACTATGCTAATTCCATCTACCTGGGTCTTCCCCTGTATCAGATAAAGAGGCTCCAGCTGGTACAGAACCAGGCCGCGAGATTGATCTACCAACTACCCAAATGGCAATCGGCCAAACCCCTACTAAAACAACTACATTGGCTCCCATTGTTTCAACGGTCAACCTTCAAAACTGCCTGCTTAACATTTAAGTCCCTGAACTGCTACAGTCCCATTTTCATCAACGATCTGATAATTAGGCACATCCCCATTCGTGATCTCCGTTCCAAACATCAAAACCTGTTGGTGAGCGCCAGGTTTAAGAAAAAGCGATATGGTGGCCGTCGCTTTGGATTCCTGGCGCCACAACTTTGGAACATGTTGCCATTTGAGATCCGTTCCTGCTCTTCAGCTACTTCAGTTCAGAAGACAACTTAAGACTTGGCTGTTTACACAGGCACATGAATGAACTAAAGTGAATTAGTCTCCGTCCACACCCTACTCTGACCAGCGCCATGGAACCTTGGTCTACGTGCGCTTTACAAATGGGTTAAATGAAAATAGAAATAGAAATAGCTAATGTGTTAAGTGGAAAGATAAAGGATGAACTGAATAAACTCATGTGAGGAAGAAACAAAGCTCTACTCATGCTTACAACCCTTTAACTTTCCCCTTTTATGGAATAAATGCTCAGACCAAGAGGGATAATTTAAGGTAACAACTTTATCACCCATCAATAGATTTTGTTCATTGAAATCCACTCCCTGCACACCAGATTACCGCCCGGGTTGATCCCCTTCCTGTTGATGGCAGATACCATAACCAACTCTCACTCTGACTGAGCAGCTTGGAGGACCCAGGCTGATTACACGTAAATGTAATACTGAGGATATAACACAGATACTCAGGCTGTATCGGCCGTCACTTTGAAGGGGATCAGCCGAGGCGGGCAGGGTTCACAGATCTGCTGTAGTTTGGGGCTTGGCCACACCCTGTGTTCCCAAGATTGCGTCACTGAGCAGTGGTACCGCAGAAGATACGTTGAGAGTCACAGGGGGATATGCCGGTGTTAGGGACAGATGCCGAGCTTGAGACGGGGAGCATGGAACATCAGACACGCACTATTCGAAATATTACACACTAATCTCACAGCCCCCTGGGTCTTTCTGGAATTTGCTTTTCCATGCGGATTAGGAGCTAACACAGCGGTTCTTCTCACCATGTAAAGTTACAAGCTTGAAGACATATCTTTGCACCCTGGGGAAGTGGAGAATTGAGGATTTGCCTCAACGGTGGTCTGTAGGCACACTCACCTCTGACACCAGGAGCTCTGTGCAGAAGTCCAGGATGGGCATGATCTGGAGGAAGCTGGCGGCTTCCAGGACCTCGTGAAGGTTGTCCATGCTGAGCGCCAGCTTGGCCGTGTAAATGAAGTCGATGATGTCCCGCAGGCCGGATCCGCTCACGCCCAGGAGCCGGATGGACTGCTGGTGCTCCTCCTTCATGCCTCCTAGGGAATGGGATAGCAAAGAGATTTCCATCAGAAACTGAGGGTGGGTTCAATAATTTACTGTATGTATGTGAAGGAGGGTTGAGTAATGACAAGAGGCAGACCACAACCTATTCCTTCCATGAATGTGTACATATAGAGTACAAATTATGGCTCTGTTCGCGTGCAATAGATGATAACATGGAAATGATAAGAATGCCCATCAATGTCCAAGCCATTTGTGACATGTACAATGAATAAATATAAAATATAAACACCAACCCAGGAGCCAGTCTGAGTTTTGAGATAAGGTTATTGCAAGGTGACTGCACACTTTGAAACTGTAAGGAGAATCCTAATTATTACATAGTTTCCTATTGCTTGTTTTTCAAACCCATTTTATGAGACAGTCTCATATTTGTCCTGTGTACCTCTATAATATATACTAGAGAAATATGTTCCTTCCTGTTGGTTGCACCCTAGTGTCTGCATAACATTTCCTTGCAATAGCTCATCCATGCACAGTTCTAGCCTTTTCACTGTCTCAGTCAAGTAATCAATTCTTATGTTGTCTTCTTTGGGTATCTCCAGTCACAGTAGATATGCTACAGTGTTGGCTGACTAATGCTATAAATGGGTTCAAGGTTTCTGTATACACAAGGGGACCCGAAAGAAGCTGAGGACCACGGGTATTAATATTACTTCAAAAGACAAAGGTCCTAAGCAATTGTTTAGCAATAGAAAAAAAAAAGAAATATAGACCGTGTTAGGTTACTATATAATACCAATGTCCAGCTGGACATGGAGTTTTATTCATATTATATTCAAGAGATGAAATCAAAAATGCACAAACAAAAAACTTTATAGTAGGGCACAGTCCTGTACCTTACAGCAAAGGGGAAGTGCGGGGAAATAGATTAACAAACATGGTTTACACAAACAAAAATTACAGGCAAAGACTAAGCGTTGTGGCCACTTGTATTCAGTGACAAAGATACATCAAGTATAGCCAGAAATAATGGTCACAAAGGTTAGACACAATGGTTACTTGTGGCACTATTAGAGAAAGTCGACGTTTCGATCCCTTGCTCAAAAATAAATTGGGATCATCAGGACTAGAAAATAACATTTGCCTGGTGTATTTAATTACGGCTAGGGGCCACGGTCCATAACGGGCACGTGCCTATGTGGGTGAGGATTAGAGCAGCAGCCCGTCTGTGCAGGAAAGATTCCGACCGCTCATTGGTCTGAGAAGGCAGCGTGTGGACCCTAGCCATCGCACTGTATAGTGAAGAGCACATCGCTGCTGGACTTCGCCATGAGCACACCGTTGCACTGATACCATCACCACCGTAATCTAGCTGATCCTCCCTCTCAAACCCTCGACCATGAGGTATTCACTTGGCTGCCCTCCCAGGGACCCCAACGACTGGCTGGTCTCCCCTGGCTAGGGGCCACACGCTCAGTCTTTGCCTGTAATTGTTGTTTGTGTAAACTATGTTTGTTAATCTATTTCCCCGCACTTCCCCTTTGCTGTAAGGTACAGGACTGTGCCCTACTATAAAGTTTTTTGTTCGTGCATCTTTGATTTCATCTCTTGAACATAATATGAATAAAACTCCATGTCCGGCTGGACATTGGAATTATATAGTAACCTAACACGGTCTATATTTCATTTCTTTTCTATTGCTAAACAATTGCTTAGGACCTTTGTCTTTTGAAGTAATAAATGGGTTCAAATCAGGTTTGTGGTAGAGTAGGAAAGCTAATGTGGACCATGTTTTCAAACTGATTTATTCACTCATGAAAGTTTCCCCAAAGAGTTAGCTTCAGATAATCAGGCACAATGAATTCACTTTGTGGAAAGTGCATCTTATTTTATGGCAGAGTTAATTTTGTGAGTGAAGATTTGCTTTATACCACTCTCATGTGATTAGGTTGAAAGAATGTACAAACAGTGCGACTGTAGAATGTATGTAGTGAGTTCCTGCCTATAGACAACATGATTTAATCTGTTGTTAGCATGTTGTTTTCATACCGGAGCACCCCACATTTCACAACTGATACATCTCTTTTCAATTCATAAGAAAAAAATTGACAAGTTCAAAATAGTTGTCAATGAGGATCAAAGGATCGGTTGACTGGTATACAAATACGTCAGTCTTAATTGTAGAAGTTAAGGTGAATGCTGCTGGTAGTTAAGTATGTTCCTAGCAGCATTTTAATGCCAGGAGAGGTGTAATGTTGAAACGTCATGTCTGGAGAGGTTGGGTGTGTGAACTGCGCATGATGTCAAGTGCAATCTGTGTTCTCAAGGTTCTTCCTGCTGGCACTTTCTCCCTGAGTTTCTTGCTGCTAGTGCTAGTATTTGTCAAGTGGTAACAGAACAACCTTGTGTTCCCAGAACTATAGAGCTGCTAACCATTCACAAGGAAAGAATGACCAAGCGCAGCAGCGCGTCACCTGTAAACATGGCCTTGAAGTAGTCGCTGGCCGAGGCCATCATGGCCCTGTGAACAGGGAACGAGCCCTCGCCATCTCCTGGGACCAACGTGACGTCACACAGCAGCCCCTCTGCACGCAGCTGGTTAAAGTCCTGCAAAGAAATGATTGAAGGTCAATAGACTGGAATCCACCTCATATGAGCACACAAACCACATAGTAACTTGTCTCCTTCAGGTGTTTAAACAATAGTTTCTATTTTCATCAAACTTGTAGCAATCGCTGTAAAACCAAAGGTTGCGTTAGCTCAACTATTATTTGAACCCATGCCTGATAGGTTACACACTGATCGGAATCTGCAAGACTTCACCTAAGCCACCTTCCAAAAGTACTTCATAAAATTTTACAAACTGTGTGACTTTCAGGGTGGGTTTAGTCTTCAGAGTTTCTGCCCAAAGTCACTAGGATCCATCAGCCAGAAGGTTGGCGTGGACGCCATGCTAGACACTGGTGGTCTGGCCCCTGGAGAAGCACCCAGTGTTCCTGAGACTCTGATCCGTGAGCCACTATCCCAGAGTTAAAAGAGGTAAATGCTGATAAGACTGACATACTGTTTACTCCTCAGAGCAGAGAGGGCTAGAGGCTCTTCTTCAGGAGTCCAGGCCTCAGCTGCTGGCGGGTGAGGATCGCGCTCCGGCCCCCGTCTCACAACACGAAACTGAGGAGGTCCTTGTAGGACCAAGGCCTTCATCCCACAGGTCTTCAGAGAACCAAAGGACCCATCCCAGCAGCTCAGGACTGTATGGGCCACGCTAGCCGAAGCCTCCGCTGGACACGCCGACATGTCTAAGACCTGGATGTGTTGACCTCCATTCCTCAAATGTATGGTACGTTTTGATGATTTTTATTCCTAACTACATTTACTTGCCCTAGATCGTACCTCCATCTTTTTTTGGATAGACACATTTTTCCTCCGGAAGAGGAAGGACGAGTGGTCGGCCGTATAAAGAACGCATCACCCCGTCAAGACTGAGGCGGCACAATTCTAGTTGGTACGCCGTATCAGCCCAACCGCCTGTCAGCCAGACATTTATTACTATCAGGTGGGACGCCCAGTAGTATCGAAAGATCTCCACTGCCCGATGACTCCATCATATACTGGCCAGCGACATTTCGACTGTGCGATGTGGGGGGGTTCGTTCCTCCATTTTATTAGTATTTAGTCGAGTCTTTCTTTTTATTTATTTATGTTTGTTTTTGTTTGACCTTGAGCTCTTTACTGACTCAGTCTTGCTGTTTCCCTCCTCCCCAGGCTCAGGCTGCAAGGTTGCTCTGCTACATCCATCAAAAGAGATACAGAGGCCTCTTCAGGGGTCCTTGGACCAACTCTGCCCTTGAAGAGATGGATGGAGGGAGCTTCAGAGACTCAGCCAAAGCCAACAAGCAATTCCAAAGCGTCGCCTGTGCCAGCGAAGTTTATATATATCTCAGATCCCATTTGGAATATTTTGCTTTTTTAATGGCAGGAATGATTTTAAAAATGAAATGCAGATTTCCTGAAACCCCTTTGTTACATTGAAAATAAAATAATGTTTGTTATAATAAAAAAACAGAAATTCTGCTCAAGGAATGTTTCAGCTTTGATGCAAAACAAACCATCCAGTGAAATTCACAGAATAGTTTAATGATCAACACAGCCTTAACTCCCCCAGGGCGTGGCTTATGACTTCACACATGAGCGGGTGCACACAGAGTTTTTGATTTGATCATTACTTCCAGTCCCTAAAGAGTCATCCATGTGAGGTCCTGAAGCGTAAGCCCCAAACCTCAACTGCCACGCCCTTCACCTCACATCATCACCCCTACCTGTGGGCCCAGCCTCACCTCACCTGAAGGCCAGCAAGCCTACTCCACCAGATCTGCTTGCCCAGTCCCACCACTACGATGGGCCTTTACCGCCACCGGCTCGAGAGTGAGCCAGAAGCCCCTTTTAGGAGGTTGGATCCTGCGTAGACTCGAGGTCTTATCAATCAAAATATCAAGAGGGGATTGTCTTTGGTGAAGGAAGCACAACATGGGACAGTGATGGACAAAAGACTTCTTTATGGCCGTACTTTGTAGCGGACGGGCGAAGCAAGACGGCGGTCCTTTAAAAAATAAATCATGTTTTTTCTGAGGACGATGAGGCGCTGTCTGGTGAGGTGGACTCACCTCAAGAGTGAGGATTAGAAGAAAAAGGCCATCAGGCAGTAATGTTTCTATTCCTCTCTTAAAATTCCAGTGGACCAGTAACAAAAGGTTTATATGGGATACAGTTGCTGACATACAGAGGTTTGTACTTGTGCAGAGGGGCTAAAGAGAGCAGTCAGGTTCATTGCAGTTGCCCCATCAGTGGCTATTGGTGTGCACTGGCATCTTTGGGTTTAGGGGGTCTTTTTATTTTGCCAATATATTTTTGTTGATTTTTGCACGCGGCACATATAGGCTAATGTCCACACCCCTGCATATCCAACCTGCAGTCACTAGAAAATATGCAACTGGTCCACTGGAACTTCCACCAAGATAGAGATGTCTTACCATCTTACTATCTCTTTATCTCATATCTCTAGGTAAAAGTTTTTGTTTTAAATTTAAATTCCAATTTAGGGAAGGACCAAAGGCACACCTCTTTGAAAAGCGCTACATCACTATGCATTAACAATCCCCTTCTGCTCCCTGCTTCCCCTCCTGTTAGATTTTTGACAGCCGCACACTTGCCGGGAATTTCTCATCTGTGCAGCAGAACAGACGTCGAAGAGATAACACTTCAGCAGCGAAAACCACATGGATTAATGGCGTCAGCGCCTTCGGATCGGCGCCTTATTTCCAATCAATCAATCAAATGACTCTTGATAAAGCACTCAGCATCTTCGACAGAAGCGCCCCGGCGCTCTAGCGGACAGTATAGCCGAGTCGAAAGGAGGGGACAGAGTTCGATATCCAGGGCCTCATTTATGAGGCCGTCCGTCACTTTTACGCCGCCGGTGCGTCACTTTTTATGACGCACCAGTGGCGTAAAAAATGCGCCTTGTTGCGCCACATTTACAAAGTGACGCATCTAGGTAGATACGTCACTATGTAAACCCCTGCACTACATTATACCTGCGCCAGGTATAATGTATGCAAGAAAGGGTCGTAGGAGCGGCGCAGCGAAATCTATAAGATTTCACTGCGTCACTTCTAGGACACAAATGCGTCAATTTCTTGCCCCATGTGAAAAGACACATTACTGGAGTTGCGTCACTTTTGCGCCATACAGATACGTCAGAAATACTGTAACTCGTTGCAACATGATGCGTCATACTGTAAAAATAACGCATCAATCATGTCATAGTGAAAAGTGACGCATCGCTGCTTTCACGCAGTGATGCGTCACTTCTCATAAATGAGGCCCCAAGAGTTTAGGAATAAGCAGAAGCCGACTATTATTGGATCGAAGTGCTCTTGTTCCGCCTACGGCCATACCACCCTGAAACCACCTGATCGCGTCTCGTTCGAGTGTACGGCAACAGTCTAACCATCAACTTACATGGGGCCTTACCGTAATAAGCTCTGAAAGCCAACGCCAGAGCTTTGAACTTGATGCGCTGTTCCACCGAGAGCCAACGCAAAGGTCTCAAATGAGGAGACATGTGATGACGCCGCGCGACTCCCCATAATTCGTCTTGCCGCTGTATTTTGAATTAGCTGGAGTCTGCGTATCACATACGCAGGGAGGTCAAGATAGAGGTTGTTTGAGTAGTGCAGGCGGGACGTGATCAAAAAGTGAACTACCGCCTTCCTATTCTCTGCAGGAGCCAGATCAAGAAACTTCTTTAAACTTTTGACTTTCAGAAAACTGGCTGATGAAATCTGTCCAATTTGTGCCACAAAGGATAAGGTGGAATCAAAGATGTTTCCCAACTTTCTACCAGGCAATGTGGGCATGGGCATGGGGGTAGTGTTCAGTTCAGCAGACTACCAAAGGGAAGATGGTGAGGCGCCATTTTAGCTGAAAACCAGAACCTCCATTTTATCCAAGTTAAGTTTCAAACATTTTGCATCCATCCAAAGTGCAACTCCTCTAAGACATTCTTTAAAATTGGAAAAGGCGGCTTCGGTGTTATACTGGAAAGAGAAAAGCACTTGGGTGTCATCAGCGTAAGACACAACCTTCACCCCTCAAGACTCAATAAGATTTGCCGAGGGGGGAAAGTACAGGTTGAACAGAAGTGGGCTCAGAGCAGAGCCCTGTGACGCCCCACATACCAAAGGTTTAGGGGAGGTAAAGTGCGGGTGTAGATACCTTTTGGCATCTGCCCTCCAGGAAGGACTTGACCCATTGAAGAGCTTTGCATTGAATGCCAGGATTGCTAAGTCTGCTCAACAAAACAGCAAGCGACACAGTGTCGAACGCTGCCGACAGATCAAAGAGCGGTACAAAAGGGGGTACCGACAGATCAAAGAGCAGCGCCAAGACAGGTGTGCTCCTGCTCAGATTATCCCTGACAAATTCAGCAACCTCCAAAAGGGCTGTCTCCGTACTAACGCCTGTCCGAAAGCCAGAGTACGAATAATGGAGAATCTAATTGGCCTCCAGAAAAGTGGACAATTTTTGATTGGCCACTTTTTCCAAAATTATATAGGCCCATAATTGCTCACCAAGCCGGTGTCGGCTGTAGACTTTTTTTAGCAAGGGCAGGAGAGACGCCTCTTTCCAACATGCAGGATAAATTCCCAACATTAGGGAGGCATTCCAAGTTTCAGTGAGTGGAGGACTGAAGTGCGGAGCAAAAAGTCCAAAAATATGAGGGTGGTAGACATCCTCCGGAGTGCCGGGCTAACGGTTTAGTAACTCATTCGGGGAGTGGTCTACCGGGATAGGGGCAAATGCACGGAAGATCGGCTCGGGACATTCCGTATTCTCCGCAACAACAGAGCTGATGGCTACAGTCTCCGACGGAGCTTTAGAAAGGAAGAGAATTGATCTCCCTTGGTGAGAAGTGATCTCCCTTGGTGAGAATTGATCTCCCTTGGTGAGAAGTGATCTCCCTTGGTGAGAAGTGATCTCCCTTGGTGAGAAGTGATCTCCCTTGGTGAGAATTGATCTCCCTTGGTGAGAATTGATCTCCCTTGGTGAGAAGTGATCTCCCTTGGTGAGAATTGATCTCCCTTGGTGAGAATTGATCTCCCTTGGTGAGAAGTGATCTCCCTTGGTGAGAATTGATCTCCCTTGGTGAGAAGTGATCTCCCTTGGTGAGAAGTGATCTCCCTTGGTGAGAAGTGATCTCCCTTGGTGAGAATTGATCTCCCTTGGTGAGAAGTGATCTCCCTTGGTGAGAATTGATCTCCCTTGGTGAGCAGTGATCTCCCTTGGTGAGCAGTGATCTCCCTTGGTGAGCAGTGATCTCCCTTGGTGAGAATGGATTTACCTTGGTGAGAAGTGATCTTCTCACCAAAGGAGAATGATATTCTTTCCAGAAAGGTCAGGTGATGGAGTGAGAGCCGTTTTAGTCCCATCCGGGGATCAAAAGGAATTTACAAACTTAAACACTTCCTTAATTTGCTGCCCTCTTAATGTGATCTGAAAAATAATCTTTTATAGCAATGAGATTCTTAGCATTAGAGTCAAATGCTATCCTCCATTTGCGTTCTAGTTTCTTGCACCGACTTTTCCCCGTTCTAAGGCGTGGGGAAAACCAAGGTGCCGACGGCCTCAGCCTTTTTGCCTCGTACTTTTTTAAGGGAGCAAGGCGGATGGGTTAATGAATTAAAAATGCAACTATCGAACAACAGGACGTCGGATTCAACTACTGCTTGTAAGATCAATGGAGTAGAATTAACTGACTGACCCAGAGCCTACTCTGTCACATCCTGCCACTTACTTTTCATCGCCTGAGTCGGAATACTCCTAGGCTGTGCACAAGTGCCAAAAAACACAAATGAAATCCTAAAATTGATCAGTGCAGATCTGTTCTGGATCATTAACCTGCAGGCTGGGGACATTAGTAAATATTAGAATATTTGCATGTTGAGCCCTCCTTTGTAGACACTGGAGTGCTCGGGCCTCTAATGGCCGGTAGAAGCCCCGAACATGAACATTCCAATGTTTTTCTGTTGCTGTGGACATGGGCCTCACAGACCCCGAAGGGATTTGAACCCCCTCAAGCTCTATGAAGTCTATATGTTTCTAATTAGCACATTCTGCCCTCTAGGGACGGAATGTTCTAATAGCCTTAAAGGCCTCTGCAGCGGGCTATAGAGGTTTTAAAGGCCCGCTCCCTTGCTAAAAGCCCTTGTATTTGACTCAGGCCTTTAATGCTGGAGAGGGCCTTTAATGGCTGGTAGTGCCCGCCATAAGGCTATATTAAATCTAGCATATGGCCCGCCCGATGAGTAGGGGTCTGGACCAATTGCACTAGATTAAAACCTGCCAAAGTTTGAAGGGACTGTGCAGCTAAAATGGAAGAAACCGCTAGGAAGGCAGTTGGGGGGTCGATATAACAGCATTCCAGAAAAAGAGAAGGAGGGGTGAGTTTAAAACTAAAAACGCAAGCCCTCAATGTTTCTTTATTGACTAAGGGGAGTGGAAGATGCTTCAAATGCATCTTTGAAGATAACTGACACCCCACCACTCCTTATTCCCGCATCCATTTGCTGCCAAAATGCGATAACCAGGCGGCAGAGCAAAGACTAGGTCAGGGCTAGAGCTGTGTCTCAGCCAAGTTTCCTTCAAAGGCAACACAATCCCTAGAATTATTGTCTACAGCCCATTCGTGAAGATGCAGAGTCTATTCTTTACGCCTGCCCAGACCCTGCGTAGTTTACAGCACGTGTCAAGCAGTAAAGGACCGGAGAAGGCATGGCCATCTTCAGCAGAGACGCTTCTAACTGCATGCTGTGCAGAAATCAAGGCTTCCCTGTCTCCTTGTATACTTTGTTTCCTTCCCACTCGTTTCCCTGGTTGTTCCACTCTGCCTGTTTACCGTTTTGTTTTGTGGGTTCGTGTAGCAGTTGTATTCTGTTGTCATCTTCCTCAGGAATATATATGATGTTACAATGCAAACAATTACAACACATGCTTTTACAACGCACTTTTACATTGCAACTACCATTGCAATGCATGATTTTACAACGCATGCCATTACATCGCATTTTTTAAAACTACCATTACAACACATTCCAGTACAACGCATACCATAACAACGCATTATACTTTTAGGGCAACAGTAGGATAAGTGTTGGATAGTGTAGGGGTAAAAATTACTATTCCCATCTACCCCAAAACCCATACCCACCCTACAACTAAAGAATCTCTATTACTTACCTTCTAATGCATTTTTATGGCATGCGTTGTAATGGCATGCGTTGTAGTGACATGCGTTGTAATGCATGTGTTGTAATGCATGCGTTGTAATGGCATGCGTTGTAGTGACATGCGTTGTAATGCATGTGTTGTAATGGCATGCGTTGTAATGGCATGTGTTGTAGTGACATGCATTGTAATGCATATGTTGTAATGGTATGCGATATAAAGGCAGTTGTGTTGTAACAGCTGCGTTGTAAAAGCAGTGCGATGTAACGACTGCGTTGTAATGGATGTTTCCCCTTCCTCAGTCACCCCATTCATGTTGTGCTGTACTTGGCGCTGTTCCTTAGCACAACATTCATCCTTGCATCCGTTTTGGACCAGAGGGTGCATCTTGCGCTAGGGAAGCAGCCCTAAATGCCGGCAGTAAATTGGGGAAGAAACATCCTATCCCAACAGCACATTTAGCGAGCCCTCAGCGGCTGCACACTTTTCGTGTTTTGTTATATTTGTTATATTGTTGTTATATTTAGTGCTATTTCTTAGTGCCTAATGCGTCCTCACGTTCATTTTGGGCACAGTGGGACATTTTTGTGCTTAGAAATAGCAATAAACGCAGAATTACTCTTCTTGCGTAATTCAAGTGTAAACTCTGGGAATTCTTAAGAAATTCTGCGTGATTACGCTACACAGAATTACTCGAATTTTGCCCACTTCTCTTTGAAAGTACCCCTACACCCTCTCCATTTATGCATCGAGGGTGGGGAACAACATCCCTTTTCCCCTCAGGGCTGCATTAACCCCGCTCCAGATTGAGAGCTGAACTCACACCTCATTAACAAAACTACATCACAGAGCAGTAACAGTTCATGTCCCCTCAGCTGAGCTTGAAGCACTGGTGGACTCAGGACCGGACTGGGAACCGAAACCAGCCCTGGCAGACTGCTCGGCCGGTCCCCGGGTTCGGGAGGGCTGGGGGGGACTGAGGGTTGCCGCTGAGCTGTTTGCTAGGCTTGGTTTTAGCTGATTTTGTTACAAGGGGGCCGATACTGCCAAACCCTGGTAAGAAAAACTGCCCCCCAGGGGTCCAAAACTGGTCCCCAACCCTGGCAGCCCACCGGGGAAATGCCCGGTGCCCACTACAGCCAGTCTGGCCCTGGGTGGACGGTATTCTTGGGTCTGTATCCCGTACACACACTTGGGTCTGTATCCCGTACACACACTGGGGTCTGTTTCCTGTACACGCACTGTGCCCACCTCTGCCACCTCAAGAAATTGCAATAAGACTAAGATCTGCTCAGGGCGCCGAGCTCGAGATCTCTTTTACTTCTTTTGTCGACCTCAGAAGGTTGAAAGGCTGAGTGGACCTGCTGGGATTTGAACCTGTGACCATGAGGCCAAACATAGTACCCTACTGGGGAAGAATTAGTCCACGTGGCCACCAGACCCGGCTTTCCTTGCCCACTTGGCATCAGTTTACTCAGGTGACACATATGTGCCCTGTGTGTGTTGCCATATCGATTCCTGGGCCTTGTCTGATTAATCCCCTTTTGGGTGTGCACACAAACAGCATGCCGCTGCCCCGCTGGGCAGGTTGGAGCTGTGTAGCTGCCCTTAAACTGCCCTGAGTCTGTCTGCCCCAAACCTGGACTCTACACCACACCATCCAGATGGACTCCTGCCTCTTTCAGCTGCCTCGTTCCTCTTGTCTCCTCCCTTTGAGTGTCCACCTCTCACCTTTTCATCCATCGCACCTACAGGCGCTGCCCCCAGACACTAAGGGCCCGATTCACTGAACTAACTTAAGACAAAATCCTAAACTTACTACCATTTCGGTATTCACGGAAGACACTTACTCATTTTGGTATTCACAGAAGGCACTTACTCATTTTGGTATTCACAGAAGGCTCTTACTCATTTTGGTATTCACAGAAGGCTCTTACTCATTTCGGTATTCACAGAAGGCACTTACTCATTTTGGAATTCACAGAGGGCACTTACTCATTTTGGTATTCACAGAAGGCACTTACTCATTTCAGTATTCACAGAAGGCACTTACTCATTTTGGTATTCACAGAAGGCACTTACTCATTTTGGAATTCACAGAGGGCACTTACTCATTTTGGTATTCACAGAAGGCACTTACTCATTTCGGTATTCACAGAAGGCACTTACTCATTTCAGTATTCACAGAAGTTAGGAGTCCTAACTTTAGGACTCTTAAATGCCTTCTGTGAATACCGAAAGTCTTAAAGTTAGAATTCTCAGTTTAGGAGTCCTAAAGTTAGGAGTCCTAACTTTACTACTCCTAAACTGAGAAAAATCCTAACTTTAAGACTTTTGATATTCACAGAGGCATTTAGGAGTCCTAAAGTTAGGAGTCCTAACTTCTGTGAATACCAAGATGGTAGTAAGTTTAGGATTTTGTCTTAAGTTCGTTCTGTGATTTGGGCCCTATAAGAGCATCTCTCGGGTCCCTCACACAGAGCACCAAAACTCTTGACACCTCGAATCGGAACCAACACGACACTCCCCTACGGTATAGCATGCAGCACCTCTGAAAGTGTGCTTCAGTGCCCACGACAGGGCTTGAGGCGCTATATAGACAGTACAATACAAGACCAGAATCCATTGCCTTTTCATTCATCGGCACATTCACAGCCACAGACTCACTACAAGAAGGGTATGTCCATGCTCACAGCGCTTCGAAACCACTTAAGCTATTGATACAGTACATGGTCAGGTGTGTAGGTGCTCTAGCAGACTTACCTCGAGGATGGCAGAGGGGTGCTGGGAGCAGCTGAAGATCCGGGTCTCGCCTTCAGCCAGGAAGGACGCGGGGGGCCCCTGGCAGGCGGCCGCCATGGTGTCTGCTTCACCCCGAGATGGAGACGCTTCTCTGGCCCCTATAGGATGGAAGGGGATAGACAGAGGCGAGTCAGGGCTGAAAGCATTGAGAAGGGGTGCAGCAGTCAGCCATCTTGTGACTGGCACAAAATGGCGACCATGGGTGCCCGACCGAGGGTTCTGTAAACACACAGGCAACCTTTGAGTAATAACCTGAAATCTGTCACCCTGAGAACCTGCTGTCAAGTGGCCCCCAGCCCCCTCCTCGCCCGACACGGACACCAGCAGGACATGTCGCTTAGACTATCATGGGGGGGGGGGGAACCAACGCCAACTAACCTAGACTTCAATATCCGAGTTGACTCCCATTCAAGGATAGTTGGTGACCGGACTATGCTAATCACCTTTTTCTTGTTTTCTCCCCCTCCGTTGCACTGTTACTTATTTTTCATGCTGTATTCTTTATCTTTGGTGTGCTTACATAGGGCCATATGTAGGTAAATGGCATTTACCGAATCGTAAATATCAAATTTTACCGATTCGGTATTTACAAAATCGGTAAATGCCATGTAGGTAATTATTCTGTAACAATTACCGAATCGGTAATCGGTATTTGCCATTGATTCCTATGGGCCTTGAAGCCCATAGGATTCAATAGCAAATACCGATTCGGTAATTACCGAATCGGTAAAATTACCGATTTTACAAGGGGGACAGGGTGTCACTTTGACACCCTGTTGCACCCCTGTTTCTGGCTTTTATGCCATGTGACACACAGACATGCCCTTAGGGCATGTCTGTGTGTCACATGGCACAGGTGTACATGCACAGATGTGCATGTACACAGGAATTTGTTATTTACCATGCAATAATATTTCATGGTAAATAACGAATTCCTAAGGGCCTGTGGCACTGTTTCCAGTGCCACCTACATGCCATATTACCGATTCTGTAAATTTACCGATTCAGTAATTTACAGATTTGGTAAATTTACCGATTCTGTAAATATACAGAATCGGTAATATTTTGGCCACCTACATCTGAAACTCAAAATACCGGTCGGTAACGGCCGAAATCGGCCGTTACCGACCGGTATTTGGCCACCTACATATGGCCCTTACTGTCAGCCTACTATGTAATGTAATGTCCTTCTGTTTTTCACAGTGTGTATGTGAAGCGCTCTGATACCTACGGGTCTAGCTAGCGCTATATAAAACTTTTAAAATAAATAAAATGAAATAAAAATAAATATTAAAGCATGTGCATTGAGTCTGTCAAAATTTGTGAAAAGCACTTCTGCCATCGGTGTCTGGCACTTTCATTAGCGTCACAGTACTGTGTCGTATTGTAATTGCATATATAACCCAGAGACGTCGTGTCCCACAGTGTCAAGGAAAGAGTTAAAGGTTTGTTACTGGGCGTACAAAGTGGCCCAACCACAGGGGAACCATTCAATAGGAAAGCTCTCTGTAGCCTTCTTGGCAACTAAAGAGCAGTATATACTAGAACCGATAATCAATGACATCACGCCGGCTGCCGCAAGGAAGCTCTATTTACAATTTAGGGGAATTGCCGATGCGCGCTTTTACGAATAAATGGGCGGCCTACAATCATTGGGATGCCCGGCCTGCAATGGCGCAGAAGAATCTGAATACCACGTGTTTTTTTCCTGCATTGGCTATAAGAAAGCAAGAAAATTGTATCTATGAACTGTATAAGCACGATAATGCAATCTGTTGTCTTGGAATTGATTGCAATATAGATTTCCGTAGGTTATATTATGTATCTACTATACAATGTCATACAATGACTGTATATTTTTTATCTGTTTTATTGCAAATGAAATGTAAGCTATTGTTCAAATGCTTTTATGGTCAAATTGACTGAAATAAAGTTTTATAAATTAAAGTAAGGAAAAAGCACATATATGGCGCTTACTGCATCAGACGCGGCTTTGAAGTGCTTCACGGATGCTACTCCTGAACCCAAAATGAGCTGTTCATTCAGTTGTTATTGTTAATAGGATCCGTCGTGTGCTCTCAAGGAAGCCTTCCAATGCACTTACGCCAGTTTCTTTGTTGTTGATTAAGGGTCGTATTTATCAAGCAGTTGCGTCGCTCTTACACCGCGCAATTGGACGGTGCAACTACATCCTGAGTTTCTTGAGAAGTCTAGAGTAACGCAACGCAGCGCGAAACGCTGACTTGCTTTACTCTGCCGCAGCGAGGCGTTCCATGGGTGAAGTTTGGGTGTTCCAACGCAACTACCATAGATTTTGACGTTTCCCAGATTAACCATTGCAGGTCGACCTGCGAAGGCGTTAAAATGGTACGCATCCCCTGGGGAGGTGTAAAGAAGAGAAATATCTTTATTTCTCTTTGTTTTCTCCTCTTTCCATGTGTGTTGCATTCTGCAATGCACATTGAAAGAGGAATGTGCCTCAGGGGATTGTTTTTGTGCAGGAAGGTGCCCCTTTCAGCACAAAAACAAATCTAATTACAATGCGTGGTGCAAGGGTGCCTGGGCTGGTGCTGGGCAGCACATGGTGCACCCGCAGGGAAAAGACAGGAACGCGCCGTGTAAAGTTAAATACGGCGCGTTCCTGCCCTTTTACTATCACACAGTGCAGCTGCGTGATTTTTCGATAAATGTGCCCCTCAATTAGCAGGAGATGTGTAATGAATAGTGCATGGTGGGGTAGGTGAGCTAAAGCTGATTGGTTGGTGGGCTGAATAGACAGACTACAGGAGGCTCGGCATTGATAGATTGCAGGGATATGGTTGCTAAGCGGGAAGTTCTGATCTATGGAATAACGTTTAGGCAGCGGCGGCTCTTCCTGTGAGGGGGAGGAGCATCACCCCACCACTCTGAAGCAGTGACAGGAAGGAAACATAAAATGATAACTCCAGGTTATTATCATTTTTGTTCTCCTGCTGTGGCAGGTTTGCGTGGGTGGGGCGGGGCTGCTCTGATGACGGAGGAGCAGGGGCAGGAGTGGTTTGCCCACTCCAAGTGTGCATGAATGTTTGGCCAGCCGTCTCGGGCCGCTGAAACAGTCATGCGCACTTTGCATGCTCTCCACGCAGGCTGCATTACAGCCAGGGTGGAGAACATGCCGCGGCCCATTCCCTGGCTGAGTGCTGAACCACAACGCTCAGACCAATTACAAGGATGCATTGCAGCGTTGTAATTGGCTCAGGGGAGCCTGGGTGCTTCCTGTTCTGGTCCCAGGGGAGAGACGTGATGGAGACCGAACTATAGAGTCTGAACATCATGTACCGGAAACATCCATAGCAAAGGAGTACGGAGCTCATGATATGAGAGGAGGGGAGAGGGGGCAGGAGAGGGTGTTTCTCATTCCTAAAGCCCAGCCAAGACCCCAGGCAGTGTCACACGGGGCAGAGGGAGGAAGGGACAGCCTTGGTTTCATTCTTCGCCAGGGAGGGGCCATGCTAAAGAGGGAGTGAAGTGGGGGGTCAAGAGAAGTTTTGAAAGTCTTTCTCCACTGCAGGGCGTTACGTCATCGGACCCAAGCGGGTCTGTTGACTCATATTAACTGGTGTCTCCCTTTTCTATCTGTCCTGATGATGGCCCTTTTTAAATTATTACACCGCAGGGTCGAAACGTCAACAAAAACACTCTTATGCGGACTGATTTTAAAATGCGATTGTGTCGTGGGCCTCTTGTTT
This sequence comes from Lissotriton helveticus, assembly GCF_964261635.1. Taxonomy (NCBI): domain Eukaryota; kingdom Metazoa; phylum Chordata; class Amphibia; order Caudata; family Salamandridae; genus Lissotriton; species Lissotriton helveticus. The sequence continues at coordinate 9,588,776 of NC_136069.1, read as the reverse complement.
TGCGAGTGACGTTTGTAACAACGTACTGTCGCAATCAGTCACATGCATATAGTCTGTACATAACACACACGCACCACTTCGAAACTTTATTCACTTTTACCGCACTGACAAATTATAGGAGCACCTGATTTTTTGTTTATTATCATTTTAGAAAAATGCCAAATGAAATAACACTGAAAAGATAAAGTATGAATGCTGTACCATTTTTGGCATATCATTTAAATATATGAATGCACTTATCACAGAGTCAAAATAAGATCTGTTTAACTCCCTCTATATCACTATTACTGTGGAAGTCCCTTGGGGACCACCTTTTTAGGTCTCACCTAGGCAACATTTGCGCTGTCTGATCGAGTCATGCTGTACTCAGGATATGGGCATAAAGCTGCACCCACATTCCCCCCATCTTTTTAATTGGCTCCTGTCCCTGTCCTTTGTACATGGTGGCTTGTCATTGGTCAACAGGCTTAGTAGTCCCTCAATAGTGCCACCTTGTCTTTTCTTGTAACCTTCCATGAGGACACCCCCTGTTTCATATGTTGTTACTCCCTAGGTTTTAATTACAGCCTCAAGGCACTATTTTCTGAAAAGGCTTCAAGTTGGACACACGCTTGGTCAGAGCACTATTTTCTTAAAGTGCTTCAGGCAGGACACATGCTTGGTCCTAAGCAAGGCTGCCAGGGGTTACTTTACTCACTAGCACATCTCACGTTTGTATGAGACCTTCTATAAATGTCCCTTCATCAGCGCCACAAAGAGTTCAACCTAATCCGGAATTAATATAATAAATATTTTGTCACATTTCAAAGCTACTAATTGTATATATGGAGATAGCTATTTGAATGTACTTGTGGTACTGTCTTGCATGCATGCAATGCATTATGGGTAGGGTGGATTTACCATAGCTTTTGAAGGGTGCAGTACCACATGTGGCCAACAGAGGTCCCATGGGACTCCTTTGGCCCACATATGGCACTGCACCCTGCAACACGGCTAGGTACAAACCATTGGCATTTATAATGCCAATAACCAACTCCATAAAATGTGGGAGCGACTGCATTTACAATGCAATAGGTCTCACATTTGTTAAAGTTAGAGCTGTTGGCGTTGTAAATGTTTTTTTACTTTTGCTTTTTAAACCATTGGGGATAGTGCTATGCAAATATAATAACTCCACTGAAAGTAAAAAAAGTAAAGTAAACAAATTTTTTATTTTTCACGCCAAAAGCTCTAACTTTTTAACAAATGGGAGACCTATTGCATTGTAAATACTTGTTTGATATATATGGTCTGGCTCAGGTTACTGGGTTGGCCCCTGGTTTCAAAATTCTCACCATTCCATGCACCAGCAGACCACAGCATCCTATCCTCCTCTTCTGGGTCACGTGTCACTCGGAATGTTCTGGAGTATTTGAGTCTACGCTGATATAATAAAGGAACGGGAGTCCTACTTGAGTTTCTAGCGTAGATGTAAGGACCGCACTCGAGCTGGTGAGGGAAATGCAGTCCACACATATTTTACCCAGACCCTTGACAGAGCTGTTTTTTATGGTAATGCTTTGATAACACAGAGATCTTAGGCCTCAGATTCCATCATGTTGTGATGTTTCCCTGCACCACATGGAAAAACTTGTAGGGGCTAATTTATAAGAAAGTCATGCAGTGAGGTGCCGCAAGTCACCTTTTAAAGCAATATGGAGCATTCCTGTCCTTTCCCGTGCGCTGGCACTCTCTTAGCAGCCTAGCGCCAACGCAGGCACCCTTGCAACATGCTGCCCCTCGCTGCACAAAAACAATCTTGAGAGGCACATTCCTCTTTCTACGAGTGCAGCAGAAAGCAGCACACCTGGAAAGAGGAAGAAACAGAGAGGGAAAGCGTAATTTTTTGACACATTCACAGGTTTACCAGTTCTCGTAAATATGGCAAAGCATCATTAACCATGAGGGTTGTGTGGCAACATCCACCGCAAAGCCCATGGAACGCCTTCCCAGGGCAGAGTAAGGGAACACAGCGATTGGCGATTCGTTACGATATTTCGTGTTTATGGGGCCCCTCAGGGCCACGCAAAGTGGCCTTGTGTGGCTTCATAAATCCCATGTAGGACTTCCGTCGCTCTGGCACCCCTTTGCGTGTTGCAAGAGCGACGCAACTCCACTCGTCAATATGCCCCGCGATTTCATATCTTAGTCGTATAAAGTGTGCATGAGCTTCATGGACAAGGACAGCGACCTTCACAGTCTGTTCCGAATAAAAATGTGTACTAACTCAAGGTAGTACCTAGCTGTTCCAGTGCAATCGCATATGACGTAGCCCAAGTTGTTGCAGCACAGGTGGCGTCCACGAGAAGCAGCATGTCGTAGAATTGTGAGTGATTTTCTTAATGTATTCATCTGAATGTGTTTTTTGACCGCTCATGTCAAGAGAGCTGCTGCTCGAGTAGAAAATGTACTCGAGCGGCAGAAAGAAGCAGCGCCCTCTGGCGTGGCACGTGGTGCCGTTGCGCAGATTTTATAATGAGGAACAAGTGCCCCGTGCTAAAAATCAGCACGAGCAGCGCGATGTGTTGAATTCTGCCTGCTCACAGTACTCCGCACATCTCGTGGAGTTTTTATGTAACTCCACGGATGTATGACAGTGCAACACAATCATTTTGATCGCGGTACTTTACATTGCGGTTTTTACAATGCAAGTCTTTACAACGACTTGCATTGGAGGGCGCTGGATTGAGGATCAATATGATTTTCTATTCCAAGTCCAGCCCACGTAACAGTAGGGTAAGTGTCGGAATAGAAAATCACACTATTCCTTAACCAAGAGCGCCATCCAGCGCAAGTGGTAGTAATGACTTGCGTTGTAATGGCTGCGTGGTAAAGGTCGTGTGGTGTAAACACCACGTTGTAAACGATGTTTCCCAACTCCACGGGAGTCCGCGGAGTGAAACTTAGCGTGTTCCGTCCACCCCTTACAGCCATGGTTCATCCCTTCTGGGCTAGCAGGGGGCACCATCTCTCTCCACTGCCCACTGCAATGCCAGGTTTCGTGTGTTCTATTATTTCAGTCATCCTCACTGGTGGGCATCATTTGCCCCTCTCAGGTCGATCAAAGTGTTTGCCCCCGGAGACACAAGAGCTGAAGATAAAATTCGGAGTGGCGGGGTTTGTGGGCGAAGAGACCCCCCCTACATTCCACACTCTGCAGAATGTTTTCCCGCCTGATGAAGCAGCGATCATCATTTATGTGTCCTGCCCAGCAGCAGACTGCGCCTCGACCTTTCATCAGAAGGCGCTGTTAGCTTCCACTAGTGAATGCTGAGGTTGGATCAGCCAATCAGAAGCCTGAGAATGCGGGCATTAACTGCTGCTCTTTTCATGCACTTTAGGTGCTGTTCCATCGTGCTATTGGGGACCTGACGCCCTTTATTACCATTTGGAAGCTGACGTCAGGTCAGGAGGATGAAAGGCGGAGTCACCCTCCTCAGGACCCCAGTCTGTGTGCGTCAGGAGTAGGAACGCGTCATTGTAGGCGCTTGGAGAGGGCACTGGGGTGCAGCTATCAGCCAGCTGCTCGGCCCCGCAAGGATAAAGGCTGCCACTCGCATATCTGACTGTGCTCCCAGACCTCGGCAGTGACCTTGGGAGTGGAACAGCACGCGCTGGGCCGGGCCTGTGACGTCATACTAGTGACCGACACCCGTCAGAGAGTCTGTCTCTAGACTAACACCCCCGCTCCCCCCACAGCCAGCGCCTCGAAGCCTGGCTGGAGGAGGCAGGAGCCACTCTCCTATGATGCCTTCCTGCACATAAACAATCCTGAGAGGTGTTTTTCTCTTTCTATGTGCGCTTCAGAATGCGACAAGCATACAAAAAGGAAACACTAGTAGAAATAATGGTCTCTGTCCTCGTTCTGCCTCCCGAGCTTTCTGGCACATTCCCAATTTTTAAAAAACTTGTAAGTCTGGGAATGTATCGGGTTCCATGGATGTTGAAAGAACACTCACAGCAACACCCATGGAACGCCCCTTTCACACAGAGTAATGCCTGAAAGGGGGCCATATTTACAAAGCCATGCAGGGGGACTTGACGCAGCCTTCTAAATATGGGCGCTGCACCTCCACTGTGTCCAAAAAATGCAATGCAAGCGGCTTGTAAATGAGCTCCTACGTTCCACCCCCCTCATTAAGTTAGTAGTGAGAGACAGCAGCAGAGCGTTTTCAGATCGAGCGTAACAATCTTAATGCAGACATTTATACACATATAAACAAGGTCATTCAATCAATCAATCAATCACATAATTTGTATAGCGCACTGCTCACCCGGAGGGGTCTCAGGGCGCTAGGGGGGAGGGGTCCGTCACTGCTCGAACAGCCAGGTCTTGAGTTGTTTCCTGAAGGAGAGATGGTCCTGGGTCAGCCGAAGGTGGATGGGGAGGGAGTTCCATGTCTTGGCCGCCAGGTAGGAGAAGGATCTTCCTACGGTGGTGGCTCTTCGGATGCGTGGTATGGCGGCGAGGGCGAGGCTGGTGGATTGTAGCTGGCGGGAGGGAGTGTAGAAGGTCAGGCGGTTGTTCAGGTACTTGGGGCCCAGGTCGTGGAGAGCCTTGTGTGCGTGGGTGAGGAGTCTGAACGTGATCCTCTTGCTGACGGGGAGCTAGTGCAGGTCTCTCAGGTGGACGGAGATGTGGTTGTGTCGGGGGATGTCCAGAATGAGTCGTGCGAAGGCGTTCTGTATGCGCTGGAGTCTTTTCTGTAGTTTGGCTGTGGTTCCTGCGTAGAGGGTGTTCCCGTAGTCCAGTCGGCTGGTGACGAGGGCCTGGGTGACCGTCTTCCTGGTTTCGGTGGGGATCCATCGGAAGATCTTGCGGAGAATGCGCAGGGTGTTGAAGCATGATGATGAAACGGCGTTGACTTGTCTGGTCATCGAGAGGGAGGAGTCCAGGATGAAGCCCAGGTTACGTGCGTGGTCCATTGACTTGGGAGTGGTGCCCAGGGCAGGGGGCCACCAGGAGTCGTCCCAGGCGGAGGGCGATGATCCCAGGATGAGGACTTCCGTCTTGTCCGAGTTCAGTTTCAGGCGGCTGTTCTTCATCCACTCGGCAACGTCTTTCATCCCTTCGTGCAGGCTGGCTCTGGCGGTGTCGTTGGTGAGGGAGAGGATCAGCTGGGTGTCGTCGGCGTAGGAGATGATGTTCAGGTTGTGTTGGCGTGCGATGGCTGCGAGAGGGCTCATGTAGACGTTGTAGAGGGTTGGGCTGAGTGATGATCCTTGGGGTACGCCACAGATGACTTCGGTGGCCTCGGATCTGAACGGGGGGAGGCGGACTCTCTGGGTTCTTCCTGCGAGGAAAGAGATGATCCAATCCAGTGCCTTCTCTTGGATTTCGATGTTGCTGAGGCACTGTACTAGGGTGCGGTGGCAGACGGTGTCGAACGCCGCAGAGAGGTCCAGGAGGATGAGGGCCGCTGTTTCCCCATTGTCGAGCAGGGATCTGATGTCATCGGTGGCTGCGATCAGGGCGGTCTCAGTGCTGTGATTGGCTCGGAAACCGGACTGCGAGGGGTCGAGGGATCCGTTCGTCTCGAGGAAGGCGGCGAGCTGTCTGGTGACGGTCTTCTCAATTACTTTGGCAGGAAAAGGGAGGAGCGAGATGGGGCGGAAGTTCTTGAGGTCGGTGGGGTCCGCTGTCGGTTTCTTCAGGAGGGCGCTGAGCTCGGCATGCTTCCAGCTCTCCGGGAAGGTGGCGGTGTTGAAGGAGATGTTGATGATGTCTCTGAGTTGGGGTGCGATGATGGAGTCGGCCTTGTTGAAGACGTGGTGGGGGCAGGGGTCGGTAGGGGATCCAGAGTGGATGGTGTTCATCGTGTGGGTGGTGTCTTCAGTGCTGACCGGGGTCTAGGCACAGAGGGTGGTGGTGGGGGGCGTTGGTTCGACGGTTGGGTGCGTGGAAGGTGCACCGAAGCTGTTGTGTATGTCGGCGATCTTGCGGTGGAAGAACGAGGCGAGTGAGTTGCAGAGGTCTTGCGAGGGGGTGATGTTGTTGTTTCCGGCGCTGGGGTTGGTGAACTCTTTGACAATGCTGAAGAGTTCCTTGCTGTTGTGGGTGCTGTTGTCCAGTCGTCCTTTGAGTGTTGTTCTTTTGGTGGTGCGGATCAGCTGGTGGTGTTTGCGGGTGGCGTTCTTGAGGGCAGTCATGTTTTCTGTGGTCTGATCGTGGCGCCAGGCTTTCCAGAGGGTGCGGCAGTTCTTCTTGGAGTTTTTGAGTTCGTCGGTGAACCAAGAGGCTTTCTTGCTGCCGGGTCTGCTGGGAGGGTTCTTCAGTGGTGCGAGGTCATCTGCGCAGTTGGTGAGCCACTGTGTGAAGATGCGGGCTGCTTCGTTGGGGTCCGTTGTGCTGGTGGGAGGGTTCTGGTTGAGGGACGTGGTGAGCTGGTCAGCGGTGATCTTGCTCTAGCTCCTTCGGGGAGCCTGTTGCGGGTGGTGGTGGGTCGTGGTTCTTCTGAAGTTGAAGTGAACGCAGCTATGATCAGTCCAGTGTAGTCCGGTGGAGTGGCTGAAGGAGATGTGCTTGCTGGAGGAGAAGACGGGGTCAAGCGTGTGGCCGGCGTAGTGGGTGGGGGTATTCACCAGTTGCTAGAGTCCGAGGTTGGCGAGGTTGTCCAGCAGGGCGTGAGGTTCCGTGAATTCTGAACCCGTTTCATAAAGGTCATGGTTTCGTTACGAATTTGATATTAGCGAACCGTAATCAGTTAGTACGGCAAGTATGAGTGTTTTCGTCCCGTTACACCAATGGATTCACCACGTATTTAGGGATTCGCTCTGAACCCTCGGGTTCCATTTTGTGTGTGGCAGCCATTTTGTGGTTGCCCTCACATAGGCCGATGACTATGGCCGAACGAGTCTTTTAGCACACGTACACTTTAGCTGACTTCTGAATGACCTGGGCAAACTGACCCTCGTGCCTGAAGCCAAACTTGTTAGGCCAGTTCCTTTCCCAGTAGCTGATCAAGATTGAGGATCAAAGCACAGGACATCATAAACCTTTATTGCACACAAATATGCCTTATCTTACTCACACCTGTTTCTGCTCCTTTCTTTATGGTCTATTTACGATGGGGATGTGCCTTTTTTTATGGGTTCGTTCGACCTGTCTGATGAAGAATGTTGGGTTTGACCAATGATTGATCATGGGCTGGGCAACTGAAAAGTGGGTTTTACCGTCATGCGATACCTCTGATCTGGATACATGTGATTGGACAGTTTGTAAATGTAAGATATTTGTCTGGAATGTGATTTTTGGCATAAAAAGGGATTACCTGCTTTGTGAAATTGAGCAGTCTCCTGAGAACTCATACCGTGTTGACTTCTAGGACTTATGTTACTGGCTGCAGCCAATAAACTCGATCTTTGACGCCACCAGGAAGATTCCATGTCTCTGTGTTCTAAGACAGGTGAAACCCGAAGACTTTGGGCATGCACCTGGCGCCGCCGGGTCTTAAATAACCCGGTTCTTCAGTTGGCGCCCAATGTGGGGCGACTTCAGCGGTACCGGTCCAAGCCTGAAGATCGTGAGGAGCTTCGTGAGGAAATTCTGGAGGAGGCCACCACTTCATCGACCCCGGCATGTCGAATGTGGACTGAAGGTCCCTTCTGCGAGGCTTCCCGCTTTCCTGATGGCTACGAAGGACTGCTGCCCTGACTGTCGCCCTGTCTTGGACCCATTTGTGATGCTTTGTACGGCGAGACGATAGACGGGTCTTCTGGTGGCGTGACTGATACCTCAGTTAAGTATAAGTGGGTCGCTCCCAGTCCTTAGTCTTTGGTCCTTTGGTTCTTAGTTTGTTTGGTCCTTAGTTTTGATTTGAAAATTGCAATTTCCAAAGCCGAGGATCTTGTATATTTACGAGTGTATCGGTAGAGATAATCCCTTGAAGTTTGAAGCTCAATTAGTGAGCGAAGATGCCTAATCGTAGCAAATTTGGTACTTGGTTTGGTTGTGGTTGCAACAGGGATTCCCGATTGGAGGATTCGTGTTTGATACCTCCGGTTGGAACTCTGACTTATGAGCTCTATTCTAAACACGGCGTGGGCCCCATTACGTTTAATGAAGTATGGGTCCGCTACACCAGGAAAGACGGTGTTTTACAATGGCCCCAACATGGTAGTTTTGATACTGAGATTTTAGACAATTTAGAGACTAAATTATTTAAAAAGAAAGCCCGGCCGGCAATGGTTGACTCCTTTCGCCTTTGGCATAAAGAGGCCAAACAGAGAGAAATAAAACAAGCTAAAAACGATAAGAGAGAAAAGGGGTTGTCGATAATGCAAGCTGCTAGGCAGTTTAAGGAAAATGAAGAAGATAAAGCAATTGAGGTGTCAGATAGGCAACGTTGCATGGCTATAGATAAATGTTATCCGGCCTTGCCGTCTTCTCCTCTGAAATCGATTGAAGATCTTGAGAAAGATCCTTTGATGTCTCATTTACTGAGATTACCACCTCCTTATATGCAGGGTGCTACTGCGCCTCCATTACCACCGGTTGTTCCACCCTTTGTTGTTCAACCTCTTGCTGTTATTCAGTCACCCGGTACTCCACAGGTGGTTTTACCTCCTCCTGCGCAACGCGCTCTAGGGTCGCCAGCTTTGCTACCAGCTTTGCCTCGAACTTTTTCGCCTTCCGCTTCAGCATCTGAAACTACTGTTCTTCTTCCTACACCTTCTTGCCTCAAAACATTTATTCCCCTTTTCTTAGGACTGCTTCTTCTCTTCGAAAACGAATGACAGAGACTGTTTCTAGTCTATTGTCGCCATTGTTTGGGTCATTGAATATGATCCCTGTTTCGGAACGTAAGCAGAGTCGTAGTCAGCTTCCTGGTTCCGAGGAACGGGCTGTGTTGGATTTGTTGGCCTGTAAATGGATTATAAATGCCTCAAGGTATAGTTTGCCAGCGGTCATGGATGTTTTCTTTCAGTGGGAACCGCCTAAGCAGAGGTATGTTTTTAATATGATGTGTATGTTTTTGCGTCAGGATTGGGAAGATAATGATTTGGGTTTGATCCCGCAGGAACTACTTGATGTTCAGTCGGATTTTGCTAAAGGGATGATAGTGGAATCTGATATTACAGATGCCGTAGAGACGATACTATCCTTTAGATTTAGCCTTCCGCCTCAGACATTGTATGAACCTGATTCCTCTGTTAGAAGGAAAGCGAGACAATATCCCATGAGAGAAGTTCCCCCAGTTTGGAGAGAAGGGGACCCAAACGCTAATCCAGCTGTTCTGCCTCATTTTCAGCGAGTATGGGTACATGTGCCATGGAAGAGAGCAGAGGTCTTGGCTCTTAAGCAGTCTTTACCTGACCCTCGTAAAAATCTGGCTGGTTATTACAAGGAGTTGTCTCAGACAGTTGATGCATGCATCATGAATTTAGCCGATATAGATATGCTGTTGGGTAACGTGGTACCTCAACCTCTGTGGGCAAAAATTCGTCATGAGGATCATGCAATCGAGTTAGGTGATTCATGGGTGAATATCGTTGCTGCAGATGCTAGACAGGTTGGTGGTGATAAACCTGAGGCTCTAGTGGCAGATCTACCTGGCAAAATTATAGATCTTATGAAAACGATGATGCCAGCGTTACAAGTAAATTGGGACAAGTTAGCAGCTTGTAAGCAGAAGAAGGACGAAAGTGTATCGGATTTCTTCACTAGGTTTGAAGAAACATTTATAGATCATAGTGGTCAGGACATGAGTACGGAGGGTGGGCAAAGATTATTTGTGGATACATTTGTTTTTAATTTGCTTCCTGAACTGTGTAATAAGTTGAAAGATTCTGAAAGTTCTTGGGCTGTTTCTTCGCCGGCCCAGATATTGGCGACTGCACAGTACTACGAGAATAGGGACAAGGACGAGAAAGATAGAGTAGAGAAAAAGACTAAAGATTTAAAGACAAGGGTTCTTTTGCAGCAGGCGTATCCGCCTCGCTCGAATCAGCAAGAATCACAGCAACGTCCACAGTTTTAGCAACCTCCCCATGTCAGCGGCCGCAACAGAACGTTGGGTATTTTTCTCCAAGACCACCCTTGGGTTTGAATCAGTGTGCGTATTGTAAGGAGGAAGGCCGTTGTAAAAATGAGTGCCCTGTGTTGCGACAACGTGCGAGTGGTATGCCGGCCCTGGGAGGTCGTGGTGGTTTTCAGCAAGTGTCTAGGGGTAGAGGACGTGGTGCTTTTCCTCAGAACGAACGTGCCTTTCCTCCGCAAAATTCTATGAATTGCTTTGATCAGCAGAAGATTACATCTGGTCGATCGACTCAGTACTATGCTGATGACTATTATGTTGAGAGTGAGAATGCTGACTATTTATTTATTTATTCATTTATTTATTTAAAACGTTTTATATAGCGCTAGCTTGACCCGTGGGTATCAGAGCGCTTTACATACACACAGTAAAGGCAGAAGAAAATTGCATTATATACTAGGAAGGTGGGAGAGAAAACAAATTAAGGTGACTATAATGATTGCTAGGACAGCCATAGACAAAGATAGGGAGTAGTGTCGGTTCCAGTAGATCAGAGTGGGCCTTATGTTGCAGTAGCCACATCGGGTGTAGTAGAGCCTTTTCTTTTGGATACTGGTGCGACGAAGAGTTCTATCATGCACTCTAAACTCCCTGGCGCATCTTTGTCTGGCTTAACAAATGTTTCGGTAGCATTCTCCGGCGCCCCAGTTCGTAACCCAGTTTCTAGTCCTTTGTCTCTTTCTATAGGACCTTGTGAATTGGAAGCACCCATCATTTTAACGACAGGCTGTGGTGAGAATTTGTTGGGTTTGGATTTGCTGAAAAGGTTGAATGCGACATTGCATTGTTCTCCTTCGGGAGTACAGCTTACATTGGGTAAGAGAGTGATCTCTCCGATGTATTTGTCTAAAGATCGGCTTCCACCGGAATTGTGTTCTCTCCTTGATACTCTTTGGGCTACTGGTCCTAATGATGTGGGTCTTTTGGAGATTCCACCTTACGTTGTGACGCTTAAAGCAAATGTTAAATTGCCACGCATTCCCCAATATCGGATTTCTAGCGATGGTGAAAGAGCGCTGTTAACGATCATCTATGATCTGATTGAGAAAGGTGTGATTGAAGAGACGAGAGGTAATGTGTGCAACAGTCCTGTTTTGCCTGTCTTGAAGCGTACTGATTCTTTTCAGCCACCTGTCTACAGGTTTGTGATCGATCTCAGAGAGGTTAACAAAATAGTCGTGCCACAGTTTCCAGTTGTTCCGGATATTACTGCTTTGTTGACTTTGATTCCTGCTTCAGCTGCTTGGTTTTCAGTCATCGACTTGAAAAATGCTTTCTTCAGCATCCCGATTGCCGAGGAGAGCAGAGCTATTTTTGGCTTCTCTTTAGGAGGCAGAAGCTTCCGGTTTAAGAGAGTTCCTCAAGGCTATTGCGAAAGTCCTTCTATTTATAGCCAGGCTTTGAAGACTCAGCTTGATACTCTTGTGTTGCCTGCTGGTGCTGCTCTTATTCAATATGTGGATGATCTGTTAGTGGCCGCTGATGATGAGAAAACTTGTAAAGAAGCTACTCTTTCTTTGTTGCGACATCTGTCGGACTTGCATCATGAAGTGTCACCTTCTAAGTTGCAGTATTGTCGACAAGAAGTGACCTACTTAGGTCATCTCTTGTCAAAGGAGGGAAGAAGATTGACCCCAGAACGAATTCAAGCAATTGTGCGAATGACTGTGCCAAATACGCAGAGAGAAGTACGTGCTTTCTTGGGTATCACGTCATATTGTAGACAGTGGATACCGAATTTTTCTCTGCTGGCAAAACCTCTGTTGGCTTTGACTTGTAAGATACACCGAATCCCCTCCCGTGGTCTGACGATTGTCAGAAAAGTTTTTCGGAATTACGTGATGCATTGTGTTCGGCTCCTGTTTTGGGTACTCCCGACTATAGCAAGCCTTTTACATTGTATGTGCACGAGAGAGAGGGATGTGCGTTGTCAGTGTTGACACAATCTTTTAGGGACAAGCAGCGTCCATGTGCGTATTTCTCGTCGACTTTGGATCCGGTAGCTAGAGCGTTGCCGACTTGTTTGAGAGCCACAGCGGCAGAAGCTGTTTCCATTCGACAGTCTGCTGGCTTGGTGATGGATAATACGCTGATTGTGATGGTTCCACATGCAGTGGATACCTTGTTAAACAGGACCAAGACACAGCACTTAACTAGCGCTCGATTGTCAGGTTATGAGTTGACACTCTTAGCGAGTCATGTGCACATAAAGAGATGCAATACGTTGAATCCAGCTACGTTGTTGCCGATTTCAGTAGAGACAGATGTTTCTGAACAGCACGATTGTTTTCTTAGGACAGAAGAGGAAACGAAAGGAAGGATAGACCCTAGGGATACTGCTCTTGTGAAATGTGATGGTACCTTATGGGTGGATGGTTCATGCTTCAAGCTTCCGAATGGTAATACGACTGCGGCATATGCTGTTACGACTTTGCATACGATTATTGAAGCTGCACGTATCCCACATAATTCAGCTCAAGCAGCAGAGTTGATTGCACTTACGAGAGCGTGTGTGTTGTCGAAAGGGAAGAGAGTGACTGTATATACCGACAGCCAGTATGCGTTTAGTGTGGCTCATAGTTTTGGACGCTTGTGGAAGGAGCGTGGGTTCCTTACTTTTCATGGAACTAAAATTCAGCATGGTCAGTTGGTGAATGAGCTTCTCGAGTCACTTACCTTGCCGTTGCAAGTTGCGATTGTGAAATGCAGTGCACATAAGAATGTTACCGATGACGTTGATCGAGGTAATGCGTTTGCGGATGAAGTTGAGAAAGATGTGCCGGGGGATGTGATGAGTCGAATGTATGTTTCAGGCTCTGCAAGATGGATTGGTGATGTTGGAATGTGTGAGGATACGATAGAAAGTGTGAAGTCTATTCAAGCTGAAGCTACAGAGAAAGAGTTGAGCGTATGGAGAGAGAGTACGGGTAAATTGGATGCAAATGGTTGTTGGGTTGAGTTGTCAGAGCATCAGCGATGGTTGTTACCTGATGCGTACGTGTTTGCAGTGGTTACAATGGAGCATGGAATGGCTCATATCAGTACGAAAGGGATTTGTAAGTTGTTGGCTCCAGTATGGCAAAATGCTGGAATTCCTAAGTGTGCAGAGAATGTGGTTAAGAATTGTATGGTTTGTCTGACGTACAATCCTGGTAAGGGAACTCCAACTCCAGCTGGTCATTTTGCGCCTCCGACGTACCCGTTTGAGGTTTTGTAATTAGATTTTATCCATATGGAGAGATGCAACAACCTGAAATATGTACTCGTGGTTGTTTGTGCCTTTTCAAGATGGGTAGTAGCATATCCCCTGAAAGATAATACTGCTTTGTCCGCAGCTAAAGCCCTTGTCAAAGAGTTTTTCCCTAGGTATGGTTTGCCGAGAATGGTCTGGAGTGATAATGGGAATGAATTTGTCGGTCAAGAGATGAAGATAGTGTGTGAAGGGTTAGGGATTCGCCAAAAATTCCATGCTGCAAATCACCCCACAATCAGCTGGTCTAGTTGAATGCTATAGTGGCACCCTTAAGTTGAAACTGGCCAAGATACAAGCGAGCTCTGGTCTTAAATGGCCTAATGCTTTGCCATTCGCACTTTTGTCGACAAGGATGACTATACATTCACAAGTGGGACTTAGTCCTTATGAAATAGTTTTTGGTCGCCCGGCAAACATATGGGGAGTGCCGCAGCCGACAAAATTTAGCGAGATCGAACACCCTGTACTGCTTGATTATTTGTATGATTTGACGGCTAAATTGCGTGTCTTACACCAACAGGTTCATGACACATTGCCTCAGGCTTCTGAAGATCCAGGACATGCCATCGATCCCGGCACCTGGGTACTGATAAAGAACTTTCAGCGGACGAAAAACGATCAGCCCCGCTGGACCGGTCCCTACTTGGTGCTATTATCTACACGATCTGCAGTACGAGTGCAAGGAAAGAAGAACTGGATCCATGGCGTACATTGTAAGAGGGCCCCTTTGCCTCTGCCATACGATCGGTGGGTCCAGGAGGGTATTTCTGATTCGGAAACTGAGACTGTGCCTCGTTTTCTGCCTTTTAGTGACGCACGTTTAATGGGGACAAGTTCTGAGCGTGAAAGTGACGACCTTCTGCGAGAAGCTGTGCCACCGTCAGTTCGATTGGACACTACTGAGCCTGACCTTTTGTTCCGAGACCAGACATTGCCTGGGAAAGGCCGTTATAATTTGCGACCAAGAATTGTGGGACTAATAAAATAGAAATTCTTTTATTTGCTATTTTTTTAAAGTTCAGCTCTCCCATCTGAGAAACTGTTTTGATTGATTTTTGTTTTTCGAACCGCCATCTGGGTTCAGCTGTAGGGTCGCGGTGTAAAGTCTTTGGAGTGCAAGCCGAAGACACAAGGTCGACGGTTCTGGTTGGTCCTAGGGCGTTCCCTGGACTGACAGACGCATTCCTTAGCGCGGAACACCCAACCGCCGCGAGCAGCACGGTTATAGGATGGAGGTTTTCGAGATGGAGAGACCTGTTGAAGAATTGAGTTTTAAGAGCAAAATGTGTCGAATTATGAGTAGAAAATGTTTCCTAATATTATGTTTTTTTATGTTACTTAGCTTAATGATGTTTTTAATGGGATATATTATATTCTCTTTTCAAGTGACGTTTGCACCCACTACACAACCCATACCTTCTTCTACTGTTTCTTCGCATTCTTTTCATCCTCTGCCTGAACATGAATAAATTAGAAGATTAGAATTTGTTAATAACTCCTTTGTTCAGCTTCTGCACCAACACCAGCTAGTAGTAAACACGACTAACTGTTGGGTGTGTGGTCTTATGCCTCATACTACTGATAAAGGTATTCCTTACCTGGTCCTGCTATTCAGCTATAATGGTTCTGTGTGGGCATACAGAACGATGTTCATCTATGCTCGTGAAGTCTACCCCTTACGTTCTGTGAAGGACAATCCAAGGAATAGTGCTCTAGTTAAGGGTATAGTCGACATGATTAGAGGAGTTAGTTCCTATGAGACGACCCCGAGAGATGAGACACTAGCATATATTGGATGGAACGTGACTGGATATGGAGTTAGTCTGAGTGAGAACCAGCGAGCGAAAAGATCCTCTCCTATTTGGATCGTACCCCATCAGGGTCATCTTTGTCTGCAAGGTAATGGCAAGAATCCGAGAGCTCAGTTAGAGAAGAGTATCTGCACTGAGACGTATGTTTTTGCGTCCCAGACTTCCCCATCGTTTCTAGCAGCTAAGGGTACCTATTTTGTCTGTTACGATAGAGCGTACACATGGTTGCCCCCTGATTTCTCGGGCACATGTTTTGTCTCGTTCCTGTTGCCTCCCACCTATACAGCTGCGGCAGATTACCACAAGACGAGAATTGTTAGAGGCGTCTTCAGTAAGGAAGATACTGCAGGACAGGAATTAGGAGATTTCTTGAAGGGTTTCCTGCCGTTTTGGGGACCTATGGTTAACAGCAGGAACATACGGCAATTGACGAGAGTGGTTGAGTCCACCGTAGTTGAAACCGCCGGTGCCCTTAGTAACTTGACTGCTGAGCTCCAGTCGGATCGTCTTATGACTCTCCAGAACAGAGTTGCGTTAGATGTCATACTTGCAGATAGAGGAGGGGTATGTAAACTGATTCAATCGAGCTGCTGCATTTTCATTCCAGACAATGCTCCGACAGTGTACCAGGCCATTTCCAAGCTGTACAAGATCTCCGAGTCTATACATGTGGACGAAGGAGATTGGTCGTTAATGGGATGGTTTTGGGGATTGTTATCCACCTGGGGATGGAAGATTCTGATGATCATTGGGATAGTCTTAGCCATTCTTTTCCTGTTCTGTCTTTGCGTACAGTGTGCTCCGGCTATATGTGGCCTTTGTGCTACCTCGTGTGCAAGGGGACCTGTATCAAGAGACGTACTAAGTAATAGGATGATGCTACAGCAACATCTTGATGATCTGATGAATATAGACCTGGACTCAGATTGACGTGAGTGTAGGTTATTGCCTATGTAAGGACAAAAGGAGGGTCTGAGGTTCCGTGAATTCTGAACCTGTTTCATAAAGGTCATGGTTTCGTTACGAATTTGATATTAGCGAACCGTAATCAGTTAGTACGGCAAGTATGAGTGTTTTCGTCGCGTTACACTGATGGATTCACCGCGTATTTAGGGATTCGTTCTGAACCCTTGGGTTCCATTTTTGTGTATGGCAGCCATTTTGTGGTTGCCCACACATAGGCCAAGGACTATGGCCGAACGAGTCTTTTAGCACATGTACACTTTAGCTGACTTCTGAATGACCTGGGCAAACTGACCCTCGTGCCTGAAGCCAAACTTGTTAGGCCAGTTCCTTTCCCAGTAGCTGATCAAGATTGAGGATCAAAGCACAGGACATCGTAAACCTTTATTGCACACAAATATGCCTTTTCTTACGCACACCTGTTTCTGCTCCTTTCTTTATGGTTAAGCATGGGCGGATTTTGCGGATCCACGATCCGCGGATTTGCGGATCGTGGATCCGCAAAATCGGCGGATTTTGCGGAAATGCGGATCCGCGGATTTGGGGCGGGGCTTCCATGCGAGTGCACATGCCTCTTGTGTGTTTAAAAGGTCTGAGACCGAACCGAGCAGTAGATGAAGAGACAGAAGCTCCTGGTCACAGGAACAGCAAAGGGATTGCGCACGTGAAAGTCAAGGATGCAAAGGCCTCTATCCAGCATCACAGCTGATTTTCGAAGGTAGATTTGGGAAGGAGGCACACCTGCCCAGCCTCGATGACGAGCACGATTGTTTTTGGGCTGATGAATGAGTCACTGCATTTGAGCTTCAACTAGTTCCAGCGACCATGTGTGTGTTACTATGCAATCACCCCGAAGGGCGCAGGGGTCCCTTGGGTGAGCTGTCCATCATAGTGGGTCAATGGCGGGAAGACGGTGCACACCGCGAGTGTGTGGGCGGGGCTTCCATGCGAGTGCACATGCCTCTTGTGTGTGTAAAAGGTCCGAGACCGATCAGAGCAGTAGATGAAGAGACAGACCCTCCTGGTCACAGGAACAGCAAAGGGATTGCGCTCGTGAAAGTCAAGGATGCAAAGACCTCTATCCAGCATCACAGCTGATTTTCGACGGTAGATTTGGGAAGAAGGCCCACCTGCCCAGCCTCGATGACGAGCACGATTGTTTTTGGGCTGATGAATGAGTCACTGCATTTGAGCTTCAACTAGTTCCAGCGACCATGTGTGTGTTACTATGCAATCGCCCCGAAGGGCGCAGGGGTCCCTTGGGTGAGCTGTCCATCATAGTGGGTCAATGGCGGGAAGACGGTGCACACCGCGAGTGTGTGGGTGGGGCTTCCATGCGAGTGCACATGCCTCTTGTGTGTGTAAAAGGTCCGAGACCGATCAGAGCAGTAGATGAAGAGACAGACCCTCCTGGTCACAGGAACAGCAAAGGGATTGCGCTCGTGAAAGTCAAGGATGCAAAGGCCTCTATCCAGCATCACAGCTGATTTTCGACAGTAGATTTGGGAAAAGAAAGCACACCAGCCTGGCCTGTTGTAACTATTTTACGATGGCGCCGGCAAGCTGCCAGCGCCTTCCTAAAATAGTTACTAAATTAGCTTCAACAGGAAGCTCTAATAGATAAAATTGAGCACCTGCTTTATTTTATCTATTAGAGCTTCCTGTTGAAGCTAACTTAGTAACTATTTTAGGATGGCGCTGGCAGCTTGCCGGCGCCGTCGTAAAATAGTTACAACAGGCCAGGCTTCAACTTTTGCCCCCGGATCCGCCGCTCGCGGATTTGCGAATTCTCGGTAAATTCGCGGGAGTTTGCGGATCGCAAATTTACCGAAAATTCGCAAAATCCGCGAGCGGAACGGATTTTGCGCTCATACTTATTTATGGTCTATTTACGATGGGGATGTGCCTTTTTTTATTATGGGTTTGTTCGACCTGTCTGATGAAGAATGTTGGGTTTGACCAATGATTGATCATGGGCTGGGCAACTGAAAAGTGGGTTTTACCGTCATGCGATACCTCTGATCTGGATACATCTGATTGGACAGTTTGTAAATGTAAGATATTTGTCTGAAATGTGATTTTTGGCATAAAAAGGGATGACTTGCTTTGTAAAATTGAGCAGTCTCCTGAGAACTCATACCGTGTTGACTTCTAGGACTTCTGTTACTGGCTGCAGCCAATAAACTCGATCTTTGACGCCTCTAGGAAGATTCCGTGTCTCTGTGTTCTAAGACAGGTGATACCCGAAGACTTTGGGCGTGCCCCTGGCGCCGCCGGGTCTTAAATAACCCGGTTCTTCAGGCAGCGGCGTTGCAGTCCTTGTTGTTCTCCAGGTGGAAGTTGCGGTCCCCAAGGAGGATGTAGTCTGTGGAGGTGAGGGCGAGCGGGCTGATGAAGTCTGCGATGTCTTCGCTGAATTGTGTACGTGGTCCCGGGGGTCTGTAGATGAGAGTGCCTCTGAGGGTGGTCTTGGGGTCGGTGTGTATCTGGAAGTGGAGGTGTTCGGCGGCGGTGAAGGTGTCGTCGGAGTTGGTCGTGATGCGGATGGTGTTCCTGTGGACGATGGCGATGCCTCCTCCGGTCTGGTTGACGCGATCCCTCCGAGTGATCTTGTAGCCTTCTGGGATGGCTATGGCGATGTCGGGGGCTGAGGAGGCGTTCATCCATGTTTCTGTGAGGAAGGCGACATCTGGTGATGTTGTGTCGAGCAGGTTCCAGAGTTCGATGGCGTGTCTGTGGACGGAGCGGGTGTTGAGCAGGATGCACTTGAGGTGGTTGTTGCTGGTGTCTGGCTTGGCGGGTGCGGTGCAGGTCCGTATGCAGGTGAACTTGCAGTCTTGGCAGGTGAAGGGTCCGTGGGTGCGTTTCGGGGTGGCTCGGTAGCAGGCGGGGTTCCTGTCGGGTTTGAGTGAGTTGAGGGTGGCGGCGTCGTAAGTCCGTCGTGTGGGCTGGGATCCTCGGGGCCAGGGGTCCTGGTGCTGGGCGCGGTCCAGGTGCGGACGGGCGCAGACAGGCTTGCCTTTGGTGCGCCTTTGGCGCACAATCGGCGCACCCGCTTCGCGTGACCGCTGCGCGTACGTGCGGACTCTGCCATAAATGGAGAGTGGGAGGGAGGAGGGCGGGAGGCGCAGCTGGGAGGCGGGAGCGGTGTGGTGAATGGGAAGGGGAGAGGGTACAGAAAGTAAAACAGGGGCGGGCCACGGGGGGGGGCAGCGGCAGGGAGCGGGGTAACCAGCGGGAAGAGGCGGCAGACAATCGGGGTAACAAGCGGGGAGAGGCGGCAGACAATCACAAAAGCAGGGCCACCTTCTTCTCTTGGTCTGAGTAATGTCTAGAGGATTCTGTAGCACTTTTAAATTTATTTTTCATTGGTACAGCTCTAACTAGACCCAAAGAAAAGGGAGGCCAGAGCTTTTCTACATGACCAGGACAAATCCTACATAGCGAAGAGTCTGCAGAGAGAAATGGACTGTGACCCCAGAGCTGCGCCTCGAGGCGCTGGCGGCAGCCAATGCGCAGCCTTCATAAGAGAGTGGCTCCTGCCCTCTCCAGCCAGGCTTCAAAGCGCTGGCTGTGGCAGCCAATGCGCAGCCTTCATAAGAGAGTGGCTCCTGCCCTCTCCAGCGAGGACTCGAGGCGCTGGCTGTGGGGGTGTTATTCAAGAGACAGATCCTTTCCTTAAAGGCTCGTACTGTCCCCCGTAGGTGGAAGTACTCCCTGAACAAGGTTTCCTGCTGCCATGCCTGAGGACTCCAGCTGGGAGAGGAGTGCGCATGCGATATGTGACATCAGTTAAGTGCGTTGAGTGTGTATGCATCTGCTAAAGTGCACGGTAGAATAGAAACCTGGGGCCAGATTCACTAAGAGCTTCTGTTGCCCCCGCGTCACGCAAGGCAACGCAAGCCCTTGACCAGGAGTTACTAAGAGTGTGTGTTGCCCTTGTGTCACGCAAGGCAACGCAAGCCCTTGACCAGGAGTTACTAAGAGTGTGTGCTTCCCTTGTGTCACGCAAGGCATCACAAGCCCTTGACCAGGAGTTACTAAGAGTGTGTGTTGCCCTTGTGTCACGCAAGGCAACACAAGCCCTTGACCAGGAGTTACTAAGAGTGTGTGTTGCCCTTGTGTCACGCAAGGCATCACAAGCCCTTGACCAGGAGTTACTAAGAGTGTGTGTTGCCCTTGTGTCACGCAAGGCATCACAGGCCCTTGACCAGGAGTTACTAAGATTGTGTGTTGCCCTTGTGTCATGCAAGGCATCATAAGCCTTTGACCAGGAGTTACTAAGAGTGTGTGCTTCCCTTGTGTCACGCAAGGCATCACAAGCCCTTGACCAGGAGTTACTAAGAGTGTGTGTTGCCCTTGTGTCACGCAAGGCAACACAAGCCCTTGACCAGGAGTTACTAAGAGTGTGTGTTGCCCTTGTGTCACGCAAGGCATCACAAGCCCTTGACCAGGAGTTACTAAGAGTGTGTGTTGCCCTTGTGTCACACAAGGCATCACAAGCCCTTGACCAGGAGTTACTAAGTGTGTGTGTTGCCCTTGTGTCACGCAAGGCATCATAAGCCCTTGACCAGGAGTTACTAAGAGTGTGTGTTGCCCTTGTGTCACGCAAGGCATCACAAGCCCTTGACCAGGAGTTACTAAGAGTGTGTGTTGCCCTTGTGTCACGCAAGGCATCACAAGCCCTTGACCAGGAGTTACTAAGAGTGTGTGTTGCCCTTGTGTCACGCAAGGCATCA
Organism: Lissotriton helveticus; assembly: GCF_964261635.1. NCBI lineage: Eukaryota > Metazoa > Chordata > Amphibia > Caudata > Salamandridae > Lissotriton > Lissotriton helveticus. Next base: position 9,567,934 of record NC_136069.1, on the reverse strand, counting down.
CAAGCCCTTGACCAGGAGTTACTAAGAGTGTGTGTTGCCCTTGTGTCACGCAAGGCATCACAAGCCCTTGACCAGGAGTTACTAAGAGTGTGTGTTGCACTTGTGTCACGCAAGGCATGGCAAGCCCTTGACCAGGAGTTACTAAGAGTGTGTGTTGCCCTTGTGTCACGCAAGGCAATGCAAGCTCTTGACCAGGCGTTACTAAGAGTGTTTGTTGCCCTTGTTTCACGCAAGGCAACGCAAGCCCTTGACCAGGAGTTACTAAGAGTGTGTGTTGCCCTTGTGTCATGCAAGGCATCATAAGCCTTTGACCAGGAGTTACTAAGAGTGTGTGCTTCCCTTGTGTCACGCAAGGCATCACAAGCCCTTGACCAGGAGTTACTAAGAGTGTGTGTTGCCCTTGTGTCACGCAAGGCAACACAAGCCCTTGACCAGGAGTTACTAAGAGTGTGTGTTGCCCTTGTGTCACGCAAGGCATCACAAGCCCTTGACCAGGAGTTACTAAGAGTGTGTGTTGCCCTTGCGTCACGCAAGGCAACGCAAGCCCTTGACCAGGAGTTACTATGAGTGTGTGTTGCCCTTGTGTCACACAAGGCATCACAAGCCCTTGACCAGGAGTTACTAAGAGTGTGTGTTGCCCTTGTGTCACGCAAGGCATCATAAGCCCTTGACCAGGATGTACTAAGAGTGTGTGTTGCCCTTGTGTCATGCAAGGCATCACAAGCCGTTGACCAGGAGTTACTAAGAGTGTGTGTTGTCCTTGTATCACGCAAGGCAACGCAAGCCCTTGACCAGGAGTTACTATGAGTGTGTGTTGCCCTTGCATCATGCAAGGCAACGCAAGCCCTTGAACAGGAGTTACTAAGAGTGTGTGTTGCCCTTGCGTCACGCAAGGCAACGCAAGCCCTTGACCAGGAGTTACTAAGAGTGTGTGTTGCCCCTGTGTCACGCAAGCCCTTAACTTGGATTTAATAAGCCACGCTAAGCCATCTTGCGTGTCTCCTCGTGGTTAAATCCAAGGGTGACACAAGGCAGCATTACTTTGCAGCAGAGAGGAGTTCCATAGGTGGAGTACGAGTGTTCCTACGCATCCATCCATGTAGTCAGGCGCATTTCCAGATTCACAAAGACTTGTAAACCTGAGATTGCGTCAGAAGAGTGCTTCTTCCTAATCGAGGTGCAATGAGGAGAAGTATGTTCTTTTCTCCTTTTACTTCCTTTTTCGGTCGAGTCTAGGCAGCACGCTTGCGCGGTCTATCGACATACTGTATCTGCTTTTGCTGGGTTTTACCACGCCCATTACATGCCCGTCGCTTTCACTGGGCTCTTAGCATGCCTTTCAAAATTCATTTCCTTTCTTTGGTAAATCCCTTTCATTTGTCCTGCCTTTTGTGTGTTTTGTTACCACCCTGGAGACTGCCCCTGTTACATGGATCATGCCACTCCAGGGCATTTATATCATTTCGGCGCACCACCTTTTTAAGTTTGCATTTGTGCGCAGTGCGGCTTCACGTCTGCAGCGCTTCTTCACACAGGGTTTCTTCACACAGCATGGCAGCTGCACGCCTCTCATTTTTCCGGCACGGCGCAACAAGCCTCTTACACCTATAACACTTATTGTCTCTCCCGCCGCTGGGCTTTAGAGTCGCTGCGGCAAAAAAAAAAAAAAACAGCAGACAGAGCAGGCTTCCTGAAATAGCAGTGAGCTCAAGCAAGCAGGGGCGGAAGTTCGAGCAGACCACAGACGCGGAAGCTTGCTCAGCTCACCAGCTACTGCAGACAGAAGGTTTAGCCACCATGCTAAAATGTCATTTTCTACATCCAAAAGCTACTAAATGTAGTGCAAAATTAAATGTTTTTTAAAAGTACTTTAAAAAATAAATGTATAAAGTGCTATGTTTGTGAATATATAACAAAAATGAATATAAGCGAACCGTACAAAAGTAGTTCAATGTATTTAGAAACGGATTTAAAAATCCTCCCTGTTAGTAAATACTTATATATTAAATTAACTCTCTCCTATGTCTGCAGTTTTTCCTCTTCTTAGGCTGGAAACAGGTGGTTCCTCCTCTCCTGTCGGGCGCAGCTTCACCCGGAGCTTTGATGGTAAGAGTTGGGTAGTATATGTTACCTTGGGGAGCAATATAGCCCGAGTGGTGGACTGATAGGCCGGGGGTGAAAGGCTAGACACAAGGTTGTTACCGGACTTCCTCAAGCCCTGTGGTGGGATCCAGACACGGGAGACAGAGGGAGCGGGAAACCGTGGGAGATAGAAGAGGGAGTCCAGGGTAGACAGAGGGAGGGAGTCCGGGGTAGACAGAGGGAGGGAGTCCGGGGTAGACAGAGGGAGAGGGCGACAGAGAGAGGGCGACAGAGAGAGGGAGACAGAGGGAGGGAGACAGAGGGAGGGAGGGTAACAGAGGGAGGGAGACAGAGGGACACAGATAGAAAGAGGGAGGGAGAGAGACAGAGGGAGGGGGAGAGACAGAGGGAAGGAGACCGAGGGAGACGGAGACCGAGGGAAACGGAGACCGAGGGAAACGGAGACCGAGGGAAACGGAGACCGAGGGAAACGGAGACCGAGGGAAACGGAGACCGAGGGAAACGGAGACCGAGGGAGACGGAGACCGAGGGAGACCGAGGGAGACGGAGACCGAGGGAGACCGAGACCGAGGGAGACGGAGAACGAGGGAGACGGAGAACGAGGGAGACGGAGACCGAGGGAGACGGAGACCGAGGGAGACGGAGACCGAGGGAAACGGAGACCGAGGGAAACGGAGACCGAGGGAAACGGAGACCGAGGGAGACGGAGACGGAGGGAGACGGAGACTGAGGGAAACCGAGGGAGACGGAGACCGAGGGAGACGGAGACCGAGGGAGACGGAGACCGAGGGAGACGGAGACCGAGGGAGACGGAGAACGAGGGAGACGGAGACCGAGGGAAACGGAGACCGAGGGAGACGGAGACGGAGGGAGACGGAGACCGAGGGAGACGGAGACCGAGGGAAACGGAGACCGAGGGCGACGGTCGACCGAGGGGAGGAAGGCGACCGAGAGGTAGACAGAGGGATGGAGAGATAGAGAGAGGGAGGGAGACAGAGACAGGGACAGACAGAGACAAATAGAGGCAGAGACAGGGACAGGGGCAGACAAATAGAGGCAGAGACTGAGAGGGAAACAGAGGGACAGAGACATATAAAAGCAGAAACAGGGAGAGGCAGAGAGGCAGACAGAGAGGCAGACAGAGGGAGGGAGACAGACAGAGGGAGGGAGGGAGACAGACAGAGGGACGGGAGACAAAGGGACGGGAGACAGAGAGAGCGGGAGACAGAGAGAGCGGGAGACAGAGAGAGCGGGAGACAGAGAGAGCGGGAGACAGAGAGAGCGGGAGACAGAGAGAGAGCGGGAGACAGAGAGAGAGCGGGAGACAGAGAGAGAGCGGGAGACAGAGAGAGCGGGAGACAGAGAGAGCAAGAGACAGAGAGAGCAGGAGACAGAGAGAGCGGGAGACAGAGAGAGCGGGAGACAGAGGGAGCGAGAGACAGAGGGAGCGAGAGACAGAGAGAGCGAGAGACAGAGAGAGCGGAAGACAGAGAGAGCGGGAGACAGTGAGAGCGGGAGACCGAGAGTGCGGGAGACAGATCGGGAGAGCGGGAGACAGATCGGGAGAGCGGGAGACAGAGAGCGAGAGAGAAGGAGACAGAGAGCGGGAGGCATAGAGCGGGAGAGAGGGAGACGGAGAGCGGGAGGCAGCGAGCGGGAGAGACAGAGTGAGAACCCCCCCGAATCCCCCTTAGGTGGTTCAGGCTTGCTACGCTCGCTCACTACACTGCCTTACTGTGTCCCTAAATTACGCATCTCCAAAAAGTGTGTCTCCAACATGAAAAGTTTGGAAAACTGTGCCTTAGAGAGTTGTTTACCTGTCCGCACTTATGACAGACAGACAGAGCACCGTACTCACCAGCTATGCGGGATCAGCTTTGATGTTGTGTGGGGTAATCCCATATTTCATTGTATTTTCCTTGTTGTAATGTTATGTTATGTCATAGTTTTTGTAAAGCGCGTGGCTGCCCCGGCATAAGGGCATCCCAGCGCTGATCTCAGTCATGCAGAGGGGCAGGGCAAAAGCAGGCGGGAAGAAGGTTACTTAGGAAAGAGATACGTTTAGGAGCGCCCTCCTGCCCTAGCTTTCTTGACCCGAGAGACAGACGCCAGGTGCTGACAAAACGAGTGCAGATGGCGGGTGGGTGTGAGGGGTATGAGAAGATCCGCTAATGTACGGTAATATTCAACGGCGTCACGTGATATCATGTAGGGTACTTCTATGGTCTGACATTTTATCTCTAATGGCAGTTCGTAGCATCCTATCATTTTTAGGTCGAGGACCGAAGGCTGCGCTTGCGCAGTCTCCGGGAGGAGATTTAATGTTTTGGAGTATGGGGGCTTGAACCCGCCTCTCTCCTCCATTGGCTGGCTTCCTAAACGGAGGCCAGCCATTGGAGGAGAGGGTTGTCACTCCTTTAAAGCTCCGTCTCTTTCGGATTCAGGGGTGTGTTTTTTTGCGTTCTTTCGACTGACGTCATCCGTCACTCAGAACGCCAAAAACACGCCCCAAATCCGAAATTTTCGGACCTTTGCGGTCGCCATTTTGCTGCTCGTTTTTTTCTTGTTTTCGCGGGAGCGGCTGACTCACTCCACTGCTGCTGGGCCAGGCTAATGTGTGGTGTTAGTGCGAGAACGATTGCCAGGTGAATATTTTATTTTTACTTAAAGTGTTTCAATGGGGCTGCGTTAGGCAGGGTGTTTGTTACCTGAGGCAAACAATGAGCATCAGGAAGAAGAAGTGGAAATGACACAAGAAAGGTATGAGAAGTGTATGTGAGGCAGCAGGTGTTTGCGTGGGACAGTTGTGGTACGAATGTGTGAGTAGAGAGGCGGGATCGCGTAGTTATACCCTCGTGCCCTTCGCAATTTCCGCCAACACTCACTCACCCATCTAGGCTTACGGTGACCCCTGTGCAAAGTTTCCTTGGACAGTCGGCTTTATGAGACCAAAATCCGTTGCCAAAAACTACTCCTTTAACGGACGTCTTATGTCCCGTAATCAGGTCAGGAATTGCGGAACCGAAAGGGCTCACCACCACTCAGATAAGTGGATACATACTCAACGATGTTGTGGATAAGTGTAACGATCTTGTATTGGCTTAGGGGAATCACGTTCATAGGATTGGCTTGTGGTCTTCATGTCGGACGTTTTATTGGCTGAGGAGACACACCAATGCACAGTTGCTTACCTGATTGGCCAAGGGAACTGTTAACAGTTGTTCATTTGTTGTGAGGCCCCGTACAGTGCACATGACTTTGTCACTTTATTTTAGCTGCTGCACGACAGAGCGGGCGGTCTACCTAGCGAGAGTGCAGAGATGTTGACTCTTTACTGACTTTGAGTGTTCTTTAGCCGGCGCCACGGTCTGATACGCACCCGAGTGTGCCCTTTCATCGGTGTTTGTGAGTAGACGGCCAAGAAGCTCAGTCGATGTGATTAAACTACTACTTGGTCCCGACGCGAAGTTTCTTTGGCTCGATTGGTTACCGTAAGCCACTCGGTCCGTACCCGTGTCATGGTTTCTTCGCGCTTGTCCTCTTCTGAAGGTCCCTACCGAAGTGCTTCGATTCGCGAGTGAGAGTTACCTTGTGCTGCAAGCAACAAAGATTGCATACTGTGTGTGTATTGAATTGGCCGAATTCTGTGATTCCTCAGTCTTTTACAATTTATTTGCTCTAAAGCGACATTCCATGACATCACCTTGACCCCGAGAGCATCCTTGCAAGTCACGGCACGTGATCGTCGACCTCTTTTTTTGTTTGCCTTTCTTGCTCCCGTTTTCTTTCTTCCCACTTTCTCTTTTCTTTCCATTTATTTTGTTTTTTGTTCCGATCAGATATTCGCTAGCTTTTTTAGCTTGGCCCTCTTCTCTGTTGCATTAGGATTCATCTAAACCTTTATGATCAGGAGATTGTCATATCCTCAAAGAATTGCGTGCTGAGTTTCAATGCTTGACCCCCTGATTCCTTCAAGATCTCCTCAATCATGTCCTGCAGAGATATTGAGATATAAATTGTTAAGCCACTCATTGGGCATACAAAGCGGCAGACATTCATTGCTGGTTTTGGGGCTCAGTGTAGCCCGTCAACGGAGCAGTTGCTTGTGCCCAAGTTTCCTGAAGAATTAAAATATCAAAACTGCTCTAGTATTCCATGATATTTGGATCTTCAAGTTTTTGCACGAGTCGATGGATATTCCATGAACATATTTCTAGCTGTGGATCATGAACATGGTGCTTGCCGATGCTCACTTCAGATGGCCAGAAACTTTATTTAGACAGCAGGGTGGCTGGCAGTCAATTCCATTTCTTATATTGGCTAACCAGGTCAGCTACAATCTCTAAAAGACTTTGTTTTCCCTGAGCATATTTTAGAATCGAGTGTGTGGGAGGTTTAAGCTGGTTTGTTAAGCACATCTGGATATCCTTTCATGACGTCTTCTTTTAGTCTAATGCTCCAGTCCTTTAGTAGTGTTGTTTTGGTCAACAGAGCATTCACCAATAAGTGGCTGTGTGTGTGCGTGGCTCTGTCTGTGTGCGTGGCTCTGTCTGTGTGTGTGCGTGGCTATGTCTGTGTGCGTGGCTCTGTCTGTGTGCGCGGCTCTGTCTGTGTGTGTGCGTGGCTATGTCTGTGTGCGTGGCTCTGTCTGTGTGCGCGGCTCTGTCTGTGTGTGTGTGTGTGTGCGCGGCTCTGTCTGTGTGTGTGTGCGCGGCTCTGTCTGTGTGTGTGTGCGCTGCTCTGTCTGTGTGTGTGTGCGCTGCTCTGTCTGTGTGTGTGTGTGTGTGCGCTGCTCTGTCTGTGTGTGTGTGCGCGGCTCTGTCTGTGTCTGTGTGTGTGTGTGTGTGGCTCTGTGTCCGGGAATACTCTCTACTACTCTCTAATGTTCACCTATTGCCATTGTAAATGACAATACCATTTATTTATGTTTTTAAAAAAAAAAAATGTAAATGTCATGAGCACTGCCAATAGCTCTACCTTTAATAATGCCGAGACCATTGCATTGTAAATGCTTGTTCTAATTATCATCGGACGGTGTGTAATATAATCATATGTTCTTTAATATATTCTCTTCTGTGCATGGAGCTGGAAGCTGGACTCATCCTGCTGCTGACACTCAATAGAGTAAGATATTTGTCGGTTTTGTTGCACCAGTGGGAGCCCGTCTCTGGGGCATTGAAAAGACAGGGTGCTGCGCCCCTCGATGGGAGGGTTTTAAATAGCACTGTGAGGCCGGTGCAGTCAATGAGCCTCCGCTGGGGAGCTCTGTGGGCCCCGCACAGGACATGGGCTGGGGCACGGCAGGGCACACACGACCTGTTATCCTTCAAGTTAGATATCAAGAAGACAATCCAAAGGGGTAATAACACACCCAGACATGGGGCAGATGCAGTTCAGGAACTGCAGAGGCCTTAAACGCATAGCGCCTACCTCTCAGTGACGCAGAAACCACAATCCACACAGTCAGAAAGCGCCCAGAGGTCAGATCACTGACAGTAATGCAGGTAGTGAACTAAGATGTTAGTTGTTATGCGCACTCCTAGGGTGGCCTGGGTTCCGATTATACCTGCACCACATTATAGTTTATTAAATCAAACACAGGAGAAGGTTTTGTGCAGCGCACGTCTTGAAGTCCTGTATTTTAAGGTCCTTTCAAATGTGATAATAAAAGAAAAAGGAGGGAAAGGGAAATAAAACAATTGCCTAGGATCACACAATTTGGTAAAGTGGAGAAGCCAGGATTAATCCCAGGTTTTCTAGGCATCACAATGTGCAATTCAGCCACTAGATGTATATGCGTCGCTTCCCCTATACACACCCTGTTGTGGCCCCCCTCCCCACCTCTCACCAGCGCCTCGACCTTTCAGGGGGGGCGTCCATGTACCTCCAGGTCATGAATATCTGTTACATATTGGGGCAGGAAATCTCCCAGGGAGGGCTTTTTTTGGAGCTGGTGGGTTAAGGCCTCATTATGGGGTCCCTGTAATTCCCGACGGGGCCTCTAATGGAGATAGTGGCCCCGTCAAGAGTCATAGGAACCACAGGAGATCTCTCGCCCTGGAAGGTTTCACTGGGAATTCGGGGTGAGAGCAGAAGAAATCCGTAGGTGAAACTTTGGCGGGAAAGAAATATTAAATGGGGGAGGCGGGTGCAGAATTATGGATTATTTGCTCTCAGTCCTAATACTCTGGAGGGGGCAATCTAGAGCTATTAATGCCACCTGCCCAGGGCAATAACACATACTTAATAATAAAACCTACATTCATTTCTAGTGACCAATGGAGGATGAAAGGCGGAGTCACCCTCCTCAGGACCTGCGTCTGCGTGCGTCAGCAGTAGGAACGCGTCATTGTAGGCGCTTGAAGAGGGCACTGGGGTGCAGCTATCAGCCAGCTGCTCGGCCCCTTAAGGATAAAGGCTGCCGCTCACATATCTGACTGTGCTCCCAGACCTCGGCAGTGACCTTGGGAGTGGAACAGCACGCGCTGGGCCGGGCCTGTGACGCCATACTAGTGAGCGACACCCGTCAGAGGGTCTGTCACAGCGTGCCAGGGGGGTCCTTTGCACACTCACCCCAAAGGTCTCTGAACAGAGGGAGTGTGGGGTCCTCGGCGTCACACATGTGGAACCTCTGGGGCCACGTTAGACATAAAGTGCATTTTCATTGTTTACGTTGGGCGCAACTCTAAAAAGGTGCTCTGGTGCAAACACTGAAAATGCGCCCTATAATAGGGAATGCGCTGCCCACCGGGCAGCTGCCAACTCGTGCTACCCTGGGGGCAGCGCATTCACGTGAAAAACAGAGTGGCTGCTTTAAACCCTTTCGGTGCTGATGACGGCCCCATCCGTCATGCACCACGGTGGGCGTGTGCTGGTGACGGCTGGGGGCCGTCATGAACCCGCCCACTTCAAAGAACGCCGCACAGGCGCAGAATCGTGGCCGCGGCCAAGGGGTTAAAGCCGGTCCGTGTTTCACTGTGAGAGACGGCAACCCGCCTGCACCTTTGAAGGGGATTGGAGGTCAGTGACTGCACGCGCCTGCAAGGGGATGTCCGGGAGGGTGTCCTTGGGACCCCTCCCCCCCCCCAGAGGGCTGCTCTCAGGGGGAGCACTCACAGAGCGCCACCTTCTAGGCGCTGCATTGTCAGTGCGTCTCCTGAGCGCTACTTTGTCTTTTCCAAGATTAACCTGTAGATTGAGACTGTCTAGGTACGTAGGACATGAATCAAGCAAACTCTGGGGCCCATTAGCAGTTCGGGCCAAAAGGACCGCGTCATCTGCAGAAGTTTGCAGCAGGACTTGTTCAAGGCCATTTATCTACAAGGTAAATTAAAACGGGGCCAGGACACACCCCTGTCCGACACCCCCAGGTACACTCTCCTACCGGCCCAACGCGGACCCTGGCTGTGACATGTTGATAGAGTTGACTTACAAGGTGTGAAATGTGCAGGTCACCACCCATGGTGTGCATAATCTGCTGGGGTTTTATGTGACTGAGACAGTCAAATGCATAACTAAGGTCCATGAATGCCAGAAACAGGAAACCTTTCTGGCCTTCCTGTATTTGGTCACGAGTAGCTCCAGGTCAAGACATTGTTCTAAGGTGCCTGGAGCCTTCCTGAACCATACTGTAGGCCAGAAGTATTAGAATACCCCTCAGCCCAACACTGCAGTCGCTGCAACAATTCTCTCCCCCAAATTTTCAGTGACCTGTCAATCAATGTCATCAGTCAATAGCAGTGAGGGCCACATATGTTCCTCTTTTTAAAAACAGGGGCACTTGTTGTTTTTTACCAAGTTGACGGCAGCCCGCCCCTCAGACTGCATTCAAGGCATTAGTCAACCATGGGGCACCAGCTCATAGTTATCTTTGCACTATCATCAGGGCACACCATCAGGCCCTGATGATTGTCCCACCTGACACATCCTCAGAGCGAATTGAATTATATGAAAGTCGCTGGATCCGTGGGTAAAATGGCCATCACAACTGCGCCGTCGGAGAAGGTATTACTAAAGTAGTCAATTCACTCACTCGTAACCCTCTGCTCTGGGGACTGTTCATTTTCCTCCCTAAAATATGGGTAATTATAGAGAGCAGAATAAGCTTGACTCTTTTAAGATACTAACTTTATGCAGATTTTTACCCGCCTCTTCCCTAATGGTGGTCTTACGTATTTTAAAGCGTGTTTATACTGCCGTCTGCATTGGGCTATAGCGGCACAATCGTTCGGATGGACTTTTGGAGCCCGCTATAAGTTTGAAAGAGCTTTCCTACAAGTTGTTTTTGATCAGCCCCCAGCATATGTTCGCTCTGGTGCTGTGGAGTAAGTCAATTATGCATTAATAGTTGAACATATAGTCAAGAAATAACCAATGATAAGGAGTGTTTCATTCTATACAGGATTATCTGTTTCAAAATCAACAGATGGTTAAACTGTCCTCCAGCAATAGATCAAGTGGTCATGAATTGGTGCATAAAAGTTATTCATGAGTCTTACAAGTTGCTTTGAATCCAATTTTATTAAAAAAATGGCAATTTGACAGAAGCAATCCATTCGGCCCAGCCAACACGTTTCGTCCTAGTGGGACTTCTTCAGGGCTTCATCAATATCCCAATGTTGTCATCCAGCCAGCGTTGGCTCCTCTTGTTATCTTATGGATACAACTTTTTAATACTACCCCTCTACTCCAAACCTTCTCCACCCATCGAGTCGGCACCGGAAACATTTCCAGCTGCAACCGTTCGTATCTTGGGGTCGCGGCGTCCCGGTCCACAATGCCTCCCTCTTGAAGGCTCTTGCAGGTCGCCTCGGCGTCCTCTTGCGCCCTACGCTTGACATATACCCGCGTTTGGGTGGCCTGGGTCTTATAAATGTCTTAACAGCGCAGTATCTATGGCCCCCATTGGACTTCATGTCAGGTGGACACATCTTTCACGGTCCTGTACTTTCTATTTACAGATCACTATCTAAGGTGTGATTGCCCACTTTCATCAATTAATTCAAGCCGTGACTACAAGTCCCAGAATGCACTGCTCCAGTGAGTGATGGCCTGGGACATGGAAGGAGGCTTGGAGTCATCTGGGGCCTCTAATCAATAGCACAGACCTAGATCCATTCTGCGCGCTGCGTAAAGAGTTGGTCCCCTTCGGGCCCCGAAGGCACGTGCTGACGACACTTCCACTCAGGGCCCTCATCTTCGAGTCATCAGTTCGTAACTCACAACCGTGGGCTCGTTTATCACATTTCCAGAGCAGGAGCCGAGGCCGAGGAGGCCGCACGGGGGGGGGGGGGGGGGGGGGGGGATGAGAGAGTGAATAACGCGCTTTGGCGCCTCCGCGAGAGGTGAAAACTATAGATTGTGCAATGCAAGGGAGCGAGGGAGCAGAGCTCGACACAGAAAGACGAGTTTCAGGTGTCACTGGTGTTAGGAGAGGGGGTCACCCCCAGGTCTGGCGTGCGGTGGTTGAGGCCAGGAGTGGATGTTTCTGGGGTGACCCGTGCGCCTCACAGCTGCCCCTGGGCCCTGCTTCTGGGGCGAGGGTGGGGTCTTTGAGGTGCGCAGGGTCAGGGCCACGCCCCACCCGTGCTGCACTTCTCGGAAGCTCCCCAGGGCTAAGGGCGGATTCATCTTTGTTTCACATTTTTATTTTTTATATAGCGCGAAGGGGAGTCCAAGGTGTCAAGGCGCTTTGCATGAGCGGTTCCATCACACATTGTTCATATTCACGGGGAGATCACGCGATGTGCCCAGAATCACAGGACGCTGCGCCGGCGCCGGGACTCGAGCCTGGCTCCCCAGCTCCAAAGACCGCAGGTGACACCGCCCCCCCCTCCCCGCGTCCCCCCAGCCCCGGCCTCAAGGTCCCCCCACGACTGGACTCGGTTCAAAATCAACTCTCAGTCTCAAGGCCGCGCTATCATCGGGGCGGGATCATGAGATGCGTGACTTGGGCTGGGTCCTGAACCTCAGCAGGGAGTGGGGGAGGGGTGAGGGGGTGAGGGGGTGGGCAGGGAGGGGGGAGCACATGCCGTCAATGCCACGAAAAAAGAAGCCCAATTAACACTCGACACACAACTCCCCCCACCGAGGTCAGACGCGCTGGCCCCCAGTCCCTGCCAGCTTGTCTGCTGCCCCCCACCTGCTGCTGTGCGCCCCCCCCCGAATGAGCGTGGGGCCGCCCTGTCCTCAGAGACATGGGGTCAGAGGTCAGAATGCTGCGGAGGGGCTGCGCCCACTGAAGTCTGTTTAATATAGCGCCAACTTGGCACCTCGCAGCCCTTCGGAGCGCTTAGGCCGCTTGGAGGGGGCGGTGGAGTGAGTAATGGGGGAGTGGGAGTAACCCGGGGGGGGAGGGGCGGCCGTGAAGTGAAGGAGAGTAATAGGGGCAGAGAAGTGACAATTAGGCGAGTGCCAGGGGGCGGGGGGCACACAGGTGAGGGGTTAGACAATCAATCAATCAATCAATCAATACATTAATATAGCGCACTACTCACCCGTAGGGTCTCAAGGCGCTAGGAGGGGGGGGGGTGCCGTTACTGCTCGAACAGCCAGGTCTTGAGCTGCTTCCTGAAGGCGGGGTGGTCCTGGGTCAGGCGCAGGTCGGTCGGGAGTGAGTTCCAGGTCTTGGCGGCCAGGTGGGAGAAGGACCTTCCTCCTGTTGTCGCTCTTCGGATGCGGGGGACGGCGGCGAGGGCGTGGTTGGCTGATCGGAGGTGGCGTTTGGGAGCGTAGAAGTTGACTCGGCTGTTGAGGTAGCTCGGGCCTTGGTCGTGTAGGGCTTTGTGTGCGTGGGTGAGGAGACGGAAGGTGATTCTTTTGTTGACGGGGAGCCAGTGAAGGTCTCTCAGATGTCCGGAGATGTGGCTGGTTCGTGGGATGTCGAGGATGAGTCTGGCTGAGGCGTTCTGGATCCGCTGGAGTCTCTTCTGGAGCTTGGCGGTGGTACCGGCGTAGAGGGTGTTGCCGTAGTCCAGTCGGCTGGTGACGAGGGCCTGGGTGACCGTCTTCCTGGTCTAGGTGGGGATCCACCAGAAGATCTTCCGTAGCATGCGCAGGATGTTGAAGCATGACGAGGAGACGGCGTTGACTTGTCTGGTCATGGAGAGGGAGGAGTCCAGGATGAAGCCCAGGTTGCGTGCGTGGTCCGTCGGTTTGGGTGCGGTGCCCAGGGCGGGGGGCCACCAGGAGTCGTCCCAGGCGGAGGGCGAGGAGCCCAGGATGAGGACCTCCGTCTTGTCTGAGTTCAGTTTCAGGCGGCTGGTCGTCATCCACTCGGCTACATCTCTCATCCCTTCGTGCAGGTTGGCTCTGGCGGCGGCGGGGTCGTTGGTCAGGGAGAGGATCAGCTGGGTGTCGTCGGCGTAGGAGATTATGTTGAGGTTGTGTTGGCGTGCGATGGCCGCGAGGGGGCTCATGTAGACGTTGAAGAGGGTGGGACTCAACGAGGATCCTTGAGGGACGCCGCAGATGACTTCGGTGGCCTCTGATTTGTACGGTGGTAGGCGGACTCTCTGTGTTCTTCCGTCGAGGAAGGAGGTGATCCATTCCAGTGCCTTCTCCTGGATTCCGATGTTGCTGAGGCGCTGCACTAGGGTGCGGTGGCAGACAGTGTCGAATGCCGCGGAGAGGTCCAGGAGGATGAGGGCCGCTGTTTCTCCGTTGTCCATCAGGGTTCGGATGTCATCGGTGGCGGCGATGAGGGCGGTCTCGGTGCTGTGGTTGGCTCGGAAGCCGGACTGTGAGGGGTCGAGGGATCCATTCGTCTCGAGGAAGGCGGCCAGCTGCTTGTTGACGGTCTTTTCGATGACTTTGGCCGGGAACGGGAGTAGCGAGATGGGACGGTAATTCTTGAGTTCGGTTGGGTCCGCTGTAGGTTTCTTGAGTAGAGCGCTGAGTTCTGCGTGCTTCCAGCTCTCCGGGAAGGTGGCGGTGTCGAAGGAGGTGTTGATAATGTCCCGCAGGTGGGGTGCGATGACAAAGTCGGCCTTGTTGAAGACGTGGTGAGGGCAGGGGTCGGTCGGAGATCCGGAGTGGACGGAGTTCATTGTGCGGATGGTGTCTTCGGTGCTGATCGGAGTCCAGGCGCGGAGGGTGGTGGTGGGTGGCGTTGCTGCGGTTGTGGCGTGCGTCGGTTGGATGCTGAAGCTGTTGTGTATGTCCGCGATCTTGTTGTGGAAGTAGGAGGCGAGGGAGTTGCAGAGGTCTTGCGACGGGGTGATGTCGTTGTTGCCGGCGTTGGGGTTGGAGAGCTCTTTCACGATGTTGAAGAGTTCCTTGCAGTTGTGTGCGTTGTTGTCTAGCCGGTCCTTGTATGCATTTTTCTTGGTGGCGCGGATCAGTTGGTGGTGTTTCCGGGTGGCGAGCTTGAGGGTGGTCATGTTGTCCATTGTTGGTTCCCTTCTCCATACTTTCTCGAGGGCTCGGCAGTTCTTCTTGGAGCTCTTGAGTTCGTCGGTGAACCAAGGGGTTTTTCTGTTGCCGGGTCTGCTGGGCGGGGCCCTCAGAGGGGCGAGTTCGTCCGCGCAGTTGCTGATCCACTTCGTGAGGTTGTCGGCGGCCTGGCTGGGGTTCGTTGAGCTGGCAGGAGGGTGCTGGTTCAGGGAGGCGGTGAGCTGGTCGGCTGTGATCTTGTTCCAGCTTCTTCGGGCAACCTGTTGCTGGTGGTGGTGGATCGTCGTTCTTTTGAAGGTGAAGTGGACGCAGCTGTGGTCCGTCCAGTGGAGTCCGGTGGCGTGGCTGAAGGCGATGTCTTTGCTGGATGAGAAGACGGCGTCGAGTGTGTGTCCGGCGAGGTGGGTGGGGGTGGACACCAGCTGCTTGAGTCCGAGGTTGGCGAGGTTGTCGAGCAGGGTGGTGGTGTTGCGGTCGCTGTTGTTCTCCAGGTGGAAGTTGAGGTCCCCCAGGAGGATGTAGTCGGCGGAGGGGAGGGCGTGCGGGCTGATGAAGTCGGCGATGTCCTCGCTGAATCGTGTGCGTGGTCCCGGGGGTCGGTAGATCAGGGTGCCTCTGAGGGTGGTCCTCGGGTTGGTGTGGATCTGGAAGTGCAGGTGTTCGGCGGTGGTTAGGGTGTCGTCGGTGTTGGTCGTGATGCGGATGGTGTCTCTGTGGATGATGGCGATGCCTCCTCCCATCTGGTTGGCGGTGCGGTCCCTCCGGGTGATCTTGTAGCCCTCTGGGATGGCGATGGCGATGTCGGGCGCTGAGGAGGCGTTCATCCAGGTCTCCGTGAGGAAGGCGATGTCAGGGGCTGTGGTGTCGAGGAGGTTCCAGAGTTCGATGGCGTGTCTGTGGACGGAGCGGGTGTTGAGTAGGATGCACTTGAGGTGGTTGCTGCTGGTGTTCGGCTTGGCGGGTGCTGGTGCAGGGTAGGTCCCGATGCAGGTGAACTTGCAGGCGTGGCAGCTGAAGGGTCCGTGGGTGTGCCTCGGGGTGGCTCGGTGACATCCCGGGATGCCGCCGGCGTTGAGTGCGAGGAGTTCCGCGGCGTTGTAGGTTCGTCGGTGGGGGCCAGGGGTCCTGGCCCTGGGTGCGGTCCAGGCGCGGACGGGCGCAGACGGGCTTACCTTTGGCACGCCTTCGGCGCACAATCGGCGCGCCCGCTGCGCGTCAACGCTGCGCGTTCGCACGGTCGCCATATATGGCGAAGTGCGCGGGGGGGCGGAGCAGCTGGGAGGCGGGAGCGGGGAGGGTACAGAAGGAAAAAAGGGGCGGGGTTAGCGGCGGTGGGGGGAAGCGGGGAGGGAGGACGAAGGGCAGCAGTACAACCGGAAAGGCAGGAAGGAAATTACAAGACTCAAGAAAACAGGCAATACAGTTTGACAAAACAAATATAAAACAGCAAAAAACCACAGGGTCAGGTCAGGCTATCACGGACCACGCCGCTCGGAGGCAGGGGGCGTGGTCACGCGGCGGCAGCGAGGTAGACCGGCAGGGGGGGCACTCGCAGCAGCTGGTGGCCGTGCGGCGCGGAGGTGTCCTAGAACTAGGTCACACTCACCTGCGTCGCACGGTCGCCATATATGGCCAAGTGCGCGGGGTATGCACAGATAAAGAACCCGCCCCTCTCACACAGATGGCAGACTCTACTTTCATGCCCCTCTACTGAGGTGAGGCATTGCCCAGAGCAGGGCCACGCGCTCACAGAAGGACGTCACGCGGCGCTAGCTGGCAGCAGCAGGGTACCAGGGCACTGCATGGGTCTGCCCTGCCCAGGTCGGGGCACAGCACAGACCAGAGGCTACTCATGAAACCCAGTGTGAGCAGGCGGCACCGCTCAGACCTGCGGTCTCCCACCCACAGTGCTTGCGTGACTTCTGCGCCTCCACGCCGCTACCTCCAGCCTCTGTGGGGTCAGACACCTCCCCGAGGCCTCTAGCGCCTCTGCCCCAGACTCCCGCCCCCCCGCTCCCACGCCGCTACCTCCAGCCTCTGTGGGGTCAGACACCTCCCCGAGGCCTCTAGCGCCTCTGCCCCAGACTCCCGCCCCCCCGCTCCCACGCCGCTACCTCCAGCCTCTGTGGGGTCAGACACCTCCCCGAGGCCTCTAGTGCCTCTCCATAGGCCGCTTCCTCTTCCGCCTCTTGAGGGGTTCCTTCCTTCCCAGAAGCAGCCTCCTGTGGCTCGTGTTAGCGCATCCTGTGTTGTGTCGGGGCCTCGGTGCTCACCTCTGGGCCAGTTCACAAGCACTTTATAAACAAGCACTGGCAAAGCCAACAGGTCGCACCTATGTGACAGCTATTGGCTTTGGCAATGTGTTCTAGCCAAGGTGTGCACCGGTGTGGCTGCTGTTCAGCATGGCTGCACGTTAGGGGGGGGGGGGGGTTTAAAGGGGTTCACTGGAGTGTGGTGGATTTGAGTGGAGTGCGGTAGATTGTAGGAGAGTGGAGTGGGCCAAGTTAGATTGGGGCAGAGTGGAGTTGGGTAGATGGGTAGATTGGGTGTATTACAGTAGAGTAGATTGGGGTCAAATGGAGTGGAGTGGGATATATTGTGGTAAACTGGAGTGGTGTAGATTGGGGTAGAGTTGGGTAGATTGTGGGCCAGTGGTGTGAAGTTGGGTAGACTGGGGTATACTGGAATGGGATAAATTGAACTAGATTTACGTAGATTGTGTGGGAGTGAAGTGGAGTTGGGTAGATTGGGGCACAGTCGGGTAGTCTGACGTGCAGTGGAGTAGATCGTAGTAGACTGGAGTGGGGTAGATTGGATTAGAATGGAGGGGAGTGGGATACATTGGAGTGGTGTAAATTGGAGTTGGTTGGGGTCAAATGGAGGGGGGTGGGGTGGATTGGGGTGGGGCAGTTAGAGTGCAGTGTGGTAGATTGTGGTAGACTGGAGTGGTGTAGATTGGGGTAGAATGGAGTGGGGTGGGGTAGATTGAAGTGAGTTGGGGTAGAATGGAGTGAGGTGGGGTAGATTGGAGTGGCGTGGGTAGATTGGAGTGGGATTTATTGGAGCTGGGATGGGGTGGATTGGAGTGGGGTAGATTGGAGTGGGTAGATTGGGGTGGGGTAGAATGGAGTTGGGTAGATTAGAGTGGGGTGGGGTAGATTGGAGTGCGGTAGACTGGAGTGGAATAGTGTAGATTGGAGTGCAGTGGGTAGGCTGGAGTGGGGTATCTTGGAGTGCAATGGGGAAGATTGTGGTAGATTGGAGTGGGATGGGTAGGCTGAAGTGGGGTAGATTAGAGTTGGCAGATTGGAATCGAGTGGGGAAGATTGGAGTGGGGTGGGGTGGGGTAGATTGGGTGGAGTTGACAGTTTGGAGTGGGGTGGGGTAGATTGGAATGCAGTGGGTAAGCTGGAGTGGGGTAGGTTGAAGCACTGTGGGGTAAATTGTGGTAGAATGGAGTGGGTAGGCTGGAGTGGGTAGGTTGGAGTGGGGTAGGTAGGCTGGAGTGGGGTACATTGAGTGGAGTTGGTAGATTGGAGTGGGTAGGCTGGAGTGGGGTATCTTGGAGTGCAATGGGGAAGATTGTGGTAGATTGGAGTGGAGTGGGTAGGCTGGAGTGGGGTAGGTTGAAGCACTGTGGGGTAAATTGTGGTAGAATGGAGTGGGTAGGCTGGAGTGGGTAGGTTGGAGTGGGGTAGGTTGAAGCACTGTGGGGTAAATTGTGGTAGAATGGAGTGGGTAGGCTGGAGTGGGGTACATTGAGTGGAGTGGGTAGGTTGGAGTGGGGTAGATTGGAATGGAGTAGTGTAGATTGGAGTGCAGGGGGTAGATTGTGGTAGACTGTAGTGGTGTAGATTGGGGTATAATGGAGTGGGGTGGGGTAGATTGAAGTGGAGTGGGATAGATTGTGGGAGAGTGGAGTCTGATACATTGGAGTGAGGTGGGTTAGAATGCAGTGGAGTGGGGTAGATTGGAGTGGGGTAGATTGAAGAGGAGTGGGGTAGATTGAAGAGGAGTGGGATAGATTGAAGTGGAGTGGGGTAGTTTGGAGTGGAGTGGGGTAGATTGGAGTGGAGTGGGGTAGATTGGAATGGAGTGGGGTAGATTGGAGTGGAGTGGGATAGATTGGAGTGGAGTGGGGTAGATTGGAATGGAGTGGGGTAGATTGGAGTGGAGTGGGATAGATTGGAGTGGAGTGGGGTAGATTGGAGTGGAGTGGGGTAGATTGGAGTGGAGTGGGGTAGATTGAAGTGGAGTGGGATAGATTGAAGTGGAGTGGGGTAGATTGGAGTGGAGTGGGGTAGATTGGGTGGAGTGGGGTAGATTGGAGTGGAGTGGGATAGATTGGAGTGGAGTGGGATAGATTGGAGTGGAGTGGGATAGATTGAAGTGGAGTGGGATAGATTGGAGTGGAGTGGGATAGATTGGAGTGGAGTGGGGTAGATTGGAGTGGAGTGGGGTAGATTGGAGTGGAGTGGGGTAGATTGGAGTGGAGTGGGGTAGATTGGGTGGAGTGGGGTAGATTGGAGTGGAGTGGGATAGATTGGAGTGGAGTGGGGTAGATTGGAGTGGAGTGGGATAGATTGAAGTGGAGTGGGATAGATTGAAGTGGAGTGGGGTAGATTGAAGTGGAGTGGGGTAGATTGAAGAGGAGTGGGGTAGATTGGGTGGAGTGGGGTAGATTGGAGTGGAGTGGGATAGATTGAAGTGGAGTGGGATAGATTGAAGTGGAGTGGGATAGATTGAAGTGGAGTGGGGTAGATTGAAGAGGAGTGGGGTAGAATGAAGTGGAGTGGGGTAGATTGGAGTGGAGTGGGATAGATTGGAGTGGAGTGGGAAAGATTGGAGTGGAGTGGGGTAGATTGGAGTGGAGTGGGATAGATTGGAGTGGAGTGGGATAGATTGGAGTGGAGTGGGATAGATTGGAGTGGAGTGGGGTAGATTGGAGTGGAGTGGGGTAGATTGGAGTGGAGTGGGATAGATTGGAGTGGAGTGGGATAGATTGGAATGGAGTGGGATAGATTGGAGTGGAGTGGGATAGATTGGAGTGGAGTGGGGTAGATTGGAGTGGAGTGGGGTAGATTGGAGTGGAGTGGGATAGATTGGAGTGGAGTGGGATAGATTGGAGTGGAGTGGGATAGATTGGAATGGAGTGGGATAGATTGGAGTGGAGTGGGATAGATTGGAGTGGAGTGGGGTAGATTGGAGTGGAGTGGGGTAGATTGGAGTGGAGTGGGGTAGATTGGAGTGGAGTGGGGTAGATTGAAGAGGAGTGGGGTAGATTGAAGAGGAGTGGGGTAGAATGAAGTGGAGTGGGGTAGATTGAAGTGAAGTGGGGTAGATTGGAGTGGAGTGGGGTAGATTGAAGTGGAGTGGGGTAGATTGAAGTGGAGTGGGGTAGATTGGAGTGGAGTGGGGTAGATTGGAGTGGAGTGGGGTAGATTGAAGTGGAGTGGGGTAGATTGAAGTGGAGTGGGGTAGATTGGAGTGGAGTGGGGTAGATTGGAGTGGAGTGGGGTAGATTGGAGTGGAGTGGGGTAGATTGGAGTGGAGTGGGGTAGAATGGAGTGGAGTGGGGTAGAATGGAGTGGAGTGGGATAGATTGAAGTGGAGTGGGGTAGATTGGAGTGGAGTAGATTGAAGAGGAGTGGGGTCGATTGAAGAGGAGTAGGGTAGATTGAAGTGGAGTGGGGTAGATTGGAGTGGAGTGGGATAGATTGAAGTGGAGTGGGGTAGATTGGAGTGGAGTGGGGTAGATTGGGTGGAGTGGGGTAGATTGGAATGGAGTGGGGTAGATTGGAGTGGAGTGGGATAGATTGGAGTGGAGTGGGATAGATTGGAATGGAGTGGGATAGATTGGAGTGGAGTGGGATAGATTGGAGTGGAGTGGGGTAGATTGGAGTGGAGTGGGGTAGATTGGAGTGGAGTGGGGTAGATTGGAGTGGAGTGGGGTAGATTGAAGTGGAGTGGGATAGATTGAAGTGGAGTGGGGTAGATTGGAGTGGAGTGGGGTAGATTGGAGTGGAGTGGGATAGATTGGAGTGGAGTGGGATAGATTGGAGTGGAGTGGGATAGATTGAAGTGGAGTGGGATAGATTGGAGTGGAGTGGGATAGATTGGAGTGGAGTGGGGTAGATTGGAGTGGAGTGGGGTAGATTGGAGTGGAGTGGGGTAGATTGAAGTGGAGTGGGGTAGATTGAAGTGGAGTGGGGTAGATTGGAGTGGAGTGGGGTAGATTGGGTGGAGTGGGGTAGATTGGAGTGGAGTGGGATAGATTGGAGTGGAGTGGGGTAGATTGGAGTGGAGTGGGATAGATTGAAGTGGAGTGGGGTAGATTGGAGTGGAGTGGGGTAGATTGAAGAGGAGTGGGGTCGATTGAAGAGGAGTAGGGTAGATTGAAGTGGAGTGGGGTAGATTGGAGTGGAGTGGGATAGATTGAAGTGGAGTGGGGTAGATTGGAGTGGAGTGGGGTAGATTGGGTGGAGTGGGGTAGATTGGAATGGAGTGGGGTAGATTGGAGTGGAGTGGGATAGATTGGAGTGGAGTGGGATAGATTGGAATGGAGTGGGATAGATTGGAGTGGAGTGGGGTAGATTGGAGTGGAGTGGGGTAGATTGAAGTGGAGTGGGATAGATTGAAGTGGAGTGGGGTAGATTGGAGTGGAGTGGGGTAGATTGGGTGGAGTGGGGTAGATTGGAGTGGAGTGGGATAGATTGGAGTGGAGTGGGATAGATTGGAGTGGAGTGGGATAGATTGGAGTGGAGTGGGATAGATTGGAGTGGAGTGGGATAGATTGAAGTGGAGTGGGATAGATTGGAGTGGAGTGGGATAGATTGGAGTGGAGTGGGGTAGATTGGAGTGGAGTGGGGTAGATTGGAGTGGAGTGGGGTAGATTGAAGTGGAGTGGGATAGATTGAAGTGGAGTGGGGTAGATTGGAGTGGAGTGGGGTAGATTGGGTGGAGTGGGGTAGATTGGAGTGGAGTGGGATAGATTGGAGTGGAGTGGGATAGATTGGAGTGGAGTGGGGTAGATTGGAGTGGAGTGGGATAGATTGAAGTGGAGTGGGGTAGATTGGAGTGGAGTGGGGTAGATTGAAGAGGAGTGGGGTCGATTGAAGAGGAGTGGGGTCGATTGAAGAGGAGTAGGGTAGATTGAAGTGGAGTGGGGTAGATTGGAGTGGAGTGGGATAGATTGAAGTGGAGTGGGGTAGATTGGAGTGGAGTGGGGTAGATTGGGTGGAGTGGGGTAGATTGGAATGGAGTGGGGTAGATTGGAGTGGAGTGGGATAGATTGGAGTGGAGTGGGATAGATTGGAATGGAGTGGGATAGATTGGAGTGGAGTGGGATAGATTGGAGTGGAGTGGGGTAGATTGGAGTGGAGTGGGGTAGATTGGAGTGGAGTGGGGTAGATTGAAGTGGAGTGGGATAGATTGAAGTGGAGTGGGGTAGATTGGAGTGGAGTGGGGTAGATTGGGTGGAGTGGGGTAGATTGGAGTGGAGTGGGATAGATTGGAGTGGAGTGGGATAGATTGGAGTGGAGTGGGATAGATTGAAGTGGAGTGGGATAGATTGGAGTGGAGTGGGATAGATTGGAGTGGAGTGGGGTAGATTGGAGTGGAGTGGGGTAGATTGGAGTGGAGTGGGGTAGATTGGAGTGGAGTGGGGTAGATTGGGTGGAGTGGGGTAGATTGGAGTGGAGTGGGATAGATTGGAGTGGAGTGGGGTAGATTGGAGTGGAGTGGGATAGATTGAAGTGGAGTGGGATAGATTGAAGTGGAGTGGGGTAGATTGAAGTGGAGTGGGGTAGATTGAAGTGGAGTGGGGTAGATTGGGTGGAGTGGGGTAGATTGGGTGGAGTGGGGTAGATTGGAGTGGAGTGGGATAGATTGGAGTGGAGTGGGATAGATTGAAGTGGAGTGGGATAGATTGAAGTGGAGTGGGATAGATTGAAGTGGAGTGGGGTAGATTGAAGAGGAGTGGGGTAGAATGAAGTGGAGTGGGGTAGATTGGAGTGGAGTGGGATAGATTGGAGTGGAGTGGGGTAGATTGAAGTGGAGTGGGGTAGATTGAAGTGGAGTGGGGTAGATTGGAGTGGAGTGGGGTAGATTGGAGTGGAGTGGGGTAGATTGGAGTGGAGTGGGGTAGATTGAAGAGGAGTGGGGTAGATTGAAGAGGAGTGGGGTAGGATGAAGTGGAGTGGGGTAGATTGGAGTGGAGTGGGGTAGATTGAAGTGGAGTGGGGTAGATTGAAGTGGAGTGGGGTAGATTGGAGTGGAGTGGGGTAGATTGGAGTGGAGTGGGGTAGATTGAAGAGGAGTGGGGTAGATTGAAGAGGAGTGGGGTAGAATGAAGTGGAGTGGGGTAGATTGAAGTGAAGTGGGGTAGATTGGAGTGGAGTGGGGTAGATTGAAGTGGAGTGGGGTAGATTGAAGTGGAGTGGGGTAGATTGGAGTGGAGTGGGGTAGATTGGAGTGGAGTGGGGTAGATTGGAGTGGAGTGGGGTAGATTGAAGTGGAGTGGGGTAGACTGAAGTGGAGTGGGGTAGATTGGAGTGGAGTGGGGTAGATTGAAGTGGAGTGGGATAGATTGAAGTGGAGTGGGATAGATTGAAGTGGAGTGGGGTAGATTGAAGAGGAGTGGGGTAGATTGAAGAGGAGTGGGGTAGATTGAAGAGGAGTGGGATAGATTGGAGTGGAGTGGGGTAGAATGAAGTGAAGTGGGGTAGATTGGAGTGGAGTGGGGTAGATTGAAGTGGAGTGGGGTAGATTGAAGTGGAGTGGGGTAGATTGGAGTGGAGTGGGGTAGATTGGAGTGGAGTGGGGTAGATTGAAGTGGAGTGGGGTAGATTGAAGTGGAGTGGGGTAGATTGGAGTGGAGTGGGGTAGATTGGAGTGGAGTGGGGTAGATTGGAGTGGAGTGGGGTAGATTGGAGTGGAGTGGGGTAGATTGGAGTGGAGTGGGGTAGATTGAAGAGGAGTGGGGTAGAATGGAGTGGAGTGGGGTAGAATGGAGTGGAGTGGGGTAGAATGGAGTGGTGTGGGATAGATTGAAGTGGAGTGGGATAGATTGGAGTGGAGTGGGGTAGATTGGAGTGGAGTGGGGTAGAATGCAGTGGAGTGGGGTAGATTGGAGTGGATAATGTTCAGCAAGGTTGTGAGGTCAAGATAGGTTTCTCTTTTTTCTAGGAAAGAATTCCAATTTGACCACAGTTCATTTTGTAGCGTATTTATAATGGTGCTGTCACTCTATCCGTGAGAGTGAGTGAAAGAACAAAAGCCTGACAGCCAACACGTGTTTCACCCCTTACACGGCCATCCGGCCTGGGGCTTCTTACCTGGGGCTTCTTACCTATTGTTGGGTAAAAGAGGGATTGTCGTCTGGATGTCGATGGGTCCTTAGGTAGCTATAAGTCTCAGGCGTAAAGGCCGTGGTGATGTCTCTTTCGTCGCAATGCACGGAATGAAGAAAGGACAGGGTGAAAGAGTGTCATGGGACCATGTACAGGGCCACAGGGCCTTCAACAGGACCAAAGCTAAAAGAACCTGGTCACGTTGTACGCAATGAGGTCACTCACCGCAGGGCGTGGCTACAGATGAAATGAGCCACTGATGAAGTCAGAAGACCACAGACAATGCCATAAAAGAATTCCTTTGGTGTCTATTTTACAAGTTTTGACTCTGCTCAATCATTGAGTCTCTTCTGCTACTTTAATCATGTTTCTTACACTTTTCTGTGGGTTTAGGAGGTAGTTTTTGGCACAGACCTCACAGTTTTTTTTAACTATATTGGTTTTTCAGGTCGAGCCTAGTGCAGCATGCATGCGCTGTCCTAGGAAAACGACCTCTTGCAATCACTCTGGACTTTTCACACTCTCGTGCACATGTTTTTTTGCACTTTTTCTATTGGGCTTTGTGTACGTCTTTCTAAAAAGACAGCACGCAATTGGGCAAAAGGTGGGTGCATGTCCCACCTTTTTCACTTTGCAGTTTGTGAGCACTATTTTCTTAAATGATTTTCTCCTATTGCACGCACGTCATGCTTACCTGCAACAGCGCCCGCTTTTCCGCCCTCTCCTGACTGTCTGCTCCTCATTGCTATCCTGCCTTCGGACGCCGGGCTTTGGGTTTCAGAACGGTGCCTGCTTTCATATTTTTATTAGCAATGGCAGCCGTGTGTGATATTTTCAAAATATGTATCTCGCCTACCTTGCATGTTAACATCTAATTTTTCTTTTTTTGGCAGTGCGGCACACTTTAACAACAGCGGCTGCACTCCTTTCTTTTCGTCGGAATAGCAGGCAATGGCGGCCACACGGCTTTAGTTACAAAATGCACGCCTCGCTCCACTCCCGCGCTGAATTTTTCTATTAACAATGGCAGCAGCACGTGATATTTACAAAATGCACGCTCGTCCGACTTGTTTGATTGAACCTACTGGTCTGTATTGTTCTCTGCTTTCATAAGCCCCTGCAGACTTCACTGTTGTGTGTGAACGCTAAAGAGATGTCCGACGAGTGCTCTGGCGTTTTCGTACGGTATCCTCTCTCCATTTTTCTGTCGGCTTTACTACTTTTCCCGTACTCACTGAGACACTATAATAAGCATTTGCTATGCAATAGATCTCGCATTACTGAAAGTTTGAGCTATTGGTGGCCTATTGCACTACAAATGCTTGCTAATATAATTGAATTGCAAACAAACATAATTCACACTACCTTTGACCTACACCTATATATATTTTTTTAACTTTATTTTTCATTTTGTAACAACAAAAAGATATTGTCAACGATACAGCATACAGCGGTATTACCTTTGATGTGGTTGGTAATACTCAGGTGACAGCATTAGAGATAGAACGGCACAATAGGGGTACATATTCATCCGTAAGTATAACACAGTGAGGTACAAACATGGGATACACCAAACATACACAGGCCGCTGACTACTGGATTCAATTCTCCCCCCCCCCATCATTATCAGGCTGGTCTTCCCCGTCGACCCACTTTCCCCACTCTATTGTGAGCTGAGGTCTCACCCTCCGTCAACTGACCTACACCTAAATTGACTCAATTTATAGTTTTGTTATTAAATAAAATAATACATTATTTTATGCTACTGCTAACCATAACCCCAAACCTACATTAAATGAAACCTATATACTTTATTTTATTATACATTTATTAATATAATGTTTTCCTTAATTCTATGTTGTAATCTAATTACATGAAAATATTAACTTTATTGTAATTCTAATCCCAGTCACAATCCTACAAACAGATTCAAGAAAATAATTTGAATGCAATTAAAATAACTTATTGCACTAAATTAAATTCTACATTGCCAAACAATAAAAAGAAGTTAATATTACTTTAAATGTTTCCTAACTCTAATGCTATCCCTAACATTACATTTGATGAAATAGTTGAAATGTAATGCAGTTTACAGTTGTATTGCCGACCCTAATTCTAACTGTAAAAGTTTTTGATTTATTTTAAATAAAATATAATTACATTAATACATTATAGAAATACCATCCCTAACTAAATAAACAAATGTCATTTAATATAAGTGAAATAAGTGAATTACTAATATCTTAGTGATTTATTTGAAACCTACTTACAAATTACACTTATCGTATAAATCATTTTCAAGATAATTTTGCGGAAGTGACAGTATAGTTCAGTACAGGGAGGTTGTCTAAATAATTGCAAGAAGTAAAAACCTGATGAAGTAAATACCCGAATAAGTAAATGCTCAATGATGTAAATCTCTGATGACTTAAATACCCAATGAAGTAAATGTTCAATGAAGTAAACCCCCTGAAGAAATAAATGCAAGATGAAGTAAATGCTTGATGAAGTATACGCTTGCTGAAGTAAATGTTTGATGATGTATATACCTGATGAAGTACACGCCTGATTAAATAAATTCTTGATGAAGTAAATCCCTGATGAAATAAATGCCTGGTAAAGTAAATGCTTGTTGAAGTATATGGCTGATGAAGTAAATGCCTGGTAAAGTAAATGCTTGTTGAAGTATATGCCTGATGAAGTAAATGCCTGGTAAAGTAAATGCTTGTTGAAGTATATGCCTGATGAAGTAAATGCCTGGTAAAGTAAATGCTTGTTGAAGTATATGCCTGATGAAGTAAATGCCTGATAAAGTAAATGCTTGTTGAAGTATATGCCTGATGAAGTAAATGCCTGGTAAAGTAAAGTAAATGTTTGTTGAATTATATGCCTGATGAAATTAATGCCTGGTAAAGTAAATGCTCGATGAAGTATATGCGTGATGAAGTAAATGCCTGGTAAGGTAAATGCCCAATGAAGTTAGTGCTTGATGAAGTAAATGCCCGATTAAGTAACTGTCAGATGAAGTAAACCCTGATGAAAAAAATGTCTGATGGAATAAATGGCTGTTGAAGTAAATGCCCGATTCAGTAAATGTCGGATGACATAAACCTTGAGCTGCAAAAAGCTGCTAAAAGAAAGATATTGGGAGTTTCTCATCAGCTCCACACTACGGAACCCGAGGGAAGGTGCTTTAACCCTTAAGTTTCTCAGTGTGAAAACAGTGAGCAGTTTTGAAGGTTTCATGGATGAGATTTTACCAACCGTAGCGAAATCTTTGTATTCAAAATTTCGCTACGGTATATTGCAAATCAAGGCTAACACTGCTAAATGGGTGCGCTATGAGGGTAATGTAGGGAAGGAAGCCCTGGCAAAATGTGATTTTTGCACCATGGGATCAAGAGAGGATGAGGCACATGTATTATTTCTGAGTTCTGCCTACACTCACTTAAGGAAGAAGCGGATAAAACCTATTTGTTGCCTCCTGGGATTTAGACATCTCAGTGAAGCCGAAAGAGTCCTTAGAAGTGAAACTACCCAACCCATTGTCTTTAGTGTAAGTAGATACCTTTTCTCTGTGGAGATAGTATGAAGGAGACTGGGTCTCAGACTCTAATAATATAGGGATATATTTTAGTGTATCTGATGTAACATAGTAGCCAAGGGGGCGTGGCCAAGCAGCATGGCCGGCAGGGTGTGAGCTCCGCCAGCTCCCGGCCGATAAACCCCAAAATCCTGCTACAACATCCTGATCGGGCCCATAGCCCTTGAATTCGGGGTCGTTAGTGCCCGTGCTGCAGCGGGCCCCTGTGAGGAGCCGATGGTGGCAGATCTTCCAGCTTAAAGCTCCAGGAACGGCCGCTGAAGAGACGCCCCGTGCCCCTCATCACGCGAGGCCGGGGATCGAGGCCTGCTCCGGGGGAGAGGCGGAGGGGTGGAGCTGAGCGCCGACGAAAATCTGCGGACGCTGACTTGGGGCGACGACCGGCGGAGGACGAAGCCTGCTGCCGGCTGGGGCTTCCGACTTGGCTGCTGCGGAGGAGAGCTCTGCTGGGGATAATTGTGCCCTGTTTGGCCTGTCACCGGCCCTGGGGCCGTGGGAGCGAGAGAGGAGTGCGGCCCTGATCCCTGATGCCCCTCCCCCCGGCAGCGCAGTGGATTTTGGTGGCGCGGCCTCGAGGGTGAGTACCCCGACCGATCGGGGGGGCCCCGGTGGACTGGCCCGGTGCCTGCAAAACCGCTACTGGTGGCGGCCCGCTTCCGAGGCGGGCCCTGGTCTGCTGCTCTTGAGGTCAGTGGAGGGCCTGCTCGTGAGTGCCCCGCCGCGGCCTGCCTGCGCCACCTGTTGGTCCCAATTCAGGCAATTGATTTGGATCGTGAGGCCGAGAGTGCGGGACAGTGTGGGACGGCTTTGGCTGCAGGTGGAAAGACTGGTCTGTGTGGAGCTCTACGCCCGGTGTGGTCCCTGCTGCCATTAACCTCGGTGGAGGCCGGACATATCCCCGTATCCTGGAGGGCGTCACCGCCGGGGGGCCCCCTGGCTGCGCCGTCCCCTGACCGGGTTGGCTTGCGCTGAGGGGGGGGCCCTCTCCTTGGAGTCACTGAGTGGAGTGGGCCCGCGGCGCCAGCCGGAGTGGGGCGGCCCCGCACTCGGGCAGATTCTGTGTGGGCCCGTCCATCTTGGGGCTCCCCTGAATACTTACCCCGCAGTACTACCCCCCCTTTGTAATAGGGGGCGCGGACTGATACTTGGGCCCCGGCTGGGGTCGCGCGGCCTGGTGGCCGATATTCCGAGGTTTCGGGCGCCCTTTCCCTGGTACGTGGACGTCTCGCGGAGGAGTAGGGATCGGCTGAGTGGGGCTGCTGCCTGAACTGGGACCTGCAAGGACTCCCTGTGCCCCAGAACATTGACATTGCCCTTGTCATCCCTCTGGAGCCTGGATCGGGGCGTTTGGGACCTTGGACATGCGTAAGGACAGGATGTCCCGCTCCACGCAGCCCAATACGATTACGCAATACACCACCCAGTGGCTACTGTCGCAGCGGATTACGAGGCAATCGGGGCAGGATGAGGGAGCGGAGGCCCCCGGCGAGCCCTCTAGGCAGAGTTGCTCAAAGCGATCCAGGGGTCCCACACTGCCCTGGAGCGTCAAAAAGAGACGGTGTCCATTGACGTCAACCTGTTGAGGACGGACAAGGTTTCCGACGCAGAGGGAAATATAGCACAGCTACAGGGTGAGGTGGCCTCCCTCAAGAAGATGGTTTCCCAACTCACGGCTACGACGGGGGCCCTAGAAAAGAGGGCCGAGGATGCGGAAGGCCGGGCGCACCGTAGCAACATTAGGGTTCTTGGAGTGCCGGAACGGGCAGAGGCTGGCAACGTGGAACGCTTCCTGGAGAACTGGATGCGCAATCAGTTGTGCCCTCGGGGCCTCTCGCAGGTCTTTGTTATTGAGAGAGCCCACCGGACCCTGGTCCCCCCGCCACGCCCGGGAACCCCGCCGAGGGCCCTTATCGCCAAAATTCTGAATTATAGGGACAGGGACTGTATCCTGCGAGCGGCGAGGGAAGCAGCGAATCTCTCCATTGAAAATAGCAGAATCTCCATTGTTAGACCTGGCACCTTGGCGTGATTTTCCCTTCCACTTTTTGCTGATTTGCCTCAGATGTTTTTGCTGGTGTCTGCCGCTCAGGGCACTGCGGCACGGGTTGGCCTATGAAAAGTATAACTGTGATTGGTATACCGGATTGGTTCATTGGATTTACTGTCAGTCCCCAGTAAAGTGCACCAGGAGTGCCATGGCTTGTGAATGCCAATACTGCTAGTGGGCCTGCAGCGCTGGTTGCGCCACCCACAGAAGCAGCCTAAAAATGTGTATAGGGTCTGCCAGTGCAGAACCTGCGTGCAGTCTGGTGCTGTCATGCTGGCTGGGCAAGTGCACACACTTGCCAGCCCCTAAACCTTCCCTTAACTTCATATTAGTCACCCCTATGGTAGGCCCTTGGGCAGGGTGCATTGTAAGTGTAAGGTAGGACATGCTCTGATGTGTGTGGCATGTCCTAATAGTGAACTACAGCCAAATTCGTTTTTCACTATTGTAGGGCTACCTGTTCGCTTTAGGCCAGATGGGCTGCTGGAATTATTACACTATATAATCCCAGCAGGCTCAGGGAGCATGGTAGAAAATAATGTTTCGTATGCCTGAACTCAGAATAATAAAATACTTCTTTTAGTAAAGTTTATTTTAATATCCTGTGTTTGCAAATGCTACTTTTAGAAAGTTAGCATTTGCTTGCCTAACCATTTCAGCCCGCCTCTGCAGTATGTGTATCTGACTGTCTGGGTTGTGTGAGTGACAGGGCTGGGGGAGGACAGGTGGTGAATGCAAGGATTACACCTTAGTGG
The DNA here is from genome assembly GCF_964261635.1 of Lissotriton helveticus. NCBI lineage: Eukaryota > Metazoa > Chordata > Amphibia > Caudata > Salamandridae > Lissotriton > Lissotriton helveticus. The sequence goes on along the minus strand of NC_136069.1, from coordinate 9,537,682 downwards.
GAGGTAGGAGTGCTCTTGGACTCTTCACCAGGCTGTGCTCTGCCACCACAATGCTGGCTCCGCCCCCCTGGGGGGCGACTGATGACTCAGCCTGCACCTGGCCCAGGAAGGGCGAAGCACTGTCAACAAGGTACTCCTGGCTGCCCCTGTCCCCACAATGCTGGCTCCGCCCCCCTGGGGAGCGTCTGATGTGCCTGCCCTCACACTGAAAGCAACAGCCAGAGTACACCCCACAAGTGCTCAGGGGCTGAAAGGAATTATGCAGAGGCCCCCCTGGCCTGGAAAGACAAAGGAAATGGTGTATAAAAGTAGGAGCCCTGCTCCTTGTAAATTAGATCCTGTTTGCGCTACAGAAGAAACTCTGCCCGAAGAGAAGGACCTGGAAAGACTACAAGGAGGAGTGCTGTCTCTGGCCTGTGTTGGGTGCCTTGCTGCAGAAGGAGAGAAAGGAAAGACTGAAAGAGACTTTTACTTTAATTGAACTTTGAATGAATGAATGAATGATATGAGTCTTATCATGCGCAAACTTAGCCCGATGGGCGTCAAGGCACCTAAAACAAATAGTACAGCTAGCAAATCAACCCAGCAATCCATCATTGATAAGCTTTGATGAAGTACCACGTCTTCAGGGCTTTTTTAAACAAATCAATTGAGGGAAGTGATTTAACCTCAATTGGGAGAGAGTTCCAAAGCTTAGGGGCCACTACCGAAAAGGCTCTTGCTCCCCATTTGGCTGGCCGTATACGAGGCACTACCAATTGGGAGAGACCAGCAGATCGTAGGGATCTAGCTGGAATATAATGAGAGAGCAGAGACCCAAGTGCATCATCCGGACCTGCCCCAAGAGCTCTATATGTAAGACATAAAATCTTAAAAGAGACTCTGTACTGAACAGGGAGCCAGTGAAGGTCTCTCCTGGCAGTCGTGGCAGAGGATGCCAAGGGAAGGGCCAACACAAAACGTGCTGCCGCGTTCTGCACTATTTGCAGTCGATGAATGAGACCCTTGTTGGACTCCGCATACAAGGAATTGCAATAGTCAAGCCTTGAGCCAACAAGAGCGACTGCAATCTGCTTGCGGGCCTGGAGAGAGAGATAGTTACGGATCCTATTCAGGATCCTAATCACACCCCAGCAGGTGGCCACCGTCCTATTCACTTGGAGCTTCATGGAGAGTGAGGTGTCAAAGACCACACCGAGATTTCTGGCTGATTGGGAGGGAGTGGGGCAGATGCCAAGAGACAGAGGCCACCACTCGCTCGACCAAGCATCTTGGTCCTTCCCAAAAACCAAGACCTCTGTCTTATCGCCATTTAGCTTTAGGGAGTTGATGATCATCCAGTCAGCTACATGCTGCATGCATGACCTAAAGCTAATGGCAGATACACGATCAGAGGAATGGGCCAGAGACACCATGATCTGGGTGTCATCGGCGTAGGATACCACCTCCATCCCCTGCGATCTTACTAGTCTAGCAAGGGGGGCCACGTAGATGTTAAACAAGGTCGGGCTAAGAGCCGACCCCTGTGGCACCCCACATTGCAACGACTTAGCAGGGGAGAGGAAGTCTCCAAGCTTTACTCTCTGTTCTCTACCAGTGAGAAAGGAGTTAAGGAGATTCAGAGCCGGCCCGGAGACCCCTGCCTCCCTAAGCCGAGATGTTAAAATGGCGGGAGACAGGATATCGAACGCGGCTGTGAGATCTAATAGGACAAGTATAGTAGTTTGGCCACTATCGACTTTTCGGCGGATGTTATCTGCAACAACAGTGAGAGCGGATTCAGTACTATAACATTTCCTCAATCCGTGCTGTGTGCAATCCAGGTACTCACTGGTCTCCAGAAAAGTGGAAAGATGTAGGTTAAGGTGTGCCTCCAGTATTTTCGCAGGCGCCGGGAGCAGAGAGATGGGCCTAAAGTTTTTAAGAATGCCAGGATCGAGAGAAGGTTTCTTCAAAAGAGGCCTCACAATCGCCTTCTTCCAGACAGATGGGATGGAACCCTGAATGATAGCCCTATTCATAACTTCTAACAAGGGTGGGAGAATACTGTTCCTGCACTCCTTCAAAGTTTTTAGCGGCAGGGGATCCGTGGGGGAAGAGGATTTAGTCCTATAAAGTAGGAGACTCAGTCCTTCCAGAGACAGTAAGGGAAATTGCCCAAATTGTTTGGAAGGGCATTCGCCCATGGAATCTAGATTAAAAATAGCAGAGGCAGTATCCCTGTCCAAGGAATGTCTTTGTACTTCCAAGGCGATATGGATGTCCAGAATTTTGTTGTGAAAGAAGTCAGACATGTTGTTACAAAGGTCCTGAGAACTGACCACAGGGTCAGGGAGTTGAAGAGAGCATAGTGAGTCAGCAATTTTGAAGAGTTCCCTTGATGAAGTTAGGGAGCCTATAACGTGCCAAACTTCTACTAAAGATCTCCAAGGGCTTGCTGTGGAACTTGCCCCCTGACCGGCGCCCCAGGAACAGTGGGCGCTAACCCCCCCTGACCAAGGCAACTGCTGTGTGTGCTGCTCATCGCTGCAGCGCTGATCGAGGAGGTCGAGAGCATCTACATCCCCTGCACACCGTGACCGTGGGCTGAGCGAGTCGCAGCAACAACGTGAGGCCCAGCCCGCCGCTGGCCCGAGCATCGTGACTGCGTCTGCATTAGGCCCCACGAGAACAAAGTACAGGAGGACCCGTCCGGTCCAAGCATCGAGAACTATTGAGCCCAGCGCCGTAGGTTCCCCCGCAAAGACGGACTACCGCCCTGCATCGTTCTCGCCGATCGGCGCCTTGCCCTAACCAGCCCCCGCTGTGAAGCGCACAGCTGCGACCGGCACTTTGGCTGGGTACGTCCCGCACTCGGGGACCATACTGCCACTGTCGCCACACTCAGCCGCCGCCGTCAGGACCGAAGCGAACACTGAGGAGAAGGACCCTGCCCGCACCAAGCACCGCCGCCCCGGGTGACCCGTGACCTGCCCAGCCTCGAGCCGCAGCTCGCCTCACCCTACCGGGGAGCAACGCGATGTGGGACAGCCCCCCCCCCCTTTTCAGCCGTCCGCTTCAAGACATCGCCAAGGCAACAAAAACTCAAGGTACTGTGTTCGGTGCGCCGCGCTCTAGACTGCGGTGTCTGTGAGGCGCGCCCTCCCCGGGAGAGCTTTGTTCCTCTCCTAGTGTCAACCCCGTGCGCTTGTCTCTGCTGGAAGCTGTCCGGAGCGTACGCCTGCCCCGGAGGTTGGGTACGTCTCGTTCTGCGGGACTCACAGGGTTCGCACCGTACGCTTGTTCACGCGAGAAGCGTGAGGTTTAGGGGAGTACGACCGGTAATACCGAACGAAGCGCACAGGAGCGCTGCAAAGCGCACAGAAGGGCTAGAAGGCCCCGAACCTTGCATTTTTAAGGAACATTGCCTTGTGAAGAACTACTTTGAAAAGCCATTACAAGTAACTGGAACCGCTATTGAATAACCAAGACTGTATTTAAAAGCCTGCGTGAAGAAACTTATATAAAGATATATTTTTACTAAAATACAGTTTGGTGTCATTGTGTGGTGGGTTAGTGGTGATTGTTATGATACTGCAAATGTTTAACCCTATGTACTCCAGAGTTTAGCCTAGACTGCTTGCGCCACACTACCTAGAGGGTGAGCAGGGGTTATTTCTGGGAGTAATCCTTTGCCCTGACTTAGAGGAGAGGGTCCCTGCTTGTCGCCAGTGCTGCACTGCGCCATCCAGAGACCCCCAATTCTAACATTGGATGCAGCGGTATGGATCACGAATTTACATTTGCAGTGTCCATACATTAACTATTGACCATTGCACAGTGATTACAGTCCAGTAACTTAGCCACAGACTTTTTAATCTTTTTTATTTTTTCTTTGCTGGAAGAAGATCCCTTTTTGTTTGAAGCCATGCCTGGCACCAACAGCATAGAGAGGGCAGAGTCTGTAACCTCTGATGTGTTGGAGATAGAATGGGATGCGTCAAAGTTGGATGACTACAAGAGAAAAGAACTATGGAGCTTTATTAAGAAATTCAAGGTTCCACATGCAGGGTGCAAAAACAAGGAGGATTACCACAGAGCCCTGAAAGCCTGGATTGAATCTAGGAATGCACCTGTGGATCAGGATACACCTGTGGATCTTGTTGATCATGAAGGGGCAGACAGCATCCATAGCTTTGGCAGAGGCCTGTCGCCAGAGGAGCTGGCAGACAGACAGGCAACCAGGGATCATGAAATGAAGCTGGCAGAGTTAAAATTGAAGGGCCAACAGGAGCTTGAGAGCAAAAGAATGGCTCTGGAAGAGCGAAGAATACAAATGGAACATGAAGTGAAATTGAGGGAAATGAGTCTGAAGGAGAAAAGTTTGGAGCATCTTCCCTCTGGTGGCAGCACAACGCCGGTGCAGGTAGAGTCCAAGGTGTACATCCCCAAAGATGTAGTTAAGGAGTTCTTTAGGGGGGGATGACATAGGACAGTGGTTTAGGGCATATGAGGTAGCCATGTCCTCCCACCGGGTCCCTGACAAGGATTGGGGAGCGGGGTTGTGGGGAAGGTTCCTTAGTGAAGGGCGGGACACCCTGCTAGATTTGCCCACTGAAGAACAAAGTTCCTATCCCCGCATGAAGGAGGCCTTAATGACCAGGTATGGGCTTACCCCTGAAATGTATAGACAGAGGTTCAGGGGTTGTACTAAGCTTCCTGGGAGTACATATGTGGAGTATGTGACTTTTTCTTGCAGAGCACTGGATGGTTGGGTGAAGGGCAGTAAGGTGAATGATTTTCAAGGTCTCTGTGATTTAATTGCATGGGAGCACTTGTCTAGTAATTGTTTTCCTGAGCTACGCCAGCACCTGATTGATAGCAAGCTGTCCAACCCGAGGAAGCTTGCTGAGGAGGCGGACCGCTGGCTCAGCACCAGGGTCCACAAGGGTCCAGTGGGAGACTCCGCCAAGGGTGGGCAGGGTCCCCAGCAGAAGAGTGGGGGGGACAAGGGAAAACAGAAAGGGTTCCAAAAAGGCCCCCAAAGTAATCCCCAAGGGAACCAGCAGAAAGGTTCTCAGCCTCCCCCACACCCGAAGCAGAACGGGGCCCAGACAGGTAGACCTGTTCCAAAGGGGCCCTTCAATTGTTACAGATGTAGTGACCCGGGGCACATTGCCAGTGATCCCAAGTGTGGCCTGTTTGGTAAAACAGCACCCACTGGTGCTCCACCCCGGCAAGTAACTAGTGTTAATTTGGGGGAAGAAGTAGTAGTCCCTGGGGGTGGAGGTCCTGTTCAGATGACCCTAGTCTCACTAGGAGACAGTGAGATGGTCCCTGAGAACTACCTGCCCTCTAACACTAAGAAATATGGGCAGGTGGTGACCATCAATGGTAGGAAAGCTGAGGCTCTTAGAGACACAGGGGCCAGTGTGACTGCAGTGAGGCAGCACCTGGTGTCTCAAGAGCAGGTTGTACCCCATGCCTACTGTAGGGTTGTCAACGCTGACAACTCAGAGAGTCAATGTCCGATGGCTCAAGTTCCCTTCGAGTGGGGGGGGGGGTCTCTGGTACTCTGCAGGTCTGTGTGAGGAAAGCCATGCCTGTAGACTGTTTGCTAGGGAATGACTTGGAAGACTCCCCTTGGGGTAAGGTGGAGAAGACGACTCACCTGAGGATGGTGGGTCTGCCTGGCTGGGCGTGCGTGACCACCCGGTCAATGGCAGCCAGTAGGGGTGCTCAAGAGGTCCTGGGGCCTGAAGGAGAGGCCCAGAAACCGGCCTTAGGGAGAAGGCGCAGGGGGCGCGGGAAACCGGCCCCTGGAGTTCCCACGGTCCAGGAGGAAGCAGACTTTGAGGGGGGTGCCCTGGAGCCTACAGGGGAACAGATTGCTGAACTGGGGGACCTGCCTGAGCTGACCCATTGGCAGCAAGAAGGAGGCCCCTCCAGGGAGGAATTCTGCAGGGAGCAGAAAGAATGCCCTTCTCTCGTGGGTATGCGGCAGCAGGCTGCAGACCAGGCCAATGGTGCTCAGGCCAAAACACATTATGTGTACTGGAAGAATGACCTCCTGTATTCAGAGCCTAAGGCTGCTGAACCTGGGTCAGCCCGTGTGCTGGTGGTACCCCAGAAGTTCAGAGCCTTCCTACTGGGGCTGGCTCATGATGTGCTGTTAGCAGGACATTTGGGGATGGACAAGACCTATGACAGGCTTGTCACCCACTTTTACTGGCCCCAAATGCACAAGAGCTCAGACGCTCATTGTAGATCCTGTCAGACTTGCCAGGCAAGTGGTAAGAGCGGAGGGAAGCACAAGGCTCCTCTGCAACCCTTTCCCGTGGTCAGTACTCCATTCCAACGAGTGGGTATTGACATTGTTGGGCCTCTGGACCCCAAGACAGCCATGGGCAACACGTTCATCCTGGTCTTGGTGGACCATGCCACCCGGTACCCTGAAGCCATCCCTCTGAGGACAGTGACGGCCCCCGTGGTGGGACGGGCACTGATGGGAATTTTCTCACGAGTGGGATTCCCTCTAGAGGTGGTGAGTGACAGGGGGACCAATTTCATATCCAAATATATGAAATCCCTTTGGCAAGAGTGTGGTGTAACCTACAAGTTCACCACCCCTTACCATCCCCAAGGAAATGGGTTGGTTGAGAGATTCAACCGAACCCTAAAGGGCATGATCATGGGCCTGGAAGGTCCAATGAGGCGTAAGTGGGACGTCCTCTTGCCATGCCTTCTCTTTGCATACCGTGAGGTGCCCCAGAAGTCCCTAGGGTTCAGCCCCTTTGAACTGCTGTATGGTCACCCAGTGAGAGGACCTCTGAGTTTGGTAAAAGAAGGCTGGGAGCAATCTCCCAGGAAACCTCCCCAGAATGTATACAGTTACATGCTGGCCTTCAGAAACCAGACCAGGAGATTCAGGCAACTTGCTGAGGCAAATCTGGAAGCCAGCCAGGAGGAGATGAAGCGGTGGTACGACCAGAATGCCACTCTGGTAGAGCTTCAACCTGGACAAAAGGTGTGGGTCTTGGCCCCAGTGGAGCCTTGTGCACTTCAGGATAAGTGGACAGGTCCATTTGAGGTTGTGGAGCGCAAAAGTCCTGTCACCTACTTGGTGGACATGCAGTCTCCCAGGAACCCTTTGAGGGTTCTACATGTTAACCGCCTTAAGCCCCACTTGGAGAGGTCCGAAGTGGGCATGTTGTTGGCAACTGATGATGGAAGGGAGGAGGAGTCTGAGCCTCTTCCTGACCTGTTGGTAGCCTCTGAGAAAGATGGGTCAGTGGATGGAGTTAACCTCTCACCCACCCTGACGCCTGAGCAACAGGAAGACTGCCGCCAATTGCTAGGGCAGTTTCCAGATCTGTTCTCCCTGGTTCCTGGTGTCACAGATTGGTGCGTCCATGATGTGGACACAGGAGACAGCTTACCTGTGAGGCATAAGGCCTACAGAGTGACTGACAGGGTCAGGGCCTGCATCAAGGAGGAGGTCTCCAAGATGCTTGCTCTTAGGGTGGTTGAGTCCTTCAGCAGTCCTTGGTCCAGCCCCGTGGTCTTGGTCCCAAAGGCTGCTGCGCCGGGAGCCACACCTGAACTCCGGTTCTGTGTGGACTACAGAGGGCTCAATTCAGTCACCAAGACTGACGCGCACCCTATCCCCAGAGCTGATGAGCTCATTGATCGGCTAGGGGCTGCCCGGTTCCTCAGCACGTTTGATTTAACGTCTGGGTACTGGCAGATCGCCTTGACCGATGGGGCAAAGGAGAGGTCAGCATTCTCTACACCAGATGGGCATTTCCAGTTCCGGGTTATGCCATTTGGAATGAAGAATGCCCCTGCCACCTTTCAGAGGTTGGTCAACCAGGTGTTGGCTGGGCTGGATGAGTTCAGTGCCGCCTACCTGGATGGCATCGCAGTGTTCAGTGGTACCTGGCCAGAACACCTGCGACACCTCTGGGAAGTGTTGACGGCCCTGCTCAAGGCAGGCCTCACAATCAAGGCAAGCAAGTGCCAGATTGGGCAGGGTTCAGTGGTGTACTTGGGACACCAAGTGGGGAGTGACAAGGTGGCACCCTTGCAACTCAAAATTGAGACCATCCTGGCTTGGGAACCCCCCAAGACCAAGACTGCAGTGAGAGCCTTCCTGGGGCTCACTGGGTACTACAGGAGGTTTGTCAAGGGCTATGGCACTATTGTGGCCCCCTTGACAGAGCTGACTTCTAAGAAGCAGCCCAGGAATGTGATTTGGACTGACACCTGTCAGAAGGCTTTTGACACCCTGAAAACTGCCATGTGCACGGCGCCCGTGCTCTTGGCCCCCGATTTCTCCAAGGAATTTCTGGTGCAGACAGACGCTTCAGAGCATGGTGTAGGGGCTGTTCTCTCACAGATGACTGAGGAGGGCTGGGACCAACCTGTAGCCTTCCTCAGTAGGAGGTTACTTCCCCGGGAAAGTAGGTGGAGTGCAATAGAGCGAGAAGCATTTGCTGTGGTCTGGGCACTGAAGAAGCTAAGACCCTACTTGTTTGGGTCTCACTTCCGGGTTCAGACAGACCACAGGCCCCTCAGATGGTTGATGCAAATGAGGGGTGAGAACCCAAAACTGTTGAGGTGGTCCATCTCCCTACAGGGTATGGGCTTCACGGAGGAACATCGCCCTGGCACAGATCACGCCAACGCTGACGGTCTGTCCAGGTTTTTCCGCCTTAGTGATGAGGAACTCCCTGGGGAAGGGTAGTTCCTCCCACATTTCAGCTGGAGGGGACACGTGTTAGACCTGGCACCTTGGCGTGAGTTTCCCTTCCACTTTTTGCTGATGTGCCTCAGATGTTTTTGCTGGTGTCCGCCGTTCAGGGCACTGCGCCACGGCCAACCCGTGCCGCAGTGCCAGTGCTCCCTATGAAAAGTATAACTGTGATTGGTATACCTGATTGGTTCATTGGATTTACTGTCAGTCCCCAGTAAAGTGCACCAGGAGTGCCAGGGCTTGTGAATGCCAATACTGCTAGTGGGCCTGCAGCGCTGGTTGCGCCACCCACAGAAGCAGCCTAAAAATGTGTCTAGGGTCTGCCATTGCAGAACCTGCGTGCAGTCTGGTACTGTCATGCTGGCTGGGCAAGTGCACACACTTGCCAGCCCCTAAACCTTCCCTTAACTTCATATTAGTCACCCCTATGGTAGGCCCTTGGGCAGGGTGCATTGTAAGTGTAAGGTAGGACATGCTCTGATGTGTGTGGCATGTCCTAATAGTGAATTACAGCCAAATTCGTTTTTCACTATTGTAGGGCTACCTGTTCTCTTTAGGCCAGATGGGCTGCTGGAATTATTACACTCTATAATCCCAGCAGGCTCAGGGAGCATGGTAGAAAATAATGTTTAGCATGCCCGAACTCAGAATAATAAAATACTTCTTTTAGTAAAGTTTATTTTAATATCCTGTGTTTGCAAATGCTACTTTTAGAAAGTTAGCATTTGCTTGCCTAACCATTTCAGCCCGCCTCTGCAGTATCTGTATCTGACTGTCTGGGTTGTGTGAGTGACAGGGCTGGGGGATGACAGGTGGTGAATGCAAGGATTACACCTTAGTGGGAGGTAGGAGTGCTCTTGGACTCTTCACCAGGCTGTGCTCTGCCACCACAATGCTGGCTCCGCCCCCCTGGGGGGCGACTGATGACTCAGCCTGCACCTGGCCCAGGAAGGGCGAAGCACAGTCAACAAGGTACTCCTGGCAGCCCCTGTCCCCACAAGGCTGGCTCCGCCCCCCTGGGGAGCATCTGATGTGCCTGCCCTCACACTGAAAGCAACAACCAGAGTACACCCAACAAGTGCTCAGAGGCTGAAAGGAATTATGCAGAGGCCCCCCTGGCCTGGAAAAACAAAGGAAATGGTGTATAAAAGTAGGAGCCCTGCTCCTTGTAAATTAGATCCTGTTTGCGCTACAGAAGAAACTCTGCCCGAAGAGAAGGACCTGGGAAGACTACAAGGAGGAGTGCTGTCTCTGGCCTGTGATGGGTGCCTTGCTGCAGAAGGAGAGAAAGGAAAGACTGAAAGAGACTTTTACTTTAATTGAACTTTGTGCTAAACTTCTACTAAAGATCTCCAAGGGCTTGCTGTGGAACTTGCCCCCTGACCGGCGCCCCAAGAACAGTGGGCGCTAACCCCCCCTGACCAAGGCAACTGCTGTGTGTGCTGCTCATCGCTGCAGCGCTGATCGAGGAGGTCGAGAGCGTCTACATCCCCTGCACACCGTGACCGTGGGCTGAGCGAGTCGCAGCAACAACGTGAGGCCCAGCCCGTCGTTGGCCCGAGCATCGTGACTGCGTCTGCATTAGGCCCCACGAGAACAAAGTACAGGAGGACCCGTCCGGTCCAAGCATCGAGAACTATTGAGCCCAGCGCCGTAGGTTCCCCCGCAAAGACGGACTACCGCCCTGCATCGTTCTCGCCGATCTGCGCCTTGCCCTAACCAGCCCCCGCTGTGAAGCGCACAGCTGCGACCGGCACTTTGGCTGGGTACGTCCCGCACTCGGGGACCGTACTGCCACTGTCGCCACACTCAGCCGCCGCCGTCAGGACTGAAGCGAACACTGAGGAGAAGGACCCTGCCCGCACCAAGCACCGCCGCCCCAGGTGACCCGTGACCTGCCCAGCCTCGAGCCGCAGCTCGCCTCAACCTACCGGGGAGCAACGCGACGTGGGACAGCCCCCCCCTTTTCAGCCGTCCGCTTCAAGACATCGCCAAGGCAACAAAAACTCAAGGTACTGTGTTCGGTGCGCCACGCTCTAGACTGCGGTGTCTGTGAGGCGCGCCCTCCCCGGGAGAGCTTTGTTCCTCTCCTAGTGTCAACCCCATGTGCTTGTCTCTGCTGGAAGCTGTCCGGAGCGTACGCCTGCCCCGGAGGTTGGGTACGTCTCGTTCTGCGGGACTCACAGGGTTCGCACCGTACGCTTGTTCACGCGAGAAGCGTGAGGTTTAGGGGAGTACGACCGGTAATACCGAACGAAGCGCACAGGAGCGCTGCAAAGCGCACAGAAGGGCTAGAAGGCCCCGAACCTTGCATTTTTAACGAACATTGCCTTGTGAAGAACTACTTTGAAAAGCCATTACAAGTAACTGGAACCGCTATTGAATAACCAAGACTGTATTTAAAAGCCTGCGTGAAGAAACTTATATAAAGATATATTTTTACTAAAATACAGTTTGGTGTCATTGTGTGGTGGGTTAGTGGTGATTGTTATGATACTGCAAATGTTTAACCCTATGTACTCCAGAATTTGGCCTAGACTGCTTGCGCCACACTACCTAGAGGGTGAGAAGGGGTTATTTCTGGGAGTAATCCTTTGCCCTGACTTAGAGGAGAGGGTCCCAGCATGTCGCCAGTGCTGCACTGCGCCAACCAGAGACCCCCAATTCTAGCATCCATCTACCCGGACTATACCCAACAAGTCCAGGAACAACGGAAATCCTTCCTGGGTGTTAAGCGCAAACTCTGGGAGATGCACCTACAATACATGCTATTGTACCCGGCTAAACTCAAAGTGCTGGCCCAGGTAAAGACGCACTTCTTTGACTCCCCGGAGGAGGTCTGGGAGTGGCTGGAGATCAGGGGAAATGATCTTCCTCTGGGTGAACGCGGGGGACCGCGTGCGAGATGGGGAACTTGCCCGCCGAGGAGACGTCCCAACAGACGACGGCGCAGATCTACTGCTTCGGAGAGTGAGAGTAGCCACAGGGTTTCTGTGGGGGTCGATGGAGCGCTGCTTCTGGCCCAGCAGGGAGCCGGAGACGAACCGGAGGCCCTGGGGCCGCAAGAACACGACGATGTTCTGGTCCCGGAAACGCTGCAGGTCACGGCGGAGAGCATTGTGCAGACTGCTCCAGCGGTCTCGGAAACCGGGGCGATGGGGACTACCAAGGGTGTGGGTCCCCCCTGAAGAAGATCTATGGACAGAGGATGCTATGTATTTGAAGTGGGACTGCTCCTCGGACAGTGATGGGGCCCCTTCCGTAAAGTGGTGCAGAAGCAACATATCCTTTTGTAGTATGGCCTCTAAGTTGGGTATCCTGTGTGAATGACTGATGGTGGGGGAAGGGTGTGACTGGAGCGTTGAGTGGGTTGGGGCCTGCAATGACTAATGGAGCCCGGTGCGTCAATTTTTGTGTGAGCAGTGGGTTTGGCAGGGGGTTGCGAGGGTGGGGGAAGCAGGGGGGAGAGGTTCTTTCTCCTTTCTTTGCTGGAATTTATTTGCCTCGTTGGGCAAATGGGGAAGCTGTGCACGTCCTGGCACCAGCTGGGGAAGGGCATATTGGTGTTTTTGGTTGTTGCTAATATCTTGCTCATGAGTGGGGGGGGCGGTTTATTTGAGGGGGTGTTGGGGGGAAAAGTTTAAGGCATTACTGGTTGTACAGACCGGGCACTGGTGCGGACACACTCGGTAGGAGTGGTTTCTACGGGACATCATGGGGTATAAGTTCATGAGTTGGAATGTGAGGGGGTTGGGCACATGTACTAAACGATATTGAGTTCTCTCCTTTCTTAGGCGACACAAGGTATCCATAGCCTGCTTGCAGGAGACCCACCTGGGGGAGGACGGGGCACAGAAACTAGGGAAGAAATGGCGTGGCCAGCTATTTCATTCGTCCTTCTCCACATATGCTAGAGAGGTCCTGGTCTGGGTGGCGCCCGGGGTACGGTTCGCAATCCAATATATGGAGGCAGACGTTCAGGGTCGTTACCTGCTTATCAGAGCCAAACTGGATGGTAGGGATCTGGTGATTTTGAATTCCTATGCACCCAACATAGACAATACCATGTTTTATGGGTCTCTGCAGAACGCTTTGACTCACAACCTAGGCACCCCGTTGCTTTGGTGTGGAGACTTCAACTGCATCCTTGATCCCGACTTGGATAGATTCCCACCCCGGGCGGGCACTAAACCCAGGATGACGAAACAGCTTAAAGAGGTGATGGAAAATGTGGGGGCGGTGGATGCCTGGCGCCTCAGACACCCGACACAGAAAGTATACACGTGCTTCTCTCTCACACATAACACACACAGTCGCCTGGACAGGGTATTGATAGCAAACGCCGATCCCGCCATGACAGTAGACATAACGCATCAAACCCGTTTCCTCTCTGACCATTCCCCAGTGGCTTGCATGGTGCAATGGGGTCTGGGGTTGTCCACCCCGGACCCGGAGGCTTCTGGTGGACATCCTCAGGGACCAGGTGGGAACATTTCAAGTGGGTAAAGCCATTGAAGATTACGTTGAGATTAATTGGGGGCAGGCAAACCTTTCCCAGACCACCAAGTGGGAGGCCCTAAAGGCGGTGGTGCGGGGCGCCTGCATGGGACTGACCTACGGGGTCCGGAAGCAGCTGCTCCACGATCTCCAGAAGGCGGAGAGTGCCCTCCTGAGCGATCAACAGGTGGTAGACCCCAACGAATTGCAAAGGCGAGAAGAACAGACCGCCCGGACGCAACTTCGCGATACCTTAGATAGGCTCGACAAATACACCCTAGGTCAGTATCGGCAGCGTCTCCACAGAGAGGGGGACAAGTCGGGAAAGCTCTTGGCCTGGATTTTGAAATGGGAACAGACCCCTGAACGTATTGTGGCCCTTAGGGACAGCGGCGGCGAACTGGTCCACTCTGAGCAAGCCCTCCTGGGGGTTCTCCACTCCCACCTACAGCAGGTATATTCCGTAGATGCGAACATCTCTGAGGCCTCTTATCTCCCCTATCTACAGGGGCTACCTGTCCCGACCCTCTCGGATTCGGATAGAGAGGATTTAGACGCAGGCCTCACTTTGCCAGAGATTTGTGGGGCGTTGGCACGCCCACCGCGTGCCAAATCCCCGGGAAGCGATGGGTTTCCTTCGGAATTTTACCAAGAATTCAGGGAGACCATAGCCCCACTCCTCCTACAGGTGTTCCTGGAGGCGTTCAAAAGAGAAGAACTACCGCAGAGTATGGCCCAAGGGGAAATCTGTCTGCTCCTTAAACCAGGGGGGGACAAGCTTGATCCCTCCTCATATAGGCCGATCACAATGATAAATTCGGATATCAAAATTCTCACAAAACCTTTGGCCAACAGGCTGGCCCCCCACATGGCGCACCTAGTACACCAAGATCAATGTGGCTTTATCCCCGGGCACAACACGGCGATGAACCTGCGGAGGCTGGCGCACATCCAACACGAGGTGCGGGACAGGGAAGAACAGACGGTCTTGGTCTCGATAGACCTTGCCAAGGCCTTCGGCACCATCGACTGGGATACCTGCAAGAGGTCCTCCGGATGATGGGCTTTGGGCCCGACTTTGCGCGATGGATCAGAATCCTCTATAGTTCCCCTAGGGCGCGGGTGCGTCTCGGGGGTGCTAGGTCAGAGGAGTGGTGGTTGGGTCGGGGCACGAGCCAGGGGTGCCCCCTCTCGCCGCTGCTCTTTGCCCTGGCCATGTAGCCATTTGCGGTCCGGGTTCGCGCGGAACTGCAACAGTGGGGCATTCAGGTGGGCGACACCTGTAATGTTTTCTCGTTATACGCGGATGATGCGCTGTTTTACCTGAAGACCCCCAGGGAAGCACTCCCGAGGTTGTTGCACCTCCTGGATCAGTTTGGTGACGTGTCAGGCCTTCGCCTTAATTGGGATAAGTCCCTCATTTTCCCATTATCTGGCTTCTAAGCGGTGCCACTGGAGGACTTACCAGAGCTTGGACTGAAATGGGAACTGACCAGTTTCCGATATTTGGGAATCCAGGTGACCTCGACGGAGGAACTGTCCCTCGCCCGCAATGCGGACAGGGTGCTCGCGTCCCTCCGGAACTCCATATTATTCTGGAACACCTTACCCCTGTCCCTCATGGGGCGGCTAGCGATCGCCAAAATGGTGATGCTGCCTAGGATGTTATATGTTCTCCAGAACTCCTTGTGTCCCCTTCCCCCTAGGGTTTTCCGGACCCTGAATTCGTTGCTCACGTCCCTGCTCTGGGCGGGGCGGCGCAGTAGAGTGGCCCTAAGCACAGTTGTACGCTCCTTTGAGGAGGGGGGCTAGAACCCCCTCGTTTTGATCTCTACTATTATGCGGCGCAGCTCCTCCCGGCAGCTAGGTGGTTTGCAGATGCGGACACATGGGAGACGCAGCTGCTCGCGGGGAGAGCCTCGGTGCCGGAGCTCCGGGTGGCATTGATGCGAGGGTCTGGAGCTGACACTGAACTCCCCTATGTGGTGAGGCAGGTTGCTGCTATCTGGCAGCGCTTCATCAAAAGGGTCCTGCGCAGGGCCCCATTTCATAGGGAGCTGCCGATCTGGATCTTGGCACCTATAAGGGACCTGGAGCAGCAGGTTTAGTTAGTTAATTTGTCCGACTTGTCCGAATAGCTGACCTGTCACTGACCCAGCGCACTCAAGAGGTGATCGGGAGCAGAGGTGCTGCAGAGCACTCTGTCAGAAGAATCAATAACCCAATCGGGGGTTTGGGAGTTGGGTGCTGGCGAAGCACTCTGTCCAGGGATTTGCTGACCCAGTCGGGGTACAACTGTTAGCTGCAGAGAGGGTGCAATGCAGGCGTTTATCCTTTAGCTGCGGGTGCCGCTTCTAGCCTGAGGTGGTCTTGTCCTGAGCCGATTTGGTCCGTACTTGTCCTGATTCTGGTCTGCACCTGTTCTTTCCTGCTGGCACCTGCATCTTGGGTTCTATCCTTTGTCCCAGCCCGTGGCCAGGGTTGGTCTTCCCATCATTTGAGGTAAATATAATGTGGGTTCGTCATTGTACTGTCTTCCCTTTCCACCCATCCTATGTTTCAATGCTTAATGAAAGTTTTTTATTTCATCTCACCTTAATATTATTCTTGTTAATTAATCGAGTTTCAATTAATGTAGTATGGACTAGGCTGATTTTTAAGATTTACATAGATAACGATTTTAAACTTTTCCAGAGTCTGTGGTTATTATATGAGTGCAAATGTTATATTTCTACCAATTATTCTAACACCCTGATCCATCAGGTTTTCAGGCACCGGTGACTAGGATTGGTAAATCAGATGGTATAGGTCCTGAATGGTGAAACAACAATTGATATAAGTGAAGGTTTTAATTGTCCTTTTGTGTAATTAAAATGTTATATGGGCCCAGGTGAGTATGGTAAAAAAGAAACGGGCAGGTGAACCTGCGCTCAATCACCCCGATGAAGTAAATGCCTGATGGATTAAATGCCTGATGAAGTTAGGGTCAGACACCCTTTCAGAGCTCGTCCCTTGTCCCAGTTGCTCTCAGCTGGGCCATCATGGCTGTAGGTCTGTCAGTGTGAAACGTCAGACAGATCTACTAATGCCATTAGCATTGGCCACTTCCCTGTGGCTAGAGGAGGCCGGCTATGGCTCGGTGTAGACGGTTCGGGGAGTCCACAGTGGTGCTGATGCTGTGGCGTCACCCTTCCCCCTGACCGTGGGTATCCAGCCAGCCGGAGCGCTGCTGAGTCCTATGGAGCAGTCTTAAGTTTCCTCACAGGTGACGTCATATAAGTAACCTAGGGAGTGGCAAGAGCACTGGGAAACTTTATAAATCTCGACAAACAGTTTATAGTTTTCTTCAGAAAAAGTTTGAAAGATGACCAAGATATGTGTATGGCCGAATGGATGGTACCGTATGATGTAGTGTGATTTTCTTTGCTTTATATGGTGTGGTATGTCGTGGTGTGTTATAACATGACATGGTACTGAATGTATGGTACTATGTTATGGCATGATAAGATACGGTATGGTGTGGTATGGTATGGTATGGTATGGGAAGCTATAGTATGTATGGGAAGCTATAGTATGGCATGGTAAGTTATGGTATGGTAAGTTATGGTATGGTATGGCATAGAATGGCCTATCATAGTGTGGTATGGTATAGTATGGTATGCTACGGTACAATATGGTATGGTATGCTATGGTACGGTAAGGTATGTATGATACGGTACATTATGGTATGGTATGGTATGGTATGATACAGTACGGTATGGTATGGTATGGTATGCTAGGTTATGGTATGATACGATATGGTATGGTGCGGTATGCTATGGTACGGTATGGTATGGTAGGCATGCTAGGGTACGGTATGGTACGGTATGGTATGGTACGGTATGGTATGGTACGGCATGCTATGGTATGGCATGCTAGGGTACGGTATGGTATGGTACAGTATGGTACGGTACGGTATGCTAGGGTACGGTATGGTACGGTATGGTATGGTACGGCATGCTATGGTATGGCATGCTAGGGTACGGTATGGTACGGTACGGTATGCTAGGGTACGGTATGGTATGGTATGGTATGGTATGGTACAGTATGGTATGGTACGGTACGGTATGCTAGGGTACGGTATGGTATGGTATGCTAGGGTACGGTATGGTACGGTATGGTATGGTACGGCATGCTATGGTATGGCATGCTAGGGTACGGTATGGTACGGTACAGTATGGTATGGTACGGCATGCTATGGTATGGCATGCTAGGGTACGGTATGGTACGGTACGGTATGCTAGGGTACGATATGGTATGGTACGGCATGCTATGGTATGGCATGCTATGGTACAGTATGGTATGGTACGGCATGCTATGGTATGGCATGCTATGGTACAGTATGGTATGGTACAGTATGGTATGGTACGGCATGCTATGGTATGGCATGCTAGGGTACGGTATGGTACGGTACAGTATGCTAGGGTACGGTATGGTATGGTATGGTATGGTACGGTATGGTATGGTACGGCATGCTATGGTATGGCATGCTATGGTACAGTATAGTATGGTACAGTATGGTATGGTACAGTATGGTATGGTACAGTATGGTATGCTATGGTACGGTATGGTACGGTATGGTACGGTATGGTATGGTATGCTATGATCCGGAGTGGCAGATAAAGGACCTGTTTGTCTGTGACATCTCGCACCGCATTCATGATTACAGTTGGTTTACGTTCCCGTTTTTCCTAAGCACTGTCCCCTCCCTCGCTCCCTACTCCAGGTGCCGCCTTCCCGAAGCCTTGTGCTCCATCTCTCCCACAGAAGTGGCAGCCTCTGGCTTGCCTGGTGGGTGCACTTGTAGCTTCGCTCCCTTCTAGGAGCTCTAAAGAAATCTCTTAGTATTGCTGCCGTGCAAGGCCGTGGTATTATATCTGGATTATATAGCGCTTAGTGCGTTCTACTAATCTGCATAACACATGGTAAATGCGACGAGAGGCTTGAAAATGAACCCATTGTGTGCTTTGGACCGGCCTCCAACGTCACAGTGGGCGTGTGCGAAGGATGGCTGTCCGAACTCCGCCCACTTAATAAAACGCCGGCACCGTGCAAAAATGTGCGCAGCGCGGAAAGGGTTAAACACCCTTACTCAGGGTAAAAATTCTATAATAAGAACTCCTAGACCTGTGCTAATAACAATTGTGGATATGTTTTCAAACAATCCCATTGTAAGATTTGCATAAGGAAAACTAAAGGTGAGATCAGAAAGAGACAGTACAAACATCAACGTGAATTCAGAAACATACCAGAAAGATCAACAGCATTCAAACAACTCGATGAGATGGGACGTAGTGTTCACTGACACAGATATGAAGTGAGTGAAAAAATGCACAAGCAACAGGACTGAGGTAACAACAGAACTTTACTGCAGAGAGAGGGCTATACAGTTTACAACCAAAAGGGTTGAACGACAGACCTGAAATGACCTGTTTCTTATGAGTCCTGCACTCTTTAACTCCTTGGTTTCCAGCAGATTATAACATGGCGCCCAGTGATGCATTGCACTAGACCTGAGATACCTTTAGTTATCATTTGTGCACTTCCAACTGCAGCCTATGCTTTTTTCTCCTCTTATCTACATACTCCCTCTCATTTTTTTTGTTGCTCCTACCTCTTCCTTCACTCATACTACTTTTACGAAGCCTTCTGCCACTGACACACTATAATTCTTTCAAAATGGTGGGTATTTTTTCCCCTCTGCTATTTTGATCCATGCGCAACCACAGTCCAGTACAGGTTTGTGACATATCCACATTTGGTATGACATGTGAGCAGTTGTAATTGTAAGTGTGTGGTCAGCAACAGCTTTCAAGCACTATCTGGTGTCGGTCCTTATCACCAGCAAGGGATGAATCTTCATTTTCACCGATGCCACGTGAGATATGAGTGCTGAACTGACCAAAGGAACCTTGGAGAACCGCGGCCAGCACTTGCAAGCCACGCTTCAGTCAACCAACGCCATCCATTCCCTACCCAGTCCCATCTGGCTTCCGCATCTCATTGCCACCGCATCTGATCTTTCACTTCACCCATGGTCAATCTCATTACTTGGCATTCTGTAGAACCACACAACTGTATATTCTAATATGTTATAGTATATATTATATTATATTATATTATATTATATTACATGACATTATATTATGTTATAATACATTATATCATAGTACATTATATTATGTTATACTATATTATATTACATTATATTATATTACGTTAGATTATATTAAATTATATAATAATATATTATATAATATCAAGTTACATTACTTATGTTATATTATATTTTTTATATTATATTGTATTGTATTATATTACATTATATTATTTTATATCACATTACATTATATTATGTTATATTTTATCACGTTACATGTTATATTTGATCACGTTACATGATATTATGTTATATTATATATTATATCACATTATATTATATTATATCACATTACGTTATATTGTAATATATTATATCACATTACATTATATTATATTTTATCACATTACATTATGTTACATTACATTACATTATATTATATTGTATTATATTATATTACATTAACTTGTATTATATTGAAGTTAGCAGCATTATAGGTTTTGTTTAGCAGTTTCCAGCGAGCTCTCTTTTTACCAATTGTGATATTCAATGTGTATTGGAACAAGTGTGTCCCCTGGTGAAGTGTTTTGAACCCCAGAATGCACCGGGGCACCAATGGAATAACGTACTATTGACTGTATCTGTGCACCATGCATCACCTCTCAGTAAGGGTTCAATAACGTAGAATGATGGCGGCAAGATTCATTTGCTGATGCACTAGTACAGAAAGGAATCAACCCTAGCGCCAACATTCGTGCATCAAGCTGTCGAGGGCTGAAAATAGACCCGGCCAAGCTTCCCCCTTTCACAGCTGAGGTTGCACAAGAGGAAGGGGGGATGAAGATATCCAGCCCGCAGTTGGTATATGTTCTTGGAAAGCGTTGGCGTGCGCAGGCCTTAGAAGGGCGGGGCTTCACATTCGAGGTCACAATACTTAGAAACAGGAGGGTGAGTTATCTCACAATGACCATGAAAACAAGCATCGGCAAAGCCAATAGGTCCTATTTTTGTCAATGGTTTTTGCAGAAAATGTGCAGCATTGGCAAAACAAATGTTTTTTTTTCTGATGTTGTGCAAAACCAGAAAAAATAAATAAATGGCAGAGAAAAGCATACTACAGAAAGATCAAGCGCACCAAAGCAGACTTCTTCAGCCACCAATTAGACCAGGCAAAAAAACTTTTCGAGTTAATCAAAACTCAATCTAAGGATGCACTGCACCGCCCCCAAGATAAATTAGGCCCACAACCCAATTGTGAAGAATTTGCTAGCTTCTTTACCCTGATGACAGACAGCATTAAGAAAGACCTACTCAATGATCTAATCACGCACTCTGCCTCACATTCGAACCCTTCACCATCCCTCCCAATTGCGCCACATCGAAACTCATCAAAGTTTGACCTAAAAAACAATGCGTCTTGGTCATCCTTCAATACTTACAATGAAGAACCTATCCGCAAAATGCTTATTGCCCTGAACCCTGCCAATCCCTTCACTGACCCTCTCCCAGCAAACGCCGTAAAAGACTTCACCCTGCTGCTGTTACCTCTCGGGACCAAGATCATAAATAACTCTTTAAGACAAGGTTGCATCCCAGACACCCTCAAAGCCGGGCAGGTATCCCCAATTTAAAGAAACCTACAGCTGACCCTGCGGACTTAAACAACTACTGCCCTATATCCAACATTACTACCTTGGCCAAGATCTTAGAAAAATATGTAAAGCTCCAGCTGATGAGATATAGCGAACACTTTAACCTACTCAACCAATACCAATCAGGTTTCCATGCAGGTCACAGCACAGAATCAGCTATGACCCATATAATTGACAACGCACTACAAATCCTAGATCAAACTGCAGCCTGTTTACTCATCCTGCTAGACCTTTCCTCGGTCTTTGATACAGTCAAACATGATAACCTGATAGACTTTCTGAAACTCAGAATGGAATTATTGGGATCAGTTCTACATTGGTTCACCTTGTTCCTCCAAAACAGATCACAACGATTCAAGGTCAACCACTCCATGTCCAAACCCATCCCAGTCACTTTAGGGGTCCCACAAGGGTCTTCTCTGTCTTCGACATTGTTCAATCTTTTCATGGAACCTCTCACCGAAATTCGACACGCGTCTAACGTGCAATATCACATGTACGCTGACGATACACAACTATACCTTAAGATCCACACCTTAGAAGACATTAAAGCGCTCAACACAACTCTTGGAAAAACTCAGACTTGGTTGGCTGGAAACCATCTAAAATTGAATCAATCAATCAATCAATCAATGACACTTATAGAGCGCGCTACATACCCGTAGGGTCTCAAGGCGCTTAGGGGAGGGGGGGGGTGCCGCTACTGCTCGAACAGCCCTCAAAACCGAATTCCTTCTAATCGCCCCTCCCGCCCAAGTACCCAGAATGCAAGACTGGATCAAACACCTCACGGCACTCAACTGCCAACCTATCATTGTGGACTCAGCGAAATCGCTGGGAATAACACTGGACAGAAACCTCAAAATGCAAAAACACAACAGCATCGCAACAAAAAGAGCAAACTTTCAGATAAATACGTTGAGAAAGCTGAAACCTTTCCTGACGGAAAAGGACTTCAAACTGGCAGTACATGCTCTAGTCATCCCAAGATTGGAATACAGGAGTTTCTCTCTCTGCGGCCTGCCCATTGCCGCAACAGCCCCACTAAGAGCATCATTCAACACCGCAGCAAGACTTATTACTGGGTCGAAAAGAAGCTCCCTCATATCCCCTGCCCTAAAATCCCTCAATTGGCTACCTTTGGAAGCCAGAATTAATTTGAAAATAGCATGTGTGACACATAAAGCCATTCATCACAACGCACCCAGCTATAGAGCACAGAAACTGGCGCCCTCTTGTGGTGTCAGTTCTTCAAGAAGTGCTAAAAACCTAGGGCCCGATTCACAGAACTAACTTAAGACAAAATCCTAAACTTAGTACTTTTGGTATTCACAGAAGTTAGGATTTTGTCTTAAGTTTGTCTTAAGACAGACTTAAGATCGACTTAAGTTAGGATTTTGTCTCAAGTCTGTCTTAAGTCTGTTTTAAGACAAACTTAAGACAAAATCCTAACTTCTGTGAATACCAAAAGTACTAAGTTTAGGATTTTGTCTTAAGTTAGTTCTGTGAATCGGGCCCCTACTACTGAAACGGCAAAGATTCAACAAGAAGAAAGCATACAAACGAACCTTTCCAGGTATGGCGCCCAGAATCTGGAATGCTATACCCCCAGAAACTAGACTTATTCCCTCAACTGCATCTTTCAAAAAAAGAAGTGAAATCGCTTCTCATGGCTAAATACACCTGAGCCTGGATTACTGATAAATTATGACCCAATGTGTCTTCGATATGGAACTTTAGAACGCCTACTGTCCATCCAGATATCCTAGATAGTGTAACTACATGATGCTTATTTTAGGATAGTTTTGTTATGTGCCATATAACTATGTACCTAAGAGATTATGTCAATGCCACCATTGACTTGCATTGAACCCTATGTCATTTACATGGACTGGGTAACTAAGACACTTCCCCTGTAAAGTGCTCTGATACCCGCAAGGGTCTTGTTCGCGCTGTATAAAACTCTCAAAATAAAAAATAAAATATAAAGGGATTATGGTGTGAGCGTGTGCTTGAGGGAGTATGTGTCTTGGCACTTCTGGCAGCTGTGCCAAGATCATTATGACGCAGGCACATGAATGCATCACTACACACAAGGGGGCATTTTTTGTTACCATTGTTAGGTGGAGCTGTCACTTGGAGCAGTAAACAAAGACTGAGTATTTACTTGTGTACAGGTAGGAGCAGGGGAGGTAGGAGCTGTGGAGATAGAAGTGGGGGAGGTAGAAACTGTGGAGATAGAAGTGGGGGAGGTAGAAACTGTGGAGATAGAAGTGGGGGAGGTAGAAACTGTGGAGATAGAAGTGGGGGAGGTAGAAACTGTGGAGATAGAAGTGGGGGACTGTGGAGATAGAAGTGGGGGAGGTAGAAACTGTGGAGATAGAAGTGGGGGAGGTAGAAACTGTGGAGATAGAAGTGGGGGAGGTAGAAACTGTGGAGATAGAAGTGGGGGAGGTAGAAACTGTGGAGATAGAAGTGGGGGAGGTAGAAACTGTGGAGATAGAAGTGGGGGAGGTAGAAACTGCTGAGGTAGGAGCTGCAGAGTGACGAGCGGTTGCAGGGTGGTGTGAATGAGGCGGTTCTCAGAGCTCCGGAAACACACAGGTCTTGTTTGTAGGCTTTTGCTCAGTTTCCTGCTGTGGGTTTTCGTTGCAGCTTCAAGGCCCCTGGATGTTTGATCGATTGCAGTTACTCTGCCTGGGTCATAGCAGCATGAGCAGGGGCCCTGGGCACAGAACTGTGATTGGCCAAGTGACGCCTGCTTCAACACTTCCCTTTCTTTCTTCACTGGACTAAAGATGGAGCCATTTTCCCTGATTGCAGGGCCCGGGGCCCCTGGCTACCCTACTGGGTGCTGGTGTAGTTAAGGATTTTTTAGAGAGTTGAGAAATCCACGTACATGTTGAATCATGATTGGCCGAGAGATATTCTAATTGCGATATATTGTGGATATGGTCCATGATGGAGAGAGTAAAGATGACGTGACATTAGCGAAACAAACCCTCTGTTTTGCTTGAATGACGCTCTCCCGCCACGCTCCCTCCAACCACTGTGGATATTCACGACTGAACATTGCCCGTGCGAATACTGGGATCATTCCGGCTCACCCTTACTGACAATCCGGGCACACACTCTGGAACACTGCCATGCCACCGTCTCGCATAGCAGATCACCTTGATCACCCCATTGCATCGTACTAGCCTCATCTAGGTCTGGGTGGAGTTCGCAGAGTTCCGCTATGCGGAACTCCACGAAGTAACCCAAAAACTCCACCACGCGATGTGGATTTCCACAAGCGGCAGAGTGCGTTAGGCCTTGCCGTTTGCGCGGGGTGTTTCTCCAGCACTCAAAAATAAGCGTGACCAGCACGATGTGCCGTGAGGGCGCTGCTTCTTTCTGCTGCTCGAGTAGATGTTCTATTAGAGAGGCAGCGGCCTCCACCCGAACGGAAGGTTTCTCAATGCGAGCACCAGAACTCATCTGCGACCACCCGCATTGAGAAATCCCACCGGGAGGTGGAATGGAGTAAGATTTTACTCACTCATGCTCGCCAAATATAAAGTCAGTGAGCACGTGTGAGGAAAAAACTCCTCTCCACGGAGTACTACAACCCTGGCTCCTTAGACATTAATGACTTGTGGCATCAGTCATTTAATTCCGTCCATCATCTTGTGTGTTTTGCTGTTCACCCTATGAGGGAAGGGTATGCTCAGACGTTGAGTCCCTTGCTCACTTTGCCACTGGAGTCAAGCTATCCTGGCTGAAGACGGCTGGAATGCCAGAAACCGGTCCTCGGAAGCTTGTTTCCAGTCCAGGGAAGACATGGCATGATTGGTTCGGATGCTCCGTCCATCACCACCCCCTTTTGTACCGCTTTGTTCGCCATAAGTTGGCAGGGTATGCTCAGACGTGAGTCCCTTGCTCACTTTGCCACTGGATTCAAGCAAGCCCGGCTGAAGACGGCTGCAATGCCAGAAACTGGTCCTGGGAAGCTTGTTTCCAGTCCAGGGAAGACATGGCTTGGCAGTTCGGACTGGACTGTTCCCATGAGGCACAGGGTCAGACTGATTTGCATATGGCCATGCCTGAACTGGGGTGGCAGAGTGGGCTAAAGAACGGTGATGGATTAAACGCAGATCTGTTGACTGGGTGTGATTGTTTGATTGGTTCAGATGCTCCGTCCATCACCACCCCCTTTTGTACCGCTTTTGGCCACCATAAGTGTGGCAGGGTATGCTCAGACGTGCGTCCCTTGCTCTCTTTGCCACTGGATTCAAGCAAGCCGGGCTGAAGAAGGCTGTAATGCCAGAAACCGGTCCTCGCAAGCTTGTTTCCGGTCCAGGGAAGGCATGGCTTGGCAGTTCGGGCTGGACTGTTCCCATGAGGCACAGGGTCAGACTGATTTGCATATGGCCATGTCTGAACTGGGGTGGCAGAGTGGGCTAAAGAACGGTGATGGATTAAACGCAGATCTGTTGACTGGGTGTGAGTGTTTGATTGGTTCAGACGCTCCGTCCATCACCACCCACTTTTGTACCGCTTTGTTCGCCATAAGTTGGCAGGTTATGCTCAGACGTGAGTCCCTTGCTGACTTTGCCACTGGATTCAAGCAAGCCGGGCTGAAGACGGCTGGAATGCCAGAAACCGGTCCTCGGAAGCTTGTTTCCGGTCAAGGAAGACATGGCTTGGCAGTTCGGGCTGGGCTGTTCCCATGAGGCACAGGGTCAAGACTGATTTGCATATGGCCATGTCTGACCTGGGGTGGCTTGGTGTGCAAAATAACGATGGATTAAACCCAGATCTGTGACTGGGGGTGAATGTTTTGCTATTGTGCAACATTCCGTCCATCATCTTGTGTGTTTTGCTGGTCACGCTATGTGGGACAGGTATGACCAGACGTGGGTCCCGTGCTCACTATGCCACTGGAGTCAAGCTATCCTGGCTGAAGACGGCTGATAGCCCGAAACCGGTCCTAGGATGCTTGATCCTGGTCCAGGGAAGACATGGCTTGGCAGTACGGGCTGGATTGTTCCCATGAGGCACAGGGTCAAGGCTGATTTGCATATGGCCATGTCTGAACTGGGGTGGCTTGAATGTTTTGCCATTGTGCAACATTACGTCCATCATCTTGTGTGTTTTGCTGTTCACCCAATACAGACCAGGCAGCCTTCTTGGCTAAGCTGTCTGACACACTGTCATGCTGGAGTTGCTTGCCCTGGCAGCTGGGAGCATATTTCAATAGTGCATTGAGGCTTGGTCTAGACTGCTTGTTGCCCCCTTTCACCAACACGTTTGCCACGACAAATGCCCAAAATCTCACAGAGTGGCTCAGACACTGGCCATTAGCAGATATTTGGTGTGCGTGCAACGCCGTTCCTAGATTCTACTCCTCTTACTCCTGTCCACATGACTTACCTGTCAGCATTGATGTTGTTGTCGTCTCCCCAAACCTTCTCACATATGTCATGCACATCGATTATTTGGGGCGCACACACACTGACCACAACTCTCAGCTCCTGCATTCAAACTGGAAAGGTAGCCCTCCGCCTATACCCACCTGACGATTACAACCGGTGACTTTAGAAGATCTCCCATTGGCACATTCCTAGAGACTGCCAACAACAACTATTCTGAGGCTAACGCCTGCACTGCCACTTCCTGCCGAACTGAGTGGGATGCCTTCAAGGTAAGTATAAGGGGTCAGTGTACTGGCACTACTTGGAAGATCAATTACCTTTTAGACACAGACATCGCGAACATCGAACATGACATGCGGAAACATGAAACTCAAGCCTTACAGAACCCCGCATAGCTTGTTTACCTAAAACACGCACAACAGTAACACGCTGCACTGTTGGTGAGACTTTGCTGCCTCAACTTTGCAGCCCATTCGGCGAGAACACACGATGAGGCGGACAAACATGGTGCGCTATTGGCTTGGCTTTTCCATCAAGAGCAATCTTGGCACCCAATATTAGAACTAGGTGTGGTCCAGGGGCTATCTTCTGCACCCAATGTGAAATCCATGCAGAAATAACCGCCCACTACTCCACTTTGTACTGATCGGTCATCACACCCACTACAGCTGATATTGACATGTTCCTCGCTGGCGTTGCGGTTCCACAGGTCACACTCAAATAGAGGCTCAACTTGACAGTCCCCTTACCCTCTTTGAAATGCAGGAAGCCATTAGATTCTTATCTCCTGGCAAGGGACCGGGTCCAGAGAGCCTGTCCTCCGAATTCTATAAGACATTCGTACCGCTATTCACCCCCATCTTTTGACAGTCTATGATGACGCACTCCAAGATACTTAACTACCAGCTTCACGCCTATATCTTTCCCCAAACCAGATAGGGATCCTACTGCGTTAGGCTCCTACATGCCATTAGCACTCTTAAACACCGATGGCAAGATCCTGGCAGGGTGCTTGCCAATCGTCTGGCACCTTTTGTACTGCTCATGGTGCACCCGGATCAAAAGTGTTTGATCCAGCTCCTAATACGTCACTTAATTTACGCAGATTCGTCAGAATCCTGGCGTGTGCCCCTGTCCACAATCGGGCTGCCTGGTGCTGGATCTGGAGAAGGCATTTGATTCCCTAGAATGGCCCTTCCTTTTTGCTGTTTCACAAAGTTATGGCCTTGGGTACCGGTTCATTAGCCTGGTTAAGCTCCTTTACACTCTCCTATTGACACGGGTAAAGAGCGGTGCCCTAATCTCTGAGCCCATTCCAGTTGCCAGAGGCGCATGCCAAGACTGCAGCCCGTCCCCTCTCCTTTTGTCACTAGCCATCAACCCGCTGGCACTAGCACTCGGCACTGGCAGCCCAACTGGGGAATCGCACAGGGAGACACCCGCACTCAGTAATCGTTATACACTGATGATCTTCTGCTATATCTTAGGGATGACACAGTGACACCGGAAGTTGTAGTCAGCGTCGGATTGGTAATGCGGGCACTCAGGCAATGCCCAAGGGGAGAGTGTCCGAGTTCCAGCCGTGGGCTGCTTTTTTGAGCAGTCTGAGGGGCAGGTTTGGGCGGTGTCCTGTTGTTCGGAAACAGCCATTGGCCCAGTGGGTGTCTGAGTGGCCTTTCTGAAGGCAGATGGGCACTCATTACCTCCCGTTTAGCAACAGGCAGAGGTGTCACTCCCTTTCTCCTGCTGGCCGGCCCATTGATATATGCATACTGAGCGGGGCAGGGGACCTGAGCAGAAGTGGCCTCACTTGTTTTCAGGTGTGTTTCACCAGTGTAAACTAATGCGTGCCTATTTTTTTACCCGCCCCTCCTTTTTTTAAAATAAAATTACGCCAAAGCAGTGATTTGAGGAAAGGCAATATGCAAAAGTGGGCGACTGTTTTTTTTTTCATGCCCGGCCCGATTTTTTATGCGAATCCAACCCTGGTGGTAGTCTCCATTTTTTATTAATTTGCGTCCCTGTCGGGTCTGAAGATTAACTGGACCGAATCCTGCCTCTTCCCATTGAATCCTGCAATAGTAGACGCAATGTCCCTCCCAAACGATGTTCGCTTGCTTTGGCAACCCTCCATGTTCCGATATTTGGGCATCCGCATCGATCACTCGCCTACTGATCTCTATGACGGGAATCTCACCAGGGCACTGGCCTCAGTGTGCTCTCAGGTAGGATTTTGGGGTCCCGCCCACTCTCGGTGGTAAGCCCCATCAATAGCTTGGGAGTGGCCATCCGGATCTGTGTGCAGGGGTGGAATAAATAATGTAATGTTGACAGGTCCCAGGCTGCGGAGACGGTGGCCGTATCAGTTCGGTATAAGCCAACCATCCATCGGGCTACCCATTGAAGTTGAGAGGCCAAATAATAATGCTCAAAACTGGGAACAGCCAACATCCTTTTCTCCGTGGCTATTGGCTACTAGGTGTGCCACGTGGAGAGCCGATGACATCACAGGCTGAACTGGCCACTTGGCATGCCGCAGGGATAGAGTGTCACCCTCCATAGAGAAAATACCCTAGGTCTACGCAAATGCCACTTAGCTAATAGCTGGTGCACTATACTAGCAGACTTACAGTCAGCCGGTATGCCAACAGTGATCTTGCGGCTTATTGTCCACATGTCTCAGTGGTCACACTGATTCACGCATTGGTCTTACACAGAATGACCCCTTGACAGAGCCATGCGTTCCCATGCACCTTCCCCGGTCATCATATTATGCAGACGGTGTTAGCCAATTCTAGCTGCAAGCGCTGGGATGCCTCCGGGTAGCCATGCGCTATATAAGAACTATTTTCATTTCATTTCATTCATTTCATTTCATTTCTTCATTGATCACATAGGCTGGGTGCTGCTTAATTCAACGCTTATCCGTTTATCAGACTTGAAAGTTCCACTGTACTTTATCATGCTTGAATCGGCATCATGGAAGTGATCAGAAAATGCGTTATGCAAGACTGAGCCAAAAGGAGAAGTCGTGGGCATCGCCTTTCCTATGCATCCGCTCACCACATCATGCGACTCATGACTCACGGACGCACAGTTGATGATTCTTGATTTCAGCTTTATA
The DNA here is from genome assembly GCF_964261635.1 of Lissotriton helveticus. Lineage (NCBI taxonomy): Eukaryota > Metazoa > Chordata > Amphibia > Caudata > Salamandridae > Lissotriton > Lissotriton helveticus. Next base: position 9,508,119 of record NC_136069.1, on the reverse strand, counting down.
ATACTGTACATGTCAACTGTCTACTTGAGACTGTTATGCTGCACGGATGCCTGTGTCATGCAAGATGGCTGTACAAATTACAAAAGATGTTTGCACCTTCCTGCACAAAAACAATCATCTGAGGCGTTTTCTTCCAGTACGCATAGAAAGAGGAAGTAACAAGACCAAATAAAGATATTTCTCCTCGTTATGCCTCTCATGGGGAGGCGTATACTTTTTGCCAAAAACCATGGGAGTTGCATGGCAACACCCACACAATTCTCATGGAATAGCTACCCAGGATAGTAATACAACGCAGAGATTTGCACTGCACTGCGTTACTTCCATTTTTTGGAGACACTCAAAACCACGCAAAGTGGCTTTGCGTGGTTTCAAAAACCTGACTTACAGTTTGCTTCACTCTTGCACCACATTGTAAACCAGTTCATAAATATGGCCCGTAGTGTGTACAAGGAAAGAGAACGGAAGGCAGCCTGAGCCCTCAGTCTCTGTGCTCTTTGGGCCCTATGTACAATGAAGTGACGGAGAGGCGGGGTTTGCTTTCTGGCTTAACACCTCTCTCTGCCACTTCAGAAGCACAAGGCTGCACCATATTTACAAGAATGTGGTGAAGCCTTGCGTTTCCCCCTGCGAGGGACACCTTCCTGTACATGAACAATCCATGGAAAAAGCAAAAACGTGGAGAAATTATGCATTTCTCTTCGTTTCGCCAATTTAAGACCAGGATTTACCTGGTGGTCTTAATTTGGTGAAAATACCACAAATAGACGAGTTTAGAAGCTTTTCCCACTTTGTATGTGCGCTTCACAGTGCAGCACGCATGCAAAGTCGGAAAAGAAAGTAGAAATAAAAATATTTCTCCTGTTAGCGCATCCTTTGAAGTGGCGTTAACTTTGGGCGCTAAACCCTGTCTACAATTCTTTGTAGATATGGGTTTTGCATCAAAAGGCACAGGAGGTTGCATGGGAACAGCCATGTACTACTCATGTAATGACCCTTTGGCGCTGAGTAATGCAAAGCAATGCTTCGCGCTGCTTTGCACTAATTTTAGGGTATTTTCCGGCGCAAAACAGGTTTTGCACTGGAAAATAAATTCCCCCAAAACATTTTCTGCAGATTACTGCTTTTGTGATGCTAACCCAGGAGAAAATGTTTGAAAATCTACCCCAGAGTGTGTTATACCCCCTTGCAAATTAGGGTAGTACTCCCAGCCTGCTGACAACGAGGGAGTCACTTCAGTACCCTGTATCTATGTATGTTTTGGTTAGGCCTGGGCAGGGAACTTCGCTCCGTTCGCACAGAGTTTGCAGCATTTCCTGCACTTCGCACTCCGCGAAGTTCGCGGAGTGCAGAAAACTCCGCTTCACGATGAGTAGCGGAGTTTTTTCCCCGCTCGCGATGCAATCAGTAAGTTCTCAATCACGTTGCGAGCGCGAGCTGCTGCTCGGATAGAATTTCTACCCAAGCGGCAGGAATACCAGCACAAACTGCAGTAGGCACTGCACTCTGCCACTTGCAGAACTTCGCTGAGTTTTTTTGTAACTTCATGTAGGCAAACTCCGTGAACTACGCCCAGGCCTGGTTTTGGTACCACTCCCCAGCCAGCTTGACAAAGAAGGACTCCCTTCAGTAACCTCTATGTATGCATGTATGTATGTATGTATGTATGTATGTATGTATGCATCTATGCATGTATGTATGTATGCATCTATGCATGTATGTATGTATGTATGCATCTATGCATGTATGTATGTATGTATGTATGCATGTATGTATGTATGTATGTTTTGGTACTACTCCCCACCCTGCCTGATGATGGGCAGGGCATGAAAGGAGTCACTTCTGTACCCTCTATGTATGTTTTGGTACAAGCGGTAACCCAGCCAGAGTGCCGTGAAGTGCTGCATTGAGGCTGAGGCGCTGTGCTATGATTCACAATAGTAGTTTGCGGGTGACGTATCTGCCACGTGTGGGTGTCCTGTGCTCTGGAGAGGGGGTCCTCAGCTTCTTTCTGTGCTGCTGGAGGGGGGTGGAACTCTGGCAGTGTAGATGAAGAGAGGGGGTGTCCTTTGCCCTCTACTCTCAAATGATAGCCTGTGTCTAATCCAGATGATGAGTACCCCAGAGCCAACTAGATCCAAAGCCACTGGACGACCATGTAGCCTCAGCAGGAGGGCACTGCCAGCCTTTTTAAGTACCCTCAGCAGGAGGGCACTGCCAGCCTTTTTAAGTACCCTCAGCAGGAGGGCACTGCCAGCCTTTTTAAGTACCCTCAGCAGGAGGGCACTGCCAGCCATTCCATGTACCCTTAGCAGGGGGGCACTGACAATCATTCTCATGTACCCTTAGCAGGGGGCACTGACAATCATTCTCATGTACCCTTGGCAGGGGGGCACTGCCAGCCATTCCCATGTACCCTTAGCAGGGGGCACTGACAATCATTCTCATGTACCCTTAGCAGGGGGGCACTGCCAGCCATTCTCATGTACCCTTAGCAGGGGGGCACTGCCAGCCATTCCATGTACCCTTGGCAGGGGGGCACTGCCAGCCATTCTCATGTACCCTTGGCAGGGGGGCACTGACAATCATTCTCATGTACCCTTGGCAGGGGGGCACTGACAATCATTCTCATGTACCCTTGGCAGGGGGGCACTGCCAGCCATTCCATGTACCCTTGGCAGGGGGCACTGCCAGCCATTCCCATGTACCCTTGGCAGGGGGGGCACTGACAATCATTCTCATGTACCCTTAGCAGGGGGCACTGACAATCATTCTCATGTACCCTTGGCAGGGGGGCACTGCCAGCCATTCCCATGTACCCTTAGCAGGGGGCACTGACAATCATTCTCATGTACCCTTAGCAGGGGGGCACTGCCAGCCATTCCATGTACCCTTGGCAGGGGGGCACTGCCAGCCATTCTCATGTACCCTTAGCAGGGGGGCACTGCCAGCCATTCCATGTACCCTTGGCAGGGGGGCACTGCCAGCCATTCTCATGTACCCTTGGCAGGGGGGCACTGACAATCATTCTCATGTACCCTTGGCAGGGGGGCACTGCCAGCCATTCCATGTACCCTTGGCAGGGGGCACTGCCAGCCATTCCCATGTACCCTTGGCAGGGGGGCACTGACAATCATTCTCATGTACCCTTAGCAGGGGGCACTGACAATCATTCTCATGTACCCTTGGCAGGGGGGCACTGCCAGCCATTCCCATGTACCCTTAGCAGGGGGCACTGACAATCATTCTCATGTACCCTTAGCAGGGTGGCACTGCCAGCCATTCTCATGTACCCTTAGCAGGGGGGCACTGCCAGCCATTCCATGTACCCTTGGCAGGGGGGCACTGCCAGCCATTCTCATGTACCCTTGGCAGGGGGGCACTGACAATCATTCTCATGTACCCTTGGCAGGGGGGCACTGACAATCATTCTCATGTACCCTTGGCAGGGGGGCACTGCCAGCCATTCCATGTACCCTTGGCAGGGGGCACTGCCAGCCATTCCCATGTACCCTTGGCAGGGGGGCACTGACAATCATTCTCATGTACCCTTGGCAGGGGGGCACTGACAATCATTCTCATGTACCCTTGGCAGGGGGGCACTGCCAGCCATTCCATGTACCCTTGGCAGGGGGCACTGCCAGCCATTCCCATGTACCCTTAGCAGGGGGCACTGCCAGCCATTCCCATGTACCCTTAGCAGGGGGGCACTGCCAGCCATTCCCATGTACCCTTGGCAGGGGGGCACTGACAATCATTCTCATGTACCCTTAGCAGGGGGCACTGCCAGCCATTCCCATGTACCCTTAGCAGGGGGCACTGCCAGCCATTCCCATGTACCCTTAGCAGGGGGCACTGCCAGCCATTCTCATGTACCCTTGGCAGGGGGGCACTGCCAGCCATTCCATGTACCCTTGGCAGGGGGGCACTGCCAGCCATTCCCATGTACCCTTAGCAGGGGGGCACTGCCAGCCATTCCCATGTACCCTTAGCAGGGGGGCACTGACAATCATTCTCATGTACCCTTGGCAGGGGGGCACTGACAATCATTCTCATGTACCCTTGGCAGGGGGGCACTGACAATCATTCTCATGTACCCTTAGCAGGGGGCACTGACAATCATTCTCATGTACCCTTGGCAGGGGGCACTGCCAGCCATTCCCATGTACCCTTAGCAGGGGGCACTGCCAGCCATTCCCATGTACCCTTAGCAGGGGGCACTGCCAGCCATTTTCATGTACCCTTGGCAGGGGGGCACTGCCAGCCATTCTCATGTACCCTTGGCAGGGGGGCACTGCCAGCCATTCCATGTACCCTTGGCAGGGGGGCACTGCCAGCCATTCTCATGTACCCTTGGCAGGGGGGCACTGCCAGCCATTCCATGTACCCTTGGCAGGGGGGCACTGCCAGCCATTCCCATGTACCCTTAGCAGGGGGCACTGCCAGCCATTCCCATGTACTCTTAGCAGGGGGCACTGCCAGCCATTCTCATGTACCCTTGGCAGGGGGGCACTGCCAGCCATTCTCATGTACCCTTGGCAGGGGGGCACTGCCAGCCATTCCATGTACCCTTGGCAGGGGGGCACTGCCAGCCATTCTCATGTACCCTTGGCAGGGGGGCACTGCCAGCCATTCCATGTACCCTTAGCAGGAGGCACTGCCAGCCATTCTCATGTACCCTTGGCAGGGGGGCACTGCCAGCCTTTCCCATGTTCCCTCCACAGGGGGGCACTGCCAGCCTTTCCCATGTTCCCTCCACAGGGGGACACTGCCAGACTTTCCCATGGATCCTCAGCAAGGGGCACTGCCAGCCGTTCCATTGTACCCTTGGCGGGGGGGGGGGCATTGCCAGCCTTTCCCATGTACCCTGGGCAAGAGGGCATTGCCAGCCTTTCCCATGGATAATCAGCAAGGGACACTGCCAGCCGTTCCATTGTACCCTTGGCAGGAGGGGCACTGCGAGCCTTTCCCATGTGCCCTCACCAGAGGGCACTGCCAGCCTTTCACATGTTCCCTCAGCAGGGTGCCACTGCCAGCCTTTCCTATTTACCCTCAGCACGGGGCACTGTCAGCCTTTCCCATGTACCCTCAGCAGGGGGGCCCTGCCAGCCTCTCCATGTACCCTCAGCAGGGGGGCCCTGCCAGCCTCTCCATGTACCCTCAGCAGGAGGCACTGTCAGCCTCTCCATGTACCCTCAGCACGGGGCACTGCCAGCCATTCCCATGTACCCTCAGCAGGGGGCACTGCCAGCCTCTCCATGTACCCTCAGCAGGGGGGCGCTGCCAGCCTCTCCATGTACCCTCAGCAGGGGGGCGCTGCCAGCCTCTCCATGTACCCTCAGCAGGGGGCACTGCCAGCCTCTCCATGTACCCTCAGCAGGGGGGCACTGCCAGCCTCTCCATGTACCCTCAGCAGGGGGGCCCTGCCAGCCTCTCCATGTACCCTCTATGTACAGATCCTGTGAGGTAAGTAGGGTGCAGATTCTGAGCCTCTCTCCTGTGGTGGATGCACCGGGGGAGGGGGAGGGGAACCCAGAACATTTACCAGTATTACTGACTAACAAATCTATTCCTGGCCCCCTTACTTCACAGGAACAGCAGACTGAGGAAGTCCCTTTCAGACCATCTGATTCCACAGAAACTGACTAAAAAACCCCTTCGTGAAAGAGCCGCGAGCCCGCTCCCGTAGGGTTGATCGACATTTCGAATATATATTATGTTATGTTACCAGATTTGTAAAGCGCGACAAATACTTCGAAAGGTGTCCTGACACCGAGTAAAACACAGAAAAAGTGAGAACGGCCAAAACGAGGGAATTCGACCGCTCTGCTGTCCCACGGGAATCCTAGAGACATATTTAGGAGAGCGCCAGGTTTGCACCGTGCAAAGTGGTACATGCGTGACGCAAGGCTCTGAGTCAGATGTATGAAGCCGTGCAGAGTCACGCAGGGTGGCTTCGACTTTGAGTGGCCTCATGAATCGTGAGTCAGGAGACGCAGCGAAAATTGTTCCACGGGCAGTGAGGTGGGTGTCCCCACGCGACTCCCACGGATTTCGGTTCTGCCACAGATTTACAAGAACCTGTAAGCCTGGGAATGAGTCAAAATCTTCCACCTCACCAGGGTAGGCATAACAAGGAAAAATACCTGTATTTCTTCTAGGTTTTTCCTCTTTCCATGTGTGCTGCAAATGTAGTACGCATAGAATGAGGTAACCGCCTCTATGGATTGTTTTAATGCAGGGAGATGTCATTTCCTGCATACAAATAATCCCGCCGGCAACACAGGAATCTTTCCAGGAGAGGTGTGGCGCCGCGGCCAGGGCAACAGACGCATGAATCTGGGGATCACGCTTCGATTCCCGGCTCCGGCGGCAGATTATCCCGCACCATGTGACTCTGGGCAATAGCTCGCTTAATCTTCCTAACGGCCCCCAGCGTCTGGAGACCCTTACGGGTGATTGTTCGTGCTTTACAAATGTGGATTATTATTATTCCACCATGGTGCAAGAGTGCCTGCGTTGGCGCTAGGCTATCTAAACCGTGCCATCGCGGGCCGAAAGGACAGAAATGCACCGTATTGGATAAATATGAAGCATTCTTGCCCTTTCACTTTGACGTAGGGCAGCCACGCAACGGTGACTCGTTGGCCTACGCCAAATCCCCATAAATGAGGGACCTAGCTTTTAAAAAGCCAAGGCTTCCTGAACCCAAGTAAGGTGGGGCCAAGCCGCACAGGGCCTGAAATCTCAGTCCTGAGCTTTGCCACCCTCGTCGATGATGGTTTGCCACCTGAGTGGCTCGTTCGAACATAGCCACATCCAGCAGTTGGGCTCCGTTGGAGCGTAGTCAGCGCGATGGATCGTAATTGTGGAATTTCTGAATCAAGTGATATGGACCACTACGATGAACTGCTTTAAACACAAGGCAGAGGGACTTCAAATAACCCTCTTATACACTAGAAGCCAACGCAGGAACTTTAGGGCCTCAGATGACTAAGAAAAATGAGGAAACCCCAAGGGCAATCTAGCCGCAGCAGTTTGTGCCCTTTGAAGCTTCTTTGGCCGACCCACCATCCAGCCCCCGAAAGAGAGGGTGACAGTAATTGAAGCAACTTATCAATGGCCAGCGATAATTATCGCTGGCCGTACATAGCGATAGAAATATTATCGATGGCTATCGCTGAATATTATTGCCATGATAACGCTATATTTACAAGGCATAGCATTATGTCGATAATATTTCAGCGATAGCGGTGTTTTCAATGGAACATCGCTGATTTTCCAGCGATGTTCCATTGAAAACAGCGATAACATTGCTGATACGACCCTGTGGTCGTATCAGCATAACCCATCTCACATTAAAAGTATGCCTTAGTCTGGAATTTAACAGATGTTAAATTCCTGAGTTAAGGCTGAGGTAGCGCGATTTTTTTTATCACTGCACCTCCTTGTTAATATCGCGAAGCTGCCTTCACGATATTAACATGTGTTGTTTTCACGGCCACGCCTTCTTTGCATCTCATTAGTGATGCGAGGCGAGGCGAGACTGGGAAGACACGGACTCTACATCAAGGAAACACGTGCTAGCGTGTCCTTGATGATATTGCAATATAATTATCGGCGCTTTTCGCCCAATAACGGACGCAAAAGCGGCTATAATTATATCGCCAGCCCTTGCTAATATGTCCCTTAATATACTCACTCGGTGGACCCGCTTACGGAGGAGGGAATAACACCTTCCTGAGCAGCTTTAGAAGGAAAAAGCGTGTTACTGCTACATATGCTATTTGGCTCGACATGGAAGTTCTGGTTCCAGGTAGATCCCCAGATTTTTGACCGTTTCGGCTGGGGTTTTCGCAATCCACCAAGTGATGCCCAAAAAGTCCAGAGGCAGGGAATCCAGGAAACGAGAATGTTTCACCAACATTACCTCCATCTTGCATGGGTTACTTTGGGCGAGTTGGTCTTCAGCCAGTAAGGCACCGCTGGCAAGCAAAGATGGAGCGGTTCCAGAGGGTTTGCGCCTGACCCGTCTAGCGTGACGAGGAGTATCGTCCACATAATTCAAGCATCGCGGACCGAAGGATTGTATGAGTCTCAACAGCGGTGGATGTAGATGTTGAAGAGCGTGGGGCTAAGTGATGAACCCGGAAGAACTACTTGGCTCAAGGCCTTAAACTCAGACAAAAATGGTGGAAGGAAAACATCCTGGGATCAATTCGTAAGGCCGGATGGGCACCAGTCCAATGCTTGTCCTCTGACGCCGATATCCGGTAGCCTGGTCAGAAGAACAGAGGGACATATTATCAAGAAAGGGCGATACATTATCGCCGCTTTTATCGGCAGGAAACTGATTTTATTTTATATCTTTTATAAGTTTCTCCTAATATCTACAGTATATCTATTTTATAACTCTTTCTATTGTTTCTCTCTTCTCTTCTCTTTTCCTACATTCTTCATTTTATTCTTTCCTTCCCACGTTACTTTAGCAATACTTTATTTTATCCGGTTACCTGTACAACAATGTAAATTGCCTTTTTGCTGTTGATATAAATTTTCATACCCAGCTATTATATCATATTTTATGGTTCTTTATGTATTTACCAGACTATTTGTATATCTTTTATCTCTTCAAAAAATAACAAACCTAAATATCACCAGTATAAAAGAAGGCAGCACTTGACTATTACATGTTGTATTGCATTTTAAATATTTAAATTATAAAGTGATTAAAAAGATACTATCCTTGGCTATACTCCAGTGGATCAGAGGCCTACTAGGGCCTCTGTCGGGAGCCCGCTGCTCCAATATCCAGGGGGAGCCAAATCGAAAAGGTGAAGGCGGAATCTGTACCAGTGGACCGGCCCCGCCCCCTGGTCATGTGTCCTGATTCTATATCTGGACAAACATTCACAATAATGGTGCCTGCACATACATGAGATGAATGGGGTTCGAACTGGGAAGTAGAGGAGCAGGCCTGAAAAACTCAGAAATCAAAGGGGACAACCTCCTCCCACCACAGACCCCCAAACATGGTATTTTAATAGGGTATTTATTCAGTTATACCGATTTTTCACAAATAGATCTTTCCACCACACCATCCATGCTGAATCGAGTTTCCGTCTCCTTCGCAGCAACTATCAATCAGAGGTCTATAGAGCACGCCTACTCACCCGTGAGGGTCTCAAGAAATTGGGGGCAGCTGATCCGTCTGGGTCTGGGGTTCAGTCGAAGCGTCAGATCTTGAGATCCTTCTTGAATTGGGTCATCGACGCGGATTGCCTGAGGTGAGACGCAGGGTGTTCCAGGCCTTGGTGTTGAGTTAGGAGAAGGATCTTCCTCCGGTTCTGGTCCTTTGGATCCGTGGGTCGGTGGACAGGGCCAGTCGGGCAGCGCAGAAATGTCTGGCGGGTGCTTGGAATGACTATCAGTCTTCTGACTACAGTATGAAACTCTCCCCGTTAAACTCACCGCAGGGCATTAATTTGGCTTTCCCTGTACTTGTTCCAGCTTCACTACAGAATTACAGCCAGTGGGCCAGAGTCCTGCTGAAGGCCAGAGAAAGCTGTGTCATGCGTCGAAACGCACCATGTAGACCATCTTAATCAGGATGACGTGCACACCATCTCTGTGATGTTTTGATGGTTTTTTTTAATTTTTTTGAAAAAATTTTTTTTAATTTTTTTTAAATTTTATTTATTATTATTATATATATATATATATTATAAACAATTAATATTTATTTATTATTAAATTTTGATGTTTTTGAAAGCCTTTTGTTTTTACAAAAATGAAACTGCTCTCACAGACCCCCCCATGTGGACTGCAGTTAACGCCAGTTTAACAAACACTACAGATCAGGGGCTTGAGACAGCTAGCACGGCTATTTTACGTCAATCGTTTACCTTAATGTCGCTTTATCTCCTCAGTGTATATTCCACACATTACATTGTAGATGTATACATCCTTTGTCTATTTCTATAGACAATATCTCACTTGTGTGCCTCCGGTGTATATTTTCCGACCACGGTGAAGGAGTGCAGAGGCTGTGAACGTTTTCAAGATAAGGTTTTGATTCTCTACCAATTTGATGCACCAGACAAGTATAATTAGAACAATAATTCGGGAAAATGATAAAATACAAAACTGCTTATGTCTTGGCAATTATGTTTTGTTGATTTCTCCAAAATCATGCATTTGAGTATTTCTATTAGGAACCATAACATGAGAAAACTGCGCCCTTTTCAAAAAGGCGCAAGAAAGGAGAAATGCTTTCATTTCTGCTTCCTTTTCTGACATTTCATTCATGCATGCTGCACCGTGCAGCACACATACAAAGTGGGAAAAGCATTGCATTGTGCCGAGCATAGTATTTTGAACAGGAAGGGTTTCCTTCCTGTACAAAACCTCTGCTACACTCATGCACACACCCTAGTGCTGCGGTGCTAAGATGGTGCGTGGCACACGGCAGCTTAAATCGGCACTGGCGCAAGGGAAAGGGTATGATAGAGCCATATCTTTGAAGATATGGCGCTCTTCTACTCCCTTCCTGTTGCGCAACGCAACACAGCTCAGCCTCGCAAGGGTCTGTGCAGCGTTGCTTGGAGATTTTGTAAATCTTCCCCAAAGGGTTTTAGCCCGTGGGAACTCTTTTTAGATGCAACCGGTTGGAACACACTCACACATTTATATACATTAGTTCTTAACACTCCCCAGGGTTTCTGTAAATTAATTTTTTTCAAAGGTGAACGTAAATTGCTGAGCAGAGCTGCACATGGTGGGGTAATCAAGACACCACTGCCATCACTGTTTCTGAAGACAGTAGTTTCAACCCTGGACTGTGGTATTCTCGTATCAGCTGTTCAGTCCTAGATTACTTTCCAGCTGCATTAGCCTGGTCCCAGTACCAGTACATATGTATGATTGACTTCAAAAACCTTTAAACGTGCTGTTCACTATATCTAATAAATACAAATTCAGGGAACCAGTATTAATTAAGTGGGTGCATTGTTTAAGGGTTTGCGGTAAACTTTCAGTTCATTTCTCCTTTTCACTCCTACAAATGTGATGGTACAAAACCTGTTCCCATTGCTGTTCCCCAGATTCATGCATTACAGCAAGAAGGATCAATTGATGAACCACTTCTGTTTTTCCCAGCTGTTGATGGAATGTGAACTCACACATTATTTACAATCTACATACCTTATGAAGTAAGGGGTGCTAGTATGTAACAACGTTACCTCTTTTGAAACAAGACTGAAGTTCTCTTCCCATCGATTGAGGTCTGAGCAACACATCACAAAGTTGTATCCATAACACATCAGATGTGACTTTCTGACATCCTCACACATGAATGTGTGTGTAAAGAGGTCATAAAATGTTCTGCTATGGGGCCCTCAACTTTTTGTTGTATATCCTAAATCCTATTCCCTACCTAGTTTACCCTACAAAATAGATGCCCATCAATTTCTAGAGTTTGCAGTTGGTAGTTAACTCTTTACTGCAGGTTTACTTGTTTCAAAACTTAACAACCTCTTGGTGCCAACCTGCTCAAGAAATATAACAACCCAGAGCACTGCTTTTTCTGGTTTTATGAATGGTCTTTTAGAGCTATGGTCCTTCCTTTGAGGGTTCATTTTGCGCCCTAACAATGCCCTATAAGTTTTGTATGCCAGAGCCCCCTCAGACAAGTACTGTCTCTCATTTCACTTTCAGGAAATATGTCAAGCAAATTCTCTTTGAACAAAGCTTCCAAGGTGGCCCCTTCTCATTGCTCAGAGCTTAACACAATATGATACCATTTGACCACTCCTCTGTCTGCCCCTCTTTATGGTTGAGATTTGCAATTTAAACTCATTTTTCTATTTTCTTTTCTCCTCTTGCCTCCTTCACGTTATAACTAATTTTCAACCATGTTCATTTTTTGCTTTTTAGAACATTTTTGATTCTGCCTTCTGTCCTATCGTCTACTTTGTCCCCTGCAGCTGGGTATTTTATTCTATGATAATCCTCTCTAATTAAGAACATGTTTGCAAGATTTCTACTGGCAGAAGTAGTTAATAGTGTACTTTTTGCACATTTTTCACTTGTCCAAGTATTCTATAAATATTTTATAACTTTTGGATTGCTTATTAATTGGTATGAAATCATTCTTAGTATATTGCTAATAAAAGATCATACTGGTAAGTAAGCTCTATGTACTTGTAAAGTGCTCTTAAAAAATAGGCCATGTTTTTGCTTATTCAAATCACACAATAAAATAATAGAAATAAAATATACCGGGCCCGATTCACAAAGATTACGCTAAAGTTGGGTTGATTTATGTGCACTCTCTGTACTCATGTTAAGTACTTTAAACAGTTTTTAAATTGCTGCTGGCAGGCACCGAAGGTGTCATATCTGGACTTTGCTCTAGTTTCTGTCTCTGTTGCAGATTGTAAGTCTTACCACTTGTGGTTGATGTCGGTAAAGTGCTACCATCACTGAAAGTTTTGCTCTATTTTTCTCACAGAACATCCTTGGATGCCTACGTGTCGGAATTTATATGAATCATGCCATTCTACGTGTGTATGTTAACAAATTGTTTAAACTACTCTTTGAAGTAAAGTCCTCCACTTGCAAGGTTTCTTTAGAAAAAGTACAAGTAGTAAGGCCTTCTCTTTACATTACACATTGCAGTTGGTGGTACTGCTGTTTGGAAAGGCGTTAGCAAGGAATACTTAGGGTGAACTATTAAAATAATAAATAATTAAGTGGTATATTAGCAAGAACCTAGTTAAACTTATCGCAGTTTTAGCGGCAGGAAACTGCAGCTAAAACAGAGACAATGGGCTGCACATCTAACCTGGGCTTCTATTGGAATTTTATAACGCATGTTAGCAAGCTCAGTATTGCCGTTTTAGCGGAAGTTTCCTGCCACTAAAACGGCGATAATTTTAACGAGGTTCGTGCTAATATGCCCCTAAGATTTTTATATTGCCACAAACAATAGCAAACAGGTGCATCAATATGGAATTAAAATTCCCCTGGTTACACTGGTCCGGAAGGATATTAAACAAATCAAGAATCCACTTTAAAAAATGAAGTTCTTCACTTTGAAACTGTCAACTTCCCTCCAATCACCAGAAAAGTACGTTCATGCGAGAACAGCAAGAGCAGGTACAGTACATAGGGATTTGTAAATGGTACAAGGCGTGAGTCACTCTGAGGATTTTTGATTGAATACCATAGCATTATAAGACCGTACACCCATCATACATGGGGTACGGTGCGTACACCCAGCGTACATGGGGTACGGTGCGTACACCCATCGTACATGGGGTACGGTGCGTACACCCATCGTATATGGGGTATGGCGCGTACACCCCATGATCGCAGGGTTACGCACCGTACCCCTGCGATCATGGGGGGTCGCACCGTACCCGGGGGGGCCGTTCAGTACCTATTTCGGCGCAAACTCTGCTTTTACGGCTGTTTTTAGCTCCCGTAGTAAAAGGGGCATACAGTGCGTGGGTACACCCATCGTACATGGAGTACGGTGCGTACACCCAGCGTACATGGGGTACGGTGCGTACACCCATGGTACATGGGGTATGGTGCGTACACCCATCGTACATGGGGTACGGTGCGTACACCCAGCGTACATGGGGTATCGTGCGTACACCCATCATACATGGGGTACTGAGTGTACACCCAGCGTACACCGGGTACTGTGCATACACCTGCGATCATGGGGTATACGGGCCGTACGGTGTGTATGTGTTTGTGTGCTTTTCTGTACAACTTGCCCTTACCTGATGTGGACCGCACGAATCGCGTCCTCATACCCCGGTCCGGATTGTACTCATCGGGTCTTACGGCATGTGTACGAGTCGTACGGCTGTGTACGAGTCGTACGGTTCACGGTTACAGGCTTGCAATACGTACGGATCGCGACGATTCGGACGGATTCACGGAATACGGATCGTACTACGCGACTCGGACGGACGGGTACGATTCGTACGGAGAGGGCTCCGGATACAAATCGTACAGACGTTTTTTTTCCCGAATCGAAATCGACCCTCAAATGTACTATTGATTTTGATTCAACAGGTAACCTCATGCACCACAGAGGACAATCATTGGACAACCTACATTCATGTGGCATTGGTAGCTAAAAGGGCATAAAGCAATCTTGAATTTTTATTAATGCATATATTTTACAAAGTTTAAAAATTTGGACCTAGCCGCAAGGGCAACACTGTGCTTCACAAAGACAATATTGTAAATACAAAAAACATGAAGATAACAAGAGGTTAATTAAGTAAAGGGGTCATAGGGTCAAGACAGAGCATGGGGGCAAAGGGGCAGGATATCTGAAGAGGTGGAAGTATAGGCCAGAAAACTCTTTTTGAAGACATGAGTCTGAACTCTTTCATACATGAACACATCAGGGCTAGAGTTCCCACATCTGGGGCAGGAAGGAAGAGGCCTGGGTGGAAGTTTCTTTTCCCTGATTTAGGGATTTCGAGAAGGAGATGTGTTTTTAGCTCTTGGATCTTTCACTGCCAGCTGTGTAGAATTTCTATTTGGGGTAAGATAGAAGACCCCAATGATGACACTGTGTGTAATTCAGGTTAATATCAGGCTAATGTCTAGAATATAAAATGTAACATTTTGATATTAACAAAAAAGTTGTTTTTTTTATCAAGTTTGATTTTACTGTAAAAGGAGTTTGTTTTTTAAAGTTCAGATTAGTAGTTAACATAGTCTAAACATGTTTGGGGATTTTCAAATAGTTACAAATGCTGTTTAGGATTTTAAATAGCTTGGATGGATATTCACAGGCTGGACGTGTCATTAGGGGGATTTAATAAATATTGGAGTCATTTGTAAAAGATTCTTTATGTTAAACAGAACCTTTGAATGTTACTAATGTGTTTAAGAGGTTGATGTATGGGAAAGATGTAGGGGTTAGATTTACTTTAGTAGGCACATACTAAGACTATTAGAAGTTGTGCCTAAATCTCTTTGAAAATTACACATTTTGGGGGTATTTTCGAAATGTACCAACCAAAATAGACGTCACTTGTGACTCCCATAGGTAAGACGCATAGGGGATGGGGTTTTACAAAAAAGCAATCCTGCAGCAGCTTTGTGGCTTCTATACCACACACATTGTTTAAAATACACCAGTTTTCCTTTAGAGAGTGACACATTCATGAACCAACCTAAAAATTGATTATTTCTCTCACTTCAGACTGTGGTTCACAATGTGCCTTCTCCCCCACCCCTTCTCCAGCTGAAAACATGGGTGATGGTGGCTCTGTCCCCTACTGCCTGCAGTAGTGTTATCTGAAACCTTCTGGTCTAACTGAACAGTGCAGAAACATGTTTGAAATCCGCCTACAACTGTTTGGAAATACCCAACAAGTCATCAGAAGAGGTGTAAGATGTTGGCACCACATTTGCATGGGATTACCCTGACCACGGCTGATGCCCACCAGTGAAACCGACAAGAAATCCGAAAGTGTGTAAATATTGAATTATGAGCTAGTCACTTTGGACCTGACTTACACCAGTTCTAGACTGTTCTTAATTGTAGTGTAACTTGTGCAAGCCTTTATTACACTAATCTGTTGAAGTAAGACAGTCCTAAATCTGGAACTCTCCCTTGAACTGGGTCCTAACATGGGCATAGCCATCATTAATGCAGTTCAGGCATGTGAAGACCCCTCTGTACCCCAGTCATGGCTGTGCCTCAGTACCTAACCAGGGAGGGGGGCAGTGTGCTTACTCGTACCATGGCCCCGGGCATCCTTCTATGCCACCAGCCCCGAAGAGATTTAACAGATTCGAATTCATAATGAAAGCTAATTTTAAACTTCAAAAGAACTTTAAAAAGTTTGCAGAAACTAGAAATAATTCCATTGCATTAATAATATTTCATCATTGCAACCTATTGAAACCTTTTAAAATATACAGAGAGACAAAAAGTAATCAAAGCAGGTGCAAATGTTCAATAGTTTTGCATCCAAAAGAAGGCTCAGGACCAGGTACAACTAATGCTGCCTCCCTGGACAGCAGTTCAATGCAGGATCCAGCATTGTCTGTGCTTGATAAATGTAAATAAATTGAATATTAAAGTAAATAATAAATATACAAATACAAATGCACATTTATTTTAACCAAAGGCCTCTTTAACAGTAGTGGAATGATCATGTTCCTCGGATATGACCGGAAAGGCACAGTAATGCCTGGGCTCAAACATAAACACTGGGGAGTTTGTTTAATGCTCTCAGATTTGTCCCTCCTCTATTTTGAGTAAATCTTTACCATTGAAGAAGGGGATGGAACCTATTCAAGCCCGGTCCTAAATGTAGCAGCCGGGTCCACACGCTAAATGCTGCCCCCCCCCCCCAACAAAAAATATCAAGCAGTGTCATTGGTGGCATGTTTAGTCACTGAAGGTGAACTCATGCTTGACTGTCAATCAATCAAGCAGTATTTGTAGAACGTGGCTTCTGTAAATGTCAATGTACTTTGCACTTGTATAGCGCCTATCACCCAGGGGTCTCTAAGCGCTGTACGAATACCGATGTGGAACCCTTCCTGGCCTGTTCCTGTGAGGTGTCCACTCCTGGGCACCCCCAAGGTGGAGGCCAGGCATCCTAGCGTTATTAGGGCCGATGTGGAGATTAAGCGAGCTATTGCCCAGAGTTGCAGAGTGGGACCCATGATTAGAGTAGGCACCGAGGCGAGAATTATCAGGTCCGAGGACATTGAGCCAAAGACCCTGCCGCGACGGGGATTGAACCCTGGTCCCGGGCTAGACCTCAGCCTCAGGGTCTGCCGCTCTAACCAGTGAGCCACACTTCTCCATCTATCACCTGTGAGGGTGTGGGGTTCACCCATGCAGAGTTTCTCCGAGTTTTTGCATCGGTTGGGTGGTGTCACCCCAGGCGGTTTGAATTATGACGAGGAGACCTGGGGTCTCTTTTGGCAATGGCTGCCAGGGCAGGACTGGGTGGGTTTAAAATATTGGCCGATGTATGGGGTAGGATCAAACTGTAGGAAAAGGACTGACCTATAGGCCTATAGGCACCAAGACTGCCTGAAGCAGGATCAATGAGAAGGCCCTTTGGTGATCAGCCCATGTCAGTCCCCACCCCCCACACCACCTCCACCCCCGCACTGGTTGCCAAATACCTCTAAAGGGATCTGGGGGGAGGAGAAGGAGCCTGAGCTGTGAGTGTGCAGTGAGGAAGGGGTTAACTCTGTTTCAGCTTCAGTAATAGAGTAAACAACCAATCTCAATAAACTTCCGGGGTCAGGTTGTGCAAGAGGAAGCTAAACAACAAACTGGGCACTTTGTGGATTTCTGTGAAGTTTTTCTTTTTGCTTTCACTTTCATTTTCACTTCTCTTCCTCATGCTTTGAAAAATAACCCTGGCTTTTCATCATCTGAAGACCCTGTCTGAATACTAATATCAGGGATAACTAATGTACGTCATGAAATCAACAGAATCATTACATTGAACTGCACTGAACCGACCTGTATTAGATCGAACTGATTGGACGGAGCGGGCTGCATTGATTTGTATTGACTTGATATTGGAGAGTATTGAATTTAACACTAGACTCTGCTCAAATCTCAATTAGATTTTGCAGCTGGGGGGAGGGGGCATCCTTTCCTTGTGGGCTGGGGTTTATTGAATATACTCACTAGAACCTAGCTCATAGAAGCTCCCATGAGGAAGACCGCTGAGTCGGAGCAGTCACCCAAATACAGAACTATAAAAGGGATGCGGTGGAGAGAGTGAGGCAGAGAGGACACAGCTCCCTTTCACAAGGTGACGACAAAGGCTAAGCTCAGCTTGGTCACCAGAATGTCCTAGAACACATTGAACAATTCTAGCAGATCCCATGTTGGGCAACGACACAAACGAGGGGGCGCAAGGCTTTATCACTCCAAACGAAGGGGCGCGAAGCTTTATCACTCCAAACCAGATGGCACGAGGCTTTATCACTCCAAACGAGAGGGCGCAAAGCTTTATCACTCCAAACGAGGGGGCGCGAGGCTTTATCACTCTAAACGAGAGGGCGCAAAGCTTTATCACTCTAAACGAGAGAGCGCAAAGCTTTATCACTCTAAACAAGAGGGCGCAAAGCTTTATCACTCCAAACAAGAGGGTGGGAGGCTTTATCACTCCAAACAAGAGGGCGCGAGGCTTTATCACTCCAAACAAGAGGGCGCCAGGCTTTATCACTCCAAACAAGAGGGCGCGAGGCTTTATCACTCCAAACAAGAGGGTGGGAGGCTTCATCACTCCAAACGAGAGGGCGCAAAGCTTTATCACTCCAAACGAGAGGGCGCAAAGCTTTATCATTCCAAAGGAGTGGGCGCGATGCTTTATCACTCCAAACGATGAGGCGCGAAGCATTATCACTCCAAACGAGAGGGCGCAAAGCTTTATCACTCCAAACGAGAGGGCACAAAGCTTTATCATTCCAAACGAGAGGGCGCAAAGCTTTATCACTCCAAACAAGTAGCCGGGAGGCATTATCACTCCAAACAAGAGGGCGCAAAGCTTTATCACTCCAAACAAGAGGGCGGGAGGCATTATCACTCCAAACAAGAGGGCGCAAAGCTTTATCACTCCAAACAAGAGGACGCGAGGCTTTATCACTCCAAACAAGAGCGCGCAAAGCTTTATCACTCCAAACAAGAGGGTGGGAGGCATTATCACTCCAAACAAGAGGGCGCGAGGCTTTATCACTCCAAACAAGAGGGCGCAAAGCTTTATCACTCCAAACGAGAGGGCGCAAAGCTTTATCACTCCAAACAAGAGGGCGCGAGGCTTTATCACTCCAAACAAGAGGGCGCAAAGCTTTATCACTCCAAACGAGAGGGCGCAAAGCTTTATCACTCCAAACAAGAGGGCGCGAGGCTTTATCACTCCAAACAAGAGGGCGCAAAGCTTTATCACTCCAAACAAGAGGGTGGGAGGCATTATCACTCCAAACAAGAGGGCGCGAGGCTTTATCACTCCAAACAAGAGGACGTGAGGCTTTATCACTCCAAACGAGAGGGCGCAAAGCTTTATCACTCCAAACGAGAAGGGTGCAAAGCTTTATCACTCCAAACGAGAGGGCGCAAAGCTTTATCACTCCAAACGAGAGGGAGTCAAGCTTAATCACTCCAAGCAAGAGGGAGCAAGGCTTTCTCACTATGAGACTGCCTAATCGAGCGGGGTGTGTTAAGATTTCAATGAGGAGGCTCAGAATAGCTCTCACTACACATGTTTATGGGGATTCAGTAACCACCACGTGATCGAGGCACTATGGGTTCAACCAGACCAAGTTGAAGTTGTTAGAGAATGGGAGATGGCCCTTTCCTACAGGTCTGCTGAAGCTCATTGCCTTAGAGGGTTCTTCAGCCGCTGACCCTCTGTAGTTAACCTGCTAGCCTGGTGTAAACAATGACTGCATCAGTAGAGGGGTGGTTTGAACCCACAGCAAGAGGGTCAACGCGATGGTCTTACGTCCCTTGACACAAGCATCTACCTGCAGGTAACCTGTACACAATGACCCACAGGGCCCACAGACATGATTACCCCGGTGCCATTAGCTCTGGGACCCCTCGGGTACCTGCAGACCGCCTGACTGTGGACAGCGGGAAACACTACCCCAAGAGGTTCAGAGTTAAATGTTTAACAGGGACTCTAAGCACAACGATCTGCCCAGACCCTGCAATGATACTATAATGACCTTTTATAGAATGATCTGCCTCTCACTGTAAACATCTACTCCGGCAGGCGCACCACACCGTAAAACATCTACCCTGCCAGGGGCACCACACTCTAAACATCTACCCTGCTAAGGCCACCACACTGTAAAACATCTACCCTGCCACGGCCACCACACCGTAAAACATCTACCCTGCCAGGGGCACCACACTCTAAACATCTACGCTGCCAGGGGAACCACACTGTAAACACCTACCCTGCCAGGGGCACCACCCTGTAAACATCTACCCTGCCAGGGGCACCACACTCTAAACATCTACCCTGCCAGGGGAACCACACTGTAAACATCCACCCTACCAGGGGCACCACACTGTAAACATCTACCCTGCCAAGGCCACCACACTGTAAAACATCTACCCTGCCAGGGCCACCACACCGTAAAACATCTACCCTGCCGGGGGAACCACACTGTAAACATCTATCCTGCCAGGGGCACCACCCTGTAAACATCTACCCTGCCAGGGGAACCACCCTGTAAACATCTACCCTGCCAGGGGCACCACACTGTAAACATCTACCCTGCCAGGGGCACCACACTGTAAACATCTACCCTGCCAGGGGCACCACACTCTAAACATCTACCCTGCCAGGGGCACCACACTGTGAACATCTACCCTGCCAGGGGCACCACACTCTAAACATCTACCCTGCCAGGGGCACCACACTGTGAACATCTACCCTGCCAGGGGCACCACACTCTAAACATCTACCCTGCCAGGGGAACCACACTTTGAAACATCTTTTTTTTTATTTGAGTTTATTGAAAAACAAGAGAGCAAGAACAGCATATATATTTTAAGTTTAGAGAGTTGCAATTAATATAAGAAACGTTTAAATAATAAGCAAAACACAGTTATAATAATCATGCTGTATGTAAAGTGAGGAAGGGGGAAAAAGGGGGCAAACATAATCTAATTCTACAGAAATTTGTGAGAAAGAAACAACAAAGTATAAAATCAGCATTGTAAGCCTAAAAAATACCTAGGAATTAAGAGAATCACAATATAAACGTATTACAGTACATAAGCAAGAATACAAATATCTTAATTTTTATGAGAAAAGATAACATGGTGAAATTAAGGCGGTTTTCGGACATCATCTGCAGCATTAACAACATTAGAGGTGGACCAGGATAAATATGTAGTAAGAGGGAGCAATAAGAGGTCTCTCTTAATAGCTAAAGAAATAGTGGTGACACCATTGGTATCGAGCCTGTGATGAAAGCATATGGCGTTCCACCAAGCTCTGAAAGTAACCTTGTCTGCTTGTTTCCAATTTGAAGTTATTAGATGTTGAATTACAGCCAATAACAAATCTAATAACTTAAAGTTGGTTGGTGATTGAGGCCAATGAGAAGACAGGGAACCTAAAACAAATTGGATAAGGAGAAGGAAATGTTGACTTTAAAGAGCTTTTTAATCTGGGACCAAAATAGATGGCAGAAATTAGCAATACTGGGACATTCAAATAACACAGATTTTAAATCTGCATTAGAACAAGAACAGGACCAAGAGATAGATGAAGTAGTGTGTGAAGAGGAAGCTAATTTTACAGGGGAAAGTAACAGTTGTTGATAAACAAAATAAAGGATTTGAGAAGTGTTAGTAGCTCTTGAGGTTTTATGAATTTTGAGCCACAATTTGTCCCGTACGGAGGTTGGCCAGCATTGTTGGAGATCTTTTTCCCAGGCCAATTCAGTTTTTAAATTGAGTCTCTCTAAGGGTGATAATAGACACTTATAAATAGAAGAAGCCGAAGGGGATGAGTCCAAAATGGGAAAAAGAGAGGAGCATGGTATAGGAAGAGCGGGATTAGTTGGTAATGTAAGAAGGTATTGATTAAGAGAAGGAAGTAGAGAATTATATTGTTTACAAAAAGAATTAGGTAATGAAAATTTTGTTTGAAGATCAGCGAAGGATAGGGGAAGATTATTATTATAAAAGTTGGCAGATCCAGAGTAAACCGATGGATCTCCAAGATGTCCAATAAATGGTACGATTCTGGATGCGTAATAACTTATTGTTCCAAATAGGTTATTGAGACAGAGAAGCAATAGAAGGATAAAAAAGGTAGATAAGGGGTTCAAATGTAACGGGAATGAGAAATAATGGGGGAGCGTATAGAAGAAATATTGTTGGTGAAAGCAAGAAACTCCTGAAATACAAAGAGGAGAACGAATACATTTCTTTAAAGAAATCCACACAGGGGTATGAGTGGGAAATTCTGAAGGAAATTTAGAGCATCGGAACTGGGATCGTTGAACAACTTATGTTGGAAGGAAATAAAGACGCAATTTGACCAAAAAAACAAATACTTGGGGTGACTATCTGTGTACAGCCCTGGAGGTTTTAGAGATCGATGAAGCCTGGACCAGCAACCTGGAAAGAACAACATTTAACAGAGTGTGTAACACCATGGCAAAGAGATTATCCTTCGTGGAAGATAAAAGAAGACTGACCAAACACTGGCACGCCTTGGTGGTAATAAATTCATATATAAAGCCAAACCTGCAACCCTACTTAGCGGCTCACTTTTGTTTATCATTAAAAAGGAGGTTCATGGCATATAGGCTAGGTGATCATAATTCGAAGGATTTGGTCCCCACATGGAAAAGCAAACAGAAAGCGAAAAAATACCATCTATGTGGGTATCACACAGAAACCATATGTCACTTAATGTGCGTTTGTGAGACCGTGAAAGTGGAGAGAAGGAAGTTGCTAAAAGCATCCTTAAATGACTTAAAGATTCGCCCGTGCAGACAGGCGGTAACAAGCTGGATGGGGGGGCTAATCAAATATTTTAATATGCGTGGGGTGAAATTCATGACACTAGTGGACAACCTCCTATCGAAAGTGAAAAAAGAATAGATGCTCAGGGTTGAAACAGGTCTGGAAATATTATAGAAACTGTAAATATTTTAAAGTTTTATTGAAAACATGATACTTTTAATATTCTGACTGTTACTAATTTTACTGTGTGCTTTATGGTTGTGATAAACCAAATAAAGTTATTTTTTGACTGACTCACTGAGTGGGAAATTCTGAAGAAAGCCAACAGGAAGTTTGTTTTAGAGAAAAGACCGAGTGATAAGATTTGAAGTCTGGAAACGTAAGACCTCCATTAGATTTGTCCTTTTTTTAAAAGGACAAGGCTATTCGAGGGGATTTGTTCTTCCATAGAAATTTAGTTAAAAGTGAATCAATCTTTTTGAAGTAATGTCCAGGAATGTGCACAGGAATCATAGAAAGAGTGTAAAAAATCAATGGGCTAAGCATCATCTTAATCCAATCCAGTCGGCCCCACCAAGATAGAAAAAGAGGATGCCAACGCGTAACAATATCATTTAGCGACTTTATAATATGATCGAAGTTTAGTTTTAAAGTGACGGGAATTGATTAAGTAAACCATAGACCTAGATATTTGATTTTAGAAGTTTGCCTTGAAAACCGGTATGAGTGAAATAGTGTTTAAGGCATCAAACACTGAGTAGTAAAATTTCACATTTATCCGGATTAAGACGATACCCTAATAGTTGAGAAAAAATATTAACCTGATGAAGGAAAGGAAGGAGGGAAATGGTCAGATTAGAACAATATAAAAGGATATCATCTGCGTAAACAGACATTTTGACCTGATGAGAATTAAGTTGAAAACCACAGATCTGAGCATCTTGTCTAATTTTAGTTAGAAAGGGCTCCAACGCTAGTACAAATAATAACGGAGATAAAGGACACCCTTGATTTACTCCTCTAAGAAAAGAAAAACAATCTGAGGTTTTACCATTAACGAAAAGAGAAGCTCTGGGTCTCGAATAAAGCAAAGAAATCAAGGAGATCAATTTAGGAAGAAAACCTATCCATTTTAAAGCATGAAACATAAAATCCCAACCAATCCTCTCAAATGCTTTTTCAGCGTCCAAAGCTGTGGCAGCAATAGGATAATCTAAGGATTAAGCCTTGCTAAGGGCATTAAAGAAGACTCTAGAGTTATCGGAGGATATGCGACCTTTTATAAAGCCGGATTGCTCAGGTCCAATAAATTTAGGTAAGACAGGATCGATGCGTAATGCAAAAATTTGTGCAAAAATCTTATAGTTGGTATTGACTAAGGCAATGGGACGGTAATTTCTACAAAGAGAAGAGTCTTTGTTGTTTTTTGGGTTAGACATATCAAAGCATCTTGAAAAGTGCCATGAGACGAACCGTTTATAATAAAGGAATTAAATTAGAGTAAATGATTTAGAAAAAGAAGCTTAGCAAAATGGTCATAAAATTCAACGGTAAATCCATCAGGACCAGGGATTTTCCCTACTCCCAAGATCAATATAGCATGAGTGATATCAGTTAATATAATATCAAGTTCCAAAGAACCAAAATCAAAAAGACGAGAGGGAGAAGAATGACTAGATTGTAAATAAGAAGATAAATCTGTTTGGGTTGGTTCAGTTTCTGGAGTATATACATTTTTGTAAAAGGAGACAAATTCATTTAAGATATCCTCTTCTTTAAATAGAAGAGACCCGTTAGTACTTTGTAGAGATTCTACTCTTTCTTTATTTTTAAGTAGTTGGCCAATATTTTCCCCATTTTATTTTGGCCACCATAAGAGCTAGCACTACTCTTTAACCTCTTCGAGGCTTATGACGAGCTCAGCTCGTCATAGCAGCCGTGGAATGCCCACGCAGGGCTAATTCCTCTCCTGTGCGGGGCGTTCCATTATGTGGGCAGAGTCATGACGAGCTCAGCTCGTCATGAGCACAGCTTCACTGTGCCTCGAGCTGAGCTCGTCATGAGTACTGCGGCACTGCACACGGCCCCCTCCCCCCCCCCCGCGACGCGGGGGAATTAGCCCCGCGGCAAAGGGGTTAAAAGATAAGAAGAACAAGCTTCTGTAGAAAGCCTGTTAAAAGTAAGATTAGCGTCAATAAGATTTTTTAGGGAAAATTCAGAGTTCGAGTGGTAATAAGTATATTCCAATTGTTTGATTTTATGAAGTAATTGGGTAGATTGTACCTCAAAAGATTTTTTCTTTTGTGAGACAAAATTAATAATAAATCCTCTGGCGGCCGCCTTAAAGGAATCCCAAATCATAACAGGAGAAGAGTCTGGAGTTGAAATAATAGCAAAAAACTCAGAGGCAAAAGAGCTGAATTGGCTAGAGAAGTTAGGGTCTGCAAGTAATGAATTATGAAAACTCCACCTACCATAATGAGGGGTAAAGATATTAGATCAAAGTCAACAAAAACTGGGGCATATTCTGAAATTAAAATAGATCCTATCTCAGAATTAAGGGCATGTTGAGCTAAAGGTTTAATAAGAAAGAGATAATCAATACAGGACTTTGATTGATGTGGAGGTAAAACAATAAGTATATTCTCTCAGATCTGGATGACAAAGTCTTCAGATATCGACAAGAGATCTACGGCGTATGGTGGAAGTATAATGTGAGTGGGTTTTAGTATTTACAAATTTGACCGATGAATGCCGATTCAATAAGGCAGTGTTTCTCAAACTGTGCGCCGTGGCTCCCTGGGGATCCACCTAACCTAGCCAGGGGAGCCGCACACCAAGAACTTTAATGCATTTAATGCTGACGGGTCTGTTGGCTTCAGTAAAACTAATTAGACTTAAACGCATGATGATTTGTAAGTGGCATAACTAAACCTGTAACCTTAGTGCTTAATTGATGGCATGTCGATGGAGATGACCTTGTTATTTCCCTGGATCCCCACATTTGAACACTCCCAAAGTAAGCAGAAGATACCCAATTAATTTTCACACTCTCAAAGTAAGCAGAAGATACCCAATTAATTTTCACACTCTCAAAGTAAGCAGAAGATACCCAATTAATTTTGTTAGACTGGTTAATAGTTTCATTTTTTTTCAAATGTATTTTACACCAATGCAAGTTATCAGGAAAGTACAGTTGTCCGGTCTGTTAAACACACTATTTATTATTAAATATTGACATTTGTACTTGAATCATTAGTACTTCCAGGACACATTTATTTTCAGTGTACACACATTTCCAGACAGGCCGGCTCTCTCCTTGAGCACAGGGAAGTAAAACACTGTATACAGCATAATTTGGAAGCAAGCAAGAGGGGCGTTTAAAAAAAATAAAAAAACAGAGGAATTTATTTTACTTGCATTGATTTGGAGGCAATTTTATAGAGGATATGTACGCACAAAGGAAGCTACCCTTAATAAAAATCTGATTCTGTAACCAGGTGCACTACGCTTCCTAATGTGGGGTGCCAGGCATTTAAAAAAATGTGAAGGACTGTCTTCGCACACCACCTGGTGCCAAGCTTCATCATTGGCAGTTCTCGCTCTCTAGAAACAAAGTTTGGTAGAGAGCGGGAATTCACCTGAAGACATGGAGGCACTTCTAAGAACTAACAGCCTGATTCATCAAGCCGAAATCGGCTCGCAAAGGGCCAGATTCTGAGAATCTGGCCCTTTGCGAGCGCTATTTTTGCATTTGGGATTCATCATCCCAAATGCAAAAATCAGTAATAGCGATTTCGCTATTTTGCGAGGAATTACATTTAAGGAATCTCTATTTGAGATTCCTTAAATGCAATTCATCATCCATTTAAAAATTGCGAATTCGCAATTTCGGCCCGCTATTTACCGCGAGGTCAAACCTTGTGGTAAATAGCGAAAACTTAGAAAAATGTTTTTAAAAGCATTTTTCTAAGTTGCAAATTGCACACACACATGTCCTTTAGACATGTGTGTGTGCAACACCTGTTTCAATTTGCATTTCAGGGGTGCTACAGGGTGTCCTTTGGACACCCCTGGCACCCTTTAGATCGCTATCTTATTTGCGATTAGCTAATTGCTAATCGCAAATAAGGAATACTCCCCATTCAAAGGCCCATAGGAATGAATGGGGAGTTATTCCTTATTTGCGATTAGCAATTTGCTAATCGCAAATAAAGAATGTGTAGGAATCGCATTTCTTCATGCAATTTCTACATGAATCCCGTTTTGCAAGTCCTTAATAGCTATTCCTTATGAATCGCTATTAGGGGCTCGCAAAACGGGAGAATGATGAATCAGGCTGTAAGTGGCGGGACCCGTGAAAAAGTGAGAGTTTAAAAATGAATGCAAGCACCAAATGTAATTTATTTGTTAGATGTTGGCTTAATATTAAAACTAGAGTGTGGGGACCAGGGGGTTTGGTACCCCATCCCCATCCATGTCGTCAGCATGTTTCTGCCGTGTCGGCCCAATGGGTCCATGGCCTTCATCAGGACGAAAAATAAGGGCTCCTATCTAGTCTCTTGGGAATAAGATGTGTCCACCATGTAGGCTGACCATTGAAATATAGGGTTTATCCTGAAACCCCAGATCATGGGGTTGGGATGCCCCATGTTAAGGGGGAATGAGGGACCCCTGTAGTCACACTTGCCTCAAGGTGCCTCCCTCGTAGTAACCGTCCTTGCCTCTTCCCTGCTCAGAGAAGAGATAGCAAGAATAAAGGTGTATGTGGTTTAAAGAATCGTGAGCCACCCTGCGGAGGCAGGTGTGTTTGCACATATGACATGGGTAGAAATGGAAGTGCATGCAAAAATTCTTCAAGCGCAGAAGCACTTTGGCAATGGGGCCTTCATTCCTAGGGGTGCTATTTAGCACTGTAAGTGGGATAAAAAAGTTGTAGAGGGTACTCTAAAAAGGCTTGGGCAAAGAAGTGTAACTAGGAATATTTTATTAAAGGCGCCACCTTAGTAATAAGAAACACCCTGTGTAAAAGATTATAATTCCTTCATCAGCTTCATCACAAATATTTTCAGGACGAAAAATGTAAGTACTCCCAAGGCCGGGCACACCCTTAAAAAAAGTAACAGTGGAGGATCATGGGCAATGGCCAATGGGTCAAGGGAGCCGCGGGTCAAAAAAGTTTGGGAACCATTGCAATAAGGGGTCATGAATTTGACTGCAATCACCGCCAAAAACTATATAATCATCATCATATAAAATTAATTTATCAGAGATCTGTGTCCAGAAAACCTTATCAACAGTAAGAGGGCCATATACATTCAAAATAACTAAGGGTATTTTATCGATAAGAAGTTTAACAATAACCCAACGTCCATTGGAATCACATTCTTTATGAACAACAGAAACATTGAGTTTCTTATGACAAAGAATCAGAACTCCATTTTTCTTTCCTAGAGCCAGAGAAGAAAAAAATCATTCCCACTCAGCATTTCTTTAGTTTAGAAGCTTCAGCCTCAGGTAGATGAGATTCTTGAAGGAGTGCAACGCCAGTTTTTAAATTAGCGAAGTGAGTTAATACCTGTTGGCTTTTAATGGCATTACTTAAGCCCTTGATATTCCATGGAGTAACTCTGACTGTGAGTAAAAAGCATTAACATGAACATTCTCTAAGCAAACAGAGAAGAAATCACTCTTTGAATTAAAATAAAGTGGAAGAAAAAGAATATAAAGAGGAAAATATTGTTTGAACAAGAAAGAAAGGAACACTTTGAAACATCTACCCTGCCGGGGCACCACACTGGAAAATATCTACCCTACGAGGGCACCACACTGTCGAACATCTACCGTACCATGAGCGTGAAACAACGTTTACAACGCAGTCATTACAATGCACTACCTTTACAACGCAGTCATTAAAACGCAACATCCTTTACATCGCATGCCATTACAAAGCAGCCATTACAGTGCATGTCACTACAACACAAGCCATTATAACGCATTATAAGGTAAATAATATAGGTGTATAGCCCGCCATAGAGGGCTTACCTGGCTATTAAAGGCCCTCTCCAGCGTTAAAGGGCCCGAGCCGAAGGCGAGGGCCTTTAACAAATGAGAGGGACTTTAATAGCGGTATAGCCCATCTATGAAGGGCTATAAGGCTATTAGAACATTCTGTCACTAGAGGACAGAATGTTCTAACAAAAAAGAACAAAGCATTATGGGAGCGTGAGGGGATTGGAATCCCCTCAGGATCCCTGAAGCCTTTGTTCACAGCCAGAGCTGTGAACAAAGAAACATTGGAATGTTGGAGCTCCGGGCTTATACCAGCCAATATAGGCCCGGAGCACGCCATTGTTTTCAATGAAGCTCCCAACATTCCAATGTTCTAATTGGAAATAGTAATTTTTACCCCTACACTATCCAACACTTACCATACTGTTGCACTCACTGGAGTGGGAATAGTAATTTTTACCCCTACACTATCCAACACTTACCCTACTGTGGCCCTAAAAGTATTATGATTTGTAATGGTATTTTTGTAATGGAATGTGTTGTAAATGTAGTTTCTAAAAATGCGTTGTGTAATGGTATGTGTTGTAAAATCATGCGTTGTAATGGATGTTGCGATGTAAAAACTGCGTTGTAAAGGCATGCGTTGTAAATGTTTGCGTTGTAACGTCATACATTCCCAGGGGCACCACACTGTAAAATATCCACCCTGCCGGGGGACCACACTGTAAACATCTACCCTGCCAGGGGCACCAGACTGTAAAATATCTACCTTGTCAGGGGCACCACACTGTAAACATCTTCCCTGCCAGGGGCACCACACTGTAAACATCTACCCTGTCAGGGACACCACAGTGTAAACATCTACCCTGCCAGGGACACCACAGTGTAAACATCTACCCTGCCAGGGGCACCACAGTATAAACATCTACCCTGCCAGGGGCACCACACTGTAAAATATCTACCCTGTCAGGGACAACACACTGTAAACATCTACCCTGCCAGGGGCACCACACTGTAAACATCTTCCCTACCAGGGGCACCACACTGTAAACATCTACCCTGCCAGGGACACCACAGTGTAAACATCTACCCTGCCAGGGGCACCACAGTGTAAACATCTACCCTGCCAGGGGCACCACATTGTAAAATATCTACCCTGTCAGGGGCACCACACTTTGAAACATCTTCCCTGCCAGGGGCACCACATTGTAAAATATCTACCCTGTCAGGGGCACCACACTGTAAACATCTACCCTGCCAGGGACACCACACTGTAAACATCCACCCTGCCATGGGCACCACACTGTGAAACATCTACCCTGCGAGGGGCACCACACTGTAAACATCTACCCTGCCAGGGGCACCACACAGTAAAGATCTACCCTGCCAGGGCCACCACGGCACCATACTGTAAACAACTACCCTGCCAGGGGCACCACACTGTAAACATCTACCCTGCCAGGGGCACCACACTGTAAACATCTACCCTGCCAGGGGCACCACACTGTAAACATCTACCCTGCCAGGGGCACCACACTGTAAACATCTACCCTGCCAGGTGCACCACACTGTAAAACATCTACCCTGCCAGGGGCACCACACTGTAAACATCTACTCTGCGAGGGGCACCACACTGTAAACATCTACCCTGCCAGGGGCACCACACTGTAAACATCTACCCTACGAGGGGCACCACACTGTAAACATCGACCCTACCAGGGGCACCACACTGTAAACATCTACCCTGCCGAGGGTGGAAAATCCAACTAAATTCACTAAACCCATTAAGGGAGATACAAAACAACAAGAAGCAGGTATACCATGGGATATCTTCTATCAAACCTCGACCCTCACGTTAGAAGCTCTACACTACCAATCAAATAAAATGGACATACAAATTGACCTCTTAAAAATGATGGCAAATAATGTGGCGGGAATTGACAACAAACTCGCTCAACTAAACAATTTGATAATCAGAGTTCAGTCTGAAAACGAAAAAACATCTACTGACAGTATCTATATTCCCATTATGGATAAACTAGCAGCACTACCGGCAGTTTTAACAAGCATACTAGAAGACACAAAAAGAAACATCCAAGTCAGCAAGGATAAAGTTATAAAAGATAAACCTACTACAAAGGAATGGAATAAAAACGAAATTGGAAATGAGTATGACGACATGAAAGGCCCTGAATTAAAACAGACACCAAAACTACAGGATGAAATAGTTAATTCACCAGTCCACCAAGTTAGAGACCAATCACGAAATGAAACTATGAGTAAACCCAATCATGAGGACCAAACCTACAAAAATATCGAAACGGCTGGTTTCACGACAATGTCAAAACGACAAAGAAAAAAACTTTGTAAAGCCAGAAAAAATGAAAAACTGAAAAGGTCTGTTGAAAGTATGTCAGAGGAGGAACAGACAACAATAACTCCAGAAGATAAAAGGAAAGGTAGAAACAATTTCTATCCCATATTTGATAAAACCCAAAAAACTGAACTAACAAAAATACCGAAACCCAATGCAAGTGAAACACCAATCCTATCAAGGAAGAATAATAAACTACTTGATGGGAAAGAGGATTCCAGGTCCCACGATATACCGCCACAGGTAACCGAACTGGATATAAATCAAAAAGAAGAGGAAAAAGACCCAAACAAAGGTCACTTTGACAAAATTCCTGGAACTAGCCCTATTAAATCAACCATAATAACGATTCCTCAATTAAATCAAAGTTTGAGCATAAGAACAATAAAAGACGGGGTCCCTATAGGGATGAAGGAGGTGAAAGCTCCGCTAAGAATACAAGAATGGGATCAGCTACAGATTAAAAGTACAGAGGGGAAAAAAACAATTAGTTACAAGCCAAACCAAATTGAGATAAACGAGTTCCCCCCTCACCAGAACCCCAAAACTAGTGTAAAACTGATGTTTACTCCAGAATTCCAGTCAAGGGTTAGGCACGACATATTAAACCGTGGGAACTTACTTAGACTTTTCAAATCTATACCAGCGTTGAATAAAATCGTAAGTAAGGATATTATCTCGATTGAGTTTATAGAGGGGATAAACAGTACCCACACCCCAACTTTGATTACACTAATATCTCCCATAATATCGGAACAGATTCTGAATGAGAGTCCGACATTCAAAACCTGGGGCATAGTAATAACCAAACACAGCCCTGAGGTCTATCCGATTCCCTTTATAGGGGACGATTCAGCATTAAAACTGAAAAAAGATGATAGACAGATAGTTACTGTCCTAAAAAATGCACTGGGGAGATCACCTATGAAACACGTATGTACCCTAACACAACCCATAAAAGATAGAAATTTAAAAATAAATGAAAAATGGATCAATGTGGCCCTTCATAGCACGTACAAACAATGATACGGCAGTATCCCGCAAATAGGAAGAATGGGCAATAATACAGAATCAATTAAAATGTGTTCTTGGAATATTAACGGGTTAAGAGGCAAGATCCAGAACGCGCAAATTGATGCCCTAGTAGATACATTTCACATTGTAGTATTACAAGAAACATGGGAAACCAACCCATTTCTTTTACATGGATATGCTGGCTATTACGAACATGGCAAGAAAGACCAAAGGTTCGGGCGAGCTAGCGGGGGTCAGGCGATATTTATCTCAAACACATTACAGGTCCATCACGAGCAAGTGGAAGTAAATAGCACAAACATTTTGATAGTTAAATTAATCTACAAAACAAATAATCAAAAAACTAAAACCTTATACCTGATCACCGTCTACATACTGCCAAATAACCGAAGTAGAGAAACAATTTGCGGAACACTAAATAATGTTTTAATCACCATGATGTTAGAGGATCCGCTAGCAGACTATTTGATTACCGGGGATTTCAACCTTAACCTTATGTCAACCCACATAAGAGATGATATAACCCAAATGCAAAATCATCAATGGCTAATTCCAGAGCAGCACCTAGGCAACGATAATGCTGTCAATAGGAACAGAATGGGGACAAAATTTGTAAGGGATATTGAAGCAATGGGACTTCGAATTCTAATTGGCAGAATAAAATCGGATGTGCCTCCTGCATATAGTTACTTTGGGTATAATGCTCACTCCAGGCTTGATTATACTATGACTTCATTATATATGTTTCACAGCATTACTTTGTACCAACTAAAGAAAGTAAAGGAAAGTGACCACGCCCAGCAAATAATTATAATGAACATCGGAATAATTACAAACAAGCTTTACCGGACTGTTCAAGGGCAAACTGGCACAACTAACTATAAAAAAAATATTTTGGAATGTTAGTAACAAAGACGTAATGAACGAGCAGATAGAAAGGCTCATCGAATCATGCTTTAAAGATACGGCACTAGAATCAGGAATTGAGCAATGGGAATACTTCACTGGCTTGCTAATCAGGAATCAAAGTGAATTGCAGTCAAATAAGAACCGAAGAAGGAATGACTTACCCAGGGACAAGGATCAGCAGTTAAACCTGCAATATGCAATAACGAAATTAAAGAAAGATCGCAACAAGATTATTAGGTCAATGAAGAAACCGGAAGTAAAAGCAGAAAATCTGGGAATTTTGAAGCAACTAAATCAAAACCTAAAAAAATTAATATGGGGTGAGAAAAATAAAGCAAAACAAGAAAGCTGGGCAAAACTACTTTATTCCAGTAAGCAGAAGAACTCAAGAGACTTCTGGAAAATTATCAATCAACTGGCTAGGCCCAATAAGCAAGTAGTCTCATCACCGCTAACTGAGCAGGAATGGGAGATTTACCTGAGGAACCACCTCAATCAGGATACTACTCAAACAATCGCGCCGGATAAGTCTTACGAGGGCAAAAATGATAACGACATGGAATCTTCCAATCACTATAATGAATTGGATATGCAAATACCAGTCGAGAAAGAAGAGATAATTAAATTGATAGAAAAACGGTGCACCCGGACCAAATGGGATACCATTTGCACTCTTTAAGGAAAACCCCGAACTATGGGCACCTATTCTAGAGAAATTATTCTTATAAGTCATACTAACAGGAACTGTCCCCAAGTCATGGCGAGGATCCCTAATAACCCCAATTTTCAAAAAAGGAAACTGGGCACTGGAAGAAAACTATAGGCTAATCATCTTACAAGACACGGACGCCAAGATGTTTGCCAGAATCCTGTTGACTAAATTAACAGAATGGGTGTCGGACAACAAGAAATTGCCTTTAAATCAAACAGGCTTCATTCAAGGATTGGGTACAACCACAAATATTCTTATTCTTACCCTACTTATTGACAAGTCAATTAGACAGAAGCAACCTTTATATCTATGTTTAATAAACTTCAAATCCGCATTTGATTGTGTAAGTAGGAATTTACTTTGGGAAAAACTCGAGACAATGAAAATACCACCCTCACTACTTAAATTGATTCGTCTTTTGTACACAGACACATGGGTGAGTGTGAGGATGGGGGACGGCAGTACATTATCTAAGGAGATTCCAGCAAAGGAAGGCCTAAAACAGGGCTGTGTTTTAGCTCCCCTCCTTTTTAATTTGTTTCTTGCCGACCTAACGCCAATACTGGACAATGAAAACGCCCACCCCCGAAGTTAGCAGATAAGCGGCTCACGAACTTATTATATGCGGATGATGTGATATTATTGAGCCATACCAAAGTGGGTCTACAGCGATTAATTAAGAGGACTCACACGTATTCTAAGGCAAATGGTATGGTCATAAATGACACAAAAACCAAGATTATGGTAGTTACTAAAAATAACACGAAAAAACACACTACTAAAATGTATATGGATAACACCGAGCTGGAGCAAGTGGAGTCATATAAATACCTGGGGGTTCTATTTGATTCGAAAGGCAACTTTCAACTACAAAAAAGGGACATGAAAAGGAAATCAAATGCATTGTCTGCTGCTTTCAGAATTGTGCAGAAATCACTTCCCAGCCTAACTTACGGCCCTCTTCTCAGTATTATTTCTGCAAGACTAGAACCGACTATCACATACGGTAGTGAAGCTGCAATGGGTAGGGATACTGAAATCCTGAATAAAAACATAACCAGAGTATATCGGCCCCTATTTCGGCTTCCAGCAAACGCTTCCCCTGCACAAGTAAGGTTGGAGTTTGGACTAATTAATCAACAATATACAAGGCAAGCACAGTTCATAAAAGTTTGGAACCAAATAAAAACTGATCACCAAAATGAAATATCGCAACTTTTATGGAAAGAATTAGGTAATGACACAAACTCTCTGGCAGGGCTGTACCTAACGAAAGCAATACAAGATTTTGAGGTGACCTCAATATGGGATACAAATATAACCAAGACATAATTTAAGAGGATAATTAACAAAACTGCAAGCTATCTATCTATTTTAAACGATAAAGCTATCCTTACCAAAAGAAAACATGCTTGGACAATAATAAATGGTTATAAAAAGAAAGAAATCCAACAATATTTGGTGACTCCCTGGACGGAAAAAAAATAAACAGGTGCTCCTCAATGCAAGATTTGGAAAAATGCCAGGCCTGTGCCATCGTCCACCCTGGGCAAGAACGGTAACGCAAACAGAGTGTAGATTGTGCAACACCTGTGAGGAGGATATCCTCCATCTCCTCTGTACTTGTCCGGCACTTTCACAGGAGAGAAAAACTTTGCTTAAGATTCCTTTAAATGCACGAGGCATAAGGTCATGCAGGCAGGCCATGATAAGGTGTTTGGACTCGAATGATATTATTTTAAATGCTATGTTTGTAAAATTTCTAATGACAGCTAAAAGGAAACTAGGAGATGTAACCATTTTAAATATTTAAATTTTGAATGATATTTTAACTGTTTTATGTATGAATATAGCTTTTATTGACTCTTTCGAATGTGCAATATTGTAAGATTTTAAATAATCAACACAATAAACTTTACTTACTTACCCTGCCGAGGCCACCACACTGTAAACATCTACCCTACCAGGGGGACCACACTGTAAACATCGACCCTGCCAAGGCCACCACACTGTAAAACATCTACCCTGCGAGCGGGCACCACACTGTAAACATCTACCCTGCCAGGGACACCACAGTGTAAACATCTACCCTGCCAGGGGCACCACACTGTAAACATCTACCCTGCGAGGGACACAACACTGTAAACATATACCCTGCCAGGGGCACCACACTGCAAACATCTACCCTACCAGGGGGACCACACTGTAAACATCTACCCTGCCAGGGGCACCACAGTGTAAACATCTACCCTGCCAGGGGCACCACAGTGTAAACATCTACCCTGACAGGGGCACCACACTGTAAACATCTACCCTGCCAGGGGCACCACACTGTAGAACATCTACCCTGCGAGGGGCACCACACTGTAAACATCTACCCTGCCAGGGGCACCACACTGTACATCATCTACCCTGCCATGGGCACCACACTGTAAACATCCACCCTGCCAGGGGCACCACACTGTGAAACATCTTCCCTGCCAGGGGCACCACACTGAAGAACATCTACCCTGCCAGGGGCACCACACTGAAGAACATCTACCCTGCCAGGGGCACCAGACTGTAAACATCTACCCTGCCAGGGGCACCACACTGAAGAACATCTACCCTGCCAGGGGCACCACACTGTAAACATCTACCCTGCCAGGGGCACCAGACTGTAAACATCTACCCTGCCAGCGGCACCACACTGTAAACATCTACCCTGCCAGGGGCACCAGACTGTAAACATCTACCCTGCCAGGGGCACCACACTGTAAAGCACCCACCCTGTCAGATCAGTCACACCGTACAGTCAGCCACCCTGGCATGCAGTGCCAGGGCAGTGTCCGGCTCACCGTGCTGCCCCAGTGGGCTGTGTTGGGGGTCTTCAGGCTGGCGCTGTCCTCAGAGGGGCGAGGGGAGGTTGTGTCTCCTTCTTCAACGCCTCTGAGCTCGGTTTACCCTGAGAACAGACTCTGCTGCTGGGACTCAGCTCTCACCACAGTCCACACAGACACTTCCTGTAGCAGGCTACTAACCACAGAAAGTAGGGGCCGGGGGTGCGCTGTGCACAGCGCCTCTTCACCACGTGCCTTCTTCCTGCAGCAGCCAATGCTTGTTTGCGCCTGGGTTCTAGAGCATCAGCCGCGTTAATATCTCTGAAACCTAGAACCCCCGTTGTACGTAGGAGAGATCCTTACCGAGGCAAATCATTACATTACATTGCATTGCATTACAATTACATTACAATTACAATTACATTACAATTACATTACAAGTGCCTTACCGAGGCAAATCCTTACATATAAATACATTAATTGTTTCCAATAACTTCATAGACGTTTGAGTAAACAGCATTGTATTCTGGAAATAAGGGTTTTAAAACCCTTCTCTGCAGATCTAAAAACATTTAAGCAGTCCAACAATATGTGAGCACAGAAAGATATACAATTAAATACACAAATACCATGTCCCTCGTTATCTTTGACCCAGGTCCAGGGAGCCGGCCCTGTGGACTGGACTCGCCTCTTCTGAAAGGAAACTCAGTCTCGAGTTGAGGTCCAGGCTGCCGAGTCTGGTAGCAAGAGATTCGAGTATAGGTTAGCAATCATATCAGCTAAACGGATCAATCTATAGATTAATCGAAGGGAGCCATCATCTTTTTTAATGGTCAGGGTGGCAATTGTGCCCTTGCGGGAGTGCAGAAAGTGACATGTTTGGTCACCCAGCAAAAGGCATTGGCTTTGTTTTTATCACTCTATTTATAAGGCAGTAGCCCTGTTTTTTTATCACTGCAGCTGTAGGCAGTGGCTTTGATTTTTTTCACTCTAGGTGGAAGGCAATGGCTTTGTTTTTAGCACTGTAGCTGTAGGTAGTGACTTTGTTGTTATCACTATAGCTGGAAGGCAGTGTTTTTTTTTATCAATGTAGTTAGATGGCAGTGGCTTTGCTTTTATCACTGTAGCTGGAAGGCAGTGGCTTTGCTTTTATCACTGTAGCTGGAAGGCAGTGGCTTTGTTTTTATCACTGTTGTTGTAGGCAGTGTGTTAGAGGGGCGATCCCTGGGGAGGGCAGACTCGCACCTGACCACCCTGTGACCCACCTCTCCTAGGAACGCAGCCGAGTAATGGCGAATCTAGGATCGTACACGCTGTGCTAGCACCACTCGACAAAGGGACACCACACCGTAGTATTCAGAGAACGTATTATTTATCCTTAAGTAAAAATGGATCTTTATGATCCGCAGATTCTTATGTACAGGCGAGCAAGGGCTCAAAGAATCTCCGTAGGGATCAGGGTAGCGGGACAGTCTCAAGGTTCAAAGTCACTTGCGGGTGAGTATCCGGCGCACAGCTCTCAATCCTCGAGCCGGGGATACGGGATGATCTTGGGTCCAGCCGGACCAGGATAGTCTCTGAGCCGCGATCAAATCAGCAGGGCTCGAGTAAGGAGGTGATAGTTCTTACAGTCTGTAGGGAGCCGCGATCGAATCAGCAGGGCTCAGGAGTTTCTCAGGGTTGCCGGGGAGCCGCGACAGCGTCAGCAGGGCTCAGGTGGTCTCGGGCAGAAGTCCTTCTCTGCTCAGTAGGAGCCGCGACAGCGTCAGCAGGGCTCAGGTGGTTCTTCAAGTTGCAGGAGAGCCGCGACAATGTCAGCAGGGCTCAGGTGGTCGTTGAGTAGAAGTCCTTCTCTACTCGGTAGGAGCTGCGACACGGTCAGCAGGGCTCACGTAGTCCAGGATACAACTGCTGTGGTCATCCAGAACAACCCTTGATATAGGACTCCTCGCCTTTGATGTCCGGAGTCCTTGCAGGCGGAGGGCTTAGCACCTGGGGGTCGGTTGTTGTGGGTTCCGCCTCGGCGGCTTCTTTCATCCTTTCAACGTGGGTCTGGAGGGATCCCAGACACTCAGCAGGCCTGGAGCCAGCCCTCAGGGAGGCCGGATGGGTGATCGAAACTCATCTTCTCGAGGGGAGGTGGGAGGTGTGATCGAGCTACTCCTCCCTCTCTCGCTCACAGGGAGCGCTCTACCACCTGGCTGGGTATGGCGCCGAAGGCCGAGGTCGGGCTGGGGCCGGGGCGGCCATCTTAGGTGCAGGAACATGGGCATCGGCCTCGGGTACCAGGGAAAATGGAGGGAGAGGTCGGGGAAGCCCAGTGTCGGGGATGCGGGTCATGGAGGGAATGGTCGGGTGAATCAGGGCCATGGGGAACTGCCCGGGTCAGGAGGGGTCACTACGGGTCAATGAGGACCACGCCACGAGGCCGGGTCCTACACAGTATCTTTAGTTTTAGCACTGCACTTTGAAGGCAATGGATTTGTTTGTATCACTGTAGCTGGAAGGCAGTGATCACTGTAGTTAGATGGCAGTGGCTTTGGTTTTGTGACTGTAGCTCGAAGGCAGTGGCTTTGTTTTTGTTACTGCAGCTGGAAGGCAGTGGCTTTGTTTTTATCACTGTAGATGGATGGCAGGGGCTTTGTTTTGTTACTGTAGCTGGAAGACAGTGGCTTTGTTTTTTATCACTACAGCTGGGAGGCATGGCTTTGTTTTTAGCACTGTAGCTATGGGTAGTGGTTTTGTTTGTATCACAGCAGCTGGGAGGCAGTGGCTTTGGTTTTGTTACTGCAGCTGGAAGGCAGTGGCTTTGTTTTTGTCACTGTAGCTGGAAGGCAGTGACTTTGTCTTTATAACTGTAGTTAGAAGGCAGTGTCTTTGTTTTCATCGCTGTAGCTGGAAGGCAGTGGCTTTGGTTTTGTCACTGTAGTTGGATGACAGTGGCTTTGTTTATATCACTGTAGCTTGAGGGAAGTGTCTTTGTTTTTATCACTGTAGCTGGGAGGCAGTGTCTTTGTTTTTATCACTGTAGCTGGAAGGCAGTAGCTTTGTTTTTATCACTGTAGCTGGGAGGCAGTGGCTTTTCTTTAGCACTGTAGTTGGAAGGCAGTGGCCTTGTTTGTATCACTGCAGCTGGAAGGCAGTGGCTTCATGTTTGTCACTGCAGCTGGAAGGCAATGGCTTTGTATCACTATAGCTGGAAGGTAGTGGGTTTGTTTTTGTGACTGCAGCTGGAAGGCAGTGGCTTTGTTTGTATCAATGTAGTTGGAAGGCAGTGGATTTGCTTTTACCACTGTAGCTTGAGGGCAGTGGCTTTGTTTTTATCACTGTAGTTGTAGGCAGTGTCTTTACTTTTAGCACTGCAGTTTGAAGGCAATGGATTAGTTTGTATCACTGTAGCTGGAAGGCAGTAGATTGTTTTTGTCACTGCAGCTGGAAGGCAGTGGCTTTGTTTGTGTCACTGCAGCTGGAAGGCAGTTGCTTTGTTTTTGTCACTGTAGCTGGAAGGCAGTGGCATTGCTTTAATCACTGTAACTGGAAGGCAGTGGCTTTGTTTTTGTCACTGTAGCTTTAGGCAGTGACTTTGTTTTTATCCCAATAGCTGGAAGGCAGTGGCTTTGTTTTTGTCACTGTAGCTGGAAGGCAGTGGCTTTGTTTTTGTCACTGTAGCTGGAAGGCAGTGGCTTTGTTTTTGTCACTGTAGCTGGAAGGCAGTGGCTTTGTTTTTGTCACTGTAGCTTTAGGCAGTGACTTTGTTTTTATCCCTATAGCTGGAAGGCAGTGGCCTAGCTAGAGCTGTTGCCGCCTGGGCTATCCCTTAGTTTGCTGCCCAGTGCAGGTATGAGCGGAAGGGGGTGCTAGCGACAGATGACGAGCAGTGGTTGCTGTAGACAGACAATGACAACGAGCTGGACATGCTCGCAAAAAAATAATAAAAAAACATACCTTGCGCTAGCCGCGCCTCCCAAACGAGTGACGCCCGGGGTGGTGGTCACTCTTTAACAGCATTCATGGTATCGTAGACCGCAATGGAGTCTCACTCATTACCAGCCTTCGTGGCATCATAGACTACAATGGTAGGCTTATTTATAAAGTTTTATATAGCTCAAACATGACCCTAGAGGGTATCAGAGCGCTGTACTTGAAGGGGAGGTAGGATGTAAGTTTGAGATCGAAACCAGTAATATATATACGAGCGAGGCACAGACATTGAGGATTAACAGATTAATACGATTTACCTCCTTGAAGAGTCAGCAATGTAGTAGCCAAATCAGTAAATGAATAACAGACAGGTATAAAATCAATAAATAAAAAATGTGAATTCGGTCAAC
Organism: Lissotriton helveticus; assembly: GCF_964261635.1. Lineage (NCBI taxonomy): Eukaryota > Metazoa > Chordata > Amphibia > Caudata > Salamandridae > Lissotriton > Lissotriton helveticus. The sequence continues at coordinate 9,467,411 of NC_136069.1, read as the reverse complement.
AGAAATGCTTTCACTTCTTTTTTGAAGGAGGCGGTAGACGAAATCAGGAGGTAGGGAGTTCCAAATATTTGGGGTTACACCTGTGAGGACTCCACTTCCTCCCGATAGTTTGTACCAAAGAAAATGGTATTAAAATATAAGGCTTTATAAGTCATAACTCAAACTTTAGTTGTATTCTGGCCTCATAAGGGAGCCAGTTCAGGGCTTTTAGAACCATGAAGATGTGATTAATTATTTTAGTTCCGGTGACAAGTCTGGCAGCAGCGTTAAGGGAGGGCCTTAGAGGGGCCAGCTTGTATCTAGGCAGGCCACATAGTGTGGCACTGTCGTAATCAATGCAAGAGCTTGGAATGCAATTTTAAGGTGGTCCTGTGGGAGGAAGGGTTTAAGTTTCCTTAAACTGCTCACTTGGTAATTCCCTCCATTGGTGACAGTGCTGGTGCGGTTCTGCATATTCAGGTATTGTGTAGTTTAATTCCCAAGGATCTAACTGAGTGTATAATGTGAGGGTAAACTTGAGGGCAGTTAGACGCTTCATCAGAAGGTTGATCTTGGGAATGAGGTTTGAAGGAGAATGGGTGCAAGGGCGGATCCCTGCGTTGTGCGGAACGATGTGCGAGGCAGCCGGAAGTAGTTCCCTCGCAGATTGTAGGTCATTTTCATTGGTTTTAGTTTTTCCCAAGAAGAAGAAAGCCAAGTCCTCACAGTTTGGGAGAGTGATGGAACCTTTGGCAAGTGGGTTTGGTACATTGAGAGATTGCTGGTTGGCAATTTTAAGAAGTTTTTTGGGTGGATTTCTCTCTTGGTCTAGCTGGGTTTCTAAAGAAGCTGGCTTTGCATTTCTGATTCTCTTGTTGTATGTGTTCCTCACTGATCTTAGGTGTTTTAGGCGCTTCCTGGAGGGCGAGGGTCGCCAGGCTCCTTCCGCCAATCTCATATTGCATCTTTCAGAATTCATAATACCTTTGAACCAAGCTTTAGAGACTTTGGTGGATATGTTTGTTTGTTGAAGGGGGCGACTGAGTCAAGGACGTCTAAAACGGCGGTGTTGTTGAAGTCTGTGAGGTTGTGGACATCTACCGTGTCCATCCGCAGAGTCAAGGTGTTGTTACAGCGGGTAGGTAAGTCATTAGAGTTTATGTTTCGAAGAATCCTTTTCCATTGTTTTTTTTGCTTTCTTCAGTTGCGCTCTCTTCGGGGTCACCACCACATTGATGGGGAAGGTGATACGGTAATGGTCTGTCCAATCACAGGGGCTAACGGACTCTAATGTGATGTTGCCCATCTTTGAAATTATACGGTCCAGTGTCTCAATTCGTGGTCTGATGGAAAGTATTTATGGCCGTTCACTGCATGGCCATTCAGGTCATTCCAGTGGAGGTTAAAGTCCCGGAGGAAGAGCTTGGTCACTTGAGGATCATCGTTGGTTGTGATGACTTCCATGATGTGTTCAATGAACGGCAGATTGTCTCCAGGAGGGTGGTAGAACGCGTGTGGTTTACAACTGAGACTGTTGTTGCGAGCGATATTGATGCAGAGATATTCACATGCAGTCAGGGTGGTCGTTTCTGACTGACACACCGGGATGGTGTTGCGGTAGATGCAGGTTATTCCCTCACCAGTCTTCTTCGGTCTACCTAGTCAAATGGTGCCATGACTAGGGGTGACTAGTAGATCTAAAATAGGAGGAGATGGGCTGTTTAACCAAGTTTCCATGAGGATATTGATATTGAGCTCATGTGTGAGGATGAGGTCATAAATATTGGGTGCATGTTTGTTAGCCGATCTGCAGTTGAGGAGCATGCATTTCAGTTGGTTATTGGCAGTCTGAGATATGTTAATGCACTTGAGGTTGTCATTGTTCACAGCTCTGTGGTTGTAGCTAGGTTCTCTGTAAGAGTTAGCTTGGATGGTTGTGGAAGTTGAACACATTTTCTGAAAAAAGGTGAAGACTAACCCTGGGCGTAGTTCGCGAAGTAGCGCTACGCGAAGTGCACTTCGCACTACGCGAACTTCACGTAGCACTACGCGAGCTGCGTAGTAGCATGTTCGCACTGTGCAAGATGCGTTTTCAATGATTGCACAGTGCGGACAAGCATCCGGCACTGTGCAAGCATTGAAAACGGCATCTTGCACAGTGCGAGCTGTAGTTTTCTGCTGCTCGAGTAGATTATTACTCGAACGGCAGCTTTCTCAATGCGAACAGGTAGTTTCTCATTGAGAGCGGTCGCGAGCATGCGCAACCACTCACAATGAGAAACCTGACCTCCTCGCGTTGAGAATCTCGCTGGTATGTCATTTTGCTTGCTCGCGGTCGCGAACATGACGTTCAGGACCGCGAACAAGCAAAAAATGACCACTGCACTACGCTACGCTGCACTACGCATGTTCGCACTGTGCTACGTGCAGCTCGCGTAGTGCGAAGTTGCGAAAACTTCGCAAACTCCGCGAGCGTAGCGTAGTGCTTCGCCCAGGGTTAGTGAAGACCTGCCTCTTTACTCAATACCATTAACCTCCTGTTGCTTCAGTATTGGTTTGCTCCGCCACTGGGAAGCCCTTGGGCAGCCATACGCTCTTTAAATACCCTAAACATAAACATAAGTCTGCAGACAAGGTCGTGGGCCACCAAGGTGTATGGTGCTAAGCTGACTAACTGGATCCTTCCAGTCAGGAAGGAGCAGATCCATCGGAGTGCTTGTGCGTGGTTTCTGATGTCATGTAGGCATTGAACGAACATGAGGTGGGAGAGTGTGTCGAGCAATGAAGAGAGGTCCAGGAGGATGAGGGCCGCTGTGCCTCCTCCGTCCAGAGTATAGCAGATGTCATCTGTGGTGGCGATGAGGGAAGTTTCTGTGCAGTGGTTGGGTCTGAAACCAGACGTAGTGGTGTCAAGAAGTTGGTTGTCGTTGTGTTATTTGGTGAGGCATCTGTTGATGATTTTCTCTAAGACCTTGGCTGGGAGTGGTAGCAAGGAGATTGGTCTATAGTTGGCGAGCATCGAAGGGTGCACAGAGAGTTTCTTCAACAGCGGGAGGACTGTTGTGTGCTTCCGAGCTCCTGGGAAGGAGGCAGAAGAGGTGGAGGCATTCAGAATGGGTGTGAGGAAGGCGCTGATGGGTTGCAGTCCTCTGGAGTAGGGTAAGTGGTGCCAGGGGTCTGATGGGACCCGGGGGGATGGAAGTCATGGTGGTGGCGGTTTCTTCTGGGGTGATGTCTGACCATGTGGTGAGCACTGGTTCTTTGGATAAGAATGGGAGGTTGGCGAGGTCTGTCCAGTCCGATTGCAGGTTGACATTGCTGTAAACGGTGGTGATTTTGTTGCGGAAGAATTTAGAGAAATTGAGTACCAACTGGCTTGGGGTGAGGATCTTGTTATATACCTGTGTTTGAGGGGACCAGGGAGTTGGAGCAGCAGGTGATCCATTGTTGAAGTTCTGGCTGGCATTGAGGCTGTTTCTTTCTTTGGTTGGTGGATGCTGAGAGTGGTGTTCCAGTCCTTGTCAGTTATGCTGTACCTGTTTTGGAGGGACGGTGGTCCATGGGCATTGGACTGGGACAGGGATGCTGAACTTGATGAGAGTGTGATCTGTCCAGACTCGGATGTCATTGAAGGTAGTGAAAATAGGGTCCAGGAGGTGTCCTCCACCTTGGGTAGGTCCCTTTACTCGTTGGGTGAGACCCAGGCTTTTAAGATTTTAGATGAGTGGATTTGAGGTGGTGTTATCTTCCAGGTGAAAATTCAAGTCTGTGAGTAGGATGTAATGGCTAGCGTCGAATGTGAGTGGTGGAACGAAGTCTGTGATGGCGTTGGTGAAGTTGGTGCATAAATTAGGTAGATGAGAGTGCCACTTAGGGTGAAGTTGCGATGTGGAGCTTGAACTACAAGTGTTCTTTGTTGGAGGATGACGTATCCGTGGAGGTGGTGCAGCTAGTGACGTTCTTGTGTATGTTGATGATTCCTCCTCTGGGCTTGTGAAGTGTGTTTTGCCTGGTGATCTTGTAACCGGAGGGTGGGTTGGAGGGTTGTGGCAATGTCAGGTGCCAATGCGAGTTTCAGCCCGGCTTCCTTGAGGAAAAGTAAGTCCGGCGTGTTGTCGTGCAGCAGATCCCAGACCTCGGTGTCGTGTTTTGTGAGTGAGCGGGTGTTGAGGACCATGCATGCGAGTGTGGAGTGTTGTGTGGGTGGTTGCAGGACCGCTTAAGTGTGAGAATGTAGGGTGCTGAGTGCGGTTGACGCAGGTGTGATGAGCATTGAGTGTGGGGAACTTGCAGGCTGCGCAGGAGAGTGCTTCCTTGGTGTTGTGTGGTGCCGCAAGCCAGCCGCTTGGGGAGTGGCGGCCGGGGTTGAGGGCACAGTGGGTCGCAGTGGAGTAGCAGCGAGACTGAGGAGGACGAGGTTTGCTTGCACTTTACATGGTCCAGGTATGGATGGGCACCTTGGGGTTTGCTTTTAACACGCCTTCAGAGCACCAGCAAAGCATCCGTGCTGCGTCTGCCAATCAGTGGGCCTGGGTAGAGGGTGGAGTGATACTGTTACTGTGCAGATGGATGACGGTAAATCAAGTGGTCACTTCCTGTGCAGATGGATGGTGGGAAATCCGGTGATGTCACTTCCTGTGCAGTTGGATGATAGAAAATTCAGTGATGTAACTTCCTGTGCAGATGGAATATGTAAAATAAAATCGATAATCGCAGATGCTGAATGAGAAGCTATGTGCTACTATGGTTGATGTGTTTATTTAGAGAAGTTGATAACACAGAATATGCGACCTTAGAGCAATTTGTAATTGATGCCTGGTGCCGGTGGGCACCACCAGGACTCCTTTTTGGGGACGAGGATTCTTGAAGGATGACGCCATTGGAAGTCCTGATCCGGAGTAAAGAAAGACCCTGGCCCGGCATTGGCTATCGTTGTCTGGATGGACGTCCGTCCAGTCCCAGGCACTAGGCAGTCTCTGTGGTCAAACAGCCACGTGCAATGCCTGGAATGAAGCCAGCGAATCACAGTCCAGGCATGGGATAAGGGAAGAGGGCTGAGTAGGGCTCGAGTCGGGGTACCACGCGGGAGGACGGTGTCCCCCCACCTATTTTACCTGGAGCTCGATAGCTGGAGCAAATGGAGCCACACATTCAGTCTTTGGCCTCTCTGGGGCGAGATCGAAGCTCACTCAGAACGCTGCTCGCGCGCTGGCTTCTCTGATGCAATGGCATCTAAGGGGTGAGCGAGGGGAGGCAATGAGTCTGATGGTGCAAGCCACCTTTCGTGACGTCACTTCCTGTCGTGACGTCAGCGTCCCCCCACTTATTTTTTTTAGGACTTGTGCCCTGGGGTTGAGTGATTCGCACGTCATTCCATTCTGGTTGAGGCGTGGACGGGGGAGCCGGGTGGGGGATTACTGTACATAGGGTTGAAACGCGCAGACTGCGTGCTATAGAGGGGGCCCTAGTGCACAGTGGTTTGTGTACTGTGCAGTGTTGACACTGCACTTGAAGCATAGACAGTGCAGTGGCCCTTCAGAGTTCAAGGGGCTCCCACTGTGCAGGGACCCTTACAGCAGAGGGCCAGTCACACCGCAGGGAATATATGGTAAAGACGTTATACAGTGCAGGCCTCCATATTACAGGAAACTGGAGAGCAGACACAGCTGCCTAGACTCTACAGGAGATTCACACTACAGGGACTCAGCCTCCATCATGGCTGGTGCAGACCCTCTCAGCTCCCTGCACCCCTTCACCCACCAGCCCCCCTGCCACTGCTTTTTTATTTATTTATTTATTTATGCATTTTTATATAGCGCGGACTTTACCCGAAGGTGTCAGAGCGCTTCACATTAGGAACAGAAATGGAACATAATGAGAAACATTACAAAAGCATACGTTACGTTACATAAAGTAATAGTGACATTTGTGATCAAACAATATACATGAGGTAGCAACCAAAAATACATGAGGTAGTAAAGGTAATAATGACAATTGTGAGCAAACTGAATACATGAGGTAGTGAGAATTGTGAGCAGCCAAAAATACATGAGGTAGTAAAGGTAATAATGACAATTGTGAGCAAACTGAATACATGAGGTAGTGAGAATTGTGAGCAGCCAAAAATACATGAGGTAGTAAAAAGTGCACAGGAAGAAAAAAAGTGACAAGTGTGCAGTTACAAGAGAGAACAAAGTATCATTTGAGGTATAATACTGCAAAAGGTGCTAGACACTCAGGCACACAAACAAGCGTTATGTAAGACAAGGTGGCACTTGTGCAAGTATCAAAGATAAAAACATGTGAGAGGTAGCAAACCGTGTGTTACAAGGGCAAAGTGGTGTGTGCATGATACACAAGGGCACCAGACACCGGTACATGGAAAATACCCCAAAGAGGCTGCTCGTCTGTCCCTCCCCCTCCTCTCCCTCCCTGAAGCCTCCAAAGCGTCATTTCTGGGCCACCAACAGCTGGAGTGAGGGCTGCACCGGGAGATGAACTGTGCAGGACAGGGGCACTGAAGCTGCAGGCAGGAATGAGCTGAGTGCACCTCCCCCCCCCCCCCATGTCAAAGAGTGTCCCAGGGACAGACTGATGGAATAGGCAGGGTGAGTTCAAGGGGTGGGGCGAGAGGATGGGACTACTTTGTTGGTCCTATCACCCTATCACAGCCCACGAGACCAAAAACACAGTCCACCACTGGGCCTGTGAAGCTGGGCCTCCTGGCTTTGTCAGAGTGCCTGAAGTTCATGCCTAATATTGGGAGAAGGAGAAGGGAGAGTCATAGACTCGGACAGAGAAAATGAGAGAGAAAGGGGTGCAAAGAAATAAGTTTTGGTGAGAGGTGAAAAGGAGAGAGGGGGGGTGGGAGAGAGAGAAAGAGAGAGAGAGGAGGCGAGAAAAGAGAAGAGGAAAGCATTCGCTACAAAGCGGAATAGAGAGAGGGACACAGAGGCAAAGAGAGGAGAAAATACACGAGAATGACGGGGACGGGCTGTAAAAGAGAAAGAAATATAGACGGGAGAGGGGAGAAACATTACAGGGGGAGAGGGGAGCCAGCACCCGAGGTGCAGGAGGTGAAAAGAGTGGGGGGAGAAGTCGGGGACCCCCTCCTCCCACTGGTGGGGAGTGACAAACTCCGAAGGACTCATTTATTTCTTCTACAATTAAAGCCCCGCATTAACTCTAGTGATCCGAGGGGCCACTTCGAAGCAGCCGCGCGCACACACAGACATGGAAAGAACATGCTGGAAACCTGTTTTTTAAAGTCACGTATGATAGTGCCCACACCGCCAGCGCTCGCTCCGCACTGCGCACGTTAACACTTACATACCAAGGAAACTCATGAGACATATTTGTGGGAAAGCAGTGGTGCAGGTTTATTTCGTACAACCGGTAGCTAATAAGGTGGGTCATCTTACAGGCGATCCAATGCGGCAGCCCCTCGCTGACCCGCATGCCTAAGGAGCCATCTTGCACGGCGAGACGATGCTCTGACGGTGCAGTAAATTATCACTTTATTTCGTTACACTCCCGCCCCCCCTGTCAGGGCGGAGCAATGAGGCACACCCCCAGTCGGTTCAGGCCCCCCGACCGCCCGAAGGACTAACGGGGCGCCGACGCTGTTTCCTGGAACCCCCTCGGCTCCAGGTTCTTGGCTCAGGCACCCTTACTGTGCCAGGCAGAGGTATTTAGACTGTCTCCTTCTGCCGCAGAGGTACCCCTACTGTCCATCTGCTTCCAGATCGCCCTGTACTCCGCCACAGCTCTGGAGGAGGCCCCCGTCGATGACAGACCCCCCCATCTACCCGTTTACTGGCACCCTGCCGCTGCCAGGGCTTCTTGCAAGTCAAGGAGAAAGACATCCATACCCAGCCCAGACAAGTGCACCCCGTCGCTTTCATAATATCCCTCAGTCCTTTCTTGTATCAGCGCATGCCTAATGAACCCCAGGCCCCTCCTCTCCATGAATTTCTGCATGGACCTGTTGACCCTCTTCCGGCCTTGCTCTATCGCAACTACTGACCGTGCTCCCCTCCAGACTTTGCGGGGGACAATCTCAGAAAATACTAGCTCAGTGGCTCCCAATTGGTTAGTTATAACTGTCACATCCCTCTGCATGGCTTCTATTAAGGCTCTCCTCCCCGTGACCAGATCATTCCCCCCCAGATGGATAACGAGGATGTTGGGAGGACCGCCCCGTGCTGTTAGGCATTGGTCAAGCCTGCGCCTCAGCCTTCCCCAACTCATTCCCTGGGAACCCAGCCATAGAATTCTTGTCCTTGCTAAGGCCTGATCCCATCTCCTGTATCTCGCCCACTGCTCCAGCCTGGTCACGTAAGAATGGCCCATCACCCACACGCAACAATCAGCTGCAAGAAAAGACACCATTGACATTAATGTTTTATTTATAAGTGAACACTGCACTCCAAGTTAAAAAATTGGCATTTCAACGCATCTACACATAAATTTCTGCATTACAAACGAAGAATTGGCTTTGCATAACTACATAACACTACTCATGAAAAAATTGGCATTTCAACGCATCTACACGTAAATTCTGCACTACAAACGAAGGATTGGCTTTGCATAACTATATAACAACACTCATCAATGACATGCTCATGTGAACCATAACCTGCCGCTCAATGGCTCCTCTTCCCAATTTGTGTGAAGAACCATGGCCACTGCGGCCAGAAGTGTTCAGGGGCGGACGTATCGCTGATAGCAAGAGGACGACCACCTCCCCACCCTCTTGACACCTTCTTCACCTAGTCCTGCCCTGTATGCGGCGGTAGCCGTCCCTATCCTAAAAGAATGGCTGGAAAATTTCCGACCTGTATTGTCCTCTGACAAGCCTGCTCTGGCCATCACCGTGGCCATTACTCGCTCCAACTGGAATTTGGTCAATGGAGTGCCGTCAGCATGAATTAAAGAAGGTGCCTGCCAACAGAGGCCTGATCTTCAGGTACTCTCTGACCAGGGTGACAGGGCAATACCTGGGATCAACAAAAGCGTGTAACGTGATGGCCACGCCCTTCCCAGCCTGATCAGTTTTGGATTTACGTAGCCACAGAACTAATGAATCCCTGGCACAAACGTCCATCATGTCTAAAGCTCTCCCTGATCTGTCAGATTTGGATTTGGCCACCAGCTCGCTGGCCCTAAAGGCACCAAAGGAACCAGCGCGGGAAGGAGAGGACGAGCAAAGTTGTTGGGCCGCTATATACCCCTCGGGAATGCCCACATCCCCAGGAGAGCCCTCCCCATTGGCCGTTGGCAAGGGGGGCGGCTCAGGTGGATTGGCGCGCTGCAGGCTGCCCTCGCCCGTCGTGTGGTACTACGGCGCTGTCCCGCCCATGCTCCCCTCTGTGTCGCGCGGCCAGCGGCATTTCCACATGTGAGTGTATAAACTGAACTAGGAATGGCTGAAACTGCAACATTTGCAAACAAAGCTGTGGACTCGGCACCGGATTGAAAGTGGTTTTACAGAGTAAAGTGCTGGGCCTCTTGTTTGAGCACTTGCTTCCCTTCTTTCAGCGAGGGGGGGGGAGAGTTGAGGCACGAGGACAGAGGCTCGTGTCCTCCCCCTCTCGTCCCCCCCCCCTTCCAGCCGAGGCCGTGGTTCACCACGGGGCCGCTGCTCTCATTTCAAGTCACAGATGAAGAGCGGAGGTCGGGGCAGGAAACGCTGCAGGGGGGGGGGGCTCCGAGCAGCGCTGGAGGCCGCTGGGGCTACCGAGGGGGGCCACCGAGGGCGGGGCTTCCGAGAAACTGCACACAGCGCCTAGAATCAAACGCCTCCCGTCTGTTCCACCACCTTCAGTCATTGCCCTTCGCTTCGGCCTTGAGGTTCACACATGTCACTAGGACCCCTTGATGGGAACGGGGGCCCCTCATACCTAGTTACACATAGTGTACTCTCTCTCGGGGAGGGAGGGGGCCGGGCCCTTTTTCATTATATCTGGCCCCGGGGGATTGTATTTTTATTTTACTTTATTTTATTTTGTGCATTTTTATAAAGCGCGGACATTACCCGAAGGTGTCAGAGCGCCGTGCAATAGAACCAGTTACGTTACAAGAGAACAGTGGAAACACAGCTAAACACTACAAAGAAAAACAGGAAACTAAAAATGAAGGTTACATAGACACAAAATCCAACAAAGCACGCAGGAGTGAGGAATTTACAGGAAAAAAAATAAAAACACATTCACAATGAGGAGTGAACTTCCAAGAGGGCTGCCCTGAGCATGAAAGTATTAGGTCTGAAAGTGTCTTTGAAACAGAAGAGATTTGAGGTCCGCTCTGAAGATCCGGGTAGAGGAGGTGGCACGGAGCAATGGGGGAAGAGGGTTTCAGATTCTCACCGCATTGCCTGAGAAGGATTGCGCCATCGATCTTTCCCTTATGAAGATGGGGGGGCTCAAGCAGAAGCTTTTCCGCATTGCGCGAGGGTCGAGAGCCCCCGTACAATTTCAATTTGTTCGCCAGGTAACGAGGGGAGGACGGGTGCAAGGCTTTGTGGGTGATGCAGGCAGTTTTGTAGAAAGCTCTAGACTCGATCGGAAGCCATCGAAGAGAGGACAGGATAGGGGTGACGTGGTCACTTCGTTTGGACCCTGAGATGAAGCGAGCTGCTGAATGGAGGACGGATTTGAGAGGGGAGAGGTGATATTTGGGTCGGCCCGTCAGAAGAGAATTGTAATAATCCAGTCTTGAGAGAACCAGCGATTGAACCAAGGTTTTTAAGTCTTTCTCCTGGAGAAACCGACGATCCCCCACAGAAGGAGCAACTGGTAACGTGCGCTCTTAGCAATAAAGTTGATGTGGTAGATTAGGTTGAGTCTTTTGTCAAGAATGACACCTAGGGATTTAGCGCTGTCGACAATTATGGGTTTGTTGTTGAGTAAGTTCAGCTGATCCATCCAGGATTGAACCGGAGGAGGGGAGAGAGAGGTAGATAGGAGGAGGAATTCAGTTTTGGAGGGATTGGGAATGAGTTTGGAGCTAACAACCAGTTGTGAATAGCGTTGAGAGTAGAGCTGAGTAGTGAGAGATCAAGAGGGGAAGACACCTTGAGGTAGATTTGAGTGTCATCTGCATAAAGATGGTAATGGATCCCAGATTTGCTTAGGAGGTTCCCCAATGGTTCCAGGTAGAGATTAAACAAGGTGGGTGCAAGGATAGAGCCTTGAGGGACGCCTTCACCTACAACCAATGGAGACGAAAGACTGTTCGCTATCTTAATCATTTGGGATCTGTCTGAGCGGAATGAGGCATAACATTAAAGCACTGTGCCATCCAATCACATTCTCTGTTGAAGAGTGTTAAGGAGGGTGTTGTGGTTAGCAGTGTCAAAGGCTGCAGAGAGGTCAAGAAGGATGTATGATGTTACAACGCATACTTTTACAATGCATACCTTTACAACACATTTTTTTACAACGCAACATCCATTACAACGCATTCTATTACAACGCATGCCATTACAACGAATTTTTAAAAACTACCTTTACAACACATTCCATTACAACACATACTACCTTTACAACGCATACCTTTACAACGCATACGATTACATTGCATGTATGGTAAGTATTGGATAGTGTAGGGGTAAAAATTACTATTCTAACTCCAGGGGGTGCAACAGTAGGGTAAGTGTTGGATAGTGTAAAGGTACTATGCGGGGTGATGGTATGCATTGTAATGGTATGCGTTGTAATGACTGCGTTGTAATGACATGCGTTGTAGTGGTATGCGTTGTAGTGTCATGCGTTGTAATGGTTGCGTTGTAATGGCATGCGATGTAATGGATATTGCGTTGTAAAAGTTTCGTTGTAATGGTAGTGCGTTGTAAAAGTTGCGTTGTGAAGGTTATTTCCCGGTCAGGAAGAATCAGAAGACACGATTCCTCAGAGTCGAGTATATGCAGCGCATCATCAATCACTTGCAGCAGGGCTGTTTCAGTGCTGCAATTTTGGATGAAGCCAGATTGGAAAACATCGAGGAGATTATTGTCCATAATATTTAGGGCAAGTTGTTTCGCAACACATTTTTCGGTGATTTTCGAAAGAAAAGGGAGGTTGGTGATGGGGCCGAAGTTGTTGAGGTAGTTCGTATCAGCGGAGGTTTTTTTTAGAAGGGGAGTAACCTGTCTTGATTTAAGGGCGACTGGGAGGGAGCCTTGACTGAGGAAGAGATTAACTAGCCTGGTCGAGTAAGAGAGAGTGTGGGTGTAGAAATCAATGGCAAAGACGCTAGGGATGGGGTCAGAAAAATGGTTGGAGGGTTTGGTTTCGAGGATGCATTTGAGGAGTTCATCTTCCGAGATGACGTCAAAATGTTGCCAGGTGGCTAAAGATTTCCGCTCCTCAAAGCAGGTGCGGAGGGCGACTTGATTCACCAGTGCTTTGACCTTTTCATCAAAGAAAATAGCGAAGTCGGCTGCTCTCTTTGTGGAGTCCTCTGGCTTGGTAGTTAGTGGAGAACAGTTTGGGTTTTTGAGGAAGTCAAAAAGTTTTTGGGGTCTGTTTTTGGCTGAGTCGAGGAGGGGTCTGAAATGTGATGCTTTTTCGTGGAAGATCTGGTTGTGGTATTTGGATCTTGCTGCACGTAACCGAGAGAGATTGGAGGTGGAAGGCGATTTTCTCCAATGTTTCTCCAGCCTTCTAAGGTTTTTCCTTTCATCGGAGAGAGCTTTATTGAACCAAGGTGCTGAGGGGGTGGGTCTTTTCCTTTTGCTTTGGAGTGGAGCTACCTTGTCAATTTCGACAGCTAGGACTGAGAGGCACTGAGAGGTGAGAACGTGGACATCCATGTTAGGGTGGAGTCTAGGAAGTGACCGCATAGCAGAGTCACAAAAAGTGTCAAGATCAATGTTTTTAGTGTTGCGGAACCAGGTAGTAGCTCTTGTAGGTTGACCGAGCGTTATAACGTGCGAAAGATGAAAACGGAAGGGAACAAGGAAGTGGTCCCCAGCATCTGGTCCCCAGAGCCCAAGAAAGCTTGGGGGGCCGCAGTTGGGTTGTATTTGGCCCGAGAGAATAAGGGTCCCCAGGGGTCTTTTAAGGCTTGAGGAAGCCCCCTCCACTTTTTATTGGAACTGGCCCCCAGGAATGGGGTCCCAGAGGCCAATTAAGTCACGCCCCTTCCCCTTAATATATATGTTGTGGCCTCAGGATGGGGTCGCGGGGGCCTGGAGGCCAGCCTTACGCCGCACACGCCAGGGCAGTGCGCGGCGTGGGGTTGGCAGCCTGCTGCGGGTTTGGATAAAGGGCCTTGTGGCAGGCAATCCCTGTGGCCAACCCCTTGCTGCGCACGGCCACAGGCTGTATGCAGCATGGAGTTGGCAGCCTGCTGGGGGTTTGTCATCAATGGTGTCATTTGAGGTGTCATCAGTAATGTCATAGGCCTAACCACATAAGTGGGGCCACCTTTTTTATCGGCACAAGTGGGGTTAGGCTGGGTAGCATTCATTTTCATCACAGACATGTATAGAAAACGTGTTGTTTCAGGCAAAGTTTGCAGAGCATTATGGGTAAGAAACCCTTGTGAGATCCATGCAGGGCACCCCACGCTGGACTCCCCCGTTGGTCTAGTTTTCAAAAATGTCTGCGGTTGGTAGGTTTGCACAGGTGGCGCCACAGCACGCCCCAAGTGCAGCAGCTGCCCCTATTCCTCATCTATCAACGTAACGCTTTGGGCCTTTTGTGTCGTGGTCTCTTGGCCCACCCAGACAAGTAGAGTACTGTTCTTATCGAGAGGCCTGTGGTAATTCAGGTGGTAGGAAAACTGTAGCTCCCCGAAGATTACAGAACTTTCTGTCACAGAAATATAAGGAAAATGTGTGTTTCTTTTCTAAAGTTTGACGTTTGCAAAGACTTCTGGGTAAAATTACCTGGTGAGAGCCTCGCAAGTCATGCACCCTAGACTCCTCTGCTTGTATAATTTAGAAAAGCGTTCAGGTTTGCTAGGTTTTCCTGGGTGCTGGCTGAACTAGGGTCCAAAATCCACTGCTACCCAAATTGCAAAAAAAAGAGTCTGTGTATAAATGTGATGCGTCTTCCAAGCGTCCAAACCCTTTGCTTGGCACAGTGCGCTTGGAAAGGGTTCTCACAATAGAGTATTTGGGGATAACTCTAAACCAAAACCTTACGTGGGGGGCACACCAGACAAAGGCGAACATGAAATTGGCCCAGAAGGCGGGTGGTATTATGAGAATTGCGACTAAGTCATCATACCGCCCCCTCAGCCCTGCTATCCAAATTTACAAAGCACAGGTGCGGGGGGGGTGTCACTTATGGGGGAGAGATGTGGGGCCACACTCCATCGTCCAATTTGCTAACTACAGAGAATAAATTTCTGAGGCAGCTGACAGCACTTCCCCTAACCACCCCACTCCTGCCCCTGAGACTGGACCTGGGTCTGAGGCCTATCACGGAGGAACTAGGGCTCAAACTATTAACATTTTGGCGTCGTCTCTGGAGCAGCCAAGATCTTCCCTCCTATAGATCTGAGTTACAGGAATTTTTATCTTTACCTAGTGCCACCAAGACCCCTTGGTTAAAATACATCAAGAGAACTTGCGAGACCCTTGGACTACCAGAACTATGGTCAGACCCGGAAAGCACAAGTACCAGGATTCCAAGGAAAGTGCTGTCCAGAGCATACTATGACAAAATGCTTCTTCGAGCCCTGGATAGCGCACGGGAGGGATCTCTGACGCACTGCTTTATCACAATTAAAGACTCATATAACCTTGAAAGTGTTTTGGATGGCATGACTCCTGTCCTAACAAGAAAATTATTCCTGCAATGGAGGTACGGGACCCTTCCCTTAATGTCCTTTACCGCCGGTCTTCCATAGAGACGTGCCCGGCTTGTGACCACACAAAGTAGAACGAGGTGCACATGATTATCTTCTGTCGAGCCTACCAGAAAAGTAGAAAATTTTGGATCGTCCCCCTTCTTAAAAACTTGGGTTTTAGAGCATTTTTACCTGCATATAGAGTTCTAAAGACAGATTTATCGCCGCCAATTGTGTTTGCCTTGGCAAAATTTCTAACTTTCTAACTGCAATGTGGCATATCCGAACCCGACTGGAGACTCTTGAAAATTCTTACCCCTTGACTTATTGCCACTACTTTTATTATTATTATTATTATTTTTTTTTTTAAATTTCCACTGTATCTAATACTGTATCTAATACTAATGACTTACTTACACTCTGGAATTTTAACTAATGTGGTAATTTTGTACATCTTTTATGATCATGTGATCGAAATAAAGATTTGAAATTGAATTGCTTGTATAATTTAGAAAAGCGTTCAGGTTTGCTAGGTTTTCCTGGGTGCTGGCTGAACTAGGGTCCAAAATCCACTGGTACCCAAATTGCAAAAAAAAGAGTCCGTGTATAAATGTGATGTGTCCATGTAGCGTTTTGAGCCGTTTCCTGATGCGCGCACTAGACCTACCCACACAAGTGAGGCATTATTTTTATCGGGGGACTTGGGGGAGTGCTGTGTGGAAAGAAGTGTGTGGCTCCCCACAGATTCCAAATTTTCTATCACAGAAATGAGGAAAATGTGTTTTTATTAAAAGTTTGAGGTTTGAAAGGCATTCTGGGTAAAAAAAACTGATGAGAGCCACGCAAGTCAACCCACCCTGGATTCCCCTTGGTGTCTAGTTTTCAAGAATGTGAACGTTTGCTAGGTTCCTCTAGCTGCTAGCTGAGCTACGGTTCAAAATCCACAGCCAGGCACTTTCCAAAAAAAGAGTCGGTTTTGGGTAGAAAAATGTGATGTGTCCACATTACATTTTGGGCCGTTTCCTGTTGCGGGCACTAGGGCTACCCACACAAATGAGATACCATTTTTATAGGGAGTCTTGGGGTGATGCTGGGTGAGTGGAAGTTTGTGGCTCCCTACAGATTCCAGAACATTTCATCATAGAAATGTGAAGAACATGTTTCTTTGTCAAAGTTTGAGGTTGCAAGGGATTCTGGGTTAAAAAAACTGGTGAGACACATGCAAGTCAGCCTACCCCATATACCCCTAAGTGTCGAGTTTTCCAAGATGTGCAAGCTTGCTAGGTTTCCTTTAGGCGCTGGATGAGCTAGGGTGCAAAATCCACAGCTAGGCACATTGCAAAAAAAAAGGGGGCAGTTTTGAGTGATGGAGCCATGTTGTGTTTTGGCCGTTTCCTGTCACAGGCGTTGGGCCTACCCACACAAGTGGGGTACTGTTTTTTGGGAAGACATGTGGGGGCACAGAATATTAGAACACTTATTATTACCAATTGAATTTCACAGCATTTATGCCTTCCAAATGTAATCCCGTAGGAAAGAAGACATTTTTGAAAAAAATACCCTCTAAATCATATGCTGCCCACAAATTTAGAGCTGTACAAATAACCACAGCTCCTAAACTCCATATCTTGTTCCCATTTCAGAAATTCATAGGTTACCCTGTTTCCCATTTTTCACTCTATGATTTCACCATATGAGTTGGTCTATACTCGTTACACAATAAAAAACAATTGCACAGTTCAGTTTTTGGCTCGGGGAACCTTGGATTTTTGAAGAACCTACAAACCCGATATATCCCTGCAACCAGTAGGGGCTAGCAGATGTAATGGTACATTGCTTTTTTAAATCTGACTTCTTGACAAAAAGTTACAGATGAAACGTTGTAAAAAAAAGACCCTTTTTTCTTACTCATTTTTAATATTTCTAGATTTTAACAGTTAGTTTCTTTGGGAAAACCTCGAGGTATCTACACAAATAACCCCTTGCTGAATTTATTTGGAATGTCCTCTACTTTCCAGAAATCTACAGCTCCTGACTCACGCACGGGTTTCGCACTGGTTTCTACCGCAAAATGGAAGTAGCTTAAGAGCACAAAATATGGGAAAAATGGGCTCTCTCTTTGAAAAATGCCACAACTGTGGTAAAAAAATAGTATTTTTAATTCAGCTCTGAATGTTCCTGAAAGCTGGGAAGAAGGTGAGTTTAGCACAGCAAACTGTGAATTGATGCAATTT
Source organism: Lissotriton helveticus (assembly GCF_964261635.1). Classification (NCBI taxonomy): domain Eukaryota; kingdom Metazoa; phylum Chordata; class Amphibia; order Caudata; family Salamandridae; genus Lissotriton; species Lissotriton helveticus. The sequence goes on along the minus strand of NC_136069.1, from coordinate 9,450,396 downwards.
TTAGGAAATAAAACAGATACTTTTTTTCCAGAGCACTCTTTTCATATTTTTCCACAAAAATTCAGACATTTGCTGTATTTTGCAGATTTTATTGCTCCTCTCAAGGGGAATCCACAAATTCCGGCACCTTTGGAATCCCTAGGATTTTGAAAAATAGGACGCACATTTGGAGTGGATAACTTGTGCGGAAAAAGGTTATGGAGCCCTAAGTCAAACTAGCCCAATTAATCAAAAAAGGGCTCAGCAGTGGTAGGTGGGGGGAGTCTCAGCAGTTAAGGGGTTAAGTATAATTTAACAATGGGAGATCTTCTTTGATACCCCCTGGCACCTACTACTAACACTTGATCCTCGTATGAAAACTGCATATTGACATCCAAAATGTCTTTTAAGGCAAGTTGTCCTGGCAACAAATGGCAAATTATCATGCTAGAAAGAGTAGTCAAATCATGTAGACATCTGAAGTCAATCCATTCTGGCAAACACCTGAGTCAAGTCAAGCCCTTGCCTTGAGATGTCCTGGCAGTAACCCCATTCAAAGTGATTTGATTTGTTTTGAGCACACTCCAGAATTGTACCATAAACAACCTCCTGACTCTTTATTGTCTTAGATAGATATGTGAAGAAACTATGTCAACTTTCATCATGTACTCCTTCAAGTGGCCTTGATAGGTCAAGGCATCCTGGCACCGTCTTCATCAAGTCCCAGATGGTTTTCTCACTATTATTTTCTCCAGATATGCTGCCCTCTTGCTCACCGGAGCTCTCAATAGTACTTACCGTGTTTAGGAAATGAAAAGGTTTAGCCTTGCGATAGGAAGGCAGACGCTCCTCTAAACATTGTCCCCTTACCACGAAGTTCCCACAGAGAAGCAATTTCTATGAACTTTGAGGGATCTTTCCCTCAAGCTAAAGGTAAGCGGAGATAAGCTGCTTCTGTGGCTGTTCTTGCACGGGACAATGTTGGTTGTATGTCAGAACATGGAAGACAAAGATATCACAGGGCCAAAGTGTCTAAGGGGCCGATTCACAGAACTAACTTAAGACAAAATCCTTAACGTACTACTTTTGGTATTCACAGAAGGCATTTAGTAGTCTTAAATTAGGATTTTGTCTTCAATTAGGATTTTGTCTTAAATTAGGATTTTGTCTTAAATTAAATTTAGGCCAAACTTAAGTTTAACTTAAGACAAAATCTGAATTTAGGACAAAATCCGAATTTAAGACAAACCCTAATTTAAGACAAAATCCTAATTTAAGACAAAATCCTAATTTAGGACAAAATCCTAATTTAAGACAAAATCCTAATTTTTTTTTTTTTTAAAACCTTTATTGATTCAAGTAAAATAGCACAAGCGCAGGCCAACAACCACGGAGGCCGGCCGCAAACTCAGGAAAGATAAACAAAAGCGTTACACATGTTACGGCTCTAAGAATAATCACGGTGCAATCACAGTACATGGTATGCATGCGCCTCAAAATGCTAGGATGTGGAAGGTTTCATTTTTATAGTTTGAGGAAGCAGCAGAGGCTATATCATTGAAGGCATCACACTACATGACACAAGAAAGAGATGGGAGGATCGCATCCCTCCATGCTAGCGAAATCAGTGATGAGCAATACGGCCGAAGGCACACTACGCCCGCCGAAGGCAGGCCAGGAGTATAAATCAAACAATGGTCAGTGATTTAGTGAAAGCATCGTCCGAAAAACCCACCCTTCCGAAACAATAAAGGAGGCAAGTGTAAATGCCCAACAGGGAAAAGGAAGAAAGAAGGAGATACAGCCAACGCCACTAAGAAAGGAAGAGAAAAAGGGACCATAGAACAAAATAAACTAAAATAACAAAACCCACCCAACACCCGCCACCCTACATCACCGTAATGGCTATGGCCTATCCCACTAACAGCGTGTCTGTCGCCCCAGAAAATTACCCTATGGAAGGGAAAAAGGGAAAGAGGGAAAGAGGGGAGGAGGAGAGAAACACCCAAGATCGCAAATTCTATAACAACAGTAAAAGTGGCGAGAAACAAAGAGGAGCCCTCCATCCGTCCCCCGGCAACACCCTCCCGCAAGTTCTAAAACAGCACAGGGTGCAGAGTCCATTAACAAAATCCGTTACTATCAAACGATTCTCGAGGCACATAGTCGGCTTACTGCGCTACCAGGTAAATCCGCGCGGTACATATCCGTGTCGGTCATCAGCTAGGGACCACCAGTCCATAATAGGCACTGTTCATCCTTGTCCCGTCTTATCCGTTCTACCAGAGCGCCCCAAAGTATCAGCTCCCAGGTCAATCTGTATGGGGAGTCGAAGTGTCCAGGCAGGAGTGAGCAGCAGAACAGGAGCTTCGATTTGGTGCAACCGGACATCCGCTAGGTCCCTCTCACGTCGTACTAGGGACCCCGGCCCGAGAGCACATCTTCCCCCCGATAGTCAACAGAGCAGGGTCGGGGAAAAAGGTCTCAATGTCAAACCATAGCTGGAGCGGCCCACGGGTGATGGGAAGCATGGCCTGGGGCGGACACACCCATCGCGATTTCAAACCAATGCCCACCCTTCGTCCCAGGCACTCAGGATCTTCAACAAGAGATGCCTCAGGAATGGGATTTTCAAGCCCGCCAGAGTCGTTGAGTGCTGCCATCTTGTTGCATCCGGGTAGCGAATGAGGCATATCGGCGTATTCCCACTGACCAGCCGTTTTCAAGTGCCCCCGTGTAAACACAATCCCATCCACCTTACTACCCAGGAGTCGGGCAGATTGCACCAAATCGTGACGTAGGGCAACAATAGCAGCCATAAGATCGCAATATTGCAGGACTCTTCCAAGCCCCGTCTCAACCGAATCTCCCTTCTCCTGACATCCACGATCACTGTGGGGCTCAGACTCTGCAGTCCATCTTGCCCGTCGTGTTCACAGGCAGGGCCACCCAGATTCGGGGCCAATTTGCAGGCAGAGGGGTCTCAGGCAGCTTCGTATCGCTCTCGTGGTTGCCAAAACCAGTGTAAACATGAAGCAACAATCAAATAGAAAGCTGGCCCAGCTCGGTATGAAGTGAGCAAAAAACCGGGAGTCGCCCGCCAATAGCGGGACAGCACGCAAGCAGTGTCCCGGCGGTGAACAAGCAGGGCTCCTACGATCGCGCTATGTACACCAAGCACACTGTCAGGCACTCCTTGGAGTCGCACCCGTAGCCAACAGGATATGCCGTTCGAAAATCGGCCGCTCCCCGACACATATGACCCGACCGGCACTTCTCGGTCGCCAGCATCCGTTGTTGTTCACTTGGCGACCAGCCTTCCTGTCCACTCGAGGCTCCGGTCTCAGGGCTGCTGCGGGCCGCGAACCAATGCCGGACGTATCCCCAAAATTAAGCAAGCGCAAGCTTCAGGATTGCGCCGTAGGCAGTCGGAGGTGCTCGTCACCACAGGTGTGCCGTTTTGTACAGGATCACAGGCAGGATGTGAGCTCGGGAGGAAAAAGTCCTCGGAGCCGAGGGACTAGGCGGCCGTCCCGATCGCCATCTTGGCTCCTCCCCAAAATCCTAATTTAAGACAAAATCCTAATTTAAGATTACTAAATGCCTTCTGTGAATACCAAAAGAAGTAACTTTAAGATTTTGTAGTAAATTAGTTCTGTGAATCAGGCCAATAGACCTAAAGATCATAAAAAAAAGTGCATAAAGGGAAGTATAGATGTATTGGGCCTGATTCACAGAACTAATTTAAGACAAAATCCTAAACTTACTACTTTTGGTATTCACAGAAGTTAGGATTTTGTCTTAACTTTGTCTTAAGACAAACTTAAGCCAGACTTAAGTAAGGATTTTGTCCTAAATCTGTCTTAAGTCTGTTTTAAGTTTATCTTAAGACAAACTTAAGACAAAATCCTAACTTCTGTGAATACCAAATGTAGTAAGTTTAGGATTTTGTCTTAAATTCGTTCTGTGAATCGGCCCCATTATTCTTAACCCCACTCCTATGTACTTTGAAGATAATATGTCGTAAAGGTGCATAGAGGTGACATTTGTTATGTACAGGCAAGCAACACAAAAATAAGATAAAGTAGTTTATTGAATTATACAAGTTTTTAACCCCATGACAGGGAGCAGAGATTGTTAGTTTGTGGCTTCGTGAGATCCCCTTCACCAACAGCTTACTCGATCTAACATCGTGCAGAGAGCTCGTGTCATGGCATTGGCTGACGTCAGGTGCTCGCCTGCTCTGACCTTAACGGCCAGTCCCACCAGACCACCAGAGTCTCTATGGCATATGTGGAGCGGAGAGTAGTGTATGAAAAGCACTGAGGGAATCAAAACTGAGACATGGCTCTACCACCAGAAGCCCAGTCGGGCTCGCGACGGACGTGCTGAACCATCAAACCAGAAAGGACACGGGCTTTCTTGGAAGCTGTGGAGATATCTGGGTCTTTGCAAGCTGAGGTCAGACGTCTTTGTACAGAATAAAATGCAGCACGAGCGATGAATGCTCGTTCAGGATTCCTTCTTCCACCGTGGTTGCCTGTTCCTTGTCCGTGCCAACGCTCGCGGGCAGTGTGATCGGTGCCTTCTACAACCTCGAGAACTGGATCAAGTTTCGATTAATTTCAGAGACATTTCTGCATCCTGAAAACAGAAAACATCTGTTAGTTTTACAAAAAAACTTATTTTTTTAATGACTTTTTTAACCTCATGCAACTCTATGAGATGTTAAATCCACAGCAGAGAAATGCTAGGGTATTTACGGCAAACTTACCCCCTGAGACACAACACTAATGTTCGACACACAGAGGAGCTTCGAGCCACTGCTTTTAAGCAGTGTAACTGACAAAAAAATAAAGAGATAACTCCAAGTCACTAGCATTTTGTTTTTTCCTTGTTGCGCCAGCTTTGCGGGTGGGGCGGAGCTGCTCTGCTGACCGAGCAGCGGAGGAGTGGTTTGCACTCACTTCAGTGTGCATGGATCTTTGGCCAGCCCTGCTGGGCCGGCCGAACATTCATGCGCACTTTGCATGTTTTCCACCGAGGCTACATTACAGCCTGGCTGGAGAACATGCTCAGGCCCGCAGCCCCGTCTGAGCGCTGAACCATAGTGCTCAGACCAATCACAACACTGCATTGCAACATTTTGATTGGCTCAGGGGAGCCTGGGTGCTTCCTGGGTGCTCTGTTCCTCTTCTGGAGATGATGCAGGAGAGAGAGGTGCAAGCCGGTACTTTTTTTTCTTTACCGCCTCTTCTGGCCCCCCACCCTAGATCAGTTGCAGCCGCCACTGCTTGTACAGTGCCAAATATGTCATGTGCAATACAGCGCGGCATGTAATACCTACTACAAGGAACAGTGCATATAGTGTCCAAAATCTGTCATGTGTAATACAGCACGGCCTGTTGCATCTATTGCAAGGAACAGTGCATAATGTGTGCCAAACACGTCTTGCGCAACACTGTCAATTTACTGCAAGAACAATGCATAAAATGTGCCAAATATTTAAAATTCAATCCTGCACAAAATGTCAAATGTAATGTATGGGACACTTTATACAGTACAATCAAGCAGGACACACCGTACAGTGTGCTAAAACAAACACCATGGAACACTGCACACTGTGTGCCAGATGCGGGCAGGACACACTGGAGAGTATGCCAAGTGCACTGCAAGAAAATCACCTGCAGTGTGCCAAACCCAAGAAGGTGAACCACAAGATGATCCCAGCTACATTGCATCCCCATGGGAATATCAATCAATCAATCAATCAATGCCATTTATATAGCGCGCTACATACCCGTAGGGTCTCAAGGCGCTGGGGGAGGGGGGGTGCCGCTACTGCTCGAACAGCCAGGTCTTCAGCTTCTTCCTGAAGGAGAGGTGGTCTCGGGTCAGGCGCAGGTCGGTCGGGAGGGAGTTCCAGGTCTTGGCGGCCAGGTAGGAGAAGGACCTTCCTCCTGTGGTCGCTCTTCGGATGCGGGGGACGGCGGCGAGGGCGTGGTTGGCTGATCGGAGGTGGCGTTTGGGAGCGTAGAAGTTGATCCGGTTGTTGAGGTAGCTCGGGCCTTGGTCGTGTAGGGCTTTGTGTGCGTGGGTGAGGAGGCGGAAGGTGATTCTTTTGTTGACGGGGAGCCAGTGGAGGTCTCTCAGGTGTCCGGAGATGTGGCTGGTTCGTGGGATGTCGAGGATGAGTCTGGCTGAGGCGTTCTGGATCCGCTGGAGTCTCTTCTGGAGCTTGGCGGTGGTACCGGCGTAGAGGGCGTTGCCGTAGTCCAGTCGGCTGGTGACGAGGGCCTGGGTGACGGTCTTCCTGGTCTCGGTGGGGATCCACCAGAAGATCTTCCGTAGCATGCGCAGGATGTTGAAGCATGACGAGGAGACGGCGTTGACTTGTCTGGTCATGGAGAGAGAGGAGTCCAGGATGAAGCCCAGGTTGCGTGCATGGTCTGTCGGTTTGGGTGCGGTGCCCAGGGCGGGAGGCCACCAGGAGTCGTCCCAGGCGGAGGGTGAAGAGCCCAGGATGAGGACCTCCGTCTTGTCAGAGTTCAGTTTCAGGCGGCTGGTCGTCATCCACTCGGCTACTTCTTTCATCCCTTCGTGCAGGTTGGCTCTGGCGGCGGCGGGGTCGTTGGTCAGGGAGAGGATCAGCTGGGTGTCGTCGGCGTAGGAGATTATGCTGAGGTTGTGTTGGCGTGCGATGGCCGCGAGGGGGCTCATGTAGACGTTGAAGAGGGTGGGGCTCAGCGAGGATCCTTGGGGGACGCCGCAGATGACTTCGGAGGCCTCTGACTTGTACGGTGGTAGGCGGACTCTCTGTGTTCTTCCAGCGAGGAAGGAGATGATCCATTCCAGTGCCTTCTCCTGGATTCCGACGTTCCTGAGGCGTTGCACTAGGGTGCGATGGCAGACAGTGTCGAATGCTGCGGAGAGGTCTAGGAGGATGAGGGCCGCTGTTTCTCCGTTGTCCATCAGGGCTCGGATGTCATCGGTGGCGGCGAGGAGGGCGGTCTCGGTGCTGTGATTGGCTCGGAAGCCGGACTGTGAGGGGTCGAGGGATCCATTCGTCTCGAGGAAGGCGGTCATCTGCTTGTTGACGGTCTTCTCGATGACTTTGGCGGGAAACGGGAGGAGCGAGATGGGGCGGTAATTCTTGAGTTCGGTGGGGTCCGCTGTGGGTTTCTTGAGTAGAGCGGTGAGTTCGGCGTGCTTCCAGCTCTCGGGGAAGGTGGCGGTGTCGAAGGATGTGTTGATGATGTCTCGCAGGTGGGGTGCGATGACGGCGTCGGCCTTGTTGAAGACGTGGTGGGGGCAGGGGTCGGTCGGTGATCCGGAGTGGATGGAGTTCATCGTGCGGATGGTGTCTTCGGTGCTGATCGGGGTCCAGGCGTGCAGGGTGGTGGTGGGGGGTGGTTGTTCGGTCTTGGTGTGCATTGTTTGGGTGCTGAAGCTGTTGTGTATGTCCTTGATCTTGTTGTGGAAGTATGAAGCGAGGGAGTTGCAGAGGTCTTGCGATGGGGTGATGTCGTTGTTTCCTGCGCTGGGGTTGGATAGCTCTTTCACGATGTTGAAGAGTTCCTTGCAGTTGTGTGCGTTGTTGTCCAGCCGGTCCTTGAATGCAGTTTTCTTGGCGGCGCGGATCAGCTGGTGGTGCTTCCGGGTGGCAAGCTTGAGGGTGGTCCTGTTGTCTGGTGTAGGATCCCTTTTCCAGACTTTCTCGAGGGCTCTGCAGTTCTTCTTGGAGCTCTTGAGTTCGTCGGTGAACCACGGGGCTTTCTTGCTGCCGGGTCTGCTGGGCGGGGTCCTCATCGGGGCGAGCTCGTCCGCGCAGGTGCTGATCCACTTCGTGAGGTTGTCGGCGGCCTGGCTGGGGTTTGCTGAGCTGGCAGGAGGGTGCTGGCTCAGGGAGGTGGTGAGCTGGTCTGCTGTGATCTTGTTCCAGCTTCTGCGGGCGGCCTGTTGCTGGTGGTGGTGGGTCGTCGTTCTCTTGAAGGTGAAGTGGATGCAGCTGTGGTCCGTCCATTGCAGCTCTGTGGCGTGGCTGAAGTCGATGTCTGTGCTGGAGGAGAAGACTGCGTCGAGTGTGTGTCCGGCGAGGTGGGTGGGGGTGGACACCAGCTGCTTGAGTCCAAGATTGGCGAGGTTGTCGAGCAGGGTGCTGGTGTTGCGGTCGTTGTTGTTCTCCAGGTGGAAGTTGAGGTCCCCCAGGAGGATGTAGTCGGCGGAGGGGAGGGCATGCGGGCTGACGAAGTCGGCGATGTCCTCGCAGAATTGTGTGCGTGGTCCCGGGGGTCGGTAGATCAGGGTGCCTCTGAGGGTGGTCTTCGGGTCGGTGTGGATCTGGAAATGCAGGTGTTCCACAGTGGTCAGGGAGTTGTCGGTGCTGGTCGTGAGACGGATGGTGTTCCTGTGGATGATGGCGATGCCTCCTCCCATCTGGTTGGCGTTGCGGTCCCTGCGGACGATCTTGTAGCCCTCTGGGATGGCGATGGCGATGTCGGGAGCTGAAGAGGCGTTCATCCAGGTCTCCGTGAGGAAGGCAACGTCAGGTGCTGTGGCGTCTAGGAGGTTCCAGAGTTCGACGGCGTGCCTGTGGACGGAGCGGGTGTTGAGCAGGATGCACTTGAGGTGGGTGCTGCTGGAGGTCGACTTGGCGGGTTCTGGAGCGAGGCCGGCCCGGATGCAGGTGAATTTGCAGGCGTGGCAGCAGAAAGGTCCGTGGGTGCGTCGTGGTGTGGCTAGGTGGCAATCTGGGAGTCGGCCGGTGTTGAGAGCGATGAGGGAGGCGGCGGAGTACGTCAGGCGGGTCGGTCGGGGTCTTCGTGGGCCAGGGGTCCTGGCACTGGGCGCGGTCCAGGCGCGGACGGGCGCAGACGGGCTTACCTTTGGCGCGCCTTCGGCGCACAATCGGCGCGCCCGCTGCGCGTCAACGCTGCGCGTTCGCACGGTCGCCATATAAGGCGAAGTGCGCGGGTGGGCGGAGCAGCTGGGAGGCGGGAGCGGGGAGGGAACAGAAGGAAAAAAGGGGCGGGGTCAGCGGTGGTGGCGGGAAGCGGGGGGCGGCGAGGGAGGCGGGAAACAGGCAGAACGGGCAAGATCTGCTCGAAAACAAGCACAAATGAAGACAAGAAACGCTAACACGGGCAAAATCTACAATAAGAACAAGCAAAAATGACAGACAAAACAAGTCAGGAAACGCTAACACGGGCAAAATCTACAATAAAAACAAGCACAAATGACAGACAAAACAAGTCAAGGCAAACGACAGCAGGGTCAGCCGGCAGCGAGGCAGAGGGCAAAGCGAGGGGCACACGCAGCAGCTGGTGGCCGTGCGGCGCGGGGGTGTCCCACAAGTGTCCCTTTGAAGGTGGAAACCTTCAAAGGGTCTTTCTGTAATATGTGTGATTGTGAAAGGGGCCACAAGAAAGGAGTGGGAGAGAAAGCAACACTTGTAGATATAAGGTTTCCACCTCTAAATGCCACCATACCTCACCCAATGCTACCAAGGGAGAGTTCACTGATCTTAGAAGCGACCACAGATCCTCCATCTGGACATTTATTGGCAAATACTTTGGAACCAATGATCGACAGATTAGAGACCTCCATTTCTGCAGCAAGTTCTGGAGGCGGGGCCAGCCAGGTGCACAGCGTAGTGTCACCGGGACGCGCATGACCCGGATCCAGACCTCAGTCCAATAACAACGTTTTTATTTTATACGTCCCTACATAGACCCTTGCTGCTGTACCCGAGCACTGAACATGTTTATTTATTTATTTATTGTATTTATTTATTTATTTATTTGCAAAGTTTTATATAGCGCTGGCTAGACCCGGAGGTATCAGAGCGCTTTACATGAGGATCAGCAAGTTACAGGATACATAGTTATATCAGTTGAATCAGCGAGTTACAGGTTACATAGTTACAACCGTTTGAATCAAAGAATCACAGAGGGAGGGGGAGTGAAGGAGACACGAACAGGGAGAAGAGGAAAACAATGTCAGATGATCGGCTGGGTAGGTGACGGCCAAGGGGCAGACTCCTCTATAGCTGCTAGGACAGCTCCACCGGGCATTGGCCAAGGTTGCTCGGTCTCCGCGGTAGGTACAAACAGATTTGGTATCCGCCCAGGGGGCGTCGTCATTGTTCCATCGAAGTGGGAGAGTAGACACATAACAGGGAGACGAGGAAAAACAATGTCAGATGGGTAGGTGACTTCTGCTTCCAGATCTAGCTTTCCTACTCACGTTCATATGGGAATGATTTCCATTTTTGGACTCTTTGTCTATGTCTATGTGTCATGTATAATTAACAGCCCTGAAGAAGTCACACATGTGACGAAACACGTGTTGGCTTTTCCATGTGATGTTGGATGCACCAATTGATTTTTTGAAGAATTTGACAGTAAATAAGCTTGGATTTAACACTTCCTTAATAAGACTTATTGGACTAAAATCACAAAGAACATATGACTTCTTCGGAGTGCAGCAACATCTTTTGTATTAATTTTGGAACCAATGTTCGACAGAAAAGAGACCTCCATTTCTGCAGCAACTTCTGGAGGCGGGGCCAGCCAGGTGCACAGTGTCACCATGACGCGCATGACCCGGATCCAGACCTCAGTCTATGTTTTTTGTTTATTTTGTTTTATACGGCCCTATATAGACCCTAGACCCTTGCTACTGTACCCGAGCGCTGAACAGGATCTACTGGATTTTTATAGCGCTTTAACCAAAACACCATTACAAACTTAAATACAGCACAACAAATCTAACTGAAATAACAGAAAAACATAGTGAAACATAAAACAAGTGAGGTAACAACTACACAGGAGGGCTATATCCCGGGAAAAGATCGGTTCAACTGATGATACTTAAGAGTGTTTCAAACACCTTGGATCAGGCAGGGGAAAGTCTCCAAAGAATGGCAGGTTATTCCAGAGTTGTAGTTCTTGTTAATATGGAAAAAGTTGATGCTAATATGGATAACAATACACTCAAAATCACCTGTTGTTAACTCCATTCACATCAACCCAGATTCACACATATGTAGTCAGGCAAGCTCTGAGACCTAGCCCCGGGGTTATTGACTGATAGGTTATAGGAGGGATGGCACGTTGCCGGTAGGGGGTACACATACTCCTAAAACACCATAAAGTCAGATGCCATATAAGTTAGGAACATATAGCCAATCAGGACAGAGCACATGCAGTGAGCATGCGTTCCCCATGCCCAACATCTGGACATGTTACCCACTGGCCACATTGTGTCCACACAAGGTCGAGTCCCACCTGTATTTACCATTGGACAATCGATTTATGACTCCACAGGCAGCAGCCTACATTCCTCACCTCATATGGATCACTGGAAATCTTTATCACCTACAAAGAACTGTAACAAAGAAGGCCACAGGCCGACTGCAAATAGAGACAGTCCTCAGACCCCGTGCCTTTAACTGTTCTCCCAACCGCTCTGTTTAATTAAACAAAGTGCTCCTGTATTGCCAAGCGCCTCTTGTTTCTTGATTTTTCAAAGTATTTCATGTTCAAATAACATTCTAACAAGGCAAAGACCTAAAATGAAATGGCGTACAAGGAGGCCGGGGGTATAACAGGAGACCCTGGTGGGCTGAACTTAGGTACTTGGCAGGTTACCAGTGAAGTAAACCACATATATGAGGTGGAGCAAGGTCCTTTTAGATATTTGAAATGTAGAAGTAAAACGTGAATTATCTTTAACAAGCTCTTTAAAGCATAGGTTTTATATAGCGCGAACCAGATGCCAAGGGATATCAGAGCGCTTTTTAATATAAAGAAGGTAGAGTAATACTCAAGTATCGATAACAAAAAGAAAGCCAAACAGTTGTAGTCACCAAAGATCAAATACAAGTGATGCATCACGAGAAGAGAAGGAGAATACAGCTCCAGTAACGATATCAGGTAAGGATACGAAACAGTTATTGTCACAATAATCACAGCCAGGTGGTACACAGCGAGTAATGCAATAAACCGGTCAATACCAGGCGGCTACGGGGGCAAACCTTACATCTGAGAGGCACAGTGAGCAAAAACACAGGATGATAATAAGGATGTAGAGTTAATCAAATCGGCCAAGTTAAGGTAAGAATTTGTTCAATAGGAATCTTTCGACTTCCAGTTTGAAAGCAGTTAATGATGATATTCTGTGCAAATCCGGTGGAAGAGAGTTCCAGATCTTTGGTGCAGCACCCGAGGAGGCTCAACGACAAGTACTCATTTTATTCGTGATACGAGCTGTTGATCATGTGCGTTGCATACTCCTGCCATCTAGTGTTGGGCCTGGAACGGTACAACTTTTTTTTTCCCAAGAACATTGTTTGGTTTCAGGGTGACTCACATTAACCCCTGCACTCACTTCTAAAAAGCTCCGCTTACAAACACGTTGAGCCCGCCCACTCTGGGTGTGGTTCCAGTGATGAAGCAAGCCACAGGTTGTACCTGTGGGTGAGGACCATACATATATACACCACCAAATAAACCTTGAGCACTGAATACTTACTTGGGCCTCGACTCTGGTATCTTTCAAAAGGACTACACCAGTTTGTTGTGACACATTTTGGATTGGCGATCCTGTTGAGCGCCCGCCGTGCAAGCGGCAGAAGCACGCCGCTTTTTCGTGTGGTATATATATATATATATATATATATATATATATATATATATATATATATATATATATATATATATATATATATATATACCTGGATGACACCCGCACACACTCTTGTGATATTGTGAACATTCATTCATACTACTCTACAGTAGGTGGAAGATAGCATTTGGGTGCATTGCCCCTTAAATTAGTTCTAAACTGAAGAATCGCTGAAGAGACTGTGTGCATCACGAGAAGACCAAGACCATGCATCGGAGCCCTCAAGCAGGAGCTCTTCCTGGTAACATTGCTTCGATGGATCACGCCCAGGCCCGTCTTCTGCACATCACCTTATATAAGCACGGTAGCAAACCATAATGGGAAGTCCAATGGTGTGTTGGGAATGTGGCTTCAAGAACTGTTGACCGCATTCTTGATAAAGATGGTTTAAGTCAAGATATTACCATCGAATGCTGTATTTTACATAGCAGAAAACTAGCTGGTTGACTGAAAGCTGGGTTGGTAAATAAATATCTGAAAACAGCCCTATTCATACAAGGGTTTGTTTGTCAACAGCTATACAGACCACCTTCAGGCAGTAAGATGCCCTGGTGACAATTGTCTAGAGAGTGAAGAGCTGTGGTGTTTGTCTAGGTTGCTGCTCGGTCTTTGATATTGGTGGAAGGTTTGATGAACAGTTCTTATCAGGAGCTGGCCCCTTGGATGGGTGAGAATCACCAGAAGGTCAGACATGGATTCTATCCATGGTGGCTCACATCCCCCACCCACAAACCCCAAAATGCTCTGAAGCAGTAGAGAGATGACCTATTTACTTCTACATAGACCACCCTAAAAATGAATACATAAATAAATCAGAGATTTATTGAGAGGGAGCTGGACATGGTAGTATGCGGAAGTGAACGCTGGTTGCCCCAAGACTCTAGCTCTCCTCTTTCCCATAGTGCCTAGCGAATGACCAAAGAGACACCTTACCAGAAAGGGCCATGGAGAGGCGGAACTCGTCCATCAGAATCTGCAGGATCCCCCGCACGCCTTCTTCACCCTGCGAGGAAACAGGTAATAGCTTAATGTACACTTCAAGTGATCATTATAGACGCCCCCTGCCCATCACCAGCGCATCACCCTCCAACACTGCAGCATTGATTGTACATGTACACAACATGTCACCAATATCCTTATGTGCCCAGCAAACATGCAGACCTAGGCATTCTTGCATCCATGCAGTGCTCATCACACATGCACACCTGGATCTTCCTTCACACCTTCAGTACTTGGCACAAGTGTGCACGATGGTTGGATGTATGATGATACAACGAGGGCCATTTCAACGCGGTCTGTTAGATCGCGCTTTTCACAACGCAAGTTGTTACATCGACTTGCGCTGGAGGGGCGCTGGATTTAGGAAAAGTGTGAAATACTATTTCAGCTCCAGGCTACATACAGTAGGGAAAGTGTTGGAAACAGTAATTTACACTATTCCTTAGTCAACAGCGCCCTCCAGTGCAAGTCGGTGTAACGACATGAGTAGTGAAAACCACAATGTAATAGTACCACGTTGAAATGGATGCGAGGTAAATGATGTCTCCCGGGTGGGATGCATGACGCTACAACGAGGGCCAGTTCAACGCGCAGTGTAACGACTTGCGTAGTGAAAACCACGATGTAATATTACCACGTTGAAATGGATGCGTGGTAAACGAGGTCTCCCGGGTGGGATGTATTACGATACAACGAGGGCCATTTCAACGCGCAGTGTAACAACTTGCGTAGTGAAAACCACGATGTAATAGTACCACGTTGAAATGGATGCGTGGTAAACGATCTCTTCCGGGTGCACTATGTGTGAAGGGGAACACTGGAATGGTTTGTGGGGAGGATTTGCTTGCAGAGCTGGTATACACAGAGTTACAATAAGTGACATAGGACACCCACCCGCAGCTACAGCCAAGCTCTAACAACGTTCATCGCATGCAAAGCATTATTTGCTATTTCATATGTTAATTTAACCCACCAGGATGAAATACTCATCTTCTTTGACTGCACTACCCATCATGCAGCAAAACACCCAGGCATGCTTTGACCACCATCTCCCACACAGCCGTAGCCACTCCGCGAAACCCCAACTCAACCCACCTCTGTGTGAGAATTGACACAGGACACAACAGCTCTACTAGCCCTCCTACAAAGCAGCAGCAACTACTGGTGTTCTTCCATTACACTACCTTGTAGGCAAGACCCCAAACGATTGGCCGTCCGACAAAGACGCACTTTGCCCCCAGAGCAAGAGCCTTTAGGACATCACTTCCTGTTCGGATCCCTCCATCCATGTATACTTCAATCCTTCCTCGCACAGCTTCCACGATCTCCGACAGCGCATCTATCTGGAAACAAACGAAGCAGTTACGACAGCAAGGATCTCCTACCTGGCACGGCTTCACCACTGGAGGGTGAGAGAGTTACGTGAACCCAGATGATGCAAGAGTGGCCAATGGGCAGGATATGTGCTGAGTCCTACCCACTCTTTTCATAACAATCTCCTGTGAGATGATAACCCTGAGTTCATCGTTGATTTGGTAAACCTTGACAAACTGCTCCTCATTTTAACATCATGTTTGCCAGAAATTAAAATCCTTTACTTTTCTATTGTCAGGTAATAAATTCCACTACAGTCCACCCATCAAACACATGCAGGTCAAGGAGTTTAAAAATACCAACTGTACAACCAGTGAAAGTCCCTATATCTGCAGCCTCCTTCAGATGACCAAGCCAATGGGAAACAATAGCTCCCGGCCCAGACCTGAAACTGATTATAGGAGACCGAAACGTGTAAAGTACAAGAGCGAAAGCAAAGTCATGCCCGCCTGCATACTTGTATCAAACCTCCTCCCCAGTTTTCACTTGGTGTGACTGAGAGATGGTGAGAGGCTATTATTGAGCTGAAAGTCCCAACAAATGACCCTGATTTACAGGAGTTACGCCCTAGGGTGCCCATAAGTTGTCTTGTACACCTTCTACTTAGACTTTCAGCAGCACACCCCTAAAATGATCATCCTCAGAGTGGTCCAACTTTAGGCCTGATTTTGGTTTTGGTAGACGGGGGTTTAGTCCGTCAGGGAGATGTAGTAAAGTACTCTGTTGCCCTCATGATGTGCCTGCTTCCAAGTTTTTAGATGTCTGTCGGTCAAGGGGACATCTCTAGTATTGGCAGAAATCGCTGTCACAACGGTTCCTGCCAAGACATTGCAAGTTTGCCGGATGGCTTTGTCAACATGATGGAGCCGTACAACAATCGATCGGATCGGAGCCAGAGAGCGAGAGAGGTGGGAGCGGAGGACGCTGACAGACCCGCTCCGCCGGAAAAAACGTCGGAAAAAAACGCTCTGAAAGCCCCAACTGCCCAGCCACTTATACGCCAGACTCCGAGCATTTGGGGTCTGCACCGGCTTGTCAACAGCCGCAAATTGTGTTTTAAAAGCTGCACGGGTCGCTTTAAAGCGGCGGGACCCGAGACCCGCGAATCGCGCTGACGCCGCGTGTGTCCCGGCAGCTGGAGTACGTGACAGTGGCAGAGGCAGGGAGGGGATCTGCAGAGGAATCGCAGAGGATCGGCAGTGATCGACCATTGAGGTATTCCCCTACCAATCCCTTTTTCACTGAGGCAGGTTGCGGCAGCAGCGTTTGGGGTGTGGTTTTTGGAGCACACCACTCTTCCTCAGACTCCCTTTGAATTTATTAGAGGGGTGTGGTTTTTGGAACAAGCCAGTCTTCCTCGGACTCCCACAGATTCCCTTTGAATTTATTAGAGGTCGTGACAGCACAAGCAGCAGCGATTGGGGAGCAAGTAAGTGGGCAGTAGTGAGCGTGAGTGTGTTTAACAGAGGCTGGTGGCCGTGCACGGCTTTGTCCTGAAAACTCATTCAAAGTTACTCAAGGTTACTACAGTATCCAAGGAACAGTCGGAGCAGCCTAACCGGTGCGAAAAAGCTGTGAGTTACAGATGTATTAGCTAAACAGAATTATAGCGCCGCTTGTTTGTTTCACCGGAATATCTGCTGATCTTGCCCCAGTTAATATAGGACACAAATTATTGGGGATTGGAGAAAGTAATCAAGGATTATGAGATCAGGAAAAACGCGACAAACACCTCAGAGGAAACCTAAAAAGAGACTGTTAAAAGTAGATCAAAATTCTACTACAGACACAAAGAGAAGGAAAGAAAACTTTTCATCTCAAAAGGAAAAGTTGGTTTCAGCTTTAACTCCAATAAGCGATTTTTTTAAATTTGGAGGAAAGAACGAGAACCAGAGATTTCAATTTCTCAAGGATCCAATGGCCGCAATCTATACCACAGATGGGGCTCAGGGATTGCCGAGCCCAATAACACCAAAAACACAAGTCAATAAAAGCCAACAGTGGTCAGGATGCCCAAATACAAACATTAAAATAACACAACCCAGCCCTGCTACGGAAATATCTGAACATATAAGAATGCGGGATCATGAAATAAATAAATGTAAAGATGACTTAACCAAGGTAAATAAGGATGTTAAAAGTGAGACGGCCAGAATGGATGTTCCACCAAATAAAGCTCTGATAACAACTATAGCGCAGGTTCACCCGTCCAAGGCCCAACTCAAAGATCAGCTCGAACAGCCTGTTCAAAATAAAGATGGGAAATTTGAAGAGTATCTAAAGGATAAAGGAGACCTCGGAGTAGCAAAAAATAAAGAATATAATAAAATTCAATCCGATGAATGGTTTGGTTCCTTCTCCATATCAGATGATATGGACCTCATTAAATCATTGAATTTCAACATAAAATTAAATGAGGACGTATTTACTCAAGAAGGGGTTAGGAGTTCAGCTATAGGTACACCTCAGGTTCAACAAATTGGGGAGGAGGTAGGGGCTGCCTCCACCCCAATTAAACAATTAGTATGTACCGACAAACAGGAGGAGAAAAACATCACGCTAAACTCTAGTCCTATGGGTAGTAAACCATTCCGGTCACCCCCAATTACAATCTCTTCAGTGAGTGGAATCGATCTAATTTCAGAACTCCGGTCGCAATCGATTAACTCAGTAAAATGGAGTGACAATCTACTGAGTTCTTTACAGCGAGTCATAGATGTATTAAATTTCCAATCGGACAAACTTGATGTTCAAATTGAGTTAATGAATTTGATAGCAACTTATATTGCAGGAATTAACACCAAACTGGATTCATTAACCGGATTGTTCAGTAAGGACAATCAGAGTAAAGCTCCAGGTAGTGGATTCCTAGTTAAATCAAATTGTGGATGCAGCCAGATAATCGATAAATTGGCATCTCTTCCTGAAATACTAACGGAAATTCTACATGTCGTCAAGCCAACTGAAAAAATGGCTGATAAGGAACACTCAGATGTGAATGATAAAAAAGACTAAAGAATGACAAGATAATTGTAGAAGTAAAGTCTCAACGCCCCGAATATGATGGAAGTTGTAAAAAAGAAAAAATCAAGGAATCTACTCATCCAGGGGAATTGCAAATTGTCCAGGAATCAATTTCTACACCTAACATATCAAATTGTGGATTAACAAAAAGACAACGAAAAAGAGCTCGTAAGGCCCGGCGAAATGTGAGTAAGCAAATTAGTCAAAAATCAAAGCAAAACTATCCAATATTTTCACAATTGTATTGTCAAAAAAGCAATCATCTGTGTAACAAAAACCCCTCCGGGGTCATGGAAGGAGCTATGTCTCTTTCGCAAGATTCAATTGCAAGTTTGAATAAATCCCTCCAAAGTAATATATCTTCATACACACAATCAAGTAATATACACTTACATGAAGACGCCAAACCAATAAAAAGTGATAAAGAGTGCCTTACTGTTGCAAATAAGCAAGACTTCCCAGTAAATTTAAAATCTTCTGTGAGATACAACATCACGGAACAAAAACAAGAAAAAATTAAGGGTCCCCCAAAAGAAGGAAACAAACAAATAATTGTTAATGGGGATATAACGAATTTGAATTTACGGACTGATGTTAAAACCGTCCCTAATAGACAAGATGGTAAAAACAGAACCGTACATACTTTAACAACTACGTCAACAAAGTGCGTGGAAATTTTCAAGGACCAAAACATGGTTAAAACTCAAGATAAAGTACAAGCAGATCAAAATAAACAAAAATCAGATAGGTGTTTAAAAAACAATTCGGAAAAATACACCGGCCTTTTGAGTGAATATATGGAAAACTCAGATTGGAATGACTTGAAAATTTACATGGATAAAAAGGGACGAGTCTGCGAGTTTTCTAAAAACAAATCTATCCCACAAGACCTTACAAACACGGAAGTAGGTAAAAAAATCGACAAAACTGTAAGTACAATGAGTGATGGACAAGAAAATATATTAAAGCAGGAAAGGGAGACCACGGATAACATTGTACAAATTAGAAACAGAGTTGGTAATACTCAGATAGAACAGAATAGTTCCATCCAAACGGGTATTCAACAAAGTAAACCAGGAGTATCAACAAATAAATTGATCTTCGAGCCAGAATATCAAACAAAGGGAAGTTTGGACTCTTTAAATAGGGGAAATCTAATGAGATTATTTAAGGAGATACCAAAACTGTGTAATATTACAACAGCAGATCTCCTGTCGGTGGAATTTTTGCAAAAGGAAAAAGGATCAGAAAAAGAAATTACTCTGACAACTTGGTCCTCAAAGGAATTAACAGCTCTGAATTTCTCTGAAAGGGAAAACTTTGATGCATGGGGTATTTATCTATCATATCCAAAATCTTTAAAATACCCGTTCCCACTTTTACCTGATACAATGATTGCGATTTTACCTGGTAAGGAGATCCGCCCTAAAACTTGTCTAAGGGGGGCTGGAAGTACTACTCCTAAAAACACCGAGCTGGTGAATACCATATTAGAGACAACAAATCAGAACCGAGTTTGCGTAAACCAACCGTCAGAAGGAGGTTATGATTGGTCATGGGTGCCCTATTTCTTAAGCCAAAAACAATCCTGATGAATTTGACAAATCACATGGGTTAAATCCCTCAGTGACACACCCGGATACGCCAAAGGAATACAAAATAAAAATCTGCTCATGGAATATCCACGGGTTTAAAGAAACTGGCCAAGATCTGGATACTCGGTTGTTTTTACAAAGCTTTGACATCATCCTTTTACAGGAAACTTGGAACCTGAATCCTAAACCTATCATTGGATATGTGGAATTCCACGTTCTGGCAGAACAAATTTATAAATATGGGCATCCAAGAGGTGGGTTGTCCATCTTTGTAACAGAAAAATTAGATTGGCAAATGGAAGAACTCAATACGGGTGAAAGCTGGATACAGGTTGTGAAAATGGAAAGCAAGAACTCTGGAAATAAAATGCCCTGGCAGCTGTTGATGTTAAACATATATGTTCATCCAGTTAAAAAGCTGAAAAAAGAAAAGTTTGTATGCCTGATCAACTTAATCAAGGTTTTACAGAAAAGTTATCAAAATTGTGAGTTGATAATCACAGGTGATTTTAATTCAACTTAATATGGAACAAGTCAAATAAGAGTTTGCGTCAAAAGGAAACAGAGGCTAATGAATTTAAAAGCAATTTGGACACTTTAGGATTACATATTCTTAATGGGACAAGAAAGGAAGATCAACCGGCAAGGATCACTTTTTTAAGTGGGAAGAACCAATCAATTATTGACTATACTATGGTCAGTAAAGAACTTTTCACCTCAGTGGACGCATTTTTCATACAATCCCGCCCGGAAAGTGACCATTTGCCGCAAATATTGACCATCAATGCAAAGCTGCTTGCAAAAGACAATATATCTGCTCTAACAGCAATCCCGGTAACATACAATCTGAAGAAATTAAAATGGCGGGTACAAATGTTGCACAAATAATGGATGCTGCTCAACAATTTATAACCAATGGTGGGGAGCAGTGTACAAAGTCACCAGAAGATTTTTGGGAACAATTAGGAAAGTTTCTTCTAAATAAATTTCCCGTCATACCGGGACGTCGAGGCCAACAAAATGAAATATATGAACCTTGGTTTGATATCAAGCTGCGAAACCTGAAGAGGGAAATTACACGAGAATCGAGAAAAGTATTTATGGCAGTAAGATCTGGAAAATCCGTTATAAACAACAATATTAAAGAAATGAAGAAAAACTTTAAAGAGAAATGTAGAGTGGCAAAAAAGAAACGTAAGGAAAAGATCTGGGAAAAATTACTCTGGGCCTGTAAATTACCTAACAGTTGTGACTTCTGGGGCATAATAAATAAGCTAACCAAAGGAATAGGAATGTCACAAAAAGCGGGAATAAGTGATAAAAGTTGGGAATTACATATACACAATGTATATAATAATATTATTCATGAGGTGTTGAAGAAATCGGAACCTGGGCCAGACACTCTGCAGGAGGATAAAAATACAAAAATTGGCTTTGACCCCTTTTCAGGGAAAACATCACAACATGAAGAAACTTTAGTTCAGCTCAATAGGGTTCTATATGAAAATAGTTTACATGATTCAATTTATAACAACTCAAACATTTTAATTGACAATAACCGGCTAAAAGAAATAATTAAAACATTGAAAACAGAAGGAGCAGCAGGGCCTAATGGACTTCCGAATGCAATCTTTAAACACGATGTAGAATTTTGGGCAAATCTTTTCACTCCACTTTTTAATTACTTGTACATACAAAATAAGATCATTAATTCGTGGAAAGGGAGCATTTTTCATCCTATATATAAAAACGGTAATCGCAATGAGCCTAGTAATTATAGGCTCATTGCTTTAACGGATGTTGACGCAAAACTCTATGCCTCCTGCTTATTATTACATCTACAGGACTGGATGGAGGGGAAAGGTTTAATTCCCAAATATCAAACTGGTTTTAGGCAAGGAATGGGCACAAGCACAAACCTGTCAGCGATTGCACTCCTTACAGAGAAAGCAATTTTAAGGAAATCTGGTTTATTTGTATGTTTCATTGATTTAAAATCGGCTTTTGACAGGGTTTCACGAGAACGTCTATGGTCAAAATTAAAAGGATGGGGGATACCGCAACAACTGATAAACTCTATAATATCCCTCCATAGTGAAACCTGGGCCCGGGTGAAGCTGGGAGATGGTAGTATAGCATCAGCCAAGATACTATACTATACTATACTATGGGCTGAAACAGGGGTGTGTCCTGGCCCCGAGCCTTTTTAATTTGTTCCTTGCAGACCTAGATAACCACTTGTCAAAAGTTAATGGCCATCCTCCGAAATTGGCAGAGAATCACATACAGTATCTGCAATATGCAGATGATATAGTGGTCTTAAGCCAAACCCCTATTGGTTTGCAAAGAGTCATCGACCATCTGATTATCTACTTAGACCAACAGGGGCTGGAGCTAAACAGGAAAAAAACTAAGGTGGTGCATTTAGTCGGCCCAAGACCTAAAAGAAAATTCAAGTGGTTCGCCAATTGTAAAGAAATAGAGGAAGTTGGCAGCTATAAGTATCTGGGTATCAATTTAGGGCACGGCATGTCCTTCAAAGATCAAAAAAGTGCAATGAGAGCAAAAGCCCAAACTTTTATTTTTGCCTATAAACAGCTCCAATTAAAATTGAGTTGCCCATCTTACAGTCATCTTTTAAAAACAATGGCAGCGCAATTACTCCCTGCATTGGCTTACGGACTTGAAATATGGCATGGTCAGGAATCTGGAATTTTAAACGATTTACAAACAAAAGTGTACAAAGCCGTCTTTCATCTCCCAAGAGCAGCGTCACCAGCACAGATGCGCCTGGAATTTGGACTCCAAAATCAGAAATTCCAGAGGCAATCTGTCTTTGTGAAATTATGTTGGAAATTTCGCTCTTCGGAACACGGCACCCTGAATAAATCTATGCTGGTCAGTAATAAAGGCCCAGTTTGATGAAAAAATCCTGTGTTCATGGGGTGAATACCTAAGAATAGCTCTCGAAGAACTGGGCATTCAAGAGGCATGGGATAGCAAGATGGAGAGGGTGGCGTTCAACAAAGTGTGCAACGGCTCCGCAAAACAATTATCTTTTTTAGAAGACAAAAACACGATGGTAAAAAGGCGACATTCCTGGACAGGGATAAATTCATATGTAAATTTAAAACCTCAAGCCTATCTAGCAGCTCATTTTAATTTATTCCTGAAAAAGAAGTTTATGCTGCATCGGTTTGGGGGATACGAAACAAAGGATTTGCAACCAAGTTGGAAAGGGAAATACGATAAAGCAACTTGTAGATTATGTGGATATCACAAGGAGTCCCTTTGTCACATGATGTGTGTCTGTCCAGCAGTTGGTGAAGCAAGAAAAACGATCTTAAAATCCATCCTAACAGAACTTAATATACGTACCTGCAGGCAGACCGATACCTATTGGGCAGGCGATCATCAAACATCTTAATCTGTAGTGGGGTAAAGCTTTTAAACATGATTGACTCACTTTTAAAAAAAGCGGGTATTGAATCAGAAAATACGGTTACTAATGAATTGTAAAATCTCATATTTATCCAGACGCCATGATGCACTTTATCGTGAATACGGTTATTAGACGAGTGGAATAATTTTCCTTTTCTATTTATTAAGATTTAATGATATATATTTTATTTCGAAATTGTTTTTTTAACATACTTTGTAGTCAATTTTAAAGTGTTACATGTTATGGTTGTAAAAAACCAAATAAAGATTTTCTTCTAATTGTACGTTTTTTCAAATTTTCCAATTCACAAATCCAAACTGGGATTTTGCTTTGGAAAATGATGAAGAAAACGCTGTCCCCTCACTTTGGGACTTTTCTACCATGAAGAGAGGGGAACTTCGCAGTTTTCATGGTCTCTTACTGCAAGGGTTTACCTGGCGGTGATGGACAGTGAAATCTGGTCATGTGTTTGTCCACTCTTGATCTGTCGGGCCGTCCGAGGTTTATATTGGTGGCGGAGACCGAGTAGTCCCCACTGTCGACATAATGGAGGTGCGCCCAACTCTAAATGAGGCGGGCAGACCTACAGTTTGGCAGAGTGGGTACTCTCTCTCCTAAACTCTAAATCAGGCCTTTCTTCTTGCATTGCTTGCTACACATAGATACCAGTAAGGAGGGCTTCAGGGAAAAGTCTTTTCCAATCAATATTTCCCTCCAATGTACAATATGTAAGTAATATCTGACAATTACTAGAGGTGAAGTAAACCCAAACCATACTTCCACTGACAAACTCTTTCAGTCCATCTCTTGCTGCTGCCTTTTAAGCCTTAGGTTTAAAAACAACTGATAATGTGTTTTTTTCTCCAAATCCTACTTAATTCTAGATTTTCGTGTCTTTAGAGAACATTGTCCCTCTGCACATATTCATGGTCAGAAGCCGTCTGTGTTCTAATGTTCGCTGCTCAAGTTGTGGTTCCTGGTGTTGAACAGAGACAATAAATATAGACCTAGTCTGGCACGTCAGCAGCAGTTTCTTGACCCGGACCACTGTGAGTCCGGCCTGAAATCCTCAAACCACGTAAAGCAATGAGGTCAGCTTTGTGAAAGAAGGCTGTGCCATTTCAGATAGAGCGGACTGTGACCATTTAGAAGGTCCTGAGGGAGGATTTGGATGAGTTATTTGAAGTGGCGGGCCCAAAGGATGTATGAGCAAAATGTGAAAGAGCAGTAGAATGGTGGACCCAGGAGCCCTTTAGAGTAGCAGGTACGAATGCTCCTCCACCCCTGGTCAAGACCAAACACGACCCAGTCATAAGACACTTAAAGACTAAGGTTCACCTAAAGGAAGTGAATTTGCCCAAGATTTTTTAAAATCTCAGGAGCCCAAAGAGTCTGTGTATGCATACTTTGAGAAGATGGTGCAGGTGTACCGGGAACATAGCGGATTAAATAATCCCTTGGAGATATCATTGGAGGGTTCCTCACCTCCTTTGATCAAGGGCTAAGAACTGAAATCAGCAATCAGATCTTCCAAGGTGTTCTTTGCTGGCAAAGGAAACCTATTGATCAGACCCTGCAGTGTGCAAAATATTGCAGTGACATGTTTGAAGGTAATCATAATGGGCTGAAGGAGAAGCTCCTGATTGCCCAGACCCAATTAGCACAGAATGGAGGAGTGAAGGGCCTTACAGAGCCCCTTCAAGGACCAGAAATTGACCCCAGTGCTGGAATAAACATGCAGGGAGTTGCCATTGCATATAGAGGAAGAACCCAAGGGTTAGGAGGACGTTGTTGGAAAACGCCTGGAACCAGTATAAGTGCCCTAAAGAAGGTTACTCCTTGTTACATCTGCAACAAGATCAGGCATTGGAAGCAAGAGTGTTGCTACAATCCCAAATGAGCAATGATCGATGCCCAAGCCAAAAATGTTGTGGTGCATGGAGAGCTTACTCTGATAAACAGACTCCCCTATGCCACCTTCAAAGATCTGGAAATCAGGCACGTCACAGAATTCCCCCACACCTATGCAGATGCAAGGAGGAAATTCTCACTTCCAACAGAGCAATAGGGTTCCCCATAGTCAATGCGTGTCCAAGAATGCTCCGGTCCTCATCATGTTTGAAGGTTCCACAGATTTGGAACAGGCCAAATGCTGGTTACGGAGGGGTGAGGCGTGCGTACTTGGAACAGTCTTAGAAGGAGACCAGATTGGACTGCATGAAGATGGAGAGTGCAACAGACATCCTGTATCTTTCTTTATAGTTACAGGAACCACTTGTTCAACTGTTAGAAAAGTTGAGGTCCCGAAACTACCCCTCTTGGAAAAAGAGGTCCACGTTGCAAGCATTACAAGTCAGGGGCCTCCAAAGTGGGTTACTGCCCCTGTCCAAGTCAAAATTGGAGACAATATCAGTTTGTGGTGTGTGATTCGAGCCCTGTAAATTTGCTAGGAAAGGATCTCCTTTGTAGACTAAACAGCATCATATACTGTACGCAGAACGGAGTCGGGATAGAGACCCAAGTGGCAGATGCAGAGTTCAACCTAGAATCACTGGAACCCGTAGTCAGGTTGTATTCAGTCATTACCAAAGAGGACCGACCAATTGATTTGAGAGAGTCAGTCAGAGAAGATGTCTGAGATTTCACTGGAAGAGAGATTGGATTAAGGGTGCCAGACCCTAAAGATAACCCTTCAACCTAATTCAGTTTTACCCCAAATGGCCATTAACAGGGCACTTCAAAGGAAGGCACCTGCAGTCCACGTAACTCTCAGATCATGGCCTTAGAAAAAGTTAATAAGTAGTGGAATATAGTACAGGATCTACGAAAAATAAACCAAATTGCTGTTCCATGCTATCCTTTGGTACTGAACCCTGCCGCGATTATATTCCAAATTCCTCCAGAAGCGGGGTGGTTCACAGTCATTGACCTTTGCCAGGAGTTCTTCTCGATTCCCCTTCACGAACAAAGCCAGTTTCTCTTTCGTTTCGGTTCTAAGAGAAGACTCTAGTGTGATGTTGAGCACCTCAGGGATACACTGAACAGCATCCCATTTCAATCAAATACTAAAAAACAATCTAGAATCTTTGATTAAGTACATCAGTGAGCTTCTGATTGCATCAATGACAAAGGATGTTTGTAGGCAAGACACTATCGCTCTGCTGAACCACTTGGCTGAGAACGGGCATAAGGTTTCCCCCCAAAATGTTACAGTATTATCAAAAGGAAGTCACATGGGATAGAGGTGGAGAAGGGAGTCAGACAAGTGTCCCGTGAACGTATCGAAACGGTCCTTAAAATGAAGTTCCCAACTACTCAGAGAGATGTACGAATGTTATTGGGCATGGTTGGCGACTATGTTTTCTTTGTGGCGAAGCCTATACGGCGGCTCATGTATACAGAAGTCAAATAGACTGTAACAAAGAATGACAAAAGTATGGAAGCCTTCCAGGAGGTCAAACGTTTACTTTGCAGCACACCTACACTTTTAATGCCAGACTATACCAAAGAATTTCTGCTCATTTGCCATGAAAAAAAAGTCCGTCAACAAAAAAAGTATAGTGAGAATCAGGAAGGGGGACATAAGGTGTCCCTTCCTGCACAAAAACTATCACAAGAGGCTTTTTCGTCTTTCAATGCGTGCGGTAGAATGCAGCACGTATTGAAAGAGGAAAAAACGAGGAGAAATGAAAACATTTCTCCTCGTTGCGTCTCGCTATGACACCTCTAGGGTGGCGCAGCATTCAGACGCATCTCCAGATTTACGATTTCTTGTAAATCTGGAGATGTGTCTTGTTCCATGGGTGTTGCGTGGGAACACCCACAGCAACACCCATGAAACACCCAGGCCCGGACGGGCCGTTGCGGGCATCAGGCAATCCCCCGGTGCGCCGCAAGAGTGGGGCCGGTTTTGGGCCCCCGGGGGTTGTTTTTGTTTCAGGGCTGTTCGCTGCAAAATCTGCCCTGTAACAAAATTGGCCGAAAACCGGCCCTGGCAAAGAGCTCGATGGCACCCCCACCTCCCCACCCCCCACACCCCCCCTAGTGGGGTGGAGGGGCCGGCCGAGCACTTTGCCAGGGCAGGTTTTGGTTCTCAGTCCGGCCCCGGGAACACCCCTTCAACGCACGGTGCTGCGTGTGAAGGGGCAGTATTTACAAGGAGAGGAAAAGTCACGCAGGGTGGCTTTTCCTCTTCTTGTAAATATGGAGGAGCCCCCTGCGCCACCAGGACGTCACGAAAAGTGACATAGTGGTGGCGCAGGGGGCTTGTAAATCTGCACCCATGTACTTGCGTAGTAATGGATGAAATCCGTTGTCTAAGGTCCAACAAAGGACCTGCTTTTCCTCTGTTGAACAGACCCTAATTCCCATTCTCACGAGGCCAGTCTATGCTGGATTGTGCATCGAACTTTACCGAGTTCTTTATACTCATGATCTGCATGTTTTGCTGCTAATAGTATCGATGGCATGTTTCTTGCACTTCGAATTAATAATTTATTACATACATCTTTAAACTTTGAACCCTGTCTCTCATTCTTACTGAGAATGCTACAGGTCTGATTCTTGATTTAATCTGACATGTAACAGGATTCTGGGGCAGTCTATGGCAACAAATTCATTTTTAACAATATTGAGGCATTCTGCGCAGTTGAATGCACATGTTAACTAGCATTGGCAAAGGCAATAGATCTGGCCTGGGAAAACCATTGCAATGTTCATTTTTAACACTTTTTAAAAGTCTATGCATATGTCACAAAACATGCCATCGCCTAAATGTGGAGGCTATATGCTTGCAATAAAAAACACTTTAAAAGTAAATTAAATATTGCATACAATTTTAATAAAACATCAAGGGTGTGTTTGAGGATGCAGATGTATTTAGAACAAGTAAAGGAACCCTTTTGAGTTTTAATGCACATCCTAGGAATATAAGATTCTTATGCCACACTACTCTAGGTGAAAACTTAGGGGCAGATTTACAATAACTGGCGCATCCCTGCATATCAGCAGGGATGCGACAGTTATTGTGCGCCGCGGCTCGGCCACCATGGATGCGCCGCATTTACAATGCGATACAGAAAAGGGGGTGGTGATGAACAGAGTGTCTGAATACAATGCGGCGCACCAGGGGGCACAAACAGCACAGATGCGTGACACATCTGTGCCGTAAAGGCGGCGCATTGCTGGAGTTGCGTCGCAAGCGCGACGCAGCTCTAGCAATGCTCTGGGGGGCCCAATCCTTATGCCTGCTTCAAGCAAGCGCAGGGTTTTGACACAGCATGGGCCCAAAAGTGACTGAGTGAAATCTTGTAGATTTCACGCAGCCACTTTTAGGAAGCGTTCCTGCACCGGAAGGCCCCCCCCGCGCGCAGGAACGCCTACTTCTGCCGCAGGGCTTTACAACGTGACACATCTCCCAGATTCATCATGTTGTAAATACCCCGCACCATGGCACATCTTTTGCGCCGCCGCTGCGTCACAAAAGCGACGCAACGGTGGCGTAAAAGAGGCGCAAGGGGCTTGTAAATTTGCCCCTTTAGAAACCCCTCCAAAATAAGTAATAAAAATCAAAAGAAATAACAAAAGAAAAGGTTAGACAGAAACAATTCCTATTAAAAAAATATTATTCCAGTTTTTCTATCCTATTCACCTGTTTCTAGGATAATTCTCATTCACTGGACTGTTGTAACTTCACAAGAAATCGGAAGCCTCTCGTCTCTGGCACTTCCGCTGCTCACAGACCTCAGAATGCCTATGCGACGGTTCTGAACCCATGTTGGCTTGGGTTCAAAGCGGCGGAGAGGTCTCACCAGTCTACCAGACATGTACTTACTGTGGCCGGTTCCCCGTCCAGCTGCCGTCCACCATGGTTGGATACGATAACTCCCTGAACCCCGTGCTCCACCGCCAGCTCCGCGTCCTCCTTGGTCAGAATTCCCTTGATGATGATTGGCAGACGGGTCAGGCTCTTCAGCCAAGCGATGTCCTTCCAGCTGATGGACGGGTCGAGGGTATTGAGAGGGACCCCATAGTTGTCTGGGCCATGGTCCTCCTATAGAAGAAGGCACAGATGCCTACAGCGATTAACCAAAGCCTGCAGGGTCCTGAACTACTAGAAATGGTCAAATGTTAACAAACTACAATAGCTTCAGACTGACATTTGGCTTGTTTAGGTTGTGATTTTGGAATTCTAAATTACAATTATTTACAAATGAAAATATATTTACTTTTAGCAAGTCCTCATTGGAAGGTCACAGTGAAACTGACCTTAAACCACTGGTGTGGTTCATCAGTTTAAAAATTCCTTTGTAATTTGTAATATCATAATTTTTTTTATATTGTATAATCCAATGACTTATCATTTTATCTGTTTCTTCATTTATGTTTATGTATTGTTTTCTCTTTAATTTTTTAATAAACTCAAACTTAAAAAAATAAATAAAAATGAAAACCTTTTCTGTAGCAGTAGTAGTAGGTGGGAGAGCAGGAGTACATTTATTTATAAGTGAACAAGGCGGTATCAAATCCAGGTTCAAGTCGCACATAACAAACAACTTATGAAACGCTAACTGCACAATCAACAAAATAAAATGAACAGAAGGTATAAGGAATAAAACAAGAAAAAACTGAGTATGCTCATCAGGGTGGCAGGAATCAAGAGGCACCATTTCAATTTCGGTTTCATGCAGCAAAACCATGCAACATGACAAGCATTCCAGAGTTTAGAGCTTAGAGCCCTATCAGACCTTTCTAATTCAAAGTATTCTAGCATCTGGCCGGAGATCGAGCCCCAAAGTGCTTTATTAAGAACAAAGATTGTCTCGTGATCACATTTCTTTTGATCAGTTTTGGGTGCCGTCAGTGTCTCTTTGTTGTTTTGTGGAATATCCCAACATGTCCCTCGACCGTACAATGGTCTTGAAAGCACTGGTGCTGGCATCAGCAGGAGGTGACTCGCGGCACTCACTAATGGAGATGGTTTAAAAGTGTGTACCATCGGTAGTGACCTAGTCCAAGGACTAGGGGGATGTGGGAGTTCAGCTCCTTGACCACTGCCAGTCTGGCTTTAGAACAGGTCATTGCTCCGAAACGGCTCAGACGCGCATCGTGGGCGATGCCCTGAGACTAGTCGATCTGAACGAGCCCTGCCTGCGTATACTCTTTGATCTCTCCTCTGCATTTGATGCGGTCAAACATGGCAACATGAGAGACCTTTTGGAGAAAAGGATGGGGTTATCTGGTCCCGTCTTAAGTTGGATTTCCTCCCTCCTCCATAATAGATCTCAACGATCCAGAGTCGATCAAACCCTGTCGGACATTAATCCGGTACCTCAAGGATCCACACTCCCACCCACGCTGTTCAACTTGTTTTCTGAACCACTCATTAACATTTTTACAGAGTCAAACATACGGTACCACATGTATGCAGATGACACACAATTATACTTGATATTTTCCTCACCTGAAGATATCAAAACTCTTAACTTCACCCTACTGTAACCCCAACAATGGTTAACCCGCAATCAGCTCATGCACAACTCGCTCAAGACAAAATTTCTCCTGATCGTCCTCTACAATCTCTCAACTCCCACAGATGTATGTCTCAGCTTACAGCGCTCAGCTGTGCCCCACATGTTGTTGATTCTACTAGATCATTCGGCATTTCATTGGACAAATACCTGAATATGCAGATCACATCAGTGAAACTACCAGAGGAGCCACTTTCCTTTCGAGACCTCGAAGAAGAATCAAACCCTTCTTACCCCTAGATGACTTTCAGTCATCTCCCGACCAGAGTACGGGCCAGGCCGCCTCCATTAAGGGCCTTTCTAAACTTTGCTGCGAGGTTCATCATCAGATCCAGCAAACGCGACCACATCACACCTGACCTGAAACATCTCAAACGGCTCCCGTTGCAAGCAAGGATTCCGTTTAAGAAAGCCTGCATGGCTCATAAGGCTCTACATCACAACACTCCCATCTACCTGGCTGAAAAACTTGAACTATTGGGTGGGAGTCGCTCCCTCTATTGGGGAAGCCACAGAAGTTCAACAAAAAAAACCTAGAACCGCTCCTTTTTGGATCTTTTCCCCCAGAATATGGAATGCAATTCCTCCTGAAACTAGATCTAATCCTTCGACTACCTTCTTCAAAAACAATTTTAAAAAGTCTTGCTGGAAAGATACCTTCAGGATTAGTTACTAATTAGGTCCATGAGTTCCTCATCTCCCCAAGTCGGACTACCCTTCCATATTCATTTTTGTTTCCTATGTTTTCTTAGCCATTTGTG
The DNA here is from genome assembly GCF_964261635.1 of Lissotriton helveticus. Classification (NCBI taxonomy): domain Eukaryota; kingdom Metazoa; phylum Chordata; class Amphibia; order Caudata; family Salamandridae; genus Lissotriton; species Lissotriton helveticus. The sequence goes on along the minus strand of NC_136069.1, from coordinate 9,419,006 downwards.
CTCCTTGTATATATTTTGTTTCGGGCCTATTCCTTTATGTTGTTGTTTTTTTTGGCTTTTCTTTTTTGCTTTTTCTGATACTACTTATTTGCTACTTGCACAACATATTGCCAACTGTATTCTTATTTATTTATTGCCTGTTTTTTTATGTGTTTTAACTTGTTTGGCTATTTATACAGCGCTCTGATACGCGAACAGGTCTTGTTCGCACTCGCTATACAAAACTCCTTACATAAATAAAATAAATAAGGATGAATCAAAAGTGACCCTCAAGGTCTTAATCTGTGTTGCGGAAGAGATCCTACCTAATTCTCTGGCCGCAAACCCCCCAGCAAAGATTCCTCAGCACCTGGAACCAAGGTTTCAATATTACGTGGTTTAAGACGTCAGCGATTCCTCATCATCCAAAAGCTAATTTTGTTTTGAGGCAAACTAACAACTTTTGAATCTTTGACGTCATCATTTAGACCTAGAATCAGCGGCGTATCATCACCATGTACATCTGAAACCATAGACAATGGCCCTTGATCACAAATGGCCGAGGGACCTTGGAACTATTGAAGAACAAGAGCAGAGAGCGCTGAGGTTGGAGACGTCACAGGGGTCATTCTTGGAATCCGCTCTGCACAGACTCAATTAGACACATTGACTTATATTGATTCGCGATTGGATATAATCTAGAATTCTACCGCGTAACCCAAGCTTTTGATCAAACCTCTTGCAAACAAGTCAGTTTCAATAAGTGCATGCAAGTCATGGCTCAGTGTGTCACTAGGTGTTATAGGATTACAGCCACCGAGTGGCCCTTTGGCAAAGCTCCGCCACATTCGTCTGGGTGTTTTACATGCCCGCTTTTGTCTCCCTTAGAAGTGAATCCCAGATTGGCAGTCAGAAAAGATTGAGTATTTTTCCAGATAGACCCCAAGGTGTATCAATCAATTGACCTGTCAAAAATAGGAGAGTGTAAATTGTCCTACAGTTGTTTGCAAGTGCAGGGTCTAATGGGGCTTTCTATATTAATTGGGTAAACACTGCATTTGTATAGCATTATGGAGCCTCACTGCAACCATGTGGTTTAATTATTTTCTTAATAACCATACTTAACAAGTGGCCTAGGACCCTTATTACTCAGAGACTTCTTCCATGAACTTTTGTGTCCAAGAATAGTTCGCGGTCTCACCTTAACTTTTTAACCTGCATGCCCCATCACCGTCCTCGTTAATTCATTTCCATGGCCTCCATTTAGTTACTTAGAGAGACGACACCCAGATTTTCTTTGGTACGGACAACCGACCAGGAATGATGCATCCTTGGACATCTATCCATAGGAGATAGCGAAATGGAGGGAAGACATTGGCTGAAAGTCAGTCAAGATAGTACAGGTGGAAGCCATGCCCAGTGGCACTCAGTACTGTGGCTGAATGATTAGTGACTATGGCCAAGCCTGTCAACGGTGGTGAAAATGTACAACCGAAGATTCACCAGCAGCAACAACCTGCACCTTCGACCGTAAATTATCCATCTTCTGATCGCAGACGGCTGCCATCAATAGACTTGGCTTTGATAGGTTTAGATTAACCCTGGGCGAAGAACTACGCTCCGTTCGCGGAGCTTGCGGAGTTTCGGCAACTCCGCGTTCCGCGGAGAACGCGTAGCTGTCGATTACTCCGCGATCCGGTGCGTAGCGTAGTTCTCGCGTGCTGAATAACATTATCGCGTGCGCGGCAATGGCTTACCTTGGTTCTGCGTTCGCTTTTTCCCGGTCGCGTGTGCCACCATGTAGGTTCGCGCGATATTTAGCGCGATCACGCACTTTTGTAGTGCGAACGAGAAGATGAGTTCCCGAACATGTCTTGCACAACCCGAACACGTTACTTGTGACCCGGAACAGGAAATAAGGGAACGCAAGCGGGTGGGACAAACCTCTTGGGTAACTTTGCGCGCTAGCCATCCCGAGCATACAGGCAGCGCCCCGAACACGCGCACTGCGCTCCCGAAGACGAAAAACGGCCGCGAACGGGTCTAGCAAGCAACTACGCATGTCCGCGGAGCTACGCGTAGGTCGCGGAGTGCAAGTGCGTCTTCGCATAGCTCCGCGGAGTGCGGCTCCGCGAACTACGCCCAGGGTTAGTAAGAACCAATTTCGCAGCACACTTATAGGAAAGTAACAATTGAGAAGATGTCTCAATGGACATAAAGTTCAAAGTTCAAGAGTGAAGGGGTTGTCCACAAGTCAATGTGCAATTTCTTCTTTTATTGTTCAAACATGCGCCAGCCGACACGTGTTTCGTCGCCAGAAACACACCGTTTCTGCGACTCCTCAGGGCTGGAGAGGATACAAAACAATGGGTGGAGTATACATTGATACGAAATGAACCAATTCGTAATTGTGACTGTATAAAGTGCGAAGGTGTGAGGTGAATAAAGCAGTGAAGATGTAGACTGTTAGCATATTACTTTACGTGGATGCACACAAGACCACCCAAACACCAAGTAAGAGAATGTTTCGGTACAGTGTAGTGGAATGGGTGGGTCGGTAGTGTCTATTAACGTGGAATAACAAAGTTATATAATTTAACATTACTAGCATTCCTATTGGTGTCGCATAGAGAGGAAAAACGTAAGTGACTACATAAAATGTGGGAATAGGAAGAATTCTTGACCTAAAATAAGGACGGGGGTGTGCATCATACCTATAAGAGTAGAGGTAAGGGATCTGCAGGTCTGTGGTGCCCAGGCGGGGGATTAGAGGAAGGGAAAACAAAAGAGATAAATGGCGTCACATAATGCTCCAAAGTGGACCGATGTTATTAAAACATTACGTTGGTGCAGGGGTTTATGGTGGGAACGAACTCTGAGTGCGGATACAGAGAGTAAAAAAGAAGAAAAGAAAAGGGAATTCTCACCGCGGTGCCGGTGATAATTCCGACCCGGCTCCGCTCAAGGCCAGGTAATGTTGAGATTGTGCACGGTTGTCACAGGAGTGCAACGAGATTGTTGCAGGGTGAAGTGAAGATCCCTGGGGATAGGAAAAAGGTCTCATAAAAATTCAGTGGATCTAAAGGAACAAGCCCCTCTCCTGTTCTGGAACCCATGTAGCAAGAGGAATTGAGTATGTCGCTCACCTTATTAAAACTTGAACCACGACACGGTTCGCGACGTAAGAGTCAACAAGTAGTGTTGAATTTCCGTGTTAGCGGTGTGGTGGTTAGCGAGGCTTGGGTGCTAAGCGGTCCCTGTGGGGATCCATTGTCATCAGAAACATAAGTATAGGTGTTCCACATAGGGGTCGGAAATGCGGGGTTCAGGTGGCAGGAGGGATGGAAAGAAAAAATGAAAAAATGAAGAAATGCGTCAGTCAGGGGGAAAAATACTTAAGTAGAAACTACTTTTGGTATAGGCATAAGCAGCATAGTCCTCGAATGTTCAATCCGCCCCCAGTAGTTAATACAGCTTGTACCCTACCGGTATGCGATTGTTCTCTCAGCCAATTGCACCATCCCAATAGTTGCCAAAACCATGGAAAGCCCCGTGTGCTCAGGTCAGCCCGCTCACATAGAGGCAATAAGGTCTCGCTCTGTAGAGGGAGACTCCTGTGTCCAAAAGTGTTAATGGAGCTTTGCATGGCGAAATCTAAATTGCCGATACAGGTAGGCTGGCGGTCTGTTTCAGACAAGCGTGATCGCGATTCACGCTGTACTGTAGCATATAGCAAAAGCCTATGAGGCTGCCCATCGGTATTCACCTAAACGAGACCCTGCATAAGGCTATGTTACAATGTTCGATCTTGGGCGAGAAACGTACCCGTAGTGCGGGGAATATTCGGCGGAGACTCTGTTGAGTGCACGCTTCTGTTCCGGGTGCGGTCACGTGTCCCTGCACCCGGAAGTGTATTTAAAGACTAAGCCTGTCGGGTCCCGGATGTGGGAAACTAGAGCGTCACGTATAATTGTCTACCTAATACGATCTTCGGCAAAACTATAGTGCATAGTAAGGGGCTGCAGTGGAGTGTGATCAGAAAGATAGAAATACATAGCATGGACGGTGACAAAGAACACGGGTGCATATAAACAAAACACATACACAATATTAGAACGAACGAGAGAACAATGTTAGCTTTGCAGTGCGCCCAATCTTGACCTCACACCTAAAACCCTGCCCCTTCGATTTGTCTGACATAGGTGAGGTGGGCTGCCGCCGCACATCACTTCATTGAGGAGAGTCACTCATCCTCAACATGAACCGGGACAAGGCTGCCGAAGAACTTTTCGAGAATCTTGCCAAAGGCATGTCCACATACAAAGCAACCACCAGTGGCGCTCCTAGTAACGCCAAAGAGGAAGGACTTAGAGATAAATTCATCAGACTTGAAAGACTAAAAAAACATGAACATTCTAAATGGTGGGATGGAACCACCCTGAAACAATACGCGAGACTTAGACGCGTACCCAGGGGACTTAGGGCCCAGATTTTCCCTACCTATGACGATCTAGACAATGATCTTCTAGGGAAATGGGAAGAGGCTCTCACCAACAACTCCCACACCCTCATGGATATTCTCATCGAGAGTTCCGATCGAAAGGTAGCTAAACTACAAGCCGAAATTGCCACTCTAGAGCAAGAAATTAAGGACTTAAATCGTCCTGAATCCACTGTAAAAAACTACAATAAGTTGGATGAAATCCTGTTAAAACACCAAAATGAGATTAAAAGCCGCAAAGCGAGACAGCTAAAAAGAGACGAGGCCGACTACACTGATGGCAGAATATTTACCTATGATAGAAAATATGATTTCGTGATTAAGAACAAAACTCAAAAGAGGAATGACAGACTGCACGAAACCAATCTAAGCTCAGCTTCCTCTAGCACTGCATCTCTTAGCACAGTCAGCATCAGTGAGGACGAGGCTACACGCACAGACAGTGAATCCACCCCTTTTTTATGCGAGATACAAAGAATCAGGAGAGGCAACCGCATACTAGAACCAAATCCCGGAGGGGTAGGAGGGGGAAACGTAGAAGACTACAGAAAGAAACTCCGCTCTGGGAACAACCGGAAGCAGTAGACAAAGATCATGGAGAAGTACAAGTTATCAACTTATCATCAAAGACACTGTCTCCTACCATGATATCTCTACTGAGCAAAGGCCTCAACTTCAACCCTTACACTAACACTGATGTTTGCAAATTGAAAATTGATTTGTTTAAATTTGTGCGCAATCTAAAGGTTAAAAAGCATTTTTCTAATTGTGTGACTTCCAATAAAACTACGAAAAACATTCCCACTGAGTTTGAACCTGGTGTCCTTACTATTAATGATATTCATAACACCCAGCTTCTTCTCTCTTTAACTGACCATGAGGAATCACCTTACGATACCGAGAAACTACTAGAAGAACTCAACATCGAGTCTGATTTCAGTATTGTAAGTGGGCTCAGATCCAAATCCAAATGGATCCCCACCTTACCGGGTGGGAATTCAATAGACAATTTCCACAAAAGGGTTTTAGAAGACATCGACAAAATTGATAATCTAAAAGACCAACACACATTCAGGTACAAAGACAATCTGACACCAGAGGAGCGGGCAGCCCTAAATACCTTGATCAGAGATCATGATATCGTCATTAGGGAGGCTGATAAGGGCGGAAATATAGTGGTTATGAACAAAAAAGACTACAATGATGAAGTACTTAGCCAACTTAAAGATACTACATGCTATGAACCCTTGAACCACAATCCTATTGCCCCTCTTACGACCCTGATTAACAAATCTCTACTAAAATGGAAGGAGGAGGGTCTGCTTAACGAAGATGAATACCTTTATCTAAAAGTCTTCAGACCTAGACATCCATGGCTTTACACACTGCCAAAAGTACACAAAAACCTCCCTTTCCCGCCTGGCAGACCTATTATCTCTGGCATAGGGGGCCCCACTGAAAGACTATCCGAATATGTTGACCTATTCCTAGGACCCCTAGTACGCAATCTTCCTTCATATATCCAGGACACGAAGCACATTCTGAGCCTCTTATCGGATCTACAGTGGCAACAAGGTAACTTTCTAGTCACCATGGATGTGGTATCTTTATACACAAGCATCAAACCAGATCTAGGGTTGGAAACAATAACCAAAGTATTACACAATCGACCAGCTACTATGTGGCAACACACAAATATGCTGATTGCCATGATGGACCTCATCCTCAAGAATAATGTGTTTATATTCAATAACTCATGGTATAAACAAACAAAAGGTGTTGCCATGGGCTCTAAATTTTCCCCTTCCTTTGCCAATCTCTTCATGGGGGCATTGGAGAAGGACCTGATTTGGGGACCTAATGGTGTCCCATTTGTAGACTCAATAGTATTTTGGGGAAGATACATTGATGACTGTTTTCTAATCTGGTCAGGCACACATGAACATCTAAAAGACTTTCATACATACTTGAATCATAACACATGGGACATGAGCTTCACTATGGAGTCTAGTCTTGACAGAGTAGAATTTCTGGACCTGGAGATTTTTATTGCCAATAACAAAATCAACAGCAGACTTTTTAGAAAAAGCACGGCATGCAATTCAACCCTACGTGCAGACAGCGCCCATCCACCACACCAAATCAACACCATTCCCTATGGTGAATTTCTAAGAGCACGCAGAAATTGTAGTGACGACAAGGACTTCTTTCTTAACTTGAGGGAAATGAACACTCAGTTCAAAAAAAGAGGGTACACAGATGAACTACTGCAGAAAGCGACCACTCGGGTCAAAAACATTAAAAGAGGGGATACTCTAAAGAAAAAAAAGAATCGGATGCATCCAAGATCCGTTTGATTACAGATTACACTAGTCAAAATAGAACTCTACGCAGAAGCCTAGTTAGGCATTGGAGTATTCTCAAAAATGACAAAAATATTCAGGAGTACACTGGAGAATACCCACTAATCACTTACAGAAGAGGAAGAACATTACGCAACAGACTTAGCCCTACCATCCCAAGAGACTCATCAACCAACATCTGGCTAACAACACAGAACACTGGCTTCTTCAAATGTGGATTCTGTTCCATGTGCCGTTGGGCCAAACACAAAACTAAAGAATTTCATGACACTAAAGGAACGAAATTCACTATCAAAATGAACATCAACTGCACCACACGATTTGTAGTTTACATTATCGAATGTGCTTGCAAGAAAATGTATGTGGGCAGTACCATCCGTCCTTTGAAAGACAGAGTAGCGGAACATATTAGGGCTATTCAGAAACAGGATCCCAGATACCCTGTAGCCCTGCATGCAGCCGCATGCGCGGACCAGAACCTTGACAAAACAATATCCTTCTATGGGATTGACACAGTACCCCCAGGAGTTAGGGGTGGCAACCGAGAACTTAAACTCAGGCGCTTAGAAGCCACTTGGATTCTGCATCTACGGAGCGTGGAACGCGGATTAAATTTTGATCACGAAATGCAATATTTCTTGGGTGATTAAAATTAATGGTATCGCCCACATTGCACTCTATCCCCCCTTGTAACCTAACTTAAACATCACCCTGCCTAACTTCCCAACCACGTAACCTCAGTAGTACACATCTCTTCGTGGTTGAGGGGTGACTAGATGACCTAAATTTGTATATTATAGACTCCAAAACTCCCTTGAGTTACACATGAGGTGTGAACATAATTTGCTACATAAGTTGAGGGGTTTTTTCTCCCAAAATCTCCCATTCTCCTCAAATCGACATCATGAAGTAGTGAGATTTCTACCAAAATCTCTCCACTTCTTTTTATTCAGAAAAGAATCACCACAAATGAGGGCATAATTAATTTAGTTTAATAATAATACATCACTCTCATCTAATATCACCACCTTTAAACTTACTTAGTTCTAAGATGATATGTAACTCTATAGAAATTGAACTTAGATACAGCTAACATTGTTCTCTCGTTCGTTCTAATATTGTGTATGTGTTTTGTTTATATGCACCCGTGTTCTTTGTCACCGTCCATGCTATGTATTTCTATCTTTCTGATCACACTCCACTGCAGCCCCTTACTATGCACTATAGTTTTGCCGAAGATCGTATCAGGTAGACAATTATACGTGACGCTCTAGTTTCCCACATCCGGGACCCGACAGGCTTAGTCTTTAAATACACTTCCGGGTGCAGGGACACGTGACCGCACCCGGAACAGAAGCGTGCACTCAACAGAGTCTCCGCCGAATATTCCCCGCACTACCGGTACGTTTCTCGCCCAAGATCGAACATTGTAACATAGCCTTATGCAGGGTCTCGTTTAGGTGAATACCGATGGGCAGCCTCATAGGCTTTTGCTATATGCTACAGTACAGCGTGAATCGCGATCACGCTTGTCTGAAACAGACCGCCAGCCTACCTGTATCGGCAATTTAGATTTCGCCATGCAAAGCTCCATTAACACTTTTGGACACAGGAGTCTCCCTCTACAGAGCGAGACCTTATTGCCTCTATGTGAGCGGGCTGACCTGAGCACACGGGGCTTTCCATGGTTTTGGCAACTATTGGGATGGTGCAATTGGCTGAGAGAACAATCGCATACCGGTAGGGTACAAGCTGTATTAACTACTGGGGGCGGATTGAACATTCGAGGACTATGCTGCTTATGCCTATACCAAAAGTAGTTTCTACTTAAGTATTTTTCCCCCTGACTGACGCATTTCTTCATTTTTTCATTTTTTCTTTCCATCCCTCCTGCCACCTGAACCCCGCATTTCCGACCCCTATGTGGAACACCTATACTTATGTTTCTGATGACAATGGATCCCCACAGGGACCGCTTAGCACCCAAGCCTCGCTAACCACCACACCGCTAACACGGAAATTCAACACTACTTGTTGACTCTTACGTCGCGAACCGTGTCGTGGTTCAAGTTTTAATAAGGTGAGCGACATACTCAATTCCTCTTGCTACATGGGTTCCAGAACAGGAGAGGGGCTTGTTCCTTTAGATCCACTGAATTTTTATGAGACCTTTTTCCTATCCCCAGGGATCTTCACTTCACCCTGCAACAATCTCGTTGCACTCCTGTGACAACCGTGCACAATCTCAACATTACCTGGCCTTGAGCGGAGCCTGGTCGGAATTATCACCGGCACCGCGGTGAGAATTCCCTTTTCTTTTCTTCTTTTTTACTCTCTGTATCCGCACTCAGAGTTCGTTCCCACCATAAACCCCTGCACCAACGTAATGTTTTAATAACATCGGTCCACTTTGGAGCATTATGTGACGCCATTTATCACTTTTGTTTTCCCTTCCTCTAATCCCCCGCCTGGGCACCACAGACCTGCAGATCCCTTACCTCTACTCTTATAGGTATGATGCACACCCCCGTCCTTATTTTAGGTCAAGAATTCTTCCTATTCCCACATTTTATGTAGTCACTTACGTTTTTCCTCTCTATGCGACACCAATAGGAATGCTAGTAATGTTAAATTATATAACTTTGTTATTCCACGTTAATAGACACTACCGACCCACCCATTCCACTACACTGTACCGAAACATTCTCTTACTTGGTGTTTGGGTGGTCTTGTGTGCATCCACGTAAAGTAATATGCTAACAGTCTACATCTTCACTGCTTTATTCACCTCACACCTTCTCACTTTATACAGTCACAATTACGAATTGGTTCATTTCGTATCAATGTATACTCCACCCATTGTTTTGTATCCTCTCCAGCCCTGAGGAGTCGCAGAAACGGTGTGTTTCTGGCGACGAAACACGTGTCGGCTGGCGCATGTTTGAACAATAAAAGAAGAAATTGCACTTTGACTTGTGGACAACCCCTTCACTCTTGAACTTTGAACTTTATGTCCATTGAGACATCTTCTCTATTGTTACTTTCCTATAAGTGTGCTGCGAAATTGGTTCTTATTTACTTGGTGTGTCCTCAAAACACATCACAAGGGGTTACAGGGCTTTGCCCCTTTTCTGCATGCACCTTCTCTGCCTATCAGTTTCTAGCTGTGCGCGAACTTAGCAGTGCGCCCAATCTTGACCTCACACCTAAAACCCTGCCCCTTCGATTTGTACGCCCAGGGTTAGTTTAGATACTTTATACTTGGGAATACAATTTTACTTCTTGCATTGACTTTCAGTTGTTTAAAAAACTGACATCTTGCCAAGTGTCATCTTCACATAGTAACATCAAGCCCCTACTTGCTGCTCTACTCTTGCGTCCTATTCAACAAAGAGACATTTTGTGGGTGTTTCGGTTGCAACTTAGCTGGAGTGTCTCCAGTGCCAGTAGGAAAAAGTAGTTTAAACTTTCTTAATTTTCTGCTGAAAGATAGTTCTCCACTTTCAGGTTCAGATGTCCCCAACTCAGCTCTCAGAGTTGATTTTCACATTTACATAAATTTTTGGTTGGAAGAAATTGAAGAGACACTTACAAAACACCAGAGAACCACACCTGTGTTTGCCTCTCCTACTAATGAACTGGTTAACATGTGGTAGGTTTTAGATAAGTCTTGGGTGGAACTCCTTGCTGTGCCGATACGGTCGGCGTAGTGTCTGTGTTTGGCTGCCTTTATACAACTTCAAGAGAGCCTTCTACAGGCTGATCTATGAATTGAGTTTGATCTGTTGATCGATATTGATTCCAGTTTGATCGATCAATCAAGTTTCATTTCTGTCGCTTTCTTTCCAATTGGCGCCAGTATGTTTCAAAAGACGCAAGGTCTGAAGAAAACCATGGTTCAGGCTCCTTTTTTGCCCCAAAGGTTTTTGATTCTTATTGGAGGCAACAATTTTTTTATAATTGGCAATTTTTAATTTAAATGATATAACATTACTGAAGGTGGAGATCCTGTGTCAATCATGATAGTGTATTTAGAAAGAGACAAAATCTCATATTTAGGGAAAGGACTTACACAAACTTGTAAATAAAAAAAGTTTGCTGTTTGCGATTATCATGTGTCAATCACATTTTATCTTTTATTTTGATGAATTTTGAGAAAAACAATGATCTTCTTTTGCAGTGCGTTGATAAGACTTGCTGAAAGGACCTGGCTTAAGAACACACAACTGTGCAGTGGTCAGAGAATCGAAAGAGACGAGTCCACGCGAGATCCACCACTTCAACGAAGAACGGTCTGTGCCACTGCCAGAGCAGCTCCAGAAGGATGTGTCGCTTCAGCGTCAGACACCTCTGCGCTGGTGGTTCCCAGAGGATGGTTAGCGCATCGTCCCTAGGACTGGGCGAAAAATTCTGCCCAGCCGATGCAGTTTTGTCCACTCCGTGCTAACTTAGCCCACGGAGTTCAAGTAAAACTTCACCACGTGGTGGAGTTTTTTCTTGCGGTCAAATCGTCAATGTTAAGTTGGCGAGTGTGAGCATGAATTTGTTTCCCGAGCGTGATTTTCAGGTGCTGGAACGCCTCCCGGCGAGGTTTCTTGATGCAGGTGGTCACGGCAGTTCATGACCGTTCGCGTTAAGAAAGCAGCACTCGAGTAGAAAATCTACCCAAGCGGCAGAAAGTAGCAGCGCCCTCTGGCGCACCGCGTGGTGCCATTTGCACTGATTTTACAAATATTGTATTGTGGTATACTTATAGAGCGCGGCCTGTCACCACCAAGGGCATCCTGGCGCTTCGAACCCTGATCTCATAACTGCTTCAGCAACTAGCCTATCCTCGGAAAAAGGTAAGTTTTCAACGCCTTTCTAAAGGCTGGAAGTGCCTCAAGGCTCCTGAGGGGTAGTGGCAGAGAGTTCCAGAGTTTGGCCGCCGCTACTCTGAACGATCGGCCACCCATCCTCACTCTCTGAAAGCGCGGGACTATATAGGTAGAATTCCTATTGACAGAAACTTGTGACAAGATGTCAATAACCTATAATTGTAGATTATGGATCTCCAAACGTTTCCCCAACATCTTAGGTAGGAGGCAGTGTATACTGGCAAACCAAGAGCTAAAAGTGTACACGTAGTAGCTTGCAATTTAGGTGGTCTAACGTATTTGGTAAGGAGAGGACAATAGTGCACTTAATTGGATAGTATGCGCATTGCGGAAAGGAAAGTCTGAAGTACTTATCAAGGGAGAAAGTCGACAGAAGCTTTGATGTGGAGTGTACACATGTATTTACTGAAGGTAAGCAAGGCTATGATATGTCTTTTGAGGCCCTCTTCCCTGCAAAAACAACCAAACAAGCAAGCAGAGTGGTACAATACTAAACAACTAACAAGAAGCTACTTGAGGTAGCCTTCAGTGTGGCGGATACCTAGCTCTTTGCTGATCTGGCCACCCTTGGAAACCACACAACATCGCCTCCAAAGTGGAGTAAAACTGCTCCTTCTCTGACCCTACATCACGCTACCCGGGGTCGCCTCTACAACACTATCCCCATCACCCTCAAGTTTCACTCAAGGCCCTTCATTTTTAACAAGAAACCTTCAGAAGAGTCACTCACCCCCCTCTTTATCCCACCAGATATTTGCTTACAAACCTCAAAGACGCCTTCGAAGTTCTTGACTTTGAGGTGGGCTGGGAGTCGGAAGTCGTTGCGGATGTCACTCCTCCTCTTCCCCGTGTAGGGCACGTCTACAGTGAGGACCAAGGCCTGGAACCCCAAGGCCTCCACCCGGTGCACCAGCTGCTCAGAAAGCTTCCTGTTCCGGTACACGTAGAGCTGGAACCAGCGGAAGCCCTTGGGAGCTGAGGTCACAATTTCCTCCACCGAGCAGGTCGAATAGGTGCTGGCGATGTAGCACAAGTTCATGGCTTCAGCGGCTTAGCGTGGAAGAGAAAGGTGCAGATTACTGACGACATAGTAGGATGTATATTGCATCATCTACAAGCAACTGGTAGATCTTGGGATCATAAAGACAGGACTGAGCAGAGTAGTATCAAGGGATAGCTTCCATCAACCTACCAAAGGGGTTGTGCTTTGCATAACTTGTGCTGCCCAGTAAGAGACTAGCGGGCACATGCATCAACGGTAATAGCATTTGCAATTGGTGCGAATCGCAATTTTTGGCCGTTTGCGAATGCAATTATCAAAATTGGAATGCATCATGTATTCCGCAATTTTAGGAATCGCAATCATGTTGCGATTTCTAAAATTGCGATTGCATTTAAGAAATCGCAATTTCAGATTTCTTAAATGCAATGCATGATCATTTTTAAATTGCGAATTAGCCATTTGTAAGCGGTAAATTAGCATGAGGTTGAACCCCCGTGCTAATTTACCGAAAACCTTCAAACATGCACAAAAATGTATTTTTGAAAGTTGCATGTTACACACACACATGTCCTTAGGACATGTGTGTGTGTAAATTGCACTTAAGTTTAATTTCAGGGTGCAGGGAGGGGTTCTTTGGACCCCCCTTCACCCTTGAAATTGCATTTTCAATTTGCGATTCGCAAATTGAAAATCGCAAATTGTAAATGCCTTCCCATTGATTCCTATGGGCCTCTTGGCCCATAGGAATCAATGGGAAGGGTTTTCCTTAATTGCGATTCGCAATTAAGTAAAAATACCGAATCGCAAAAAATGTTGCGATTTTTTCATGCATTGACGTTTGCGATTTCTAAATTGCGATTCCTTAATTTTCGCAATTTAGGAATCGCAAACGGAACCGTTGATGCATGTGGCCGAATACTTCTTGACGCTTTGACCCAGAAATGATGTCACCCATTAGCTCTAACACAAACGTCATAATCAGAAAGTGATGTCATTGTGCCCTCTGACGGAGATGTCCCATCTCTGATGGCCCCTAGCCCAACAGTGATGTCCAACACAGACCCGACCAGGTAGTAACATTACTATAATAAATGCTTTAGTATGTGTACGGGTGTGTGAACGTGGAAACAATTAAAATGTTAGAGTGTGTATACAAGCATGGGTGAACTTCCATAGTATAAGATTGATGGAAGTGAATGGTTTTCGTCGCTCCCGCCCAGTGCCTGAATTTGAGACCCCCGCTCAGTGCTTGGAAGCCGTACCTCTCGCCGTGCTCATCTCCCCATCAGGCCAGGCCAGGCAGTGGAAGGCAGTTGGGGCAATTCCTATGGGGCAACTGATGTCTGTGCCCAGGACCGTGGTTGTTGTGTCGGTCACTGACACGTCGCGCAGCATGCGTGGCCGCAAGCGGATCCTTTAAGGAAAGATACGTCAGGGGGTAATCAAACCATAGCAACTCTTCACTTCTCAGTTCTCATTACTAAACAGGAAATCTGAAAACACATTAATGATTGAAAATACACTCTGGACTGCTACTGAGAAGACTGGCAGAATAGCTTCTATTCTATAGCAACATTTCAGGTTACTTACAATTTAAGAGCTTATGATAATTCCAAGAATTTACGGCCATCTCACGACTCACAGGGAAAGAACTGTAAATATTGCAAACATTTTCCATGAAATAGTTAAACTTTTGATGAATCATTTATAGACAGTTAGTATCTCCACATATGCATGGTCTTCAGATATTTTTAAAGAATATCCCTTTTGACAGGTTAACAAAAGGTTGTACGGCATTACAACGCGGGCTTTTACCCTGCATGCCATTACAACGCAGTTTCTACAACGCAAGTCGTTACAACGACTTGCGTTGGGGGGCGCTGGATAGGGGAATAGTTTAATTTTCTATTCCAACTCCAGCCCACGTTGACAGTAGGGAAGGTGTTGGATAGAAAATTAAACTATTCCCTATCCTACAGCGCCCTCCAGCGAAAGTCGTTGTAACGACATACGTTGTCATAGCAGTGCGGGGTAATGCCCGCGTTGTTATGGATGTTTCCCTAACAAAAAGTTACTATCTGAAAGTAGTCAGCCCTGCAGTAACTTTACAGCAGAATTTACCAAACCCCATCTTTAAAAAATAAAAAGAGGTAAAGAACTTTGCCACTTTGAGTTGCCAGGCTACTCCAGAGTCCCACAGTGCAGGATATTTTCAAGTTTTCCACTTAAGGAAAAAGGATCTTAGCTGGTACTCTAAAGCTATTTTCCTGGCTCCTCGGGGGCACTGGTGTGTTTTTATTCACTTACTTAAGACACTTACGCATCAAGAAAAGCTTTTGCGAGTCCTTAATAGCGATTATTAAGGAATCAAAATTAAGGACTCTCAAAAGCCTATGCACGTAGGAATCGCTATAAAAATAGCGATTCCTAAACATTCCTTAACTGCGACTTGCAAATTGCGGGTCGCCATTAAGGAATGGCTTCCCATTCATTCCTATGGGCCTAGAGGCCCATAGGAATGAATGGGAAATTGCATGAGCAATTTCAGAGTACCAGTAGGTACTCGCAATTTGCACATGCAATTTCAAGGGTGCAGAGGTGTCAAAATGACACCTGTTGCACCCCTGAAATTGTGACGTGCACCCATGTTGCGCACACACATGCCCCAAGGGCATGTGTGTGTGTAACCTGATACCTTGAAAAATGCACATTAGTGCATTTTTCAAGGCTTTTGCAAAATACAGACCATAGTAATTTCTCTGTAGTTTGCGGCCCCAAATAGCGAATTTGCTATTTCTAAGTGCTTTTAGCATTGCATTTAAGGAATTGCAAATTGCGATTCCTTAAATGCAATCGCAATTTAAGAAATCGCAATAAATTGCGATTTCTTAAATTGCGAGCGCCTAACACATTAATGCATAGCAAAAGGCCTTTTTGTGGGCGCAAACGGACGATTTTTGCGTTTGCAAAAACCTTTGATGCATGTTCCCCTTACTTTTTAAGATCAGGCATTCATAAAAATTTGGAAACACAGATTAGAATAGCAAGTCCTTCAGCAAACCAATGGAAGACTGAGAAAAAAAGCAAGGAAAAAAAGGAAAAATCTATCTTTTATTACGCCAACAGATAACACCAGCAGGCCGGGGGGTCTGTTGGCGTCACTTCTATGCTGAAGGTTATTTGAGGGAGTCGAGGCAAGATTGTCTGTCTGAAGATCCAGTAGATATATGTGATATGAGCTTTCCTTTCCTGACCGGTAGAGGCGGGCCCTCCATTAGGGCGGAGGTGCGTCGCCCCACTAACTTGAATGCCCCCCGGGATGAAAAATAGCTTGGTAATGAAGTTAATCCATTGCCACTTTAGGTTTCGTCAACCCATCCCGAACCGACTGTCAGGAAGGGGCGGGGCCTTCTGAGTGGCGGCAGCAGCTGGGAGGAGTGGTGAGCCGGCTGTGCACTAGTTTAAAGTGTGCATGTCACTTTGGCTGGCTGTTTTGCGACTGTCAGCCAAACATGCGGAACTTAAACTGGCTAAACAGCATGAGAGCAGCAGCAGGATTGGTTAACGGGGTTGGCTCGGGCCCGCGTTGGAGTCTGAACGAGAGAAGAGGCCCAGCGCGAGGAGGACATGTCCTCTGCTGCATTGAGGTAAGTGTTTTTTTCTTTTATCATATACCGCGTGACTGCACCCATCCGCCACACATTTGCCTGCCCTACCACTCTTGGAGTTGCCAGCCACCACTGCTGACCAGACTCCTTGAATTCCTGAGTGGTTCATAAGACTCCTGACACGGAAGCATTAGTCACTGCTGACTGCAGGATGATTTGTTCCAGCTGGACACACTATGGTTTGTAGATCATGTGACATGATGGCGGGAGAGGTTGGAGAGTGGTGTCGACTGAAATTTTCAAACTTCTTATAATATCTATCTTTGAGACTTTGCTGATGAGGCCTTATATACAGGCAGGAATAAAGCGCTAGGAAAATGCAGGATCCGTTGATCCCAGAAGACGCGACATTCACCGGGCTCTAGTGGAGGACCGGATTTGAGGAAGTCGGCAACTCGCATGGATAGACCGGCTTCCCACCAAAGGACACACTCCAGTGTTCCATGAGAGTGGCACAGGTGCCATGTAACAAATTAACTTCACATGGAAACATGGATTATCTGTGGATAATCTGGAGTTGCAGATACTTGATGGCTTTGAAGAATATCTGAACATCTTGAAGAGCATACAACAACCGTAAGATATCCAGAACCATAAAGCTCATCGTAAATCCTATGTGGCGTACTCCGCTGGATGCGGGAAAGGAGGCAACTCCTTTTTATTAATTAACCCTCACACACCCTATTGGTGTCAAGCTTCCTCAGCCAATGCCGGGAGTTGAACAGGTTGTCAGAGGGGCAGGACCTTTGGAGTACGTTTGGCAACAAGGCTACCCCTTCCCGATCTACGTGAGAAACGTGTATTCCACCAAAATTGGACGGATTTTTTCGTTTACTCCAGATGGAGAGATAAGTAGAACCTCCATATCATTTTCACGAGGGAACAGCTTTCTGTTCCATCAACATAAAAAATATAGATAAACTCCTTAACCAACACCAGGGAGGGAACTTTGTTTTGCCCTGAAGAAAGCCCAGGACCTTTCAGGCCATTCACAAGGGCTGAAACATGTTGGCACATCTTTAGGGTCATAGGACAACAACCTCAGAGAAGACCCTAGTTTTATTTGTATGTTAATATCCACTACGTCCAGGCAAATAAAGGGATACCTGAGGCACGCAGTAGGATTTTTATCTTTAGACCCCATGGCCTACATCTCCTAAGTGCTCCCTGAAATACGGTCGAGCCCACTCTGACCTTTAGGAGTCGGGGTGAACCCGATGATGAAGCGTAACGCCAGTAGGGTGTGTGAGGTACCTCTCTCACCCCTCTCTGCCGGTTGAGCACACTCCGCCGTCACTTGAGGTTAGCAGCATCTTGAAGAGCATGTTGGTTCATTACTAAGTTCTGTCGACGAGCGACTGTCACCATCATGTACTTAGAGAGGATGCTCGTGGGAGACATTAGAGCGAGTCTGAAGAAAAGATACTGGTCATTCTTGATGACTTCCTCCAAACCTCGACACTGACAAAGCTTCTTGGCAAATGAAACATGCAAAGAAGCCTCTTGAAGGCCAGTCTGCCTTGGGTAGTTGCGGATCACTTTGTGTGAGCTCCTCTTTGCCTGAAGTGGACACCCCTCTTGCACTCGCTGGTCCAGCCGGAGAGGTTTGGGCATTCACAGCAAAGGGATGTTTAGAGGTGAGCTCTTGGAGTAGAGAGGTTGCCTGTTCTGCACAATGCTGAGCACGAGCTGTGGTTTGTCATATTCAGCCACACTGGTAATAGTTGCTAATGTTCACCCCCCTCTCAGGGCAAAAAGGGGATGGGTAGGTGGCAAAACCTGGTTCTTCCTAAACCACTATAAACTCTTACAGAGAGCTTACTATACTCAAAATAAAGATGGCGCAAGCTGTGTTAGATGTGGTAGACCAGAAGCAGGTTTCCTACACTAGGCCTGGGTTCGATGATTGGCTGGAAGATGCTCACAGACCCCACGATTCAATCAATCAATCAATACATTTATAGAGCGCTCTACTCACCCGTGAGGGTCTCAAGGCGCTAAAGGGAGGGGTGCTGTCATTGTTCGAATAGCCAGGTTTTGAGGTGTTTCCTGAAGGTGAGGTGGTCCTGGGTCCATCGAAGGTGCGCGGGGAGCGAGTTCCATGTCTTTGCGGCCAGGTAGGAGAACGACCTTCCTCCCGCGGTGGTTCTGTGGATCCGTGGAGCGGTGGTGAGGGCGAGGCTGGCTGAGCGGAGCTGGCGGGTGGGGGTGTAGAACGAGAGGCGGTCTGATTGCTCTCATGGGTTCCACCCCTCGTAGGGGATTTATTGCCTTGGTGCTCCTGCTAGCTAAAAGAGGGTGGAGTGCCACTGGAGGGGGGAGGGAGGTCACTTAAATTTAAAAATCTGTATAGATTATTGAGGGAATTGTAACAAACAAATGGAACTATATGCAGACCTGATGCTTCTAAAATCGAGGCCTTAATATATATGGGGGCTCTTGAAGCTTGCCTGCTTACTTTTGCCACATAATATATTTGTTTCACATTTTGCAGGGATAAAATAACCATCTGTACGTATGGTCAACTTGGAGAATGAAAAATAAATGTTATATAAAAAAAGATCTGGTTGTTTTTCTGTACTGGGGTTTCATAAATGTCTCTATGTTTTGCTCATAGGGTGTCGCAAGCTTTGCATTATCAAGGTCTGTGGTGAATGGGAGAGAAGACAAGGCCTGCAGTGCAGGCGTGAGAAAGAGAAGATCAGTGAAATGGTCTGCAGGGATTGGAGAGACACAGAGAGGAGATCTGACAGGAAGAGGAGAGAAACAGAGAAGATGTCTGTATTAAAGGACAAAGAAAAAGGGTGGTCTTTGCTATAAGATGGAGAAATGGGGAAGCGTAAGTAAGTGCTGCTGCCTGTGTGACATCCAATCTGCAAATGAGGGAAGCTTGCAGTGCTGATGCTTGTGCGAGGCCTGATCTGCAAGTGAGGGAAGCTTGCAGTGCTGCTGGCTGTGTGACACCTAATCTGCAAGTGAGGGAAGCTTGCTGTGCTGCTGGCTGTGTGACACCTAATCTGCAAGTGAAGGAAGCTTGCAGTGCTGCTGGCTGTGTGACACCTAATCTGCAAGTGAGGGAAGCTTGCAGTGCTGCTGCCTGTGTGACACCTAATCTGCAAGTGAGGGAAGCTTGCAGTGCTGCTGCCTGTGTGACACCTAATCTGCAAGTGAGGGAAGCTTGCAGTGCTGCCGCCTGTGTGACACCTAATCTGCAAGTGAGGGAAGCTTGCAGTGCTGATGCTTGTGCGAGGCCTGATCTGCAAGTGAGGGAAGCTTGCAGTGCTGCTGCCTGTGTGACACCTAATCTGCAAGTGAGGGAAGCTTGCAGTGCTGCCGCCTGTGTGACACCTAATCTGCAAGTGAGGGAAGCTTGCAGTGCTGCTGGCTGTGTGACATCTATTGTGCAAGTGAGGGAAGCTTGCAGTGCTGCTGCCTGTGTGACACCTAATCTGCAAGTGAGGGAAGCTTGCAGTGCTGCTGGCTGTGTGACACCTAGTGTGCAAGTCAGGGAAGCTTGCAGTGCTGCTGGCTGTGTGACATCTATTGTGCAAGTGAGGGAAGCTTGCAGTGCTGCTGCCTGTGTGACACCTAATCTGCAAGTGAGGGAAGCTTGCAGTGCTGCCGCCTGTGTGACACCTAATCTGCAAGTGAGGGAAGCTTGCAGTGCTGCCGCCTGTGTGACAGCTAATCTGCAAGTGAGGGAAGCTTGCAGTGCTGCTGCCTGTGTGACATCTAATCTGCAAGTGAGGGAAGCTTGCAGTGCTGCCGCCTGTGTGACAGCTAATCTGCAAGTGAGGGAAGCTTGCAGTGCTGCTGGCTGTGTGACATCTATTGTGCAAGTGAGGGAAGCTTGCAGTGCTGCTGCCTGTGTGACACCTAATCTGCAAGTGAGGGAAGCTTGCAGTGCTGCCGCCTGTGTGACACCTAATCTGCAAGTGAGGGAAGCTTGCAGTGCTGCCGCCTGTGTGACAGCTAATCTGCAAGTGAGGGAAGCTTGCAGTGCTGCTGCCTGTGCGACACCTAATCTGCAAGTGAGGGAAGCTTGCAGTGCTGCTGCCTGTGTGACACGTAATCTGCAAGTGAGGGAAGCTTGCAGTGCTGCCGCCTGTGTGACAGCTAATCTGCAAGTGAGGGAAGCTTGCAGTGCTGCTGCCTGTGCAAGGCCTGATCTACAAGTGAGGGAAGCTTGCAGTGCCGCTGCCTGTGCGAGGCCTGAGCTGGAAGTAAGGGAAGCTTGCAGTGCTGCTGCCTGTGTGACACCTAATCTGCAAGTGAGGGAAGCTTGCAGTGCTGCTGCCTGTGCGAGGCCTGAGCTGTAAGTGAGGGAAGCTTGCAGTGCTGCTGTCTGTGTGACACCTAATCTGCAAGTGAGGGAAGCTTGCACTCCTGCGGTCTGTGCAGCCTCGATCCATTGTGTGGGGAGGTTGCATTGCTACTTACCTGCTGTACCTAGCCCGCGAGTGAGGTGAGTTTAGTTTGCTGTTCCCTGTGTCACCTTGTCTGTATTGTCTAACACTCTCTCTTCAGACACTGAGGTTCAGGCACTCTTCCTTCCAATGCTTCGCCCCCTTCCTCCCCCTCACAAGCACCCACATACACACACAGGGGCAGCCTGTTGAGGAGCGAGACGACGGTCCCTTAGCTTCGATGTCAGTCACGGACAATGAGCAGTCACGCGTGACTGCAGCGATGCTTGCACAGACCTCACAGCAACCACAGCTCTCCTGGGACTCAGACCACATCCTCATACAGCTCTCAATAGTCAAGCTGCAGTGTGGTCGGCCACAGACACCAGGCGCTTCAAGCAGACCGAGACAGCACGTCAGCGCCAAGCCATGAAGGGAGACAGGATTGAAAGAGATGCAGAGGTTTGTTCATGGTGCCACCAGGGACTCACTGGAGTGATCCTTGCACTGGTAACCCTTAGCTCCCCCTCCACAGCGCTCACATTTTAAAAATGCAGATTACCACTCACTGCAGACACTGCATTGTATTGTATTGTATTGTATCGAACATTTGTATAGTGCAAATCTGTCACCCCATAGGTATCCTGGCGCTTGAACTTCAGATGGTACTACAATTGAACCAGTCCACCCTTACAGCAGAGGAGCTAGATATCCCCCCTCGGGAATAGCCAGGTTTTCACCAGCTTTCTTAAACCAGTTAGCGAGTAAGACTGTCTAATGGACTGGGGAAGGTCATTCCAGAGTTGAACAGCGGCCACGCCGAAGGCTCTACCACCCATCCTGACTCTCTTAAAGCCAATGGTCTTTACGAGGTTTAAATTGGAAGAGCGGAGCTGCCTCTCCGGATTGTACCAGGAGAATCTTTCCCGTAAGGGAATAGGGCCCACGCCATGTGCCGCTTTGTACACGATGCATAGGGACTTGAAACGGATTCTCTCTTTGATAGGCAGCCAGTGTAGATCTATCAGGGCTGCGGTCGTAGAGGTCCTACGTTGCCTATTCAGAGCCAGTTTAGCTGCCATGGACTGGACTCTCTGTAATCTCTGTATGATGTACTGCGGTGCTCCCAGATACAGAGCATTACAGTAGTCCAGTCTGCTGAGAATTACACTCTGTACCACAAGTGAGCGAGTGTCCTTGGGCAGGAGCGGAAGGATCTGTCGTAGCATTCACAACAGCATGAAGCATACGTTGGCCGTTTTATTTACTTGGGATTCCATCTGGAGACTACCCTCCAGTTGTACCCCCAGGTTGCGCACAGTTTTGGGCGGAATCAAGCGGTCGTCCTCTGGGGTGAGCTTGAACTCTGGCATTAGCGATTGGTGCACACTAGAAGATGGACAGAAAAGCACCTCGGTTTTCCCCCATTAAATTGTAAAGAATTCTGCCTGAGCCAGCCTGCTGTCTGGTGCATTCACTCTTGAAACTTGTCCATCGATACCGCCCTTTCTCTTTCAGGGAAAACACCAATTGGGTGTCATCCGCATAGTTTACCAGGTCGATATCTAAGGACTTGATCAAAGAAAGTAGGGGACACAGATAGATATTAAAGAGGATGGGGCTAATCGCCGATCCCTGCGGAACCCCGTGCGCTACTAGAGACTGACTCGACTTGTATGGAGGCAGTGTTGAGTTCCGTCCGCTCAGCCCATACACTGCAGGAACGGAGTATGGTCAGTCCTCTTCCCCAGCCCAACTGCCACTCACAATAGAACAAACTATGAGAATGCAGGTGACCCAGAAAAGGGGGTGGAATATCCCAAGACACCAAGTCTATTTCCACCCAAAATTGTCGATAGAATCACTACTCCAGCCTCCACGCTTCCGCACCTAAAGGACAAACACACAATATAAATAACCACTCAATCCAATGCCCCTCCTTCTCTGTCTCAATGACCATGTCCCACCACACAATGTTTACTCTTACCAGGCAGGTATGCAGGCATGGCTTCGTGAAGACAAATTGGGCAGTAGGAAAAGCAATAGTCAAAATCCAAGATAACACCTCTTGGAAGCTAGACCAGGACGAACACAAAAAACACAGTGTTCTAAAGAATAAGGGTGTCTTAATGTGGGATAAAGGGGGAAAAAGCCTTTGTAGGGCATAAAAAAAACCCTATCGCATCAGTTTATAAAAAGGACTTCGGCTCGTCACAAAGCAAAACAAAGCCGACTCGGCTAGAAGCTCCATCGCGGAATGACCCAAAACGTCATTACCGCTTCCAAAACGATGTGGAGCGGATGCACGAAACGCGGAAGAAAACGAAGAAAACACTCGTTTTCCTATCGCGTTTTGTATGCTCTAAACTTGCTCCAAGTGGAGCGACCACTAAGTCCTACAAGGCGGGGGAATTGGAGCCCCAAGACCCCCCAACAGCACATAAAACGGGCACTGGAAAAAATCGGGAAACCGAGGAAGGGATGCCTAACTGAACTAAGGCTGAGCTATAAGCTGGGAAGGGGAAGGGCAAAAAACAACACAAAGGTATTCTGGCAGGAACAAAAACGGGATAGGACAAGGAGAATAGAAGCACTCACAAGCCTGTGAGAAAACTGCAAGGAAACCAAATCACTGGAACCAGGAACCCACACATTCACAATTTCAAGCAAAGAAAGGAAGGTAGGACTTGCTTATATTCCCATCCAGGCAATTCATGTGATGGTCGACCATGGTCAAAGAGAGAGGACTGGAACCCAATTCCTAACAGGCAGTGACACTACCTGTTGCCTTCTGGTTAGGTAAGAACGTAACCATTGCAGGGCACATCCTTTTATCCCGGTCGTTTTTAATCTCTCCAACAGTACTGTATGGTTCACCGTGTCGAATGCGGCCGACATATCAAGTAATACTAAAATGGAAGATTCTCCCTTGTCTGCTCGCATCCCAAGATTGTCCATAACGGTGATCAAGGCGGTCTCAGTACTGTGGCCCGGGCAGAAGCCAAATTGATACTTGTCTAGTAGGAGGTTGTCCTTCAGATATCCACACAAAGTTTTACTGACTATTTTTTCCAGGATTTTAATCGGGTAGGGTAGGAGAGATATTGGTCTGAAATTGGCTGGAACCAGGGGATCAAGGGAGGGTTTCTTGAGCAGTGGAGTGATTATCGCCTTCTTCCATATTTCCGGGACCACTCCCTCTTCTAAAGATTGGATGCAAATTAAACACACCCAAGGGAGGGTCTCCTTTCCAAATGTTTTCCAGATTCTATGGGGCAGGGGATCCCAGGGGGAGCCTGATGTAATGCTCACGGCCCACTCATTAAACCGGTTCTCGGATGGAACCTGAAAGTTTTCCAGACCGGTGACTGCTATAAGTTCTTCTCCTGATCTTCCAATCTGGTCATCCCAGTTGTTATTATTATTGAGGCCTAATTCGCCCACAATCTTGCTGACTTTTTTCTCAAAATGTGCCGCAATCGTATCGCAGAGTTTCTGTGAAGCGACCACCTTGTTACTTGTACCAGTTGGTTGTGAGAGATTCTTCACGATACTAAATAATGTTTTGGTGTGGTTCGGGGCATGTAGAATAGAATCGGCGAAGAAATCTGCTTTGGCCTTAGCTATGCCTTCCTTGTAACGGGCCTGAACTAACTTTAGTTTCTTTCTATCTATATCTGCATAGTTTCTCCTCCATTTTCTCTCCGCCCTCTTACAACTAAAACGTAAAGCTTTCAATTCCTCACTAAACCATGGAGCAGACACTTTCTTCCTGTTTTTAAGTCTCTTAATTGGGACTAACTAATCCAGGGAGCTGTCAATACAATTGCAGTATTCCTGATAATTTTTCTCGATAGAGCTAGATGGAACAAACAGATTTTGATTAGGGGGTGTCGAATATAGCTTATTATTAATTATCTAAGCCCACTCTCTTCCCTGTTGGAAAGTAATCCGACAGCTCTTGCTTATCTCCGGTCGAGGAATTAGAATGTGAAAGTGCACTAAAGAGTGATCCGACCAGCTTTGCGGCAATATGTCCATTATCTCGGTATCCGTCAGGTTTGCAAATACCAGATCCAACACATGACCTCCCCGATGTGTCGGCTTTTGTACCAGCTGGCCGAGATTACAGTTCTCACACGTTTGGCTCAGCTCTCTCAGGTGATTGCCTAGAGTCCCATTATCCCACAAGTTAAAATCCCCTAGTGTAATTATTTTGGAATAAGCTAGGGAGAGGTCAGTGATAGTATCAAACAGTACTTGATACTGAGTGTCTAATCCTGGCGGTCTATAACAGACCATACCCGTAACTAGCC
Source organism: Lissotriton helveticus (assembly GCF_964261635.1). Lineage (NCBI taxonomy): Eukaryota > Metazoa > Chordata > Amphibia > Caudata > Salamandridae > Lissotriton > Lissotriton helveticus. The sequence goes on along the minus strand of NC_136069.1, from coordinate 9,393,893 downwards.
TCCCCTTCATTTCCTGAAGAAAGAAGGCCAATATTTCTATCCCTGTCACCGCCTCTATCTCTAAAGGTGAGAAATCCCATTTTTCCTTAAAGATCACCCCAACTCCTCCTCCTCTCCCCACTGTTCTGGGTTTGTGAAAAATGTTAAAGCCTTCCGGACAGGCAAGGCCCAATTCTACCAACGAATCTGTGCGAGTCCAAGTCTCTGTAAGGAACAAGCCATCTAGGTCCAGGTCCTCCGACAAACTAGAGATCTCTGTGTGATGTTTTACCGAGGATCTACAGTTCAGTAGCCCGCAGTATAAAATACTCTGGTCGTCCCTCAAAATTACTGGAAGTTTAGGCTCCCCTCCTCCCTCCCTCTTACCAATACTAAGCAAGCTCTCCCTAGAGTAAGTTATCCTACCTTGATCTAGATCAAATCGGGCAGCATAACTGGCACTTGGGAGGGCCGGTGCGCGGACGGGCGCAGACAGGCTTGCCTCTGGCTCGCCTCCGGCGCGCCAGCTGCGCGCTTGCAAGTGGTATAAAAGGGGGTGGTGATGGACGGAGCATCTGAATCAATCAAACACTCACACCCAGTCAAAAGATCTGGGTTTAATCCATCACCGTTCTAAATCCCACTCTGCCACCCCAGTTCAGACATGGCCATATGCAAATCAGTCTGACCCTGTGCCTCATGGGAACAGTCCAGACCGAACTGCCAAGCCATGCCTTCCCTGGACCGGAAACAAGCTTCCGAGGACCGTTTTCTGGCATTCCAGCCATCTTCAGCCCGGCTTGCTTGAATCCAGTGGCAAAGTGAGCAAGGGACTCACGTCTGAGCATACCCTGCCACACTTATGGCGGCCAAAAGCGGCTCAAATTGGTTCAGATGCTCCGTCCATCACCACCCCCTTTTGTAGCGCGCTTGCAAGTGGCATTTTAAATAGGCCTACGCGCGCCTATACGTGGCTCAGCACTAGCACGCGACCCCAAATGGCTCCACCGAGCAAACTCCTCACTCAAGATGGCGGCCGGGGAGTAATAGCAACACGGGCTTCTCGCTAAAACACTGCGGGTTTATTTCACTATCACTGTGCTTGGCGATGCCATATCATGACGCCCTTTAGGTAATGAATCCACTTCCTCCCCCTGCAGCCCTCTGCTCCTAAGGTTTTCAGAAGCACCACGAAGCACTGTAATTCGGTCGCTCCCTCCACATTTACGGGCATAATGCGTGAGTGCCCACCGAAATCTTGACCAGCTGACCCTGGGCAAGTCAGAGCCAAGCCAGTAAGAAGCCACCCTGCCCATGGGCAGGTCCACTGGCCACTTTCGAGCAGCAACGAAGAGAAGCTCTTAAGAAATACAACAAGAACACCGCTGACCAGGAAAGAGCAGCTTTGCAAAATCTCACCAAAAAAGACAGAATTATAAGAGCTGCACAACCTTTGTGTTCCTCTAGCGTAATTTTTTGACATTTTACATCACTCTTTTACACGAAATGTAACACTTTATCAGGAGTGCACCACTCGCTGCAAATATTCACTTTGGGCCCGATTCACAGAATGAACTTAAGACTCAAGACACAGAAGTTAGGATTTTGTCTTAAGACAAACTTAAGTCATACTTTTTTTTTTTTTTTTTTAAACCTTTATTTATTAAGTTTTCTTGATGAACAACAAGAAGGTAAGACATTAAGGTAGGTTACACAGGTTCACATTGCATTCCTCAGTATACATGTAAGCAAATATGACAGATAGCCAGTCCGAGCAGGCCGGGAGCCTGCAATTATCATCCCATAAGCAGTATATTAGCAAATTATCCCCTCAATACAATCCAGTAACCAGGTATCTCATTTCTCTGTCTCCTTCTTTTCTTTTCTCTTTTTTCTCTTATTTTGTTATTTCCTTTTTTTTTTTTTGGGTGTTTGTGAGTTTGTCGTCAGTTTTGTTCACTCTCTACTGTCGTTGTCCGAATCTGTAGTCGCCGCTGCCTCTTTCACTAAATAGGCCTGCAGTGGGCCCCATATATCAATTGGTCTGCTTCGTACAGGTAACAAATCAGCATATACATTGTTTTGATCCTGGCAATAAACCATATCAGCAATCCATTCCTTAAACTTTGGGGCCCTCCCTCTCCCCCAACGGTACGCAACACGTCTCTTGGCTAATAGGAGTGCAACATCCATAAACCTGCGAACAGGCTTAGGGATATCACGTGTGTGCCCCAACAGCATTAATAACGGATCTCTATCGACTGTCCCTCCAGTCATACCCTGTAAGGCTATCTGCACCTGTGACCAGTAGTCGTACACACCAGGACACTCCCATGCCAAGTGGACAAATCCCGCCCCTTCCGCGCTGCAGCGGTCACACCTATCGTTGTCTGCTAAATGAAATCGTAGTTTTCTGACAGGCGTATAATAAAAACGTTGTAAGAACTTGAAATGAATAATCTTCAACCTGCTACTTGACGAGATTTTAGCTGTGATGGCACAACAATAGTGCCATTGATCGTCAGTGATATCTCTGCCCAGCTCCTCACTCCAACATCGCCGAGCCGAGCTCTCAGGCACTCGGTGCTGCAATCTGATATTGTTATATAACCTGGAGACAAGATGGCGGCCATCGGACAGCAGCATGGCGTGCAATGGCAGAACCACATCAGGTTCCCTTGGAAAGTCAGGCAAGACAGCTCTCAACCCCTGTCTAAGTCTGACGTAATAGAAGACCTCTAGAGGAGTAGGCATAGTATCCTGAAACATTTGTTCCCTGGTACGGAATTGCCCGTTGAGTAATAGATCTCCCCACGTGGTAATTTTCATGCGTTTACACATCACCTGAAAGCCCGCCTCCTGTAGGAGCGATACACCAGGGTGATACGTGAGGGGCAACACAGGTGAATATACCTGCTCAGCTTTAAGAAGCCTCGTAATTCGATTCCAAGCGTCTATGGTGCACGTCACCGCAGTAAATGGTGTGTCTATGTCCCGCACCGTACCCTGTATCAGGCCGTTAAGTGGAAGAGGTCTTGTGATCCAGTCTTCTGCAGCGACTTGTGGCATAAAAGTTGTGGGGTTAATCCAGTGATAGGCGTATTGTGCCTGGGCAGCAAGATAATAGGTTTCGAAATCCGGCACGTCGAAACCTCCTTTCTCATAAGGCTGGGTTAGAATGTCCCATCGCAGCCGCGGTTGTTTACCCCCCCAGAAAAGACGAAGGAGTTCCGATCTCAGTTGTTTGAAGAAGAAAGTGCCAGGGAAGTAAGGCACATTCTGGAATATATATAAAAATTGTGGCAGTATCACCATCTTTATCAACGATGCCCTACCTGCCATTGAGAGCGGCAGCATTTTCCATCTTGTAACGTTATCCGCCAGTTTCGAGATGGCCACCCCGTAATTCATCCTCAGTGTCTCCTCCTTACTCAAGGAAATCACTATTCCCAGATATTTAAGATCTGAATCGCACCATTCAAGTGGATAGTCCAGCTGATACCTTTGAACAGCGCCCGTGAGCGGGAAGAATTGGGATTTTTTCCAATTTATTTGCACCCCTGACAGCCGTCCAAAAACCAGAAATTCACGTAAAATACGGTTTAGATTAGTTTGCGGGTCTTTCACATATATCGTGATGTCATCCGCATACAATGATACACCAATTTGGCGTTGGCAGCAACGAAAGGCACTGTCTCTGTGCAGCTGCCGGACACGGCATGCCAGTGGCTCTATCGCGATAGCGAAGAGCAGAGGGGAAAGGGGACAACCCTGCCTTGTGCCTCTAGTGATCGGTATCGGGGTCGACAGCAATCCATTTACAACCACTCTGGCCATCGGTGCGGTATACAGCAGCTCCACCCAGCTAACAAACAACTTAGGAAACCCCATTCTATTCAATATAGTAAATAGGTACGACCACTCTACCGAGTCAAACGCTTTCGTGGCGTCCAGAAATACGGCAGCGACTGGGAGTTTCGGGGCAATCGTCTGTATTAAAGAGAACAGCGTTCTGAGATTATGTGAGGTGGCACGGCCCGGTACGAAACCAGCTTGATCTGGCAATACCAACTTAGTCATGATCAACGAGAGACGCTTCGCTAGGACTTTGGCTAGAATTTTCGCATCGCAGTTGATAAGTGATAGCGGTCGGTATGAATCTGTGTCCGTCGGGTCCTTCCCCGGCTTCAACAAGGAGGTAATGACCACCTCCCTCATCGAACCCGGCAACACCCCAGCTTCCAATGAGTCTATAAAAACTTCCCTAAGGACCGGTGCCAGGATATCTATGTAACATTTATAAAACTCCGCAGGGAGTCCATCCAGTCCCGCCGCTTTGCCATTAGCCAAACTTAAGTCATACTTAACAGAGACTTAAGTTAGGATTTCGTCTTAAGTCTGTCTTAAGTCTGTCTTAAGTTTGTCTTCAGTTTGTCTTTAGACAAACTTAAGACAAAATCCTAACTTCTGTGAATACCGAAAGTAGTAAGTGCATTCTGTGAATACCAAAATAGTAGTAAGTTTAGGATTGAGTCTTAAGTTAATATCGTGAATCGTGCCCTGTGAACACAAGTGGACAACATGAACGACAGACTGCGAGCAGCTGTTTGTGGTGATTTCGCTTTTTTGCATTGTTTTTAGCGCAGTATGTATCCTTGCATCCATAGTAAACACAAAGATGCATTTTGTGCTTAAACACAGCGCAGAATGCCAGTGTTACATTACTCATAACTAAGCTTAACTTTGCCGAAATTTCACAAAGTTATGTGAAGGAAAATTACTTGAATTTCGCACACCCCTAATATTCATGAAGGAGGGAACATTATTATTCTCCAAACAGAAGGCACCATGAAGACGCCCCTGTGCCAACTACAGGATGAGTCCTGCTTTCAAAATCTGGATTCTGATCCAATGCAGAGGATCAAGTTGCTTCTGGAACAACATCTGGAAAGCTTGAGGAGAGGAGTTGGCCTAAGGGCTAGGGCGGTCGACCTCGAATCTGAGGAACTGGTTTCGAGTCACAGCAATGACTCTGAACATCCTTTGATTCTGGGCAAATCACTTAATCTCCCCGTGCCTAACAAATACAAGCATTTGCAATGCAATAGGTCTCGCATTCGGAAAGTTTGAGCTATTGGTTTTGTAAATGACAAGTTTTTTATTTATGTGTTGGTTTTGAAAAAAGCGAAATTAATAGCTTTGTCATTGACAATGCCAATAGTTTTAATTTTCGCAAATGTGACACCAAAAGCATTTGTAATGCAATATGTGTTGTATTTACGTGACTTAGATGTATTGATATTACAAATAACAATGGCTTTTAATTTTTTTTAATAATTAATACTTAAATAAAATGTATTGTAATTTATAATGGCAATAGCTTAAACTTTTGTAAATAACTTTTGGGAAGATTAGGTTTTATTGTGATGAAAATCCAAGAACAGAAGTGAAATATTAGCATCTTTTTGTGACATTTGTAATAAAGCTTGAAACATTGAGAGAACATATTTGAACCAGTTGTTGTTGAATGGTTGCACAGATTGATGCTGTGGTGGCGCTGAGTGATGTTGTGGTGGCGACGAGTGATGCGGTGGCGTTCAGAGATGCTGTGGTAGCGCATAGTGATGTTGTGGTGCCCCGAGTGATGCAGTGGTGGTGCAATAGAGTGCGATAGATAGATAGAGGGAGGGCGATAGATAGATAGAGGGAGAACGAAAGATAGAGGGAGAACGAAAGATAGAGGGAGGGCGATAGATAGAGGGAGGGCGATAGATAGAGGGAGGGCGATAGATAGAGGGAGGGCGATAGATAGAGCGAGGGCGATAGATAGAGCGAGGGCGATAGATAGATAGATAGAGTGAGGGCGATAGATAGATAGAGTGAGGGCGGTAGATAGATAGAGTGAGGGCGATAGATAGAATGAGGGCGATAGATAGATAGATAGATAGATAGATAGATAGATAGAGTGATGGTGATAGATAGAGTGAGTGCGATAGATAGAGTGAGTGCGATAGATAGAGTGAGTGCGATAGATAGAGTGAGTGCGATAGATAGCTGTGTTGAAGGCAAAATGCACGCAGAGAACACCTAGGAGGGATGGAAGCTGAACATGAAGCAAGACTGTCTACATAGAGCGCATGAGGGATGTAAGCAGTACACAAACAGTGGGCTGTGCGTTGAAAGCAAACTGCGTAGACCTAGGAAAGATGAAGGCTGAACATGGAGCAAGACTGTCTGCAAAGGGCACATGAAGACATGGAGGTAGTGCAGGAAGAGTGAGTGTGTGTGCAGAGAGTACATGGGGGGTATAAGCTGAACATGAACAGTGAGCCTGTGTGTACGAGTAGGCAAATGCACAAGTCAAAATGCGTGGTGAAAAAACGTGAAAGATATGGGGTCTGAACACGGAGTAAGGCTGTGTGCCCAGAGCGCATGTGGGCATGCAGGCAGTACACAACGAGTGAGGCTGTGTGTACAGAGCACATGGGGTATGGGGGCTGACAGGAAGAGTGAGGCTGTGTGCATGAGAGGCCAACTGCATGCAGAAAACACCTGGAATAAATAAAGGCAGGGCAGGGAGTCAGGCTGTGTGCACAGAATGTATGGAGACAGTACAAGAAGAGTTAGGCTTCGTGCACAAACCACATGATGGCCTGGGGGTGTACACGAAGACCGAAGCTATGTGCATAGAACAAACTGTCAGGAAGGAGGCTGAACTTGATCAGTGATCCTTAATGGAGAGCGATGCCATTAAACACATGTTGATAAAGCAGACAACAGTAGGATAATGCGCCTAATAAAAAGTAATGTAGAGGGATGGTAGTCCCAAAATATAATAAACACTGGCAGTGAAAGTAAAATGTAGCACGCCCCTTAAAATAACTAGAAGCACGGAAGAAAAGGGAAGTATGGCAGAAGAAGAGTGGAATGCTGATGTAAGAGTGGCATAGACTGAAAATAAAGAATAAAAAAATATGTGCTCTTTGGTGAGGGGGGTGGGAGTTAAAGCACGGCAGGACTGTTCATGCACAAAAAAAGACGGTGCTCAAAGTAGGAATAACAAGCAGCTCAGGGAAGGACGGAGAGGTGACAGGCAGAGGCCACGCGCGGCGGACATCAAAGGAAGGGTGGGAGGGGAAAATAAGATGGCGGGCATTGCTGTGGGGAGGGGGAGGAGGAATGCGACACGGGGCGGAGCAGGGAGAGCGGCGAGTGTGAAGCAGCAGTGGCCTTTGAAGTGAAGCTAAGCTTCACTTCAAAGGAGTGGGAGGAGTGCTGCTGGGGAACAGATGGCGATTTGATGATGTGCACGCGCATTTTAGGTCAATGCGCTTGCGCATTGACCTAAAAGCGCACGAGCACAGCATCAAATCGCCAGTGTAGGTAAACCTTGTTTAAGCCCCTATAGTCTCGCTCAATGCGCATGCGCATTGAGAGGCGAGACCTAAAAATGAATCTGTTCTCATGTAATGCAACTGGAGCTATGTAAAGCGCTCTGATACGCGATACCTTTGGGTCAATTTGCGCTATACAAAACTCTGCAAAATAAAAAAATAAAAAGAATAAAGGTTATCTGACCCCAGAAGAAAAAGTAACTGCCTTTTCATGGACCACCCAAGTTTGGCAAAATTCTTTTAGTCTCTTGAAAATTCACAAGGGCCCCCAGATCATCCGAGAGAGAAGTTTGGTCTGTTCAAGTCTTGGGGAATATTTAATCCGACAGCTACCACCCTTCACGAAGGATCTTCCATCCGATGCTCAAGATACAAAGAATGCGGTAAACAAACTCCATGATAGGCGAGAGGCAGCCACATTTCATTTTGCCAACAATAGATGTCGTCAGCCTGTAAACTTCAATAAAAAACAAAGAAGGGATTCAGACTGCTAAACACACTTTATCCACTGGCACACTCTACAGCCAACAACGTGACCATTCTAGACATGCTGCTAAACGTGAGCTTAAACAATAATGGCCCAGATGCATGAAAGGAAAATCTGGTCGCAAAGGGGCAGATTCTCAAAATCTGCCCCTTTGCGAACGGTATTTTTGCATCATCCCAAATGCAAAAATCGCAATTTAAGGAATCTCTAAATTGAGATTTCTTAAATGCAATGCAAAAAAGTAAAAAAAATAGCGATTTCGCAATTAGGGGTAGCAAATTACCATGAAGTTGAACTTCATGGTAATTTGCAAAAACTTTGAAAAATTCACTTTTGTGCATTTTTCAAAGTTTCATGTTGTGCACACACATGCCCTTCGGGCATGTGTGTGCGCAACATATGTGCACAGATTAATTTCAGGGGTGCAACAGGGTGTCCTTTGGACACCCTGGCACCATTGAAATTGCATTCCCAATTTGAGATTCGCTAATTGCTAATCGCAAATTGAGAATGTCTTCCCATTCATTCCTATGGGCCTCTAGGCCCATAGGAATGGATGGGGAGGTATTCCTTAATTACGACTTGCAAATTGCGAGTCGCAATTAAGGAATATTAAGAAATCGCATTTTTTTTTAGCGATTTCTTCATGCATAACATTTTGCTATTCATTATTACCGAATCCTTATTTTTCGCTAATAAGGAATCTCAAAATGGATGCTTGATGCATCTGGAGGAATATAGTGACAATTTAAATGATGATAGCGATGTATAAGAATCAGGTACAGCAATGGGCACCACGTATACGCCACCCTATGCCAGCCTCTTCGTAGGTGGAGCGACACTGTCCCTGGAGAGAGGAGCTCTCTGAATACACCCCCCTAACTCCCAAGGGTTCTTCTCCACAGCCTGCTCCTTACCTCTTAAATGCCAGGAGATTGTCATCTCGGGTGCAGCATTCATCCGCTCCTGCCGCATAGTACTCCCAGGTGGCCTTGGGAAGGTGGTCCTTGGCGTAGTCTTCAAAGTCAGACAGGCAAATCAGAGCCATTGTAGAATGCGGACGTTTGCAAACTGTGAACGAGAGGACAGGTTTGGGTGTCACACAACACGCTGCATCACAGGTAGACTCACACAAGGGACTGTCATAGTCTGAATGAAATCCACTTACCGAAGCCGGTGGGGTGGCAGCAAACACTTAATAACAGAATGAAATTCTGACTAAGAGGTGAACTTCCCACTTAACTTGTTACAACCCTCTCCTACGCACCTAAAAAATTATCCAACAAATATGTACCGTGCCACAGTCTGCTATGGAGTACTTCTCAGTAAGAATGTTCTTCTGAGAAAAAGGCTCCACTTCTTTATTCAAGGAAGTCCATGTGAGGACTGTTCCTATAGGAGCACGGATAAAGGCAATATGCAAATGTCTGGTATCAGTCTATAGCAGCACGGCAGGTGATAAAACAATGGACTGGAATGTGGCCTCGGTGATCGCCAGCGCCTAAGATTATCCTACGCATGTTTGTAATTCACGCGCTATGTTCTTACGGCCTTGAAACTGTATTTTTTTAACATAGCATTCCCTGGCACCTTGGGAGTAAGAAACGACTACAATAACACGTTTATTCCATCTGAGACTGTATAAGAATTCCATGTTTCAGCTGTAACCTAGAGAGGACGCCTCGATGCGGAGGGACACTCCTAAGGACAGAAGAGCCATACGCCTTCTGATCTGGATTCCCAATGACGCAAGGGCTGGGCTCCAGGGACTTAGTCCTGGCGCAGGGGGCCCCCAAATCTTTCAGGGGACCCTGAATCTTTCTGGGGTCCCATTCAACCTAAGGTCAATGACAATCAGTGAGATATAAGAGACTAAGGGGCCCCTCTTCATATGCTGTAGAGGGGCCCCATCACTTTGCGTTACATCACTGCTGTGCTCGTCCTGAATAAGCTGGGGAGAAGGTAAAGGAGATTTGGGTACATTTTCGAAGACTGGCAGAAAATACGAAACAGGATTCTCATAGCCCATTCATAAAATGTTAGATATATTTTTGCATTAAATTGAATAATAATTGCACCGGCAATTCTAAGGAAGATTTTAGCAATTGTTCCTTGCACCCCTGTCCTGATGAGGCCCAACTAGGGCTGAAACACGTCAACAAGTGGAGAAGGAGGAACCCGTTGTATATCGAATCAAATTTAATAATGGACACACATACAGAAAAAATGTTTTAGAGGTGGAGAGAGTACCTCTAACGTGCAGAGGATTACCCCACAGTGTGCTGCACTGTACTGTAGGAACGGACACTTTCTATGTAAATTTGGAGGTTAGGAAACGACTATTTTTGTTTTTGTGTAATTCTGTATGTTTTCTAATGTATATTGTGCATATTTGTTTTGTTATCAGTACCAGTATATAGGAGTAATTGAATGTACCCTATTATTATAGCCTTATAGCCCGCCGCAGAGGGCTATACCGGCTATTAAAGGCCCCCTCCAGCGTTAAAGGCACCGAGCCGAAGGCGAGGGCCTTTAACAAGGGAGAGGGACTTTAATAGCGGTATAGCCCATCTACGAAGGGCTATAAGGCTATTAGAACATTCTGTCACTAGAGGGCAGAATGTTCTAACGAAAAAAACAAAGCCTTTTGGGAGCTCGAGAGGATTGGAATCTCCTCAGGCTCCCTGAAGCCTTTGTTGACAGCCAGAGCTGTGAACAAAGAAACATTGGAATGTTGGAGCTCCAGGCTTATACCAGCCATTATAAGCAGGGAGCACTGCATTGTTTTCAATGGAGCTCCCAACATTCCAATGTTCTAATAATCGTTAGGATATTTCTTCATCCGCATCACTTTTGTTTGTACACATATTTATATATGTTTAGGCACCAGAATCGATACGATCAGGTAAGTGTGTTTTAAGAAAGAAATACTTTAGGTTTCAAAAATGGACACAGTGCAATTTTTATAGGCGGCAATATTATCTTATGGAGGAAAAACAAATACTGCATATAGGGTGAGTACAGGGCGAGGTCCAAGGCGCCACCAGCAGGTCACCTCCAGCGGCACTAGAGCAGCGGGTGAGAGTGGCGCAATACAGCGTCGGCTGCCCAATGTTAGTCAATGGAGATCAAGCCGTTCACAAAGAGGCTGCAGGTTTAGACTGGGAGGCCAGTCGGTCTGAACCAATAGGGGGGCTCAGGCCTCATGATGCCAGGGGACGTGGAGAAACCTTCGGTCCACTAATGGTCAGGCCAGGGGCGACGGGTGTAGAGGTGTCTTGAGGCATCAGGTGTTCGTCACCGTAGACACTCGCGGTAGAGGGGGCCAGCACACAGAGGATACCGGCAGCGTCCACAGCTGGAAAACCCAAGGTGGGTTCATGTCTGAAGGTCTGGGGACAATGCTGGCACCATTGGCCCACTCTAACTCAGGCTCGGCGGCTGGGGTAGAGTGGTGCTTTCTGGTGTCGGGTCTTTGACGGTCCGAAGTCCTCACAGGTCTGTCTGTGGCGTCTGAGGTGCAGGGGAACAGCTCCACTGGTCCACGGGAGTTCCAGCATCTTGTTAGAGGTACTTTCAGTCCTCCCTGGCTTTTGGAGGCTCAGCAGCTTGCAGGACGAGCAGACTTTGGTGCAATTGTCGGGAATAGGCAAGCAGTTTCGGCAGGAAAGGGTGACTCTCTTTAATCTTGGAGTCTGGGGTGGTCGGACCAGTGCCACCGCTCTGGGCGCTGACCCTGGGGGGCACCAACTTTTAAAATATATTTTGGATTTTAAACCCCCAGCTGTAGAGTCCCTTTCCTCCAGGGGCCTTCAATCTTCTTGCTGGAGAGGGATCGGAGTTTTGTCTATGGAAGTTTTGACTCATCATAAAGTAGCGCAGAGGGTTAATGTGCCTGTCGCAAAGCACGTGCAGCCTGCAGATCACAGAGGTGCATGTATGTGGACAGCTCAGTGGGTTGCTGATTTTGTTACAGTTGTCATCAAAGAGCTGCAGGCAAACTGCAAGGCATGGGTTACAGTGTTATGATATTTCCCTCAGTCTTTGATTATCACAAGTTTGCTAAGAAAGGGATAATTTGGGAAGAAATACATTCTTATTTGTAAAGTCAACCCAACCACGGTGTTAGCGTTTTAAAATCTGAGTGTGTGCTGTTGCAGACCAAGAACTCTTGAAATAGACTGCCTACCGACACGGGTGGCCTGTGACGCCTGCCCCATGCTGTCCACTTTATCTAATACAACTTTTCATATGTTCTAATTTACACATGTATGAGTCATTGTCTCTGTATAATGTATATGTGATGTAAAGTGCTCTGACACCTTACAGTGGTATGAGTAGCGCTATAAAACAATAGATATGCACATTAGAGAGACAATGGAGAGATGAGGGACACTGGTGGAGGGGGGAGTGAGGGAATCCGAGGATGAGGTCATGAGGGGGAGGGGCTACAGAGAGATGAGGGGCACTGGGGGACGGTGGTGGTGAGTGAATCTGTGGGGAAGGTGGCCACTGGGGCATTAATAAACATTGTTGCACCGGGCGCCACCAGCGCTAAAGCAGGCCCTGAACCCACTTTTCAACCTGCGAACAACACTACAACAATCAACTCTCCAGAGATGAAATGCCGTCCAGCGACCCACAGATGATTTATTTATTTTAGTTTATCAATTTTATATAGCACGGAAATGGTCCGAAGGCATCCGAGTGCTTCACAACAAGCAGGATACAAGGGTTGCAGTGGCTTACAAGCAGGATACAAGGGTTGCAGCGGGTTGCAGCGGCTTACATGCTGGATACGAGGGTTGCAGCGGCTTACAACCTGGATACGAGGGTTGCAGCGGCTTACAAGCAGGATACGAGGGTTGCAGCGGCTTACAAGCTGGATACAAGGGTTGCAGCGGGTTGCAGCGGCTTACAAGCTGGATACGAGGGTTGCAGCGGCTTACAACCTGGATACGAGGGTTGCAACGGCTTACAAGCAGGATACGAGGGTTGCAGCGGCTTACAAGCTGGATACGAGGGTTGCAGCGGCTTACAAGCAGGATACGAGGGTTGCAGCGGCTTACAAGCAGGATACAAGGGTTGCAGTGGCTTATGTGCTGGATACAAGGGTTGCAGCGGCTTACAAGCAGGATACGAGGGTTGCAGCGGCTTACAAGCAGGATACGAGGGTTGCAGCGGGTTGCAGCGTCTTACAAGCTGGATACGAGGGTTGCAGCGGCTTACAACCTGGATACGAGGGTTGCAGCGGCTTACAAGCAGGATACGGGGGTTGCAGCGGCTTACAAGCTTGATACGAGGGTTGCAGCGGCTTACAAGCAGGATACGAGGGTTGCAGCGGCTTACAAGCAGGATACAAGGGTTGCAGTGGCTTACGTGCTGGATACAAGGGTTGCAGCGGCTTACAAGCAGGATACGAGGGTTGCAGCGGCTTACAAGCAGGATACAAGGGTTGCAGCGGGTTGCAGCGTCTTACAAGCTGGATACGAGGGTTGCAGCGGCTTACAACCTGGATACGAGGGTTGCAGCGGCTTACAAGCAGGATACGAGGGTTGCAGCGGCTTACAAGCTGGATACAAGGGTTGCAGCGGGTTGCAGCGGCTTACAAGCTGGATACGAGGGTTGCAGCGGCTTACAAGCTGGATACGAGGGTTGCAGCGGCTTACAAGCTGGATACGAGGGTTGCAGTGGCTTACGTGCTGGATACAAGGGTTGCAGTGGCTTACGTGCTGGATACAAGGGTTGCAGCGGCTTACAAGCAGGATACGAGGGTTGCAGCGGCTTAAAGCAATTCATTTTGAAAATGACGTCTCTCACTTCGTTTACTAACCAAGCTTTAATATTAAAACAAGGGAGCATATTAGCAACAAAGCAACAAATGGCGATATTTATCGCTAAATGCGATTAGCGCATTTTTTTTATCGCTGCCTATCGCCGGATATTATCGCAGAGATAACCTGCTATTAGCAACGTTTATCTCTAATGCGATAAAATATCCGGCGATAGCGTCGAAATGCGTGAATATCGCTGGAAATCCAGCGATATTCAGGCATTAACACTAATAGGGTCTTAACCTGAGTATCCACCTCCCATTGGATATACAGGTTAAGTCATGGTCTGAGCAGGCGTTAGGTTCTGGCGATAATCGCGCCTAGCGCGATTTTTTTTATCGCTTCGTCTGCCTTGCTAATAGGCGATAGTGATGTTAGCGACTGCTTTCAGTTGCTAACAGGTTGGGTACGCCCACTTTTCATATCATTAGCGATAAATATCGCTGACATGCAAAGAGGGCCGCAAACCGCTCATTATCGCCTCAACGCTGTCGCTAACTGATGTTAGTGAAAGCTTGCTAATAGGGTGATAAAAATATTGCCGCTTTAGCAGGAAAGAGTCCCGCTAAAGCGGAGATGGTGCCCTTGCTAACATGTCTCCATATCCTTTAACAGGGCTTCATTATCGGGCCCACTGTTATTTTACCCTATCTAAAAAGTTAATTTCCTATAAATGATTATTCCTTTTTTATGTGTCATTAGGTTTTTTTCTATTATTTTGTACCATTTGTTTTCTATAAATTTGTTTTTCAAATAAATGGGTTTTAAAATTTTTGGGGTCCTAGCATGTCTTCTCATGACTGTGTTTTTCAATGCCTTGGAGAGCGCAGACTTCCCCAGGAAGCCTCAGGGGGGGGAGGGGGGAAGGGGGGTCAGGGCAGCACATGGGACTCCTGAAAAAGGCAGTGACGTCCGACCTCGGGTCCTCAGAGCCCCCGCTGGTTTTTGTGCTCTTAGATATCGTTGTAATCATCTGAAACGAGAACAAACCAGTCTCTGGGAGACAAGACTCCCCCCCCCCTCACCCCAACCCCCCCCCCCCCGCCCCCCGGCGGTGGCTCCGTCCAGGGCCACCGCGCGTCATTCCAGCCCCCTCGCGGCCTCCCTCCTCCGGTGACGTCCCGCGCTGGACCCAGGCCCAGTAGCCATCACCAACTGGAGAACTAAAGCGCTTCGAAAGGGGTCAGAGGCGCAGTGATGGTCCTGCTGCAGGCTCGGTCCAGGGCAGAGCAGCCACCCTGCCCCATGGCCCTCTCACTCTGAGGATGTCCAACCCTGGGTGGTGATGTGGCTTGGGTCACTCGGGTGGGGTGCCACCCCCCCTCGAGAGGTCGAACCCCTGACACTCATCTCTGGATCCCTTACTCTCTCTACCTCGGTGCTGCTCCCACCTGGCGCTCTGCCCTGTCACCTCCTGTCACTAGCATGGCTGGCCGGGAGTGGCCTTCACCTGTCTTCCATTTGTAATGCTGGGTGTGGCCTTCACCTGTCTTCCTTTGTGGGGCTGTTCAGGTGTTCATCTTTGCGATATCGGTTAATGCAAGCTGACTGAGTCCCTCGCAGGGGAGCCTTCAGGCTGTATTTTGTTATGTTAAATGTTATGTTAAATTAATTTCTATAGCGCGCGATTCACCCGGGGGCATCTCGGCGCTTGCCTAGAAGTTATATCCTGAGACTAGATCCCGAGAGTGGGATTAAAATAGGAACGATTTTAGCTGTTTCCTGAATGTGCTGTAAATAGAGATTTTCCGAGGGGAACAGGCAGCTCATTCCAAAATCTTGGAGCCAGGTACGAGAATGATTTTCCTCCAGTGCGGCTCAGCCTTATACGCGGCAGTCGTAGAAGACCTAGAGCCCCGGACCTGAGGTTTTTGTCCGGTACATGTTTGACGAGTCTCTTCTGGAGGTATTGAGGGCCTCTTCCATTGAAACAACAGATCTTAGGGCCCGATTCACAGAACTAACTTAAGACAAAATCCTAAACTTACTACTTTTGGTATTCACAGAAGTTAGGATTTTGTCTTAAGTTTGTTTTAAGACAGACTTAAGACAGACTTAAGACAGACTTAAGACAAAATCCTAACTTAAGTCTGTCTTAAGTCTGTCTTAAGTCTGTCTTAAGTTTGTCTTAAGTCTGTCTTAAGTCTGTCTTAAGACAAACTTAAGACAAAATTCTAACTTCTGTGAATACCAAAAGTAGTAAGTTTAGGATTTTGTCTTAAATTAGTTCTGTGAATCGGGCCCTGAGAAAATTATCTCTTTCTCACTAATAGCCAATGGAGCTCTCGCAGTAAAGGGGCCGAAGGAGAGCCCGCTGGGCGGTTCAGTACCATCCTGGCCGCCGTATTCTGAATCACCTGCAGTTTGCTTAGCAGGGTCTCTCCCACTTCTGCCAACAAGGCGTTGCCGTAGTCCAAGCGGCTGATGACCATGGCTTGGACCAGGGCACCTCTTGGAACGAACGGACCAGGCCACACGGCATGAATGCGGCTCTCAACCCGGTCGTCCAGGGCCCTGTGATGGTTTGTGGGCATAAAGCGAAGGATTCTGCGAAGCAAACACAGGCTGTAATAGCAGGAGCTAGTGGTGCCGGCAATATGATCTTTCAGAGATAGAGACTGGTCTAGTTTTAGACCTAGATTTTTAACACAATGTGTTTGAACAGGTGCTGCTCCCAGTTGGGAGGGCCACCAGTCATCAGACCAGCTCGCTGTGGCTTTTCCCATTAGCACTACCTCGGTTTTGCCGGGATTCAGCTGGAGACAGTTCTGCGTCATCTGATCTGAAGCATTCCTCTGGCGAACCGTGCTTTCTCTGCTTCAATGTCCGGGCCAATAATGAACATAAGCCGAGTATCACCAGCATACGAGATGACCTCGAAACCTAGCTGTTCTACTATTCTTGCTATCGGAGCCATATAAATGTTAAATAAGGTCGGGTTTAGGCAGCAGCCCTGGGGTACGCCTCGGTCTAAACTGATTGCTAAGGTCCTAGCATGATTGTTTGTGTTCTGCCCGACGAAGTCCCGCAGCCATTTCAGGGCTGTGTCTTGAATGCCACATGCGTCTCGTCTCTCCGCCAGCACTTCATGTGAGATGTATCAAATGCCGCGAAGAGATCTAATAGTATCAGTATTACCGATCCCCCTTAAACTCTATCCTCCTGTGGACAGGCAACCAATGGAGGCCCCGCAGGTGGGGAGAAGTGTGGTGACGGAGAGGCACATTTCCAAAGAGTCTGGCAGCCCCGTCAATGGGTAAAACGTGGGCCTGGATCCGCGTGGGTAGTTTACTCAAACACGTCACCAGCACAGCGCGTCCGTGGCTGCTGACGGAGCGGTTCCGTCACCAGCACCCAAGGGGTTAAACTCTATCCTCCTGTGGACAGGCAACCAATGGAGGCCCCGCAGGTGGGGAGAAGTGTGGTGACGGAGAGGCACATTTCCAAAGAGTCTGGCAGCCCCGTCAATGGGTAACACGTGGGCCTGGATCCGCGTGGGTAGTTTACTCAAACACGTCACCAGCACAGCGCGTCCGTGGCTGCTGACGGAGCGGTTCCGTCACCAGCACCCAAGGGGTTAAACTCTATCCTCCTGCGGACAGGCAGCCAATGGAGGCCCCGCAGGTGGGGAGAAGTGTGGTGACGGAGAGGCGCATTTCTAATGAGTCTGGTAGCCCTGTCACTGGGTAACACGTGGGCCTGGTTCCGCGTGGGTAGTTCACTCAAACACGTCACCGTGCACTGGCGTCTAAGAGCGCTCATAACGCGGACAGGCAGCTCAGAGTTCCAAAATACATATTAATGACAGACATTTGCAAGTCAGGCACGTCACTCCAGGTTATTAGCATATTCATTGCCCCTCCCAAAAACAAAGCACGCGAACACGCGTGGCAATAGTACATGGTGCTTTGTTTTCACCGATAAGTTGCATCTTTTAGACTTTCATTCAGATTGCATTTTTGTGTTAATTTAATATCTGGAAATAACCTCGGACTCAAACCTACTTCGAGAGTCTATAAACAAAACCATAGATTAAGATTAAAATAAATAATATATACAACATAGCATTTCAGTCCCTTTGAAAGATCCATGTTTTAAGAACGCACGGAGCATTTCACACGCGTGTTGTGTGTTTTTGGGAGTTAGAACACACAGTTTCAAGAACAGGATGCGTAAACATTCGACGACCATGTAACATGCATTAAAGTTCTGAGAGTTTGGAAAGTTACACTCGGCGGTACCTGCGCGTGCCAGCTCTGCCCGTGGACTGGAAGTGAGGAGAAGGGGGGGTGCTGACCTTTAACCTCGGGGGGAGTTAATGGTTACTGTATGGTTAGAGTTTAATCGCATTACGCAGGCAGTGGGCTGGTCTGAGCACTCTGGCCTCCTGGAGGGGGGTGGTGGGGGCCACGACCAGGCAGCCTCAGGGGAGGGGGCTCAGGAGAACACAGAGGCCCAAGAAAGGGGGGGGGGGGTAGAGGGGTGCATCACTAAACATACCTGAGGGGGCTGCAGCGGGTAGAAGGGCGCCCTTCTCTCAAAGCGCTATAACACTGAGCACTGGACCCACACTGACCCCTGCTGGCCACAGCTGGCCTGGCCACAGCTAGGCAGATGTGTGGGACATACCTACCTCTGCAGCGTCTGCAGTGCACAGACTGACACCGGAAGTGAAGACACTACTCCCCTCCACGGCGAGTTTTCCAGCAAACTAGCGTCACGAGTCCTGACCCGTAGCCAGAAGCGCTTTGGGGCTAGTGCCAAGTGCCTAGTGGTCAGGGCGCCATTTTAAGGGCGTTCCAGGCCGAAGCACCCCAAGGCGCCAAGAAGCGGTTGGCTAAAAAGTCTGAACTCAAAGCGTCACGCAGGCCACGGCACACTTGGCTGCTGTGATTTAATCGAACCTCCGTGCCTTTACTAAGAAGCATTGGCAATGCCAATATGTGTGGGTTTTTAATGACAGTGTCTTTTGTGTCACTAGTGATTCACGCACTCAGGTTCTCACGCATTTATTTATTTATTTATTTATGCATTTTTATATAGCGCGGACTTTACCCGAAGGTGTCAGAGCGCTTCACAAAAGGAACAGAAATGAAACATAATGAGAAACATTACAAAAGAGCAGATTAAAAAAGCATACATTACGTTACATAAGGTAATAGTGACATTTGTGAGCAAACAAAATACATGAGGTAGTAAAAATTGTGAGCAACCAAAAATACACGAGGTAGTAAAGGTAATAGTGACAATTGTGAGCAAACAAAATACATGAGGTAGTAAAAATTGTGAGCAGCCAAAAATACATGAGGTAGTAAAAAGTGCACAGGAGGAAAAAGTGACAAGTGTGCAGTTATAAGAGAAAACAAAGTATCATTTGAGGTATAATACTGCAAAAGGTGCTAGACACTCAGGCACAAGAACAAGCGTTATGTAGGCGAAGGAGGCACTTGTGCCAATATCAAAGGTAAAAACATGTGAGAGGTAGCAAACCGTGTGTTACAAGGGCAAAGTGGTGTGTGCATGTTACACAAGGGCACCAAACACAAGTACATGGAAAATACTCCAAGGAGGCAGACACTCCAACCCCAGGAATACCCTGGGAAGGCACTTCCATGGTCGTGGAAATTATCAGTAGTGGGAAGTCAAATAACAAGAGGACGTGAATTACTTTTGGAGGTGTCTCTGGAGGAGGAGAACTTTGAGGTCCCTTTTGAAGGCCTGGGAGGAGGCGGTGGTCCAGAGCTGAGGCGGAAGGGAGTTCCAGATTCTCACTGCGTTGCCTGAAAAGGATTGGGCCATTGTTCTCTCCTTCTTGAAAGTGGGAGGTTCAAGCAGTAGATTCTCCGCATTAACTGATGGTCTAGAGCCTCCAGAGAGTTTCAGTTTATTCGCCAGGTAGCGGGGAGAGGAGGAGTGCAAGGCTTTGTGGGTGATACAAGCGGTCTTGTAGATAGCTCTAGCCTCGAAGGGAAGCCAGCGGAGGGTGGATAACAGCGGTGTGATGTGATCGCTTCTTTTGGCCCCATAAATGAAGCGAGCTGCTGAATGGAAAACAGACTTAAGTGGGGACAGGTGAGATTTGGGGAGGCCAGTAAGAAGAGAATTGCAGTAGTCCACTCTGGAGAGGACCAGCGATTGCACCAGGGTTATAAGGTCCTGCTCCGGGAAGAAGCGTTGGTCACTCATCTTTGCTCTGCGTCCCTCCAGCCAGACTCAGACTTGTATTCACTAGGACTGCGCGGAGTTCGCAGAGTTCTGAGGTGTGACATAAAAACTCTGCCGCGTGACGTGGAGTTCGGCGAACGGCGGAGTGCCTTAGGATCAGGCCGTTCGTGGTGATTTTATGTGTGTCGGGTGTTTGTCTCACGTTGTAAAATCATCGCAAACAGCGCCATGCGCAGCGCAGGAGGGCGCAGCTTCCTGTCTGCTGCTCGAATAGATTGATGATACTCAAACGGCAGCTTTCTCAACGCGAACGGAAGGTTTCTCAACATTAGTGGTCGCAACCTGCCGCGACCACTCACATTGAGAAATCCGACTGACCGCGGTGAGAAATCTCGCCAGGCGGTAGATTTTCCTCGCTCGCGCTTGCCAACTAGACCTTGGCGAGCACAAGCAAGCAAAAATCTGACGGGGAGGTGGATTTTCCTCGCTAGCCAACTTGGCGTTGATAAGCACGAGTGAAGAAACAAACTCCACTCCCAAAAAAACCTCCTCTCCGCTCTGCGGTGCAGTGTTTTTGGGCACTACATGTGCTCCACAGAGTGCGGAGAACTCCGCAAACGGAGCGGAGTTCACTGTCAAGGGTTACTATTCACCCTATAACATGCCCACAATAAAAAAAACATATTCAATAACTTACGCAAGATGAACTGAAAGAATACAAGTAGAAAAAAAGACCACATGATGCGGTCTAAACACTGCGGGAATATACTTCCAATAATGAAACTAAACATGGCAGTAGGTGTGCTTCTCTAAGTGGGATTGTAAATAGTCTATCGTGTTTTAAGTGTCCAGCATGGCCGCCACATTTCTAATCAAAGCGTTGGCCATCTTGGAATGGTAAAACAATGATACACGCACTATGGACAACAGCATTCCATGATGGCTGCTTGATGTAGAAGAAATGACCACGCGGGATGCAGCACAAAGGAGAGCTGATAGGGGCAGGAGAAGGATTACAGCTGATGGAGCAAGGATTCGCACATAACGCGACTTGCTTGTACTCAGCCCTCTCGACATAACGTTAATAAATTAATCAACATGTTCGTATTACTAATATTGCATTACATACCATTTATTTTAGAGGTTTTATATAGCGCTGGCTGGACCCGGGGGCATCAGAGCGCTTTACATTTTGTGAGCCAGACGGTCAAAAAAACAGGGACCCCAAAAACATAACAGTATAGTATATACACAACATATAAAAGTCAACATATGGGGGACTTCAGGAAGATAAATATGGGAAGACAAAAAACACCATACTGTGGGAAGCTTGCATATGTGCTTTTACTAACTGTAATCCGCTTGCATTAAAATGGCCACTGCTACGCGGGATTTTCTACTGCGCATGCGTCTGTCACACTCACATGACATGACGTACTCTGTGCTTTGGAGGGAATCTTTCGCTTCTGCACACTAGAATTAAAATGGCTGCTCTGTGTTACAGCATGCATGAAGCTTGCGCTGCTGCTTTTGCTAAACTGTTCGTTCTGCTTAACCTTAACGCAATAGTTAAAAATAAAGTAATGGGAATAGAGTAGAGATAAGTGGTATACAGTGCATTCTTTTATTCTGTGTTCTTAAACTGTTTCTTTTCTATTCTTACATGTAAATACATTTTGGGCCTGACGCTTGTCGCTGAACTCCATATTGAAACCTTTGAGCCTGCGCACCAGAGACTGAAAATTCATCGAGTCATGGCATTGAATGAGTGCCAGGGACAGTCTTGACCAAGATGCGCCTGGGAACCTCACCTCCTGAACTCTCCGAAGGAAACAGAATTCTAATATGAACTAAAATGTAACAAATGATAGAACATTCATTGTTGGGTGGAATAAAGATGTCATGTGAAAATAAAATTGATGGGTGGAGATGAAAATTTAAATATGAGATGCAGATAGTGCCATTTTGGTATGGTTTGACGACCTCTCCTCATTCCTTGTCCAATCAAAATTGGGGATCCTTACACTAGCAACATTGGGGGGTGGTACACTGACTTGGAAAATAGTATAACTAGCCTAGGTTTAGCTAGAGAAATTGTCCAACTTGTCCGAATAGCTGAACTGTCACTGACCCAACGCACTCAATAGGTGACCAAGATCAGAGGGCCGCGGAGCACTCTATTAGACGATTCGCTGACCCAATTTGGGTTCTGGGAAACTGAAGTGCTGGCAAAGCACTTTGTCGGGAAAATTGATACCCCAATCGGGGTTCCGGCTGTTAGCTGGAGAGAGGGAGTAGCGCAGGCGTTGCAACTTAACTGCGGGTGCTGGTCTTAACCTTTGGAGGTCCTGTCCTGATCCAATTTGGTTTTACCTGTCCTGATTCTGAATCTGCACCTGCTGGCCTACTGGCGACTGCAACCTTCGGGGTTCTGTCTTTTAAATTGACCTGTGGGCAGGATTAGTTCTTCACACTATTCTAGGTAAATATAAAATCCATGTGGGTTCGTCATTGATTTGTTCCCTCTCTTACCCTTCCTAATCGCCTCATGTTTAATTGCTGCAAATTTGCATATCATGTTCCTTCTCTTTACCCTTCCTATTGATAAAGTTTGACATATGTTCCCTTTTTCCCCTCCCTTTTGATAAATGCTTAGACGTTTTGATCGTATTTTATGTTCCTTTTCTTTACCTTCCCTATTGCTAAATGATCGAAATTAGTTTAATACATTTTCTGCATAGTGTAATTCTGATCTTCATAATTGAAAGTCTTTTGGTGTTTAATCTTTGGATCATGACCATTTAAGAAACTTAGATAAAGAATGTAAAACTTCCTGAGTGTGTGGTTATTATATGAGTGCAAATGTTATTATTCCTATTATGCTAACTCCCTTGATCCCTTAGAACTTTAGGTACCGGTGACGTAAGTCAAGGTATAGATAGGTCAAAAGTCCTAAATGTATAAAATACACTGATAGTAGAGCGAAGGTTACCTGCATAATTTGTGAGTTTATTGATTATGGGCCCAGGTGAGTATTGATAAAAGACTAGTCGGGTGACCTGCGCGCTCTATCACAGCTTCCTCCAGGAACAGGATCTGCTGGGAAGCACTGGAAAGTAAACCAGCATTTGCAATATATGGTTTTCTTGATGAACTGGCCCCGTCTAAACTCAAATACCAAAGAAACACCCCCTCAAACTCTTGGTTTAATACGGAGTTAAATAATGAAAGACGGGCACTCAGACTAGCGGAGAGAACCTGGAGACACCAGCCCTCTCCCTCCCATCTGGCCCAACTTAGACGTGCTAGATCTACGTACAAAAAACACATCTTCAAGCAAAAGGCATCTTTCTTCAGCACTTAACTAGATCGTGCCCAAAACAGACCCAGGGAACTCTTCAAAATAATTTGTAAGCAAACTTCCCCAGCACCTCCTAATAGGACAGCCTCCTCAGTCAGAGGCAACGAAATTGTGCATTTCTTCTCGGAAAAAAATGCCAAAATTGATCAATCCTTCCTTCCCACACATCCACCCTACAACCCGCTCCCTTACGACCCCTCTCACCCTCCCTCTTCAATACACCCCCCAGACCACTCCACTGACCTCCCTCCTCCCACTTCACCAGCTACCAACTCCCCGAACTTCCTCCCCGTCACTGAGCTAGAAGTCCACAAAATAATTGGCAATCTTAAACCGTCCTCCCACACAAAAGACCCTGTACCCTCCACCCTTAAACACATCTTCGCCCCATTCTGGACAAAAATTATCAACACCTCTCTCTCCACGGGCTGTGTCCCCACCTCCCTTCATCTTGGACAAATCTCGCCCATAATTAAAAATCCTAAAGCTGACCCAAATGGCCTAAACAATCTCCGCCCTATCACCAACCTCCCCCTTCTCTCAAAGGTCCTTGAAAAATGTGTCCTACTACAACTTGACAAACACATCGAAAACTTCAACCTACTCGACCCCTTTCAATCAGGCTTCAGGAAAGGCTGCAGCACCGAAACGGCAATGCTCCATGTCACTGATGACATTTATCAAGCACTTGACAATGGCGAGACCTACCTTATTATCCTCCTTGATCTCTCCGCAGCGTTCGATACAGTCAACCATTCAGCCCTACTCAATGTTCTTAGGACCCGTTTCGGCCTTAATGACACCGCCCTCAAATGGTTCACCTCATACCTTCAACACCGAACTCAGCAAATAAAAATTCAAAATTGTGTCTCTAACCCCTCTCCTGTCTCCCTTGGAGTCCCCCAAGGATGTATTCTCTCCCCTTCCTTCTTTAACCTCTTTATGGAACCTCTCACTCTCATTCTTAAACAAGCAGGCATCAACTACCACCTATACGCTGATGACACCCAAATCTATTACAAGATTAAAACTCATGCTGACATCCTACACCTTAACAACTCCCTTCACAAGATCCAATCCTGGTTCCAGTCAAATCATCTCAAACTAAACCCAAATAAAACTGAAATCATCCTCTTCTCCCCTAAAAAGAACCGTCTCCCCATTCAATCATGGATTTCAGACCTTAACGCTCTCAACTGCTCACTCACACTGTCCAACTCCATCAAATCGATTGGCATTACTATCGTCAACACCTCACCCTTAACGTTCACATCAAAAACTCTGCTAAAGGAGCCCTCTTTACTCTCCGTCACCTCAAGAAAATCAAAACATTCTTACCCAGCGATGATTTTAAACTTGCAGTTCAATCACTGGTTCTTTCACGTATTGTCTATGGCAACGCCATCCTCAACGGAATCCCCAAGGTCCACCTTGCTCCTATTAAAGCTGTGCTCAACCTTGCAGCTAGGCTCATCACGGACTGCAAACGCTTCGATCATATCTCCCCAGCTCTCAAATCTCTTAAATGGCTCCCTATCGAAGGGAGATCAGCTTACAAAATGGCCTGCATTACTCATAAAGCCCTCCACCAAGACACTCCGCAGTACTTCTCCAAGCAACTCCTCATCGCTGGTACCACTCGTCCTCTGAGAAGCACCAACACCCTCCTCCTAATCCCACCTCTGCATAAAAAGAAAACCACACAATCTCGCTCCTTCTCTGGCAATGCCCCTACTATCTGGAATACCCTCCCGAAAAATCTGCGCAGTAACCCTCGTACGCCAGCTTAAAAAAAGACCTCAAACCCCACCTCCTTAACTACTACTGGGGATCCTAACCTGTGCCCAACTCCTGATCTCTTTTCACTATACCATATTTGTCTCAGTAATATATGGCGCTCCTCCTGTACTCCACTCTACCTATATCACCTGTATTGTTTTGCTCAAACTCCTGTTTCATTCCTCCTTGATTTTGTAATTTATGTTGTTTTATACTTTGTGATTATGCTTTTTATACCATGTTTGCCTTATACTATCCTGATCATGTAAAGCGCTCTGATACCGCTGGGTCTAGCCAGCGCAATAAAAAACGTTTAAAATAAATAAATAAATTAAAAAAAGGAAAATATATGGTTTGGATTGGAATAGTTAGTTGTGGAATTGTGTTGTGTGGATTGAATCTGTGTAGTGAAATAATGTGGCATGGTGTGCAGTGTAATTATGTGGATAGTAATTGTGTGGTATTGAGTGTACAGGAATTATGTGGAGTGGGATTGTGTATCATGGAGTGGGATTGTGTGTCTTGGAGCGAGCTTGTCTGGAATGGTATTTTGTTTTGTGGAGTGTAGTGGAGTTTACTTATGTGGTGTGCTGTTAAATATTGTAGCATGATGTGGAATTGTGTGGTGTAGATTAGATGTATTTAGTGTGTTGTGTAATTGTGTTATTGGTTTGAATTATGTAGCTTGTTGAATTATGTGGTGTGGAATGGAAATGTGCAGAGTTCAATTTGTGTGACGTGGAAGTGTGCGCTGTTGAGTGAAAATGATGTTGAGTGGTATTATGAGGCATGGTGTGAAGTGTAGTTATGTGGAATGTTGCTATGTGGCACAGACTGGATTTATGTGGAGTGTACTTATGCAATATGGAGTAGAGCATAATTATGTGGAGGTAAATTATGTGGTGGCGAGTGGTATTATGCGGAGTGTAATTATGTTGTGTGATGAATTGTGTGGGGATGAATTGTGGAATTGTGTGACGTGTGGAACTATGTGGCATGGTGTGATGTATAATAGTGCAGAGTGGAATTATGCAGCATGTTGCAGAGTTGTATTTTGTGGAGGGTAATTATGTGTTTTGGAGTGGAGTGTAAATATGATTTGTGTGAAGTATAATTATATAGGTTGAAGTGGAATTATGTGTAGTTGAATTGTGTTGTGTGGAGTGTAAATACGTGGTTTGCAGTGGTATTAAGTTGTGTGGAATGTTATTAAGAGATGTGGAATTATGTGGTATGGAGTGAAGTGGAAATATGTGTTTTTTAATTTTTAGGATTGTAATTATGTGGAATGGAATGTTGTAGGGTTACATTATTTATAGTATAGTTGTATGGCATGGAATTATGAGATGTTCAAATGTGCTGGGTGTGGTAGACTTAGCATAGCTGCCAAGGTTTCAGATTGCGATGTGTGACATTTTCATAATTTCAGTGTAATTATGAGTGACATTTCAACGACTATGAGTGACACTTTCTCGTGAACAAAATCAAGCAATTAAGAGGAGGGAAACATATAAATATTAGAAATTCCGCCCATTTGAGCAACTAGAAACTCTAAGAAAGTCACTGAACTAAAGTGCGCTAAGAGCAGGCTACTGAAAAATGAGCAGAGTCAGACTGTGTGAATGTCACCCATTATTACAGTTAAATTATGAAAAAGCCACACTTACCAATCTGAAGCCTTGGCATCTATGAGTGAATCAGTGTGAAAATGTGCTCTAATCGAGGTGTATTCCTCTGCACCCTCATGGTGACCAGCCTGCCAGGTGTCTTTGCAAACTTGCAAGCACCAAGCAGTTTTCCATCAGCTACATGTTAATGTAACTCTACAAAATAAATACATAGGAAGTTCTCTGCAGAAATCTGAGGTTTGCCTGCGCCAGGTTTCACTTACTCCAGCACTTTAAAAGTGGCACTTCATTCAAGGTCCAATCAGGCCTCAGATAATGTCTGGTTACTCTGGGTAGAAATGCTGCAAAGTTGTTTTCAAATGCTAATCTGTGGTCAGATTAAACCTTCCAAAAGAGCTGCTTTCATCTATGAGTAATCAGTCCGTTTCTGGGATGCTAAAATCACAGTAAGACCCTGTGACCCACCCTCTAGTGCCTCCTCAGTAATCTTCTGTTTGAGATGGGGTGCAACTGGGATCTAACATGTTTTAGGACTCTGTGATCTAGACTGCCCTGGGCTGAAGTGTTTCGTCCATTTAGCCAGGAGTGTGAGGAGGGGAGATCTGAGCCTGAAGCAGTGTGTGCAGTGGTGCCTCTCATGCTCCCAGACTAGAGTTAGGCCACCTCTCCCTGCGCCACTGTAGGCACCTAGACACTCGGCGCATTCAGCTCATCTGCGGAGCCAGGTCTGTAGGTGCATTAATACAACACCTGCTGGACGGAGGGGGACCAGAGGCCTCTTCTGTGTGCGTGTGTGTTCACGGGCCTGTCACCCGCAGGCAGAGGCCCGAACTTGAGAGGCTGGATGAGGCAATATAGTAAACTCTTAGAGCATGCCTCTCGATGGACTCTAGTCAAAAGAGGAGCATTGAGGACCGCGGGAGGGCCAACAGGCGTTGGATGGCTGCGAGGTGACTGCCCACAGTAACAGACGCAGCTACGAGAGATAGCTGGAGGCTCTAACCCTCTGAGGAGTAATAATTCATGGCATTAAGGGGAGGGAAGGTCATGTCTATGCACTGCAAGAGTATATTGTTCGGTATCAATACAATGACACCTGGGTACAGTAACGCTTTCGGAAACCATTGTCACGCATTTAGCAATTACTCAATGTAACACCCCTAATCAGTGCAGCTATATATCCATCTTGCATCTGACGAAATCAACGCTCTGACACAGGTAAGAGTTACCAATACACCTAGGTCACAGCAGTTACGGGACCTTCACAATTAACGTTTTTGTTTTTCTTTCCGGTATGTCTGCTGCTGAAAGTAGCTATAACCGCCATGTGAGAGTTTCGAAGAAAACAAGTAGGAATCAGCCTGGAAACAGACTCCTGCATGTTATTTACTTAATACTTACTCGTTTTGATTTCCGTTCCCCCAACAACAAAACAGCAATGAAATTGGGCACTTCACAGCTGTGGTGTCATCGTGTTGGAATTTTAGATCCCGGCACCTCCATGCAGAGCGGATGTTTTTGCACATCGCTCCCCGCAGGGAGGCAGAGGTTATCCCGGGTCAGAACATCACCCACTCCAGAGCTCAGGTGCCCTTCTAAAGCCCCTAGCTCCCGTCAGGAACCAGTCCTTTGAGATGTAGCACTCGATGCGGCTGACATCGTAGGGCTGCCGGTGCATGACGCACGCGCGGCTGTAACAAATCCTCACGAGACCTAACTTTATGGAGACACTACGGAAATATGGAAAAATGTTGTGGACATAAAAGAGGGACATTCATTACAGGACTACCACACAGGCAGCTGTACTGCATAACAAAATTTACCGCATCGTGTTTAGGAGACAGGGGAAGCACCAGAAAACAGACGACGGCCGCATGGAAATAATACTACACCAGCATTGATTAGCAGCACTGGTACCCGAGGAGGCACAATGCCTGTTACGCATGATTTTGCATTTCAGTGCGGTGATGCGGATGACCACACTTAAATGCGTTAGTCTAACACCAGATGCGTGGTACTTGGCATGGCTGAATTAGGTGGCGTGGATTTGGACAAGCTGTGCACGCTAAGGCTTTTATGTCATTGGGTATACAGTAGACGTTTGTCTATTTTTCTTTGCAAAAATAATATGGGCAAATTCTTTACCTTCCGGTACATTGCTGAATAATTTGTTAAGCTAAATTGTATTGTTGCATTGTGTGCGCATGCAGGGAAGAACGAGTGTCTGGCAGACATGCATAAAATCATCCTATGACTCAGTATTAACTCGCACACTTCTAAGCAGTAATTCCAATCCTAGAATGAGTTACCGGTTTGCTTTACAACAACAGATAGTAAATCAAGTAAGTGCTTTGCCAGCCTGTATAAGTAGCAAAGGTTTTAACCCCTTCCACGCTCATGACGAGCTGAGTTTTAAACAAAGCCGCACAGCGCGAAAAAAGCCGCCACACGCATGCGGTTAAAGGGACTTGTTTTTGTGCAAATTATTGCTTTTCCCAGTTCACGGAAGGGGTAAAAAAACATCTCTAGATAATAATATAGTTGACAGGATGGTGCAATAGCAGAATATGGATACGTGTGGATCTGGTGAGGACTGCGAGCAGCAAGGGCTTGACACGCTATTTGCATAAGAAAATACTCTATATTTTTTTCGTTATCCTCCATTAGTTATTAGTAAGGAAGGGGGAAGAGAAGCGTTCAATGACAGCATTCGGTTAGTCTTAGGGAGACAAAAAATGCTGTGGTCTGTGGTAGATGGCGCCCAGAAGTCATAGGTATACGTATCAGGACTGGAGCTGCCATTGAAAGGAAGTGGAAATGCACTTTAGATGTTTCCGGTATTGAGGGCTACTGTGCGGTTGCAGACTTCGCTGGGCTGACAGTTGGTGGGGCAATGCTACATTGTCACTGTAGGTTTAATTACATGAATCGTGCATTCGCTCTGGTGTTTGTCCGTGGGGTACTTGCTGACTGGTGCCACACATGGGATCAGGTTTGCTTTTGACAGGAGGTATTGTTTAGTGGGGCACATAGTGTAAATTAATGTTGGTGTGAGGAAACAATAACCAGACCCTTTGTACATTTAATAATATTGTGTGCATTATGCAGAGGATGGAAAGTAGCAGGAACGGCTTTGATGCCGTAGAGGCTAGGAGTAAGAACTGTTTTGGGGTGGTCAGTTGAAGAGATTGTTTAACGTGTGGGTGGGGTCAGGCAATACTGGATCATTCATCAAACTGATTGGGAATTGTCACTCATATTGTAATGTGCTAATTTGCTGGTCTTTGTTGAGGGCAGCAGCTGAAAGGCTCGGTCTTTACTGGTAGGCAGTGGTTAGATGGGGACTGGCTATCAGTCTTTCTGTCGGTGGTGGACAGGAGAGCAGTGGGCGGCAGTCACGAGTTCGCAGTGACATCCGAGGGGTGCTTTTAAAGGCGGGTGGAAAAGCATAACTGCGGGTTTTGTAGGGGTGAGAGTAGAGTTAATGGATGTGTTAGTAGCAGGCACGAAGGTAGTGGTCTGTGTTTGGAGATGGTCAACTGAGCGGGCTTCGCTTGAAGGTGGGTCATCAAGTAGGAGGATGTGTTTGGTGGGCCGGCAGGAGGCAGTGTTTTGTAATTTTGCTGGAGGGTGCAGCAGCAGTATTTACGGACGTATGTAAATAGCCCGATGAGAGGGCGGATGTGACCAATGGAGGAACCAGAATCCTTTTTGTATGGCTGGGGTGAGCCCCTGCAGTATGGCGGGTCACTGGCCTGAGAGCTCTTGACTGATGTGGAGAATTGGGGGGCTCCCTCCATGTACTTTGCAGGGGGGCGCCCTCAAGTTTTGTTACGCCACTGGCCAGACATAGGATGGTAAACAGGGCATGCTCCTTGGGAGGGACAAACACATGAAGAGGAAGGCAAGCCATCAAATAACAACTGCACAGATGAGGCTGACAATGAAGCCGACTAGTGGTACCCATGCGCGGGATCTAAGGCCGACGCAATCCATGGAATGGTCCACCAGAAGCTTCCACCTATAGTGGGCTTCATGCGGCAATAAATGCAGGTGTGTGGGACCCAACTGAGCTCAGACAAACACACCGGGAAACAACAAAACAACCGGTCTGTCTGGAAGTTTGGTAAATATCTCAAGTTCAGAACAAACAAGATACCAGTGAAACAAAAATAAGAATTTTGTTCAGAGCCAACACTAACTGGTTTGGACCCATCAATGACCTGGAAAACACAGGAAGACCCTCGACGACCAACTCACCTGCCTCTCCCTCTCTCCCCCCCCCCACGAGGTGATGAGCTTGGAAATCGGCAGGTGTCCCGTGGAGCTCCGAGACACTCGTCATGTCTAATCCGTGGCCCCCTTCAGCCTTCTTTCTTCACAAGACCCTACCATGGCAGCTTACGGTAAACTCATATAAACAAGACCACACCTGCCACGTTATGGTAAACTCATATACAGAACACCACCCCTGCCCGCTGCCGGTAAACTCATATACAGAACATCACCCTCACCCGCTGACGGTAAACTCATACACAGAACACCACCCCTGCCCGCTGATGGTAAACTCATATACAGAACACCACCCCTGCCCGCTGATGCTAAACTCATTCACAGAACACCACCCCTGCCCGCTGACGCTAAACTCATTCACAGAACACCACCCCTGCCCGCTGACGGTAAACTCATACACAGAACACCACCCTGCCCACTGACGGTAAACTCATTGTTAGAAATGGGATCTGCGGTTGGCTAAGGTTTGCGCCAAAGCCAGGCAGAAACCACCACTCTAGTCAGGGCAAGGGAGTTACACGCCAAAGATAACCCCTGCTCACCCTCTAGGCAACGTGACACGAGCAGTAAGGCTTATCCCGGAGGCAATGTAGGTTAAGTATTTGCGCACGCACCAACAACAACAACATCCCAGGCCCCCCACAAAAGGAACTCCACACAAGGTTATATATAAAAATAGCCTTTGTATTATACCAAACACATTAGATAATAAACACACAATTTACACTGTGCCACTGACACAGGCAGAATTTACAGGGGATTATATACATGGGGGCCACATGGACCACTGTCAGAAATAAGCACTTTTAGAACTAGCACTTGGTAATATTAGCACTTTGTAGGAATAACACTTAGCACGTAGCACATATAATAACTGTTTGTAACAACAAGGGACCCCAAATCAGTCTGCTCGGGACCTCGGGGAACAATTTTCTAAAACAACAATGGTCCCATGCAAGGATAAAATACAGTATCAATAAATATAGACGCCAATCCAATCTATATTTTAGAGTGACATGTCCAGCCGGACAGAGGTCATTCAAGTTTACTTAATAAACAAGTATCCAAAATATAACAAGAATACCTTCCACAATGCCCCTGTGAGGTACACAAGCCTGTGCCCACCACTTGCGGGGTGAGTACAGTTGAAGAAGTGATAGAAAGGGTTTAAAGGCAAACCACGTTTTTCTGTTTACACATTCATTGTACAGAAAATATCAAATGGCACCATTACATCAATTTAACAATCAAATATGTTTGTATAAGGTGCATGAGCGAGTCGACGGCGTTTCGGTTCCCCTAAAGGATAATTGGAACCATCATCAGGACAAAAATAAATAATTGCCTTATAACACTAAACCTCAAATTGCCTAAAGGAAATTGGGAAAGAGTAAGAAAAATGACATTTTTAAAAAAAAGGACAATAACATTAAAAATTTCAATGAAGTGACTCTTGGTGCAGGGTGTAACAACATACTCCTTCCATGCAGAGTGAAGTTATTACGCCGTTTCTATAAGTGAAAAATTGGTGTTGGCCATGACATTAAAAATATAGTTCCATCTGTCAATCTAACGTGAACCGGGGACTCTTAGCGGGATTACTACCATGCAAGGCGCAGTGAGCAGGCACATTTGGGCGAAGTGAACGCGGTGCTTTGGAGCTGCAGTGCCTATTTAGGACGGTAAAGGGAGACGGAAACACTAGAATAGCGTGCTTACCGAGGCAGTGCAAAAAGGACCAAGGCGAGTCGATGCTCAGTGTGGTGCGGTCCAGCAAGCCTCTATAAATCAATAATCTGAATGTTAGAGGTCGGGCATCGTTATGCCGGTTAATAAGTTGAAAAGTGAAATGCGGCTAATCTTACCGAATGAAGGGCTGCCGGAGTCCGTGTTACACAGTCGCAACCGGACGGCGCCAGGGTAGGCCTGCGGGAATCGGGGAAAAGGTTTTACGATCCGAACCCCGGCATGTCTGACGAATTAAGGGACAGGGCCAGGCTGTAAAGCTTACCTGAATCGGCGTTCATGGAGGTATTCCCTGGCGTGCTGTTGTGCTCAAACCAGGAAGTGAAGAAGGGGCGGGTGTGTCGTGATTGGCCAGTGCACGTGAGGGAACGGTCATAGAAATAAACAAGGGGTGTCTGGTGCAGGAGCCATCTTAGGTGAAGTATAAGGTGATATCCATGCACAGTGACATTTCAGAACTCATAGTTTACAAGAAACGTTTCTGGGACAATAAAGTGCGCAAGACTCTGGAATGAGTGCCGCGCACTTTATTGTCCCAGAAACGTTTCTTGTAAACTATGAGTTCTGAAATGTCACTGTGCATGGATATCACCTTATACTTCACCTAAGATGGCTCCTGCACCAGACACCCCTTGTTTATTTCTATGACCGTTCCCTCACGTGCACTGGCCAATCACGACACACCCGCCCCTTCTTCACTTCCTGGTTTGAGCACAACAGCACGCCAGGGAATACCTCCATGAACGCCGATTCAGGTAAGCTTTACAGCCTGGCCCTGTCCCTTAATTCGTCAGACATGCCGGGGTTCGGATCGTAAAACCTTTTCCCCGATTCCCGCAGGCCTACCCTGGCGCCGTCCGGTTGCGACTGTGTAACACGGACTCCGGCAGCCCTTCATTCGGTAAGATTAGCCGCATTTCACTTTTCAACTTATTAACCGGCATAACGATGCCCGACCTCTAACATTCAGATTATTGATTTATAGAGGCTTGCTGGACCGCACCACACTGAGCATCGACTCGCCTTGGTCCTTTTTGCACTGCCTCGGTAAGCACGCTATTCTAGTGTTTCCGTCTCCCTTTACCGTCCTAAATAGGCACTGCAGCTCCAAAGCACCGCGTTCACTTCGCCCAAATGTGCCTGCTCACTGCGCCTTGCATGGTAGTAATCCCGCTAAGAGTCCCCGGTTCACGTTAGATTGACAGATGGAACTATATTTTTAATGTCATGGCCAACACCAATTTTTCACTTATAGAAACGGCGGAATAACTCCACTCTGCATGGAAGGAGTATGTTGTTACACCCTGCACCAAGAGTCACTTCATTGAAATTTTTAATGTTATTGTCCTTTTTTTTAAAAATGTCATTTTTCTTACTCTTTCACAATTTCCTTTAGGCAATTTGAGGTTTAGTGTTATAAGGCAATTATTTATTTTTGTCCTGATGATGGTTCCAATTATCCTTTAGGGGAACCGAAACGCCGTTGACTCGCTCATGCACCTTATACAAACATATTTGATTGTTAAATTGATGTAATGGTGCAATTTGATATTTTCTGTACAATGAATGTGTAAACAGAAAAACGTGGTTTGCCTTTAAACCCTTTCTATCACTTCTTCAACTGTACTCACCCCGCAAGTGTTGGGCACAGGCTTGTGTACCTCACAGGGGCATTGTGGAAGGTATTCTTGTTATATTTTGGATACTTGTTTATTAAGTAAACTTGAATGACCTCTGTCCGGCTGGACATGTCACTCTAAAATATAGATTGGATTGGCGTCTATATTTATTGATACTGTATTTTATCCTTGCATGGGACCATTGTCATATAATAACTGTAGCACCAAAAATAGCATAGGTAGCACACAACCAGTAATCACTGGTAAAAGGTACATACACCCTACGCAACCCTAACCACCTTAGGAAAATATCACGCAGGGCACCATGAACTCCCTCGTATAACTATACTAGGTAAAACAACCTCCTAGGCATAAAAATACATTCAGAGGTATAGGCAATAAGACATTTACATATTATGCAGAAATCACATTAGGCAGGTAATCACTTTTGCGCCAAAATCACATGAGGCAAAAACATGTACCCTATGCAAGGGCACAACATATGAACTGTCCATCAGGCCAACTTGGCCTCTCAGGGGCTAGAACGCCCTGTGTCCACACTGTCAGGGCAGGCTGCGCAGGCAGCCAAGGAAGGATGCGCAAGAGGGACAAGCCTAAACGTAGCAGCTGCCCACTAAGTGCTGGGCAGGTGTAGGACTGAGCCTGGCACCATCGTGCCTCCTGGCTCTTCTTCGGGGGCTCTCAGTAAATAACCATGCCTAAGAACAATGTGGGAGCCTCAGGGCTCTGGAAACCAAATGCCCCCTTTAAGCCTCGAGGGCTCGAGAAACAGATATGGCCCCCTTGGAGCCTCGTGGGCTCGATGAAAATGCTGCCCACTGGGGGAGCGGCCCGCTGCCAACCGGGGCCGCTCTATCGTCGGCAATGCCACCAAACTGGTGGAGCCTCTCGGGCTCGAACAACAATGCCCCCAGAAGCATCTCGTGGGCTCTAGACATCAAAATAATGCCATCGTCGTTGGAGTCCCCCCCTCTGGGGACTCGGAAACAAAGGAAATGCCCAGATTCGTGGGAGTCCCGCTCGGGGGACTCGAGCTACACAACAACGCCCCCAGGAGACCCTCGTGGACTCTGAAACAGAGGAAGCGCTACACGAAGCTGAGGAGCGACCCGCGGGGACGCCCGCACTTACCGGCTGGTTGGGAGGTGGCGTCTCCTCTCTACGGCAGTAGGGGAAGCTCTCTCCCCCTTTGCTTCCTCCCGGCTCATCACAGCAGCGGCCGGACTCTGCCACAGGCGGGGCTTTCCCCTGGCACGGGAGCCCCGCGTCCTCACACGCTGCTACCAGGCTTCGCGGAGGCTGTCCCGGGTCGCCACAGGCAGAGCGGCGGCCCCTCGTAATCCAATTTGCGGCGGTCGCGGCAGACACACAGGGTGGGCTCCCTAGTTAAGAACAGGTCCCAGGCGGGGTGGGCACCCGCCAGATATATATAAACAAATAAACGGCAAATGAGCGGGGTGACACCCGCGCCGCAAATCGGCAGATAAGGGGGGGAATCCCCACGCCGGGGAATCCCTCGAGGCAGGGATCACGGCTCCAGCAGCGCCAATGCACTGTTTTTAGAAGGGGGAGGCCAGCGCTCCCCAGGACTGGCAGGCAGGAATCCCCAAAGTCCAGGGCAAAGTCTTTGGAAAGGCAGGGGGGGGCAAAGGCTGGGCCCAGGGGCCAGCTCACAGGGCCCTCCAGGCAGGCAGGCTGTCCCCAGTGGCGGTCCTCCTGGTGCCCAGCAGCAGCAGGCCCCCCTCAAACTTGGATCAACAACAGAACATTTTGCAAGGGGTCACAGCCCCTTTTTATACACCTAAATCCTTTGTCTAGGCTGCAGGGAAAACCAGTCGCAGCTGGTTTTGGAGCACTCTGTTGTGCTCAGCCCCTCTTCCCATTCACTGGACAGACTAGGGTCATCAGTCGCACCACAGGGGGCGGAGCCAGCATTGTGTGGGGAAAGCCCAGCCCTATTCAGGTCCCAGGTGCACCCCTCCCTCACATCAATATGCAGATCTCTCCATTCACCACCGGGGCAGACCCATCCTGACTTCCTGGAGCCAGGCACACCAGCTAGCTCTAGCCAATCACAAGCCAGACAGCCATTTCACCTTTATTACACAGACAGGCCAACTTCTAGAAGTGGCACTTATACACTAGACACATTAAAGCCGCACACATCATCGCGCAGCATTCACTCTCACGAGTTCGCACAGACCAAACTCGACCCTGCACTCCACACGCATCAGGAACTACCATGGACACATACATTCCCCATGCATTCCTAAGGGAGGGCAGGCCAATCTCACAACATGCACGCAGAGAGCGCACGCACTTTACACTGGGACACAGTGAAAGTGCGCAGAAGCCAAAAATAACTAACACCAAGTCACATACCAAAGCAAAAAGTTTAGGGATGAACCTGCCAGAAGGGCCAAGTCCAAAATTCATATACAGAACACCACCCCTGCCCGCTGACGGTAAACTCATACACAGAACACCACCCCTGCCCACTCACGGTAAACTCATATACAGAAAACCACCCCCGCCGCTGACGGTAAACTCATACACAGAACACAACCCCTGCCCCCTGACGGTAAAGTCATACACAGAACACCACCCCTGCCCACTCACGGTAAACTCATATACAGAAAACCACCCCCGCCGCTGACGGTAAACTCATACACAGAACACAACCCCCGCCCCCTGACGGTAAAGTCATACACAGAACACCACCCCTGCCCGCTGACGGTAAACTCATACACAGAACACAACCCCCGCCCCCTGACGGTAAAGTCATACACAGAACACCACCCCTGCCCACTCACGGTAAACTCATATACAGAAAACCACCCCCGCCGCTGACGGTAAACTCATACACAGAACACAACCCCCGCCCCCTGACGGTAAACTCATACACAGAACACAACCCCTGCCCGCTGACGGTAAACTCATACACAGAACACCACCCCTGCCCACTCACGGTAAACTCATATACAGAAAACCACCCCCGCCGCTGACGGTAAACTCATACACAGAACACAACCCCCGCCCCCTGACGGTAAAGTCATACACAGAACACCACCCCTGCCCGCTGACGGTAAATTCACAAACAGAAGACCACCCACCCCTACCCATATCCAGAAGACTGGGCCTGGCAATTTACGGTAAACTCATAAACATAAGTCTGACACGAGGACAAACCAGGCTGGTAAAAGTCATGCACGTCAACGCCCCTCGGCTGCTCACCAGCGCCTCCTGCTGGGCAGGGGCTGCGTCCATCCTCTGCAGTCTCCATGGGCCTCAAGGTCAGGCAGGGGTCAAGGCGTCAGGCAGGAGTCAAGGCGCTAGACTCAGTCTTAAAAGCCATCCTCGCTCTGGGGTCTCTCTTCCTGCAAGACAAAATCTGAGTTCACCGACTGAGCAGACACCCCCAGCCCCAAAACACAGTCTGCAGGTGCCCCCCTGCCTGACAGCTGGCAACGTGTCTGCTGTGTGCATCTCTCCCCTGCTGTGTGCACCCCCCTCCTGTGTGCACATCTCCCCTACTGTATGCATCTCTCCCCTGCTGTGTGCATGTCTCCCCTGCTGTGTGCACCTCTCCCCTCCTGTGTGCGCCTCTCCCCTCCTGTGTGCGCCTCTCCCCTCCTGTGTGCGCCTCTCCCCTCCTGTGTGCGCCTCTCCCCCTCCTGTGTGCACCTCTCCCCTCCTGTGTGCACCTCTCCCCCTCCTGTGTGCGCCTCTCCCCTCCTGTGTGCGCCTCTCCCCCTCCTGTGTGCGCCTCTCCCCTCCTGTGTGCGCCTCTCCCCTCCTGTGTGCGCCTCTCCCCCTCCTGTGTGCGCCTCTCCCCTCCTGTGTGCGCCTCTCCCCTCCTGTGTGCACCTCTCCCTTGCTGTGTGCGCCTCTCCCCTCCTGTGTGCGCCTCTCCCCTCCTGTGTGCGCCTCTCCCCCTCCTGTGTGCACCTCTCCCCTCCTGTGTGCGCCTCTCCCCTCCTGTGTGCACCTCTCCCCCTCCTGTGTGCGCCTCTCCCCCTCCTGTGTGCGCCTCTCCCCTCCTGTGTGCGCCTCTCCCCTCCTGTGTGCGCCTCTCCCCCTCCTGTGTGCACCTCTCCCCTCCTGTGTGCGCCTCTCCCCTCCTGTGTGCACCTCTCCCCTCCTGTGTGCGCCTCTCCTCTCCTGTGTGCGCCTCTCCCCTCCTGTGTGCACCTCTCCCTTGCTGTGTGCGCCTCTCCCCTCCTGTGTGCGCCTCTCCTCTCCTGTGTGCGCCTCTCCTCTCCTGTGCGCCTCTCGCCTCCTGTGTGCGCCTCTCCCCCTCCTGTGTGCGCCTCTCCCCTCCTGTGTGCGCCTCTCCCCCTCCTGTGTGCGCCTCTCCCCTCCTGTGTGCGCCTCTCCCCTCCTGTGTGCGCCTCTCCCCCTCCTGTGTGCACCTCTCCCCTCCTGTGTGCGCCTCTCCCCTCCTGTGTGCACCTCTCCCCTCCTGTGTGCGCCTCCCCTCTCCTGTGTGCGCCTCTCCCCTCCTGTGTGCGCCTCTCCTCTCCTGTGTGCGCCTCTCCCCCTCCTGTGTGCGCCTCTCCCCTCCTGTATGCGCCTCTCCCCTCCTGTGTGCGCCTCTCCCCTCCTGTGTGCGCCTCTCCCCCTCCTGTGTGCACCTCTCCCCTCCTGTGTGCGCCTCTCCCCTCCTGTGTGCACCTCTCCCTTGCTGTGTGCGCCTCTCCCCTCCTGTGTGCGCCTCTCCTCTCCTGTGTGCGCCTCTCCCCTCCTGTGTGCACCTCTCCCTTGCTGTGTGCGCCTCTCCCCTCCTGTGTGCACCTCTCCCCTTCTGTGTGCGCCTCTCCTCTCCTGTGCGCCTCTCCCCTCCTGTGTGCGCCTCTCCTCTCCTGTGTGCACCTCTCCCCTCCTGTGTGTGCCTCTTCCCTGCTGTGCGCCTCTCCCCTCCTGTGTGCACCTCTTCCCTCCTGTGTGCGCCTCTCCTCTCCTGTGTGCACCTCTCCCCTCCTGTGTGTGCCTCTTCCCTGCTGTGCGCCTCTCCCCTCCTGTGTGCGCCTCTCCCCTCCTGTGTGCGCCTCTCCTCTCCTGTGTGCACCTCTCCCCTCCTGTGTGTGCCTCTTCCCTGCTGTGCGCCTCTCCCCTCCTGTGTGCGCCTCTCCCCTCCTGTGTGCGCCTCTCCCCTCCTGTGTGCGCCTCTCCCCTCCTGTGCGCACCTCTCCCCTCCTGTGTGCGCCTCTCCCCTCCTGTGTGCACCTCTCCCCCTCCTGTGTGCGCCTCTCCCCTCCTGTGTGCGCCTCTCCCCCTCCTGTGTGCGCCTCTCCCCTCCTGTGTGCGCCTCTCCCCTCCTGTGTGCGCCTCTCCCCCTCCTGTGTGCGCCTCTCCCCTCCTGTGTGCGCCTCTCCCCTCCTGTGTGCGCCTCTCCCCTCCTGTGTGCACCTCTCCCTTGCTGTGTGCGCCTCTCCCCTCCTGTGTGCGCCTCTCCTCTCCTGTGTGCGCCTCTCCCCTCCTGTGTGCACCTCTCCCTTGCTGTGTGCGCCTCTCCCCTCCTGTGTGCGCCTCTCCTCTCCTGTGTGCGCCTCTCCTCTCCTGTGCGCCTCTCCCCTCCTGTGTGCGCCTCTCCTCCTCCTGTGTGCGCCTCTCCCCTCCTGTGTGCGCCTCTCCCCTCCTGTGTGCGCCTCTCCCCTCCTGTGTGCGCCTCTCCCCCTCCTGTGTGCACCTCTCCCCTCCTGTGTGCGCCTCTCCCCTCCTGTGTGCACCTCTCCCTTGCTGTGTGCGCCTCTCCCCTCCTGTGTGCGCCTCTCCTCTCCTGTGTGCGCCTCTCCCCTCCTGTGTGCACCTCTCCCTTGCTGTGTGCGCCTCTCCCCTCCTGTGTGCTCCTCTCCCCTTCTGTGTGCGCCTCTCCTCTCCTGTGCGCCTCTCCCCTCCTGTGTGCGCCTCTCCCCTCCTGTGTGCACCTCTCCCTTGCTGTGTGCGCCTCTCCCCTCCTGTGTGCACCTCTCCCCTTCTGTGTGCGCCTCTCCTCTCCTGTGCGCCTCTCCTCTCCTGTGCGCCTCTCCCCTCCTGTGTGCGCCTCTCCCCTCCTGTGTGCGCCTCTCCTCTCCTGTGCGCCTCTCCCCTCCTGTGTGCGCCTCTCCCCTCCTGTGTGCGCCTCTCCTCTCCTGTGCGCCTCTCCCCTCCTGTGTGCGCCTCTTCCCTGCTGTGCGCCATTCACGCAGAGTTAGCACAAAACCCAGTAAGGGGTGCAGCTTTTTAAAATAATCAGTATTTATGTTTGAGTATTAAAGTGAGGCACCTAAAATGACGCACAACACCCACTCCTATCACCTGCTGGGACCATTTATTAATTTATTTTGTTTTAAAAGTTTTATATAGCGCTAGCTTGACCCGTAGGTATCAGAGCGCTTTACATACACACAGTAAAAAACAGAAGGACCTTACATTACATAGTAGGCCGGCAGTAAGGAAGCAAACCAAAGAAAAAAAAGAAATTCAGCATGGGAGATAAATATGCAGCGGAGGGGGAGAGAACAAGAAAAAGAGAAAGGTGAGAATGACATAGCCCGGTCACCCACTGTCCTTGAATGTCCAGAGAGAGGAGTCAGCTCAGATAATGAGGTCTAGGTTAGTTGACGTTGTTCAGGAAAGTATTTGTTTAGGAGATGGAGTTTCAGGTCCCTTTTGAAACAGGAGAAGGAGGGGTTGCATCTGAGGACTCCCGGGAGAGCGTTCCATATCCTGGGAGCGGTGCCAGAAAACGATCGGTGTTGGCTGGTTTTCTTTTTCAGTTTCGGAGGAATGAGAAGAAGTGAGTTGGGGTTTCTCAGTGTTCTGGCTTGCCCTGCTCTTACCAGTTTGTTATTTAGGTAGTTGGGGGCCGGAGAGTGGAGGGGTTTGTGTTTGATGCAGGCCAGCTTGTAAATACATCTCCCTTCCAAGAGAAGCAAGTTGAGGGATTTGAGAGCTGGAGTGATGTGTTCAAATCTTTTTACTCCAGAAATGAGTTGAGCGGCCATGTTCAGCGCTGCCCTTAGAGGGGCTAGGTGAGCTTTTGGAGTCCCTGTAAGGATGGCGTTTCCGTAGTCGACTTTAGAGCGAACTAGGGATTGGACTACTGTCTTGAGGTCATCGTGGGGTAGAAAGGTCACACCTCCTCCCTCCAGCAGACCCTTTGTTCCCCTTCCTGGGACCACCAGCCATGACGCAGTGTTAGGCAACGGGACCACCAGCCATGCTGCAGTGTTAGGCAACGGGCCCACTAGCCATGCTGTAGTCTTAGGCAACGGGACGACCAGCCATGCTGCAGTGTTAGGCAACGGGACCACCAGCCATGCTGCAGTGTTAGGCAACGGGACCACCAGCCATGCTGCAGTGTTAGGCAACGGGACCACCAGCCATGCTGCAGTGTTAGGCAACGGGACCACCAGCCATTATGCAGTGTTAGGCAACGGGACCACCAGCCATGCTGCAGTGTTAGGCAACGGGACCACCAGCCATGCTGCAGTGTTAGGCAATGGGACCACCAGCCATGCTGCAGTCATAGGCAACGGGACCACCAGCCATGCTGCAGTGTTAGGCAACGGGACCACCAGCCATGCTGCAGTCGTAGGCAACGGGACCACCAGCCATGCTGCAGTCATAGGCAACGGGACCACCAGCCATGCTGCAGTGTTAGGCAACGGGACCACCAGCCATGCTGCAGTCGTAGGCAACGGGACCACCAACCATGCTGCAGTCGTAGGCAACGGGACCACCAGCCAAGCTGCAGTGAAAACAACAATTCCAAGTTTTAAGTGTCAGGACATCTCAATCACAAAAGAAACAGGTCCTTCCTTTAAAATATTAGCACCCTGCCTTGTGGGCTGCTAAGGCTTCACTAGGGGTGTGTTATAACTATTAAAAAAAGGAGGTTCTGACCTGGCAAAAGGGTTCATTTTACCATGCCGAGCTGGCAGTTTCACAGATGCCTGACTAGGCTGCGGTGTCAGAGCCAGAGCCATGCTTTCACCCCGTCACTGTAGTGGTGGCACAACAAGTTCTGCGGTCCATAAGTGACCTTTATCTTATTAGCCCTGGGTACACCCTGTACAATATCCCAGGCACCTATCGTAAGTTAAAGATGACAATCAGGGATTGGCCAATTGTAAATACTCTTTGAGGGGTCAGAGCACATGCACTGGGGGCCGGTCAGCAGGGCACCGTGTGCTCGAAACACCAACAGCAGCAGTTCAAAGGTTTGGAGGGTGCTCATACAACAAGAGGCCCCTTGTACAATAAGTCAAACCATGGGCATTCGCTCAGGGCAGCATTCCAAACCATGGTTCTTTTGCTCACCACACCACCTCAGCTTGGACTCAGCTGTATGCAAATCAGTCTTGACCCTGCTCCAATAGGAACAATCCAGCCCAAACTGCCAGGCCAGGTCCTTGCTGACCCGCAACACAAGCGGCCCCAGGCCGGTTTCATCGACGGCTGAGCCCAATCGGGTCGTGCCAGCAGACGCGCTCCTCCGACAGGGTCGTGAGACCCCTAACACTGAGTCTGGCTTGGCCTAAATTGTCCCTGGTACGAGTGAGACACCTCCCGTTCCCCTTTTCTATGTGGGGTTGTGACAAGCATTGCCCTCGGACGTTGGGAGATTTCAAGGGAATTTAGAAGCTCGTGACATAATGGTGAACATCGTGTGCAATGTGCTCTGGGACTCCGGCTCCTTTTCTAGAGTTGGGTTGAAGGATTATGGGGATGGTCCTGGAATGAACTGTATCAGGCCTGAGATACACAGAAATATAACTCCAGGTCAGGGACCACAAACCCAACTTTGTCAAACGGGGGCGTCATCATTTCCCAAAGTATGCGAGGTTTCCTTCCTGCCAAAATTCAGGTTAGGGCAAATCTCAAACTAGCAAAAAAACATGTATTCAGTGTTTGTGGAATACTGATGAGTAGACAGAGAAATTCAGGTAAACCTACTTTTTTATTTAATGCCATGCTGCCATCAATCAATAACGACCATGTGATCGATTGTTCCTCTTGGGGATTTACCCAATCAATTGCTCACCTATAACTTCTATTGATCTCTACCTCTCAGACACTATCCATCCTAATCATTGGGTGTTTGAGTGTGTACACACACCTGTGCACTGGGAATTTCAGCTCCACTTGTAAGTAGGTACATGTTGGACTTGGTCCTTTTGGCGGCTTCACCCCTAAACATTTTGCCTGTCTCCTATCCTTTTCCCTGTGTAATGTTGGTGGTTTTAGGCCTCTAGGCACTTTATCACTGCTGTCCAGTGTAAAGTGCCTGCGCTTCGGGTTACATCTATTGAGATTGGCCTGCCCTCCCATAGGAATGCATGAGGGATTCCCTGATGAATGTGGGTCAGTGGTAAATCCTGATAAGAGAGGCGCAGCTTGGTCAAGTCGGGTATGTATAAAATGGTATTAAACAATGCTGCGCAATGGTGTGCGCAGATTTATTGTGGTTATGTTAGAAATGCCACTTTTAGAAGTTGGCATTTCTGTGTGCTATGTGTCTGCCTGCCTGATGTGAATTGCATGTCTCGCATTTGAGTGACAGGGGCTGGTGAGGTGTGGGTGGCTCCAGGAGGGGTAGGGTGAGACGGTGCAGGCTGAATGGGACATCTGCATTTGGCGTGGTGGGAGGAGAAGTCCCTGGCCCCCGAATAGGAGTGTGCCTGCCCTAGTGAATGCTGGCTCCGCCCCCCTGTGGTGTGTCTGGTGATGAGCCCCCACCTAACAATGAGGAAAGAGGAGCCTGGTAAACAGAGTGCTCCAAAACCAGTTGCATCTGGTTTCTCACTCCTGTGCTGTGACACAAAGGAAAATGTCTGATAAATGATGGGGCTGTGACCGCATGAAAGTGTTGTGCTGTTCCAGACTAGAGGGGGGCCTGCTACTGCCGGGCTCCAGGAGGAACCGCCACAAGGGTCTGCCTCCCTGCTGGAGGGCCCTGTGAGCTGGACCCTGGGCCCAGCTCTGCCGCTGAACCCCTTCCTTGGACTTTGCCTGTTCTGTTCCTGATCCTGATGGAGGGGCCGGCTGCTGCTGCTGCTGGGCTCCAGGAGGAACCGCCACGAGGGAGTGACTCCCTGCTGGAGGGTCCTGTGAGTTGCCCTGCCTGGGCCCAGCCCTTTGCCCCGCCTTC
Organism: Lissotriton helveticus; assembly: GCF_964261635.1. Classification (NCBI taxonomy): domain Eukaryota; kingdom Metazoa; phylum Chordata; class Amphibia; order Caudata; family Salamandridae; genus Lissotriton; species Lissotriton helveticus. The sequence goes on along the minus strand of NC_136069.1, from coordinate 9,349,452 downwards.
ATCCTAAAGGGCTTACTTTGGACTTTTATCCCCGAGTGCTCTTCACTTTTATTTAAAATGGATGTTTAGAATGGTGGATGTCTACCCCGCTTATGGCAGTGACGAGCGGCTGCCCTTCCTTCCACTCCAACTGCAGACAAGGGCTCCAGAACCCTAACTGAAGAGAGGGGGAACGGAGGCAAGGTTTATTTTTACAGAGTTTTATATAGAGGTATGGTTATCAGAGCGCTTTACATAGCTTTAGTTACGTTACATGAGGACACATTCACTTTTGTTAGGGACCGGGAGATTAAATGATTTGCCCAGAATCACAGGATGTTCAGCGAGATTGCCGAGACTCGAACCTGGTTCCCCAGATTCGAGGTTGACCGCCCTAGCCGTTAGACCAACTCCTCTCGCTTTCACAAAAAAGGTTCACAAACAAACAAGAGATACACGCGAAGTCGCGTGCCATAGAATACAGAAGAAAAACATTAGAACACAACACTTCCCACAAAGGATCACAAAACAAAGACAACACCCTTCCCACCACACACCACCCTCGATGGCGTGGCTGGCTGCCCATGTATGCAAACGCGTCAGAGCGGAAAGGAACATTCAGGCATTCTGAAGCTGGAACTGCAAACACCACATGTCTCATTTCCACTTCATTTTTGTAAATGATTTAACATGTACACAATTCATTATTGTTTGCACATTTACTTCAGGGGGGAAGACCAAAACTACTTAAAATATACATAAGAGGAGAAAAATTATGTGGTGGAGTTGACTTGATTATGTGGCAAGGAAAGGAAAATTATGTGGAATAATGCACCACATTTTGTGCGAATATTTCGTTATTTTGACCTTTTTTCACACACATGTAAGCATTGTCTGGAGAAATATTTCAACCCCTGAGTGCCAGAGGAACACCCAGATTCGGCACTCAGAAAATTGAGGGTGACCGATTCACCTTTGCCCTGACCCTTCCACTTCCGGGCCACAGGGTGGCAGTGTTCTCAGTAACTTCTGGTCTGTATAAGTTACCAACTATTATTTTTTGCAAGTCTAATAAATGACTGTTGGACCTGGCCTTGTGTCGTGGTTCCCCCGTTCCTCAGCACCCCGTTAGCGTAGCCATGCACCCAGAATTCCCTGCGCAGCACCCCGCTAGCGTAGCCTGCATCCAGAGTTCCCTGGTCATCCTGCTCGCTGTATGCCCAGACCCCGTAACCGACGACCAGCCCCGCTTATCCCGTCCCACTCCCGGCTCCGAGCGCCTAGAACCTGCATGCCCCACAAGGCCCGGCAGCCATTTTCCCTTCCCGAGATCCCTGACTCCCTGGGCCTAGCGTGACCCCGGCCCCAGCGAAACTCAGACTCCAAAGGCGCGCCAGTCCCAGCTGGGGGGTAAAGGGCTCTCCGAGTGAGATAAGCCAGGGAGTTTCGATGGCACCTCTGGCCTCCCCTGAGAGACTGTTTTTTATCACACCTCTGGCCTTCCCCTGTGGGCCAGTTTCGATCGCACCTCTGGCCTCCCCAAGCGCTGGCTCCAGACCCTGCTGGGCGTCTGGGAATTCCCGGACGCATCTTCCAAGGATCAAAGAGCCAACCGCCGGACCTCGCCAACGACCAGCCCCCAAGGCATGAGACCTCTGCCTGCGAGGGTCCGGACATCAAAGGGCCACTGGACTATATCAAGGCCCGCACCACAAGTAGCGGGCAGTTGTATCCTGGACAAGAAAGCCCTGCTGATCTGATCGCGGCTAACCCTTGGGAGAACTGAAACTTTTGAATCGCTGAGCCCTGCTGACGCTGTCGCGGCTCCTTCTCGAACTCGGAACTGAACCATCGGAGCCCTGCTGACGCTGTCGCGGTTTGAGCTTGAACTCGAAACCATCTGAGCCCTGCTGGCGCTGTCGCAGCGCACCAAGGACTTCTCCGGATCGAGCGCCGCTGACCTCGTCGCGGCTCGAGGAGTACTCTGGTCCGGCTGGACCATCGACGCTACCATCACGACCGGAGCCGACTCGACGTGAGTGAAGCAGCTAGTACGACCATCATCTTAAGTATCCCGCGGCTCGAGGATTGAGAGCTGTGCGCAGGGTACGCTTCGTACTGGCCTAAAGTCTAAGACGGTCCCGCTTCCCTCTTCCCAAATTCCTAGCGAATTTACGATCTCTCGATCGCTTGTACATAAGAGTGCCGATTCTTCTTACGGTTTGATAAAGAACTTAATACTGAATACCTACGGTGTGGTGTCCGTTCATAAGTGTGGTGTGAGCTCAGTGTGTACGATCCTAGATTCGAAGTCCTCCCCAGTGGGGACCTCACGATAAGACTCGGCAGGAGAGGTGGGTCCTGGGGGAGAGGTGGGTCCTGGGGTGGTCGGGTGAGCACAACCTGGCCCTCTGAAATCGCCCCTTCTAACATTGGTGGCAGCGTCGCGATAAGAACCTACGTCTAGGGATCGTACAGTACTGACACCCTATCCGAATGAAGAACAACCATGAGTCTCATCCTAACGAACGACAAGACCACCTTCCAGATGGAGCTTCTGGAAGACTATACGCACCGAGAGCTGAAGCAGTTTTGTAAAGATCTCCATATAGCTACAACTGGGTTAAGCACCAAGGAGGACTTTCAAAGAGCCCTGACAGCATGGGTCGAGGCCGGAGCCCATCTTCCCCCGCCAACTGAAGATGGTGGAGAGGGAGGGCCACTGACCGAAACCCGCGCCCAAGAGGGTGAGAGAGCAGAGCCCCCGACGCGAAGTCCCAGCACGAAGAGAGGTCTGTCACCAGAAGAGATGACCGACCGAGAGCGCAACCGAAACCACGAGCTAGAACTAGCATGCCTGAAGATAGAAGGAGAGCTCAAGTTGGCTGAGAAGAAGCTAGCCATCGAGCAGTTACGACTGCAAGGAGAACTTGAGGAGAAGAAACTCCAGAGAGAACGCGAAGGAAAAAGACTCCAGCTGGAGCACGAGCGCGGCCTGAAGGAGATCGAACTGAAGGCCCGGAGCGATGACAACAGAACATCGGGGACCCTAGAGGCCGTTCCCCCGGTGGAACCCAAAGTCGGATTTTTTTGCTCCATAAAGGATGTGGAACAACGTTCCCAAACAACATGTCTACATCTGCTAAATTCATTATACATGAGCTTGCAGTTTGCGATAACTCCTTATAATACCCAGTTGGGTTTTTACGAGGGTCAGGTAGTGACTGCTTGAGTGCCAACACTTCCGATCTTTTCCAGGGGACATGTACCCATACACGCTGGAAATGAGGTAGAATCGGTGGATTCGCATTCGCATCACCTTCCCTCCAAACCGGAGGAACCTCTCTCATGGGGTACTGTCTCGCTCTCTTCCTACTAGGCGTACCACATTCAGATGATGACCCAGAATTACCACCCGTACTTCGATATGATAATAATATCCCAACTGCTTTTTCGACATCGGGACCTATGATCATGCCTTCCCCAAATTTAAATCGTACATTGCACAACTCTCGAGCGTTGCTCTCTTGACCATTATCTTCCAAATCCTCACACAGAAAAACACACATCTGTTCAAAAACATATCTTTGCGTCGGTTCATCCCATTGACGGAAGACGTTCACGACGGACTCTACATCATATCTCGCTGTATCCATAGCCCAATTCTGTGCTAACTTATTCAGTGATTCCCTCTCTTGATAATCAGGCATTTGGCTTCGTAATTGTCTTGGTCCCGTATTAGGGGTCGTTTTAGGCGACCGAAAAAGTGGTGAAGGAATGTTTTTTTTTTTTTTTTTTTAAACCTTCATTAGCGTCAAAAGGATATACAAGTCTAGGCCTACAACCAAATCGGCCGGCCTCAATACGTAAAACAATCAGAAGTTCCAAGGCAAACATTACAGAGTCAATCAGCAAGAAGCAGAGGCAATACCATCGTAAAAAGGAGAATATACCTAGGAACCAGAGGGCCAAGACACAGGAGCAAAAAAGGGTTAATTTTATAATATGGGGATAAGGCGTACAAGGAAAACAGGGAATCCAAAAACCCCCATAAGGATAAGGCGTACGACAGGCTCACTTTCAATATAGAGACGTCCGAAGTCCCAGAACCAGCCTCAGCGACAATAAGGGGGTATGGGGCCGCAATACAGGAGAGGCAACACAATTCACACAGGAAGATCGGGATAATTTAGACATAATCGACACTTGAACATTATCATCGTTACATGCCCACCACCCAAACCACAGCTAAGCCAGAACAGAGGGATCGGAGAAACATTACATCAAAACTAACCCGTCATAGTGATCTCTAGGAAAAAGGAGGGAGGGGGACGGGGGCGAGGAAAAGAGGGGGAAGAGTGGGGAAGAGGGGGAGGGGAGGAGGACAAGACGGAACAATGAGAAAAAGAAGTGAAATACAAAAACGAAAGAAAGAAGACACGCCGACACAGGCGTCCCGTGGCGGGAGTACAGGAGAAAACAGGAGTATCAGCACCAGTGAGGGTACAGCAATCGAGAAGAAAAGCAACCAAACCATAAAAGGAGGGTTAACGACGCCATACACCCCACCCCGAACACACCACGGGAGGCAGGGACAGACGCGGCATTACTATAAAGAGATACAAAAGGGCCATAGAACCATAAAACAAACAACAAATAGAACCCAACCCACCCATCCCACCCTGCACCCCTGTAGAAGGCTATGGCCTACCCTTCAGACAGCGTGCCTGTCGCCCTAAACCAGAACCCGAAATATAGCAAGAAAGAAAGAGAGAAGAACGAGACAAAAAGAAACAGAAACAGAAATAAAGAAAACAGGAGGGAGGAGCATAAGAACAGAAATCAATATGGTCGGCCGCCGCCCTCCGCCCAACCAGACAATCGCAGCAAAAACAGACCAGGACGACACCCCATCAAGCGCCATAAAACTTACAGAGGAGGGGACCACCCACCGCTCTATGGGTACAAACAACTGCGCCACTAAGTCGTATACCAATAATCAACCAGGAGTCGTGCATATCACCCCCATCCCTTCCGAACCACAAATCCCACCCACCACATGACAGTGTAAAATGAGATACTCAATACAAGACCAGCACACAATCGAAAAAAATGTTGACTACCATGTAGACATGGGGGGTAAATCGGTCCGCAAGTGAGCAAAAGTCCGAGCAGAGAGTTTAAATGCATCAGCAATCGCAGCACGGGTGATGAAGAACAGGAGTTCAGTTTCGCCGCTTGGGAAGGCGAGGGGGTCTCTGTAGTAGACAAAGGCGAAGCCATCGGAGCAGGTGCAGGCGGCAGTCCACCAATATTTCTAGGAATCCGAGCCGAACAGGGCCGCGGCACAATGTCCAAGTCCCCGGGGTCAGAACCTCGAAAAACAGGGAGCTCCAAAGTCACAGGCACACAAAATGATCTTCGATCAGCGGCAGCAACACTTGCAGCAATCGAGGGGGGCGAGGTAATGGAGTCACTGAAACAAGAGGGCGGCAAGAAGAAACGGCTGCTCAAAATGGCGGCAGATCGTGGCGGACTCACAGGGACATCGGGGGCCAGGGATGCGCGCAGGGATCTCAGAGCTTCCAGGATATCTCTGACCGTAAGCTCACGCTCACCAGACCGGACCCCCGCGCAATTAGGCAGCCCAAGCCCGCCGCCACAAGGCGCTTCATGTTTCAGAGGGTCGGCCGCCATTTCGCGAAGTCAGCCCAGTCGCCGCCCTCCGCAACCCCCAAAAAACAGTTAAAAAATGTAGGACTTCTCAGAGCTCCGGGGGGTTCCCAGCAATGGCAGCCTTGGTGCCGAAAGGATGTCCGCCCAATGCGGGTCTCCGCCTACACCAGCACCGGCGCCCCCAACAAGCAGAGTCCGGGCGCAGAGGTCCAGGGCCGCCGGACAAAGCAGCGGCGGGGGGAGGACCCCTTCACAGAATCAGTCCCCGGTGCATCTCACCCACATCAGCCGCGCGGTCACCAGGGCAGGCCCGGATCAGGATCGCCGGGATTTTCGCACAACGGCTCTCATCATTGGTTCACTTTCTCGACCGGGCCCGACAGTCATCGGACCCCACAGGCTAGGTCCCGGTCTAGGTACCACGGAGGCCCCGGTCTTGCGGAGAGCACAACTTCGGAGCCGCTGCACGTCGAAACCTCCGGGCCAAATGGGGAGTACAAGCGAGGTGTTCCGTTTCCGATTCTCCGATAATGTGTCGTCTCCGGACAGGATATTATACAGGATACATGATCAGGCCGGAGGGCTGCGGGAGCCGAGCTAAAAGGCGACCATTACGCTCGCCTGGTGAAGGAATGTTAGTAGCAATGCTGGCCATTTTATGCCAGACGAAAGGTGAAAGCGGAGGAATAACTGGTGGCAGAACAGAGTCACGCAAAGTAGGAACAGAAGCATTCGTAGAGCGGGTATCAGAAGAAAGAGAAGGTGCGCTAGGCTAAGTTGTAGAAGGAACAGTAGGAGAAGTAGATGTAATCGGTGAGCCTTGAGGAGGCTGCACCAGAGAAATAGAAGCCAGTTGAAGAGCAGCTGGTGAGTGCTGTAAAGGAGCCGGCATAACAGCTACCAGAGGTGCAACTAAAGGTTGCGGAGGTGCTGTGGCATTTTGTGCATAGGGCGGTGGTGAACTTAGCAGATGTGCCATTAATGGATCCTTTTCACGCTCTTTTATTATTTCTTTCTGAGGATGTTGTAAAACAGGATAGCATTTATCTATTGCCATTTTACGTTGCCTGTGCAACTGCTCACTTATTTGTTCTTCTTCATTGTCTTTAAATTTTATCGCGGCTTGCATTACTGAAATTCCTCTTTCTCTCTTATTTTTCTTTTCTAATTTAATTTCCTTTTGTTTGGCCTCTTTACGCCATAAACGGAAAGAGTCAAACATCGCCGGCCGGGCTTTCTTCTTGAACAATTTGACCTCTAGATTATCTAAAATTTCTGAGTCGAAACTACCATATTGGGGCCATTTTAAAACACCATCCTTACGGGTGTATTTTATCCACACTTCATTATATGCAATAGGACCTACGCCATGCTTCACATAGAGCTCATACGTTGGAGTTCCAATCGGAGGAACCGGACAGGAATCCTCTAATCGGGAGTCCTTACTACAACCAAGACAAAACAAGTTTCCAAGTCTGCTAAAACCAGGCATCTTCGCTCACTAGTCTAGCTTCAAACTTCAAAAGATTATCTATTACGATATTTCTCGTGAAAACACGAGTCCTTCGGCTTTGGGGCTTGCAAGTACCAAATCAAGTCATATCTCAAGGATACCAAAAACTAAGGACAAACTAAGGACTGGGAGACGCTCCACTTATACTTAACTGAAGTATTTAAAGATCTGTGACGTCGCTAGAAGACTCGTCTATCGTTTCGCTCTACCAAGGATCACTGGGTCCAAAACAAGGCGATAGTCAGGGCAGCAGTCCTTCGTAGCCGTCGGGACGCGGGGAACCTCGCAGCAAAGACCTTCGGAACCACGTCGACATACAGGGGTCGCTGAAGTGGCTGGCCGTCCTCCGGAATTTTCACACGAAGCTCCTCACGAACATCTGGCTTGGACCGTCGCCGCTTGATACCGCCCCACGTTGGGCGCCAACTGAGGTGCCGGGTTTTTAGGAACCCGGTGGTGCCAGGGAATAACACCCGAAGACCTCTGAGTTCCCCCTTGTTTCGGACCACAGAAACACGGAGTCTTCTAGTCGCAGTCAGAGATCAAGTTTTATTGATAGTTACCAAGTAACAGGTGTCCTAGAAGCACGACAAGCACGGGTCATGTGTTCTCAGGAGACTGTTCGTTTTTACAGAACCAGCCTTTTCCTTATATACAGAAATAATAGCTGCAAGCAAGAATTCTCGAGTTTATGATACGGCTGTAAACATATTTCTATAATAATACAAAGAGAGAAGTCATGTAAGCAAGCCCACATTATACATGTCCAGTTCGTGATAGATTACCTAGCCAGACCCGGAACTCCCATCAGATATCGATGAAACATCAATAAAGGAAGGTACCACCCAGTCATAAAACTGGCCATAAACAAGGAGTATGGACAGGTGCATGTTTGTAGAAAGCATGGTCTGTATGTAGTGAATGGTTTGAGGAATGTTATGTATTGATGCTATCGTATTTGGCCACTGGGCGAGGGGCTGCCCAAACAGGTTTGGCTAAAGGCAATGGAGTCAGTTGGGACAGGTCAGGGGGAAGTCAGGGAAGGTGGACGTGTCCTTTTAGATCAAGCTCGACCTTTAATTGACTTATCATGAGGGCAAGACGTAAGATGGATGTCGTTCACAAAATGGAGTCTAAGGGGTCGGGACGGAAACTACGATTTAGGGTCGTTGGCGACCCTCGATTATGACGCAAATGTATAGGAATGATGTCCTAATCATTATCGGTTCGTGGACACCAAATTCGTCATGGTACGTTGATATTTTGTGACACGGGTATTGGACCTCGATATCGGGATAACAACGGGGTCCAGATTTTCAGAACCACAGAAGAACGTATGCCAGATGCCGTCTTTCTCACAGAGACATGGCTTACGACGGACTCTGACCCTGATATAGCGAAAGCCCTTCCCTCAGGTTTTCAAATCACTCGTCGGGATCGCCCCGAGGGGAGAGGAGGGGGCCTAGCCATTGTATATAAAGAACAATATCACTATCGAGTCATCCCAGAACCAATTTCGACTAAGCCCAATATTGCGAAAGTCTAGCTTTCAGTCTGGAATTTTCCTCTAATAATTGCTTTTCAGGCACCGTTGTATATCGCCCCCCGGGACCTCCCAAACAGTTTCATAGTCAACTTCCGTCAATTCTAGCAGAACGGGTTAGAATTGCCTCTAACTTTACTTTGCTAGGGGACCTTAATTTTCATTTTGATATCGTCCTGGATCATACTGCCATCTCACTTATAGATGATCTTGCTGCATTACAGCTAACTCAACGAGTACTGGCTCCCACCCATATTAAAGGTCACTTGCTGGACCCTGTGTTTAGTAATTGCCCAGAGATTATGGTGGGACTGCCAATTCCCCTCCCTTGGACTGACCATTTATTGGTGCCTCTCACCTGGACAATATCCAAGGCACCCCCCCCTAGACCTATTGTAAGGCAGGCTAGAAGTTGGGCAAAACTCCCAGTCGATTCATGGACCAGTAGACTTGGGATGGGCCAGCCCTCCTACAATAAGGATCCATGCATAGCCAACCAGGAATTTAAAGACTGGATTGCACAGTCTATCGACGATGCCCTACCCCTTAGCAAAATGACTTTGAAACGTCCTCAAAAAACTGTCCCTGGTACTCAGAACTCCTTAGGGATAAGAAACGCCAGTGTAGGAGAATGGAAAGACGATGGCGCTTAGGCTACTCGTCAGTCGACAAAGCCCAATATAGAGAGGCAATTAAAGTTTATAAAATAGAGGTTAAATCTGCCCAATCTATATACTTTGCTGACAAAATATTACAAGATAAATCCAAGCCCAAGGAGATTTTCCAAATAGTGAAGAAACTGACCAAACTTCCCTCTCCTATCATGCACATGGATAAATCCACAGCTTATTGAAATAACTTGGCAGAATTTTTCCACCAGAAAATCACCCAAATCTACTCTCTCTTTCCCTCTACAACACTACAGCCCACAGTCCAGGATCAGACAACGTTGAGGGATACGCCCTCCCATTCTCTCATTACGCTAGATCACTTCCCCCCACTAAACCTTGAATCTTTAGCTTCTATAGCCAGCAAAGTAAAATCTGGATCCCCACGTGATCCAGCACCCCCAGAAATCATGATGCTGGCACCCCACGTTATCCTGCCGATTATCTTGAACCTTTTAAATGCCTCCATTACTTCCTGTATCGTACCGCCTGCGTGGAAGCAGGCCATGGTGCGTGCTCTGCTAAAAAAAACAACCTGGACCCCGGTGACTTCAGTAGTTATCGTCCCATTTCTCTGCTCCCTTGGGTAAGCAAAGTTCTCGAGAAGCACATCAACGACCATCTGATGCACTTCCTCGAGAACAATAAGCTTCTTGATGTTACCCAGACGGGCTTTAGACCCAGGCATGGGACAGAGACTGCCCTGCTGGCAGTCACCGAGGCAACCAGAATGATCTTGGATCAGGGAGATCAGTGGCAGTGATCCTCCTTGATCTAAGTGCGGCATTCGACACGGTCAGCCATGACATCTTGCTGGGCCGTTTGTCGAGTGTCGGAATAGTTGGCGGAGCATGGCTATGGCTCAAATCCTTTTTGAGTGAGAGGTCTTTTCAAATTTTTGATGGGGACTCGGTATCCTCAAGTAGACCTTTGAAGTGTGGAGTCCCGCAGGGTTCTTCTTTAAGCCCTGCGCTTTTTAACATCTACATGAGACCACTGGCTGAGATTGTACGTCCGTTTGGAATCAAGATCATTTCCTATGCGGACGACACTCAGCTAGTGGTCTCCCTGGTGCAGGAGCTGGGTCCGCCATCCTCAGGTGGTCTGGCAAAATGCTTAGAGGAGGTTAAAGTATGGATGACGTCCTCTCTCCTAAAGCTTAATGGGGACAAAACAGAGCTGATGCTCCTGGGCCCTTCTAATTCTACTTCGATCAACCCTGTGTGGCCCGCATGTCTTGGTATTGCTCCAGTCTCCAAAGACAATATAAAAAGCCTGGGGGTCTGGTTGGACAAGACTCTTTCTTTTAACACTCAGGCCACAAAACTCGCGGCTACTTGCTTTGGCCTCCTAAGGATGTTGAGGAAAGTCTTTCCTCTCCTGACGATGGAGGCAAAGCAGGTGGCCATTCAGGGTCTGATTCAGTCCCGTCTGGATTCTAATAACTTCCTCCATCTCGGCACTCCGGAATATACACTGCGCAAACTACAGATTGTTCAAAATTGTGCGGCTCGTGCTGTGCTCCAGTTGCCTTGCAGGCTGTCAGCCAAACCCGGGCTGACTAGTCTGCATTGGCTTCCAGTTCGACAGAGCCTTTAAGGCAATGTGTATATTCCATCAAGCGTTCTGGGACACAGGACCGGCCATTATTCGGGATCTGTCAACGCAGTACCAACCCAGCAGAGCTTTTCACTCTAGCCAGGCATGTATGGCCTCAGTTCCCAGAATAAAAAAGGCAAGAGCTGGGGGCAGGACGTTCGCCTACAACGCGGCCAAGCTGTGGAACTCACTCCCGTTTCAGCTCAGGTCCAATCCAAATCTCTCCACCTTTCGGAAACAGCTGAAGACCTTCCTGTTCAATGCTCCTTTCTAAAACTCTTTTCCTGACTCAAGCAATTTTATATCTGGCCGCTAGCGCTTGGACGCCCCAGGGCAGCAATCGCGCTCTACAAGTCGACATTTCATTCATTCATTTCATTCATTCATCGCAGGTAGAAGTATATAAATATCTGGGGGTTCTTTTAGATCGCCACTTAAGTTTCAAACAACACCTAGAACACGTCAACACAAAAACAAAACAATTATGCTTTGCTTTCAAAACTTTATAGAAAAGCCTAAGTGGCAGCTCAACAAACCATCTCCTAAAGGTAGTGGCTGCAAACTTTTTGCCGGCGATAACATATGGCTCGGAAATGCTGAATACTAAGGACTCCCAAATGCTAAATCTAGCTCAGTCCAGACTGTATAAAAACTGTTCTTAATCCCATGACACATCTCTCAGGCGCAGATAGGCCTGGAATATGGATTAACGAATCAGATGCAAGCCAGACCATATATTACTGGTGTATGAGGTCTGCGGAAGACAACACGCTTACCCACCACTGCTGTGAGGAGGTTGAAATACAATCAACGAACAAAAATTCGATATGCCAAATTTGAAAACAAGCGCTTCAAACGCTAAATCTGGAGGAAGCCTGGCAAACACCCATGTCATACCCAGTTTTAAAAAAAATCACAAACAAATCAATAAAAAAATTATCATTTCAATCCGATAAAACCATATTTGCCGGTAAAAGTCATGCATGGTCGGTGATTCCATCCTATAAGCATGTGAAACCACAGCCCAATCTGCAAGAATGCTTCAGAGACCACTACAAGCGGAAATTGACCTCACTGAGATTGGGTTTGTTTTTGAACAAAGATCTCACCCCAAAATGGCTACAGACCTGGCCATCCCTGGACTGCCGCCTCTGTGGCAATGGAGCAGAGTCGCTACTACATCTATGATGCATCTGCCCGGCACTACATAACCGAAGGACGTCACTTTTAAGGCCAATCCTAAGAGAAACTCAAATCCGGACTTGCAGAGCGGCTGTCATAAAATGCCTCAGCGGTTCTTCAGTTCAACTGTCTTGTAACGCCGTCACATTTTTGTCCCTAGCAGCAGAAGAACTAGAAAAGAAAGAAACAGCACAAAACCTTGGTAAGAATGGAACACCAAAAAAGGAACCTGGCAGTAGGGTATAAAGTAGCCGGCCTAAGTCTTTTTCAGACCCGTTTCTGTACTCGCTTTCTTCCAAAGCCCCTTTCGATGACAAGCCCTGGGCACAAACATGATCTTACCAGTAAATGTTCCGGGATATGAAACTATAGCGACTTAAGAAACTGGATAGAAAATTATGCATAGCAGTTTTGAACATTGCTCCCTCTCCATTTCCCGTTGGCATTAACACTTTAATTTCAACAGAAAGCATGGACAAGTTTACGTTGCTGTTATAATAATCCGCTGCTCTTTGGTTTCATCCCACACGAGGGTTACGACATCTAAAGATGTTTTAGCCTCTTCGAGGCTCATGACGAGCTGAGCTCGTCATGAGCCACGGCGCTCGTGTGCTCATGACGAGCTCAGCTCGTCATGAGCCGTGGAACGCTCGCATGCGGGGATAATTCCCCTGCTGTGCTGAGCGTTCCACGGGAGCCAATGCACCTGTGACGAGCTCAGCTCGTCATGAGCCACGGCGCTCGTGTGCTCATGACGAGCTCAGCTCGTCATGAGCCGTGGAACGCTCACACGCGGGGATAATTCCCCTGCTGTGCTGAGCGTTCCACGGCAGGTAATGCACCTGTGACGGACTGAGCTCGTCATGAGCCACGGCGCTCGTGTGCTCATGACGAGCTCAGCTCGTCATGAGCCGTGGAACGCTCGCATGCGGGGATAATTCCCCCGCTGTGCTGAGCGTTCCACGGCAGGTAATGCACCTGTGACGAGCTGAGCTCGTCATGAGCATGCGGGCGCTGTGCGCGCCCCCCTCCCCCCAGCACAGCGGGGGATTAACCCATGAAGCGAAGGGGTTAATGTCATTTTTATCTGTATCTGAATTATGACGTTTTCAATTTCCTCATGGTGGTATGTTCCACTCTTTTTATGATTTTAACAGATCAAATAAAAGTATGTTACTACTACATAGAATGACGTGTTATGAACTCAGTGACTAATCGCTCTTTCCCACTTACTGCTAGAAGTCTCGAGACTCATAACACTGGTCCCGCCCCATCCCTCACTCAGACCCAATGCGGGGAGTAGCTGCGCTCACTGTCTCCAATATAAAGCACTGGAGGTGCCATCTGCCACTGCCAGGGCCTCTAGGCGCTTTATCCGGAGTAAGCACGGTATACAAACATGAAGCTACACTGCACCGTTGTGAAATGAGAGCCGGACTCACAGGACGTCAGTTCTGGAACCGGGGCCAGCAGACCCCCCCCCCCCCCCCCCCCCCACCCCGGCCTCCTGCAGCTGCTGGAGCTGTGCAGGGCACCCTGTGGTGTGTGTGTGACGATGGGATGGAGAAGCGAGCGGTCACGGAGAAGCCACTTTGGGGTACATGTGACTTATCACATGGACACCACCTCATAGCTGCACGATGCCGGGGGTGCTGATGGTGGCATGCGTGGTACCACCAGTCCACTGGATGTCCTGCCACCCCCTACCACCTACGATGCTGCCAAACACTAAAACATGCAAAGAAACAACACAAATACCTTGTGCCGTAATCCGGGGGGCCTCCGCGTTAAACCATCTCTAGCCAGGTGCAGACCAGCCACACAGCATGTGATAGGATCCGGGGGCACAGCTAGACAAGACGCAGGTGTGACCATGGGCACAAACCTGGCCAAGACGCAGGTGTGACCGTGGGCACACCTGGACAAGACGCAGGTGTGACTGTGGGCACACCTGCACAAGACAGAGGTGTGACCGTGGGCACACCTGCACAAGACGCAGGTGTGACCGTGGGCACACCTGCACAAGACACAGGTGCGACCGCGGGCACACCTGGACAAGACTCAGCTGTGACTGTCAGCACACCTGGACAAGACGCAGGTGTGAGCGTGGGCACACCTGGACAAGACGCAGGTGTGACCGTGGGCACACCTGGACAAGACTCAGGTGTGACCGTCGGCACACCTGGCCAAGCCTCAGGTGACCGTGGGCACACACCTGGAGAAGACACAGGTGTGACCGTGGGCACACACCTGGAGAAGACACAGGTTTGATGATGGGCACACAACTGGACAAGACGCAGGTGTGTCCGTTGGCACACCTGCACAAGACGCAGATGTGACCATGGGCACACCTGGACAAGACACAGGTGTGACCATGGGCACAAACCTGGCCAAGAAACAGGTGTGACCGTGGGCACACCTGGACAAGATGCAGGTGTGACCGTGGGCACACCTGCACAAGACGCAAGTGTGACCGTGGGCACCCCTGTACAAGACGCAGGTGTGACCATGGGCACAAACCTGGCCAAGACCCAGGTGTGACCGTGGGCACACCTGAACAAGACGCAGGTGTGACCGTGGGCACACCTGCACAAGACGAAGGTGTGACCGTGGGCACACCTGCACAAGACGCGGGTGTGACCATGGGCACACCTGCACAAGACACAGGTGTGACCGCGGGCACACCTGGACAAGACCCAGGTGTGACCGTCGGCACACCTGGACAAGACGCAGGTGTGAGTGTGGGCACACCTGGACAAGACGCAGGTGTGACCGTGGGCATACCTGGACAAGACGCAGGTGTGACTGTCGGCACACCTGGACAAGACTCAGTTGTGACTGTCGGCAATCCTGGACAAGATGCAGGTGTGACCGTGGGCACACACCTGGAGAAGACACAGGTGTGACCGTGGGCACACACCTGGAGAAGACACAGGTTTGGTGATGGGCACACAACTGGACAAGACGCAGGTGTGTCCGTTGGCACACCTGCACAAGACGCAGTTGTGACCATGGGCACACCTGCACAAGACACAGGTGTGACCGTGGGCACACCTGGAGAAGACACAGGTTTGGTGATGGGCACACAACTGGACAAGACGCAGGTGTGTCTGTGGGCACACCTGCACAAGGAGCAGGTGTGACCATGGGCATACCTGCACAAGACACAGGTGTCACCGTGGGCACACCTGGACAAGACGCATGTGTGACCGTGGGCACACACCTGGAGATGACACAGGTTTGCCGATGAGCACACAACTGGACAAGACGCAGGTGTGTTGGTTGGCACACCTGGAGAAGACGCAGGTTTGACGGTCGGTTCACCTGGTCAAGACACAGGTGTGACCGTGGGCACACCTGGAGAAGACGTAGGTGTGACGGTCAGCACACCTGGACAAGACACAGGTGTGATGGTGGGCACACCTGGACAAGATGCAGACATGACCATGGGAACACAGCTGGCCAAGACACAGGTGTGACCGTGGGCACACCTGGACAAGACGCAGGTGTGATGGTGGGCATAGCTGGACAAGACGCAGGTGTGACCGTGGGCATGTGATGTATTCCTATAGGTACTGTATCGATTCCCCTATTCCTGACCCTGGTCTGGTTAATAATTAACTAGCAGCCATCTAACGGTGCAAAAACCGTTATCTGATTAAGCCACACCACGGCACAGAAGCGCGTTATCTGATTAGGTCATAACGCATGCCATCTAATTGGACAAGCGATATTCCTCCAGCCCCTGATAAGGCATACGGAGTTCTCAAAACAAATCAAACCTACAGCGACCTGGGAAATTCCCATAGCCATTGTTTTGATTTCACCGAGAACTTCAGCAAAAGAATGTGCGAACGAGCCCGTTCATATGACATCCTTATTGACGTATATATGTCCATCCTTACGTCAATCTCGGCACCTTTCAGGTATAAATATTACCGACATTGCCTTAAGCAAACACATGCGGTGGTGACGAGATCGGAGCAGCGAGACGTGCTGAGGAGCCCAGCAGAGAGCGAAGCCCACAGACGCTGCCCCGCCTTCCTGACGCGCTGAGAACGAGACGCTGCCTTTCTCCTGCCGAGAAATCCAGCTCCGGCGCTTCCAAGCAGCCCTCGCAGGAAGCTGGAATATCAAGACCTGGGATAAGAGATACCAGCCCTCCATCATTCTAGATCTCAGGTACAGAACTGAATAACCCCTTGCAGAGAATTCTCGAATCAGTCCCTTGGCAAAACAAACTTAACTTAAACTGCTACTTATCTACTCCCGCCCACGTATTAGGCTTAGGTCAGGTACACTGGGGTAGGCGTGGTTAGAAGCACCAGTTGAGTACGATTAGTCAAATATATATATGTATGTATCTATTTTATCCATTTTAAAGTATCATATGGCTCAGAAACCATATCAATGCTTTTACAGTATTATTTTATAATTCTGTCTCTACTGTATGCACTTTACTTAACTACAAGTATTGCAATAATAGCGATTCATTTCTCTTGTATGAGAAAAGAGACTGATCAATAAATAACATCTTTTATTGAACCACGCCCATCTCTTATTTCTCTACAAACTGGTGAAACTAAGAATGCACGTACTGACTGAGTAAAATAAGTTGTCTATTGTTTTCACACGACTCTTGAGATACACTCTTGATTAGGGGAGAGCAAAGTTGTCATGTTCTATGGTTGTCAGAAACTAAATCCCTTCTTGTCTATCCAGGGAGGTTAAAATCCTCCTTGCCTATTCGAGAAAGTTTCTAGTGAACTCTGAGCTAGCTGGCAAACACAAAACTTTAAGTCTAATATCGTCAGTAGAAGACCTAGTTAACCTCTGCCCTAGGTCTATACTATTGAAGATATTATTCCAATGCGCAGAGCCTATTGGGATAATAGGAACTACACTACATGGCGCCCAACGTTTGGATAGGCGATAAAACTAACGCAAGACATTAGAGTAACTCAGTCGTGCTTTTTCACACAGACCCCTTTCTGCCCATAATACTCCAAAGACGTCTGGAGTAGGTGAAAGGTCATATCCGCCAAACCTCGCAGGAGGAGACTCCTATGTATGGTTCATGGTTTACTCAACGTTGAAGGATACACTGTTCCAAAATATTGTGCATCTAATCTTTATATTCCGTGGAAACTTGATCTGCAAACAAACAGAATAACCTTCATGTCAGTAAAATGTCAGACACTGAAGAAGAAAGAGACAGCTAGACTAGCAGCTGAACTAATAGCAGCAGACAATACTCTGCTGGAAAATGACCCAAATGCAATACTCATCCCGGTCAACATAAGGAAATCTATAACTTTAAAACTTATAGAAAATGGACTGACACCAAGAGGTGGTACAGTCATATTCGTAATTGAGGCACACGAATATCGGCAGACAGAGGTATTCTATTCATGGATAAACTTTCCAGCAGCAAACGCTGTAACAAAGGACTTCCACTATTACAAAATAGAGGAACCTCCTAGTGAGTACACTCCTTTCGAGGAGGTGGAAATACCACTCAAATTCCAAGAGCATCTGCTCTTGTTTAATGGCGCCCTAAAACATAATAATCACATCACCAGGCTCGGTCCACTAGGTAGACCAGGAGCAACGTGGCCGGTCCTAGCCGGATACACACCACATCCAGACATTGAAGAAATGCCTGCACCAGAACTTTTAGCACAGCTAAAACAATTAATAAAAATACATAGACAATTAGTCCAATATGTAATGCGGACTTCAACAATCCAACCAGCAATTAAAATTCCACAGCTGACCAGTCATCAGGGGAACACAAATAAAATTACACCACAGAACATACAGTCCTGTCTAGGTAAGGTACCCGCAAAACGGGAACAAATTCCTTTCTGGCTAGCACAAAAAATAACTCAAATAGAGGCGGTGTTTCCAGATACCACCCCTGTTGAGAAACATAGGATTCTGACTATCTGTCTTCCAATGGGAATCGCACCACATGTGGAGGATTGTGACACTTGGGGAACAGTCTTTGCTTCCATTTACACAAAAGCACATGGTGTACCATCCATGTCAGTAATACCAGATGTGCTAAAACAGATTCAAGATGAATACGGTCCAGAACCCGCTTTAACTCTCGGTATGAAATTACTAAAAGACTTCAAACAGGTTTCTGCAATATTATTAGCCAACATAAAGGGAGAAGCAGCAAATGTGGCGATTCGCCAGAGGTTAAAAGAGACAAATATAGCATACCAACCATCTGAAATTGCCAGAATCATAGAAAAATCCTATGAAGAACTAGGAAGAGATAGTTTGGGTGGAATACCAGTGAAACCCCAACTAGTTGAAAGTCCTGAAAAAGTATTTATAAAAAATAATTTAAACACTCAAAAAAAGAGCTGGGATGGAAATAAGCAATCCAATCCTAAAGAAAAAAGATTCCAGTCCAGAGGAAGGTCTCCTTGGCGGAGAGAAAGATCTCCCGACCAGGGACGCAAGTCTCCCCAACGGGAGCCCTCTGTGAAAAAATACAACCTTAGAAATAGGGATAATATAAAGAAACCTGATAGATATCAAGATATTGATACACGTCCCTCTCAATCTTTTCAGACTTCCTCGCAGAAATCGGAAAGAAGAGGACGATCAGAACAAAGGGAAGAGCACGTCAAGTCCAAAGACAAAGAACCTGCTCATCTGAATAAAAAATTACAATTTCCAAAAAAGAAGGTAGCCAGTATTAAAGTAATTAACAATGCCGAGAATACTGAGGACATAGCTGAAAAACGGAGAATGGGCTCAGACAATGCTAGACAGCGCAGCAGAAGTGAGCATAGCTCGCAAAGTCCTTATGAATCATCTGGAGACAGTGGACACGAATGAATACATTCAGGTGGAAACTGCAGATACCAGAGTTAGCAAACCTCATAAAATATATGAAATAACATTGCGTATAGAGGGGGATAAGACTAGAAAAATAAGGGGACTATTTTGGGATAATCTGTCCAAGGGCTATGACATCCTTCTAGCTCAACAAGACTGGCCTCCAGAGTTTGTCAGGGAGTGCCCACATGGCGAAGAAATAATTATGCCTGCCTTCTCAAACCATATTCCAATTCATAAAAAATATACACTTGCAAGAAAGTGGGCAGTAGCTCAAGCCCCTGCCTTATATAAAAATCATGTGGGATGGGATGAGGACTCTCCTCCTCACAAAATCCAGTTAAAATCACAACCTACTGCACAGAGGCAGTACCCGATTAAGCAAGAAGCTAAAAAACAGGTAAAAGAAATCCTAGATCAACTTGAATACCAGGGGGTAATTGAAACATGCACCTCACAAATGAACAACCCTTTGTTTCCTGTCTCCAAGCCAGACAATTCATATCGTCTTGTTTTGGACTACAGACACCTTAACTCATGTTGCAAAACATTTGCAGTACAAAACTCGCACAGTGCTGCACTAATGATTAACATAGTGCGCAAAAAATACAAAATAACCTTAGACATTTCTAATGGTTTCTTTTGTCAAAATATAGCACCAGAGAGCAGATATTTCACGGCATTCTCAATAAATGGCACGCAAAAGAATTTCTGTCGTTTGCCCCAGGGGTTCAAGAACAGCCCAGGGTTATTCTCAGCGAGGGTAACAGAGTTACTACAAACCTATGATGACGAGGCATTATCTTATGTCGACGACATCTATCTAACAGACGATGACTTGGATACTCACTTGAAGAGAGTGAACACCATAATACTTGGGTTCGCAGCAGAGGGTTACAAATTCAACTTTAAAAAGTCAAGAATTGCCCATCTAACAGTCCTGTTTTTAGGATATGAACTATCCAGTGAAGGCAAAAGCCTGGCTGACAATTTCCTAAAAAAATGTGCTGTAATCCAAGCACCCAGAACACTAAAAAACCTACAATCAATTCTAGGCTTCCTGAATTTCGGAAGAACTTATATTATAAATTATGCAGAAAGGGTCAAACCCCTTTATGATCTAATAAAACCAGATTTTAAAAGAATCAATTGGACTCAAAAAGACACAGAAATTTTGAGATCGTTACAAACAGATATGTTAGTTAAAACAAAACTACAAACACGTGACAACACACGCAACCTTGTGATTCGAGTCATCCCAGGAAGATGCGGATTCACATACCTGACCTCTAATGAGGGAGAGAAGGTACCAATAGCATACAAATCACATTTGTACACAGAAGCTGAAAAAAGGTTCAGCATTAAAGAAAATATTGTTCATGCGGTTCAAACAGCTGTAGTAGAAGCAAAATACCAAGCAGACGGTAGACAGGTTACAGTTAGAACAGCAGAATCAGCTTTTGAGGTATTAACAACACCATGTAATTTACCGACAACTGCACTGAATCCAGAATGGATACAATGGGTAAATTCTGTTGATACAGACAAAGTAAAATACTATTTTGACCCAGAAATGAAAGAATTAAAATATCTAGAATATGAAAGAGAATACCCTCTGCCAATCGACATTCTGCCTTTACGACAATACGCCTGTGTAATATATGCAGACGGACATGCTCAACCCTCAGTTTGGGGAGAGCTGGCTTACAACGCCACGTGCGAAATTGTAAAAGAAGTGTGGCGCGGAGGCAAATTAAGATCTCTACTTACAAAAACACACTCAGTGGAAAATAATTCAGAACAACAAACGGAAATAATTTCATTAAAAATGGCGCTAGATAATGCCGATCGCGAATTCCCGACACTTATTGTGTGCGATTCATATTACTGCGTCAAATCATACAATAACGATTTACAGAAATGGATTCAAAACGGTTACAAAGATGACACAGGTGCAACAATAAAGCAAAAAGTGCTTTGGGAACAAGTAGTTCTTTTACAGAAAGAACTACCAAAAACTCCCGTGATACATTCACTGAGTCATCAGCGTGATGGCGTTCACGTTGCAGGGAATTCATTGGCTGAGACAGCCACAGCGGGAGCAACTAAACCGGCTTCCGTAGCTACAAAAAAGCGTACAGTAAAACACATTGACGGTGAAACTATGCTGGCGGTGAAAACGTCATCAAAAGGCGACTGCTCAGCGTTACCGATCAATTATCCACTCAATTATACATACATAATCGATGCAAACTCAGTCCCTTTTGCTCGAATCCCTGGAGTGGGGGATAGAGTAATTCCAAACACGGACAGGAGAGGCTTGTTAATAGCAGACGCACATATGGGTGAGGGTCTCAGACACCTTAAGCAAAAAGATTCTCTGGAAGAATTACAATCAGTGTACTGGTGGCCAGGCATGAGCCTGCATCATCACATTTTTGTAAAAAACTGCCCAGACTGCAATAGAGATCGCAGTGGCGAGCGGGGAGGACTATTGCCATGGTATTTCACTCCAGATAAACAACAACAATAAGAAAGCACCCATCATGAAAAAAGCGCTATATTAACATAAAAAGACTAATTTTCACTTATAATGTAGACCCCAGCGCTCGGCTGACGTCTGGACTGTTATAAAAGGATTTGCGAGTCTATAATGGCATATACGCTAGGAGCATGCTACGTTTTGACTAATGTATTCCTTTTAGCCCTCAAGCTTATGGGGAAGCATGGCCAAATGAGCATTGCATAGCGGGACTCTTCTCACTTCCTTCCTGAGGGATACGGGATGGTGTAAAGAAAAAACCAAGACATAAAGCAATCTATAACGGAAAAGGTATTAGGTTCGGGAGCTGGGTGGGTCAAACATTTAATAAGTGTCCAACGTAGTCTAAATAACCTGCCAAGGAATTCTCTGAAAGGGTTCAGTCCGTACGAACTATTGTTCGGGACTAGAATGATGATCCAAGATCTTGATAGTCAGACTTCAGTGGTTAAAGACAAAAGCTTTGATATCAAAGATCGTTTGGCTATTTTACAGGACTTAAATGAAACAAGAAAAGACCTGAGCAACATAAAACTGAAACAACAGCCAACAACCACTGAAGAGAAACCACCTGTCCCAGCAAGGCCTGTCTGGATTCCAAAAGTCGGGAATCTAGTCAGAGAGAAGATCGCGGTAAAGAAGGAATTTGGGCCTTCTTACAGAAAAGCAGTTCCTGTCTTGTCTGTCAACGGGACAAGATCAGTAGTACTACCGCCCCTTGCTGGTAAAAAGGAGAACCGAGTTGTATCCATCGACCTGGTTAAACCACAATCATGTGGCCGATAACAAACAGTAGGCCAAGTGGACTCCCCATAAGTAGCAGAACACCAAGGTTTGCTACCAGTACAGAGGCTCAAACTGGAAGACTGATCACCTTTGGAAAATCTACAGTGAATCAACAAGGACTATGCAACAAAGCAATGAAACTTGAACCTCTTAAAACCCAAATTAAAACTTTTCATCAAGAAACAACAACCTATGATGATGTAACTGCAGACTTTGCTAATGAAATAAAGCAAAATCCAAAAGCAATTTTGGAACAATTGACAGAACAGCATCCGGCTACTTCATCAACTTCGATGATTCATCTGAAGACCTGAGTGAAGCAAAGAAACAGCCATCAACAAAAACTTTTAAAGACAAAGCTAAGGAACTTTTTCAACAGCTGAAAGAAACCTATCTGATTTCTCCATGGATTGAATTTTGGGTGGCCTTCGGTGCATTTATCCTCATACTTTGGCTCATCATGGTACTATGCTTGGGACATTTCATTGAAGGAAAATATGCTAAAATGGACACAGCAAGCAAGAAAATCAACTTGGTCCTTAAACCACACACATCTTCACACATCGAGAAAAGAGAACTTTCTTCAGTGAACTTCACAGCCAATCCTATACCAGGCGGTGTAGCATGGGACAAAACTGATTATGAAATCTATGGTCCGGTTGAAATCCTGAAGTATCCACACCAATTCAAGATCTCATTGAGTGACTTTGTAAAACCGAGCTCATTTGCTGATGATTGGGACTTTATTATTATTATTATTATTATTATGTTTCTTATATAGCGCCTGAATCGACCCCCGAAGGGGTATCTCCGCGCTTGCATTGGGAACCCGTCCTGGCTTTTCCCTGTGAGATAGCCCCTACAGGGCATCCCCAAGGTGAAAGCCAGGCATCCCGCCGCAGGGGGGCCGTTGTGGAGATTAAGCAAGCTTAATGCCCAGAGTTGCAGAGTGTGAACCCATGATTAGGTCAGGCACCGAAGCGAGAATTATCGAGTCCATGGACATTTGAGCTCAAGACCCTGCCGCGTCGGGAATTGAACCCTGGTCCCGGGTCTGACCTCTGCTTCAGGGTCTGCCTGCTCTAACCAGTGAGCCACATTTCATTGAAGGGAAATATGCTAAAATGGACACAGCAAGCCAGAAAATCAACTTGGTCCTCAAACCACACACATCTTCACACATCGAGAAAAGAGAACTTTCTTCAGTAAACTTCACAGCCAATCCTATACCAGGCGGTGTAGCATGGGACAAAACTGATTATGAAATCTATGGTCCGGTTGAAATCCTGAAGTATCCACACCAATTCAAGATCTCATTGAGTGACTTTGTAAAACCGAGCTCATTTGCTGATGATTGGGACTTTGAAAGTATTAATGATATGATGTCTGATCTTGTGATGTCTGCTAAATTCACAGAACATGATTATTTGCAGGGTTCGTCTAATTATGATCAGATGTTCTGCTATAACCACTATGGTAACCATTATCTACATAAATCTGCACAACCTAGAAATGTTTTGAATTATAACCAATGGGAACATTGTGCTACTCCTCCAAAAGATAGCTCGAAAACATTTTATGATAAATATTGATACTTTTCAGGGTTTAACATAAGTAATGCAGAAACATTTTATTTCAAATTGTCAAATAAGACAGGTATGAAGACCATGCTTACAAACACAAAATTGATATATTCCGATTCATTCTTTGAACAAATGAATACATTTGGGTTTGATTTCTGGAACAATAATATTGAAACAAAACCTGTTTGGGGTACAAGAGATTGGCAAGTGCAAGGTATAGAATCATTGTTTAGAGCCTGCATGATCCCAGAACAAATTATATTTTTGAACGACACTATTCAACAAACTACCTGTCTTGGCTAAGCCAAAATCAAAGATTTGAACAAACCGTCTATTCCAAAGCCAACAGTGAACAGTAATAGCTCTATAGATGTTGAGATAGACGTAAACCATATATTAAACCAAAACAGAACACATCCTGAATGGAAAAAATGGTTGATCTGGCACACAGATACAAATAACTGTCAAGACAGATTCCTGAACAAAGAACAGGGGTTCACATTGACTAGCCCAGACCCTAGATATTCCCAAAGACAACATCCAGGGATAGTAACCACCTACAGCGTGGGCAAGCTCTGCCTTCAATGGCTACAAACGTCCACACTGGCTGAAATTAAGCAACACCTAACTTTACTTACAGAAGGTGCTGACTTGCGTGATTTCATATTGGGACCACGCAAACAGCGTCAAAAACGTTTCATAGCGGCCTCTATATATGCAGCTTATAACGAAGTCTGGAAAGTAACTCAAATTGAGACAGCAGAAAAAATACGGGAAATTGACCGTATTAATTTGGAAAAATCACTTTCTGTGGTGGACAATGGGTTAATGACTCTGTCCTCCAGAATATATTCTCTGGACAGCATTGCGTCTTCAGCAATCGATATAATATCGCAAGACTTACTGATGTTACAACACGGTCAGTCCCAATTGCGTTCTATTGTACAGCTTGGCTGGACGTTACAAAATTTGCGTTCTGGCTATGTGCCTTGGCGTTTAATCAACACAACGTCATTATTTAATATCTTTAACCTCACTGATAAACAAATCAGTTTGGCACAGAAGGGTGCTGACTATACAATTCTGAGCATTGAAAAACTTGAGAGATTACCATTGACAATGTCAGAACGACCTGTCATTGAATGGATAATACATGGAATAATAAATATTCCGATAACTACTTTCCAGTTTCAATTCTGCCAAAAATATATACAGGCAGGCCAGTATGAAAGGTTGGGTAAAGGATACATTAAGTCAATATGGAACTTGCCCTATACACACGAATGTGTCAGCAATAAAGGCCAGAAAGTGTTTCTCAGTGGCGATAATTGTGCAAGATCACTGAGCGGTACACTTCTGTGTCAGGGTATTAGTTTGCACGGAGCCTGTGAAGGGACTTCAAATAACCTTTCATGTTACCAGCTAGGCACACCTGCAAAACGAATAGAACCATTCTTTAGGAGACTCTCGAACGGGAGTTACATTCTAATAGTAGATCGCAGATGTTGTAGTTTGCTGCCCGGAAAACCTTATCTCATAACCGTGACTAGGAAGGTCATGTGCTGTGAACGAGTTTTGTTCCTGAACGATTCTCCAGACAGGGAGGCAAGGTTATGGCCCGATTTGAAAATTGCTTCTATTCGAATAGATACTTTAAGCAGAATGAAGACTGTGCTCCTACAGACGCCGACCAGGCTCACGTCATCAAAAGAAACGTATGATCTCCAAGTTGCAAGGACAACAGAAGAGATTCATTCATTGTTATCAACTAATTCCCCCATACATTTCGCAGAAATACTGAACGAAATCTTAAATATTTCTGATACCACTGGTATCTCCAGTGTATTTAAAGCAGTGTTTTCGGGTGCTTTAACTCCATTCAAAGCCATCCTGGGTATTTTTCCAGACTTTGTCCATTCCATTTTTGGCGGACTTCCTCTCCTTTTAGGACTAGTAGCGGGTATTCTATTTTTGATCCTGTTATTTCGCTATGGCAAACCATGTCACAGACAAAACACCTGCGACAAGGGAAGAAATGATCCTAGCCATTGGCTACCGGGACCGGGTAACTAAAATCCTTGGACTATCCCGGCTCAGAGACCTGAACATGACTTGGTTTCTTTCGTTCAGACCCTTGTGGCAGTCTTGTGTTATGCCTGTATTAAGGTGCTTGCTATGCGGCGAAGAATGCGTGTTGGACACCTGTCTGGCACTACAATCGGATGTGCCAATGGACGCAGATACCTTGTTGGGTCCGGTAACGGCTCATGCATTGTGCTGTCCCCAGCGGCTACCAATCCTGATGACGGCATTCGTGGAGTCTTCACCACTACGATTGAGGGGTAGTGAAGTACAAGATGAAAGCAGCATCGATCAGGTACGACCTTCAGTCAGCTATGCTGATCCAAACATCAATGGAGGCAATCATGCTCAGGCTCATGAATGCATGGTAACAACCTTTTCCGAATTAGTGGAACTTACGCAAGAAGCTGTTGACAGTTTTTTCAACAGTCTAAATGATATGATGTTTTCACCAGAGCAGCAGGAATAACTTTGAGCAAACTAGCACTTGGAGTTCCCTACATGCTGAGTTTGGCCTCCAACTTTTTGAAGAAAAGCGATATGAAAAACTTTTTCTCATAATTTTTTTTCAGACTGCAAGAACCTTTTTCCCCAAATTCCAAAATATTTACGATTTTTTGGGACACTTATCTTCTGCTTAAAGTAGACATTATTCTTAGAGAACTGAATTTCTATTTTAGGTAGTCACGAGACATTCGCTATCCTCTAGCACTATTATACATAACTTTATGATTGTGATTAAATGGTCTCGCACTTTTTTTTCTGTATTAAGAGCCATTTCATGTGTGGTTTTCGCA
Organism: Lissotriton helveticus; assembly: GCF_964261635.1. Classification (NCBI taxonomy): domain Eukaryota; kingdom Metazoa; phylum Chordata; class Amphibia; order Caudata; family Salamandridae; genus Lissotriton; species Lissotriton helveticus. The sequence continues at coordinate 9,322,644 of NC_136069.1, read as the reverse complement.
TTTATTCATGCTGAATTTAGAAATATGCGTTATATGTTTAGCATTATTAGACTGCTTGTGCATATGGTACACGTGATAGTACATGTGATTAGGTTTCAAAATTTTCAGGATACATATAAATGTATTTTGGGGTGGTACGGTATACACAAACGCTACTGATATTCACTATGCCTAGATTTGTAAATATGGACATAGTCTACGTGGAGTGGGTGTGATGTATTCCTATAGGTACTGTATCGATTTCCCTATTCCTGACCCTGGTCTGGTTAATAATTAACTAGCAGCCATCTAACGGTGCAAAAACCGTTATCTGATTAAGCCACACCACGGCACAGAAGCGCGTTATCTGATTAGGTCATAACGCATGCCATCTAATTAGACAAGCGATATTCCTCCAGCCCCTGATAAGGCATACGGAGTTCTCAAAACAAATCAAACCTACAGCGACCTGGGAAATTCCCATAGCCATTGTTTTGATTTCACCGAGAACTTCAGCAAAAGAATGTGCGAACGAGCCCGTTCATATGACATCCTTATTGACGTATATATGTCCATCCTTACGTCAATCTCGGCACCTTTCAGGTATAAATATTACCGACATTGCCTTAAGCAAACACATGCGTGGTGACAAAATCGGAGCAGCGAGACGTGCTGAGGAGCCCAGCAGAGAGCGAAGCCCACAGACGCTGCCCCGCCTTCCTGACGCGCTGAGAACGAGACGCTGCCTTTCTCCTGCCGAGAAATCCAGCTCCGGCGCTTCCAAGCAGCCCTCGCAGGCAGCTGGAATATCAAGACCTGGGATAAGAGATACCAGCCCTCCATCATTCTAGATCTCAGGTACAGAACTGAATAACCCCTTGCAGAGAATTCTCGAATCAGTCCCTTGGCAAAACAAACTTAACTTACACTGCTACTTATCTACTCCCGCCCACGTATTAGGCTTAGGTCAGGTACACTGGGGTAGGCGTGGTTAGAAGCACCAGTTGAGTACGATTAGTCAAATATATATATGTATGTATCTATTTTATCCATTTTAAAGTATCATATGGCTCAGAAACCATATCAATGCTTTTACAGTATTATTTTATAATTCTGTCTCTACTGTATGCACTTTACTTAACTACAAGTATTGCAATAATAGCGATTCATTTCTCTTGTATGAGAAAAGAGACTGATCAATAAATAACATCTTTTATTGAACCACGCCCATCTCTTATTTCTCTACAAACTGGTGAAACTAAGAATGCACGTACTGACTGAGTAAAATAAGTTGTCTATTGTTTTCACACGACTCTAGAGATACACTCTTGATTAGGGGAGAGCAAAGTTGTCATGTTCTATGGTTGTCAGAAACTAAATCCCTTCTTGTCTATCCAGGGAGGTTAAAATCCTCCTTGCCTATTCGAGAAAGTTTCTAGTGAACTCTGAGCTAGCTGGCACACATAACTTTAAGTCTAATATCGTCGGTAGAAGACCTAGTTAACCTCTGCCCTAGGTCTATACTATAGAAGATATTATTCCAATGCGCAGAGCCTATTGGGATAATAGGAACTACACTACAGGCACACCTGGACAAGACGCAGGTGTGACCGTGGGCATACCTCAACAAGACTCAGGTGTGACCCTGGGCACACAACTGGCCAAGATACACAGGTGTGACGGTGGGCACACCTGGACAAGAAGCAGGTCTGACGATGAGCACACTTGGACAAGACACAGGTGTGACCGTGGGCACACACCTGGCCAAGACACATATGTGTGACCGTGGCAACCCCTGTACAAGATGCACGTGCAACGGTGGGCACACCTGGACAAGACATAGCTGTAATCGCGGACACTCCTGGCCAAGACATACAGGTGTGACCGTGGGTACACCTGGACAAGGACACAGGTGTGATGGTGGGCACACCTAAACAAGACCCAGGTGTGACTGTGGGCACACATCTGGACAAGACGCAGGTGTGACAGTGGGCACATCTGGACAAGACACAGGTGTGATGGTGGGCACACTTGGACAAGACACAGCTGTGACCAAGGACACACCTGGCCCAGACACACAGGTGTGACCGTGGGCACACCTGGACAAGACACAGGTTTGAGGGTGGGCACACCAAGACAAGACACAGGTGTGACCGTGGGCATACCTCAACAAGACACAGGTGTGACCGTGGGCACACCTGGAGAAGACCCAGGTGTGATCATAGGCACAACTTCACAAGACACAGGAGTGAGTGTGGGCACACCTGGACAAGACGCAGGTGTGAAAGTGGGCACACCTCGACAAGACACAGGTGTGAAAGTGGGCACACTGGGCACACCTCGAAAAGACGCAGGTGTGAAAGTGGGCACACCTCGACAAGACAGGTGTGACGGTGGGCTCATGTAGGCAAGACACAGGTGTGAAAGTAGGCCCACCTCAACAAGACGCAGGCATGACCGTGGGCACACCTCGACAAGACAGGTTTGACGGTGGGCACACGTAGGCAAGACACAGGTGTGAAAGTGGGCGCACCTCGACAAGACGCAGGTGTGAAAGTGGGCACACCTCGACAAGACACGTGTGAAAGTGGGCACACCTCGACAAGACAGGTGTGACGGTGGGCACACGTAGGCAAGACACAGGTGTGAAAGTGGGCACACCTGGACAAGACAGGTGTGACGGTGGGCACACGTAGGCAAGACACAGGTGTGAAAGTGGGCACACCTGGACAAGACAGGTGTGAAAGTGGGCACACCTCGACAAGACAGGTGTGACGGTGGGCACACGTAGGCAAGACACAGGTGTGAAAGTGGGCACACCTCGACAAGAACAGGTGTGAAAGTGGGCACACCTCGACAAGACACAGGTGTGAGCGTGGGCACACCTAGACAAGACACAGGTGTGACCGTGAGCATACCTCAACAAGACACAGGTGTGACCGTGGGCACACCTAGACAAGACACAGGTGTGAGCGTGGGCACACCTGGACAAGACGCAGGTGTGAAAGTGGGCACACTGGGCACACCTCGACAAGAGACAGGTGTGAAAGTGGGCACACCTCGACAAGACACAGGTGTGAAAGTGGGCACACCTCGACAAGACACAGGTGTGAAAGTGGGCACACCTCGACAAGACGCAGGTGTGAAAGTGGGCACACTGGGCACACCTCGACAAGCGTCAGGTGTGACCGTGGGCACACCTCGACAAGACACGGGTGTGGCACTTGGACAGCACTGCTTGACAGTTCAAGGGGGGGGGCTGTGGTTCTGTATTAGAAGTGCGCACATGCACCTCTGGGGCAGTGGAAGGCTGGGAGTGGAAGGAACAGCTGCTCTTCCGGGTCACTGACGACAAGCCCGGATTTCATCTCACTTCCTTCCCTCTCACAAGATCATACATTATAATGTCTGAGGCCCAGAGAGTCCCACTGACAGGTGAGGTGATGGAGTGAAAGGTGTACCAGGACGGGGGTGCATCAAGCCTCTTCATCAGACCCCCCCCCCCCCTGAATGTGGGGGCTGTTGAAACAAGGAGGAGGGACGAGGGGTGCAGAGAGGACAGACGAGGAGCTCTGACCTGAGGGCGCTCATTCCCGCGCGCACCGTGCCCAAGGGATGGACTGCTTGGACCGGCCCCCAGGCCCTGGACCAGTGACGTCATGGCCCCCCCCCCCGGAGCTGCAGGGATCCTCCTCACATTTAATGCAGGTGTCCGAGCTCAGAAGCCCCAGGATTGGCTGCACTCCGCCTCCATGCTGCCGCCACCCTCCATCATGGCTTTGAATGGGGTGTGACGTCACCGGGTGGGAAGGATCTCAGCAGGATGGAGCGAGATTGTGACGTCACAAGGAGAGTGACGTGGGATTCCGTCCTCCCTTCCACGGTGCCGCACAGGAGCCACCTGGAGAAGGAGGGACCCTTGGCATGTAGCTGGTGCGGTCAGCGGGGCTGGGAACGGCGTCCACCAGACACACAGGAGGAGGGGAACGGCGTCCACCAGACACACAGGAGGAGGGGAACGGCGTCCACCAGACACACAGGAGGAGGGGAACGGCGTCCACCAGACACAGAGAAGGTGGGGAACGGGGTCCACCTGACACAGAGAAGGTGGGGAACGGGGTCCACCTGACACAGAGAAGGTGGTGATCGGGGTCCACCTGACGCACAGGAGGCGGTGAACGGGGTCCACCTGGCACACAGGAGGCGGGGAACGGCGTCCACCTGACACACAGGAGGAGGGGAACGGCGTCCACCTGACACACAGGAGGCGGGGAACGGCGTCCACCTGACACACAGGAGGCGGGGAACGGCGTCCACCGGACACACAGGAGGCGGTGAACGGGGCCCATAGGAGGCGGTGAACGGGGTCCGTCTGACACACAGGAGGCAGGGAACGGCGTCCACCTGACACACAGGAGGCGGGGAACGGCGTCCACCTGACACACAGGAGGCGGGGAACGGCGTCCACCTGACACACAGGAGGCGGGGAACGGCGTCCACCAGACACACAGGAGGAGGGGAACGGCGTCCACCAGACACACAGGAGGAGGGGAACGGCGTCCACCAGACACACAGGAGGAGGGGAACGGCGTCCACCAGACACACAGGAGGAGGGGAACGGCGTCCACCAGACACAGAGAAGGTGGGGAACGGGGTCCACCTGACACAGAGAAGGTGGGGAACGGGGTCCACCTGACACAGAGAAGGTGGTGATCGGGGTCCACCTGGCGCACAGGAGGCGGTGAACGGGGTCCACCTGGCACACAGGAGGCGGGGAACGGCGTCCACCTGACACACAGGAGGAGGGGAACGGCGTCCACCTGACACACAGGAGGCGGGGAACGGCGTCCACCTGACACACAGGAGGCGGGGAACGGCGTCCACCGGACACACAGGAGGCGGTGAACGGGGTCCATAGGAGGCGGTGAACGGGGTCCGTCTGACACACAGGAGGCAGGGAACGGCGTCCACCTGACACACAGGAGGCGGGGAACGGCGTCCACCTGACACACAGGAGGCGGGGAACGGCGTCCACCTGACACACAGGAGGCGGGGAACGGCGTCCACGTGACACACGGGAGGCAGGGAACGGCGTCCACCGGACACACAGGAGGCGGGGAACGGCGTCCACCTAACACACAGGAGGCGGTGAACGGGGTCCACCTGACACACAGGAGGCGGGGAACGGCGTCCACCTGACACACAGGAGGCGGGGAACGGCGTCCACCTGACACACAGGAGGCGGTGAACGGGATTCCATAGAAGAAGGCAGGGAATGGGGCCCACAGGAGGTGGTGAATGGGGTCCATAGGAGGCGGTGAACGGAGTCTGCCTCACACACAGAAGGCGGTGAACGGGGTCCATAGGAGGCGGTGAACGGGGTCCACCTGACACACAGGAGGCAGTGAAGGGGGTCCGTCTGACACACAGGAGGTGGTGAACGGGATTCCATAGAAGAAGGCAGGGAATGGGGCCCACAGGAGGTGGTGCATGGGGTCCATAAGAGGCGGTGAACGGAGTCTGCCTCACACACAGGAGGCGGTGAACGCGGTCCATAGGAGGCGGTGAACGGGGTCCACCTGACACACAGGAGGCAGTGAACGCGGTCCACATGACACACAGGAGGCGGTGAACGGGGTCCATAGGAGGCGGTGAACGGGGTCCACCTGACACACAGGAGGCGGTGAACGGGGTCCATAGGAGGCGGTGAACGGCGTCCACCTGACACACAGGAGGCGGTGTACGGGGTCCGTCTGACACACAGGAGGCGGTGAATGGGTCCACCGGACACACAGGAGGCAGTAAACGGGGTCCACCTGACATACAGGAGGCGGTGAACGGGGTCCACCTGACACGCAGGAGGTGGTGAACGGCGTCCACCTGACACACAGGAGGCGGTGAACGGGGTCCACCTGACATACAGGAGACGGTGAACGGGGTCCGTCCGGCACACAGGAGGCGGTGAACGGTGTCCACCTGACACACAGGAGGCAGTGAACGGGGTCCACCTGACACACAGGAGGCGGTGAACGGGATCCATAGGAGGCGGTGAACGGGGTCCACCTGACACACAGGAGGCGGTGAACGGGGTCCATAGGAGGCGGTGAATGGGTCCACCGGACACACAGGAGGCAGTGAACGGGGTCCACCTGACATACAGGAGGCGGTGAACGGGGTCCACCTGACACGCAGGAGGTGGTGAACGGCGTCCACCTGACACACAGGAGGCGGTGAACGGGGTCCACCTGACATACAGGAGACGGTGAACGGGGTCCGTCTGGCACACAGGAGGCGGTGAACGGTGTCCACCTGACACACAGGAGGCAGTGAACGGGGTCCACCTGACATACAGGAGGCAGTGAACGGGGTCCACCGGACACACAGGAGGCAGTGAACGGGGTCTACCGGACACACAGGAGGCCGTGAAAGGCGTCCACCGGACACAGAGGAGGCGGTGAACGGGGTCCATAGGAGGCGGTGAACGGCGTCCACCGGACACAGAGGAGGCGGTGAACGGGGTCAACATGACACAGAGGAGGCGGTGAACGGGGTCCATAGGAGGCGGTGAACGGCGTCCACCGGACACAGAGGAGGCAGTGAACGGGGTCCACATGACACACAGGAGGCGGTGAACGGGGTCCATAGGAGGCGGTGAACGGTGTCCACCGGACACAGAGGAGGCGGTGAACGGGGTCCACCTGACACACAGGAGGCAGTGAACCTGCGTCCACCTGACACACAGGAGGCAGTGAACGCGGTCCACATGACACACAGGAGGCGGTGAACGGGGTCCATAGGAGGCGGTAAACGGGGTCCGTCTGACACACAGGAGGTGGTGAACAGGGTCCACCTGACACACAGGAGGCGGTGAACGGCGTCCACCTGACACACAGGAGGCGGTGAACGGCGTCCACCCGACACACAGGAGGCAGTGAACGCGGTTCACCTGACACACAGGAGGCAGTGAATGGGGTCCACCTGACACACAGGAGGCGGTGAACGGGGTCCGTCTGACACACAGGAGGTGGTGAACGGGGTCCACCTGACACACAGGAGGCGGTGAACGGCGTCCACCTGACACACAGGAGGCGGTGAACGGGGTCCGTCTGACACACAGGAGGTGGTGAACGGGGTCCGTCTGATACGCAGGAGGTGGTGAACGGCGTCCACCTGACACACAGGAGGCGGTGAACGGGGTCCACCTGACATACAGGAGGCAGTGAACGGGGTCCGTCTGGCACACAGGAGGCGGTGAACGGGGTCCACCGGACACACAGGAGGCGGTGAACGGGGTCCACCGGACACACAGGAGGCGGTGAACAGGGTCCACCTGTGTAGAGTTGAAGTAATCTCACTCAATGTAGGTTCAAGTATATTTATTCCAGAGAAGAGCAGGTACGCAGCCTGACAGGAAAGCAGTCAAGATCAACTGACGTTGTCGTCGGAAACAACGTCCTCTTGAATACATTTAACTGTTCTGGTCCGTCTTCTACAAGCTTTAGTATAATGACCATACAGTCCACAAGCACCACATTTACTCTTTTTAGCCGGACACGATTTAGCAAAAGCCAAATGTTCCGAACTCCCACTTCTATAACATTTTGGAGGTTCACCGCTATTTCTAGGCTTTGCCCATGTTTCATTCTTTTGTTTAAAACTACTGTTCTTTTTACAACTGGAATTAACCTTGGCTATAACATCTTTGTTGAGAGTTTCAGATTTCAAAACACTAGCACATCTGCTGGAAGTTTCAGCTTTACGAACTAAAGCTAAGATGTCATCTAAACAAGCATCGCCATTCATCCAGAGACGTTCTTGAATAGCAGGATTATTAGCGTGCATGACGACTTGATCACGAACCAAGTCTTCGAGTAACCCCCCAAAAGCACAATCATTCCCCATTTTCTTTAATTCACCTACGTAGTCATCAACAGATTCATTCTTAGACTGCTTCCTTTGAAAGAATTTGTATCGCGTTATGCCGATACAGACCTTTGGGGAAAAATACTTATCTAAATTAGATAAAGCAACAGTTAAAACATTACTGTCCCCACCACCAACAATAGGTTTGTTCATCTGGTTATAACATTTAAGACCTTGCGGACCTAAAGAGTGCAACAGAATACGCTTCTTTTGTTCGGCCGACATTTTACCATCAGAGTCAACAGTTTCAATATAATTTAAAAAATAATCTTTCCATTCCAGCCATTTTAAATCTGGTTCAGAATCCTTGGACCAGAAATCTTGGGGGTTACTTAATGAAAAGGTTTGTTGACTCATGTTGAAAGGATAATGTTGTCTATATTGATGCTTGTCAAAATATAAATAAATAACGATGCTGCTAATAAAGATGCTTGCGGTGGAATTGTTCAGTGTATAAGTAAGAAGAACAACACAGAATTTCATAACAAGCATTTGCAATGCAATAGGTCTCGCAGCATTCAAGTTTGAGTTATTGGCATTGTATATGACAATGTGTTGCATGAATTCTTTTCCAAACTCTGTATTGGCTGGTGGTGTTTGTGCCCGGTGAAAGCGTGCACTGACGGATGGTGGTGTTTGTGCCCGGTGAAAGCGTGCACGAACAACTTATGGCGTCTGTGCCTGGTGAAAGTGTGCACTGACGGCTGGTGGTGTTTGTGCCTGGTGAAAGGGTGCACTGGTGGCTGGTGGTGTTTGTGCCCGGTGAAAGCGTGCACTGACGGCTGTTGGTGTTTGTGCCTGGTGAAAGGGTGCACTGGCGGCTGTTGGTGTTTGTGCCCGGTAAAAGCGTGCACTGACGGCTGGTGGTGTTTGTGCCTGGTGAAAGCGTGCACTGATGACTTATGGTGTCTGTGCCTGTTGAAAGTGTGTACTGACGGCCGGTGGTGGGTATGCCTGATGAAACCATGTACTGATGGCTAGTGGTGTGTGTGTGCCTGTTGAAAGTGTGCACTGATGGCTGATGGTGTGTGTGCATGGTGTAAAAGCGTGCACTGACATGTTTAGAAGTAAAGTGCGCCATACTGCGATTGCTACAATAGTTAATTGTGGATGTGCTAACCATTGATGCGTGCACTGATGGCTGGTGGTGTGTGTGTGCTTGTAGAAAATGTGCACTGATGGCTAATGGTGTGTGTGCCTGGTGGAAGTGTGCACTGCCAGCTAGTGGCGTGTGTGCCCGGTGAAAGCGTGCATTGACGGCTGATGGGGTGTGCCTGGTGAAAGTGTGCACTGACGGTTGGTGGTGTGTGTGTGCGCCTGGTGAAAGCGTGCACCGACGTCTGGTTCTGTGTGCGTGTGGTGGAAGCGTGCATTGATCGCTGGTGTTGTTTAAATAGCAACATACTTGGGTCCAGCATATAGAGCACTCTTTTTAAACAGGCATTAAGAGTGAGACAGCACACAATGATCCAATGGTAATTACTAGTTGAAGGCAAATCGCATATAGAACATTAGGAACACTGCAATTCTTTACATTGATTCAGACGGTCCTTGCTGCATTCAGGACATTATCAAAAATCAGTCTGTTTCGTGAGAAGTAATACCTTACATCCTAAACAGCTGTTTTAACAGAATGTTCCCGACTTTAAAAAGAGAGATGACTAAAACATTGGCAGGGAGGCAGCATCCTGAATTTAGGTTGTATGAATGTTACTTTATTGTTTGACTGAAAGAAAAAAGCTCAACTATAATAAACTCCTAGCCAACGCTGCAACACCATTCTGCCAGCTAAGCAAGCCGAGTAAGAAGGGATGTGCGGACTTCACCCGAAGGTGTCAGAGCGAATTCACAATAGAAACAGAACTGATACATGAGAACATTACTAGTGAACAAAATACAAAGGCAAACGTTACATTACATGAGGCAAAAGTGACAATGATAACAAACCGTGCCTTACACAGTGTGTAAGGCACTTTTTGTTATCTTAGTCTAAGCCCGCCTGATTCTATGAAATGGCGGCGGGACGCGGGACAGGCCTTTATCCTTTTCTTTCACTTTCCGTTCCGCACTTCCGCCGCCGCGTATGCGCGTGCCGCGTGCGTGGGGGGCGTGGGCAGCAGGGCTGGCTGCTGCTGAGTGGTGGTGAGCAATGCCAGGCAGCCCCAGGGCACGCACAACATTATGCGGGCCAATAAGCAGTAAGCCCCTGTGCGTGGCATATGGGGCGCGGCAGGCGGCGCGCATAGCCAAAGAAGAAGACAAGAGAAGAACAACGAAAACTACGAACTTAACTGCCTTCCAAGTCCAAGACAAAGCAGCCAGGCGGCCAGGCCCGCCCACGCTGAGCTGCCCTGTCCGATTTCCGAATCCGAGTCCGAAGACCAAAGTAAGTCACTCAGAGTCTGTCACTCCGTCTCCGTCACCGACCGGCGGGGCAGGGCTGCTGCTGGCTGCCTGCCTCCAGGCCTGCTGCGTGCACTAATTAGTTGCTTTCCTGTCGCGCATTTGCCTGCTTCTTATTTATGTCCCAAATTGTCACTCGTGTTTGTCCCTCCTATAGAACATGCTTTCTCGCTTCTGTACTTCTTTGCTCCCGGGGCCGCACTCAGTGTTGCTCTCTGTTCTTGCCTGTGTGCCGCTTCCCTCCATATTGGGTTCGCCCTTGCACTCAACCAGCCCCCCAACCCCTGTTGCTTCCTCGCCTGCTCCATTTGCCCTCGGCTGCTGCTGAAGCAAGCAAGCAGGCAAGCCTATATTATAATAGTTACAGTGCGCAACGCACGCCAGGGACGGATGGTAACGGGCCCCGGCCTATAAACATTAATTATGGTGCCGTGGTGCGCACGCCCTACCGGCCTGGCCTGAGCCTTTTTAAAATTAATTAAATAGTTGGTAGTGGTACGCACTGGAGCCGGGCCGGGTCTTCATAATTAAAATGGTGCACGGGAGTGGCGGCGCGCAGAGTAGTGCTATTTTTATTTTGTATAGTGGTCATTTTCCTGCAGTTTTGCTCTTTTAGACTACTGTAAATAAAATGCGCTTTTATCAGCCAACGTAACGGTGTTCAATGCATTGGTCTTGTTAAGATGAATAGCTAAAATACTAGATTGTTATTCCATCATGTTTTTAAATGTTCAGCATCACATGCTTACTTTCGTGAGCTTTCTATGTACTTATGACATATGCATCATCGTTATAGTTGCTTCAGTCAAGGAAAAAATGCGTGTCTCTGCATCAGATGTTTGGTGATTAGCAGCTGTCCTAAGCAGGTGTTACAAAAGGAACCTTACATTATTAATCTAGTATGTTTGCACTCCGGAATTTTTCAAGCTAGCTCAGTTGGTTGATGCACCTGTTACAATGATGCAACTCTGAATCTGCACTCTGAATCTCCACTCTGAAGCTCCACTCTGAAGCTCCACTCTGAAGCTCCACTCTGAAGCTCCACTCTGAAGCTCCACTCTGAAGCTCCACTCTGAAGCTCCACTCTGAATCTCCACTCTGAAGCTCCACTCTCCACTCTGAATCTCCACTCTGAATCTCCACTCTCCACTCTGAAGCTCCACTCTGAAGCTCCACTCTGAAGCTCCACTCCACTCTGAAGCTCCACTCCGAATCTGCACTCTGCACTCTGAAGCTCCACTCTGAAGCTCCACTCTGAAGCTCCACTCTGAAGCTCCACTCTGAAGCTCCACTCTGAAGCTCCACTCTGAATCTGCACTCTGCACTCCGAAGCTCCACTCCGAAGCTCCACTCTGAAGCTCCACTCTGAAGCTCCACTCTGAAGCTCCACTCTGAAGCTCCACTCTGAAGCTCCACTCTGAAGCTCCACTCTGCACTCTGAAGCTCCACTCTGAAGCTCCACTCTGCACTCTGAAGCTCCACTCTGCACTCTGAAGCTCCACTCTGAAGCTCCACTCCGAAGCTCCACTCTGAAGCTCCACTCTGAAGCTCCACTCCGAAGCTCCACTCTGAAGCTCCACTCTGAAGCTCCACTCTGAAGCTCCACTCTGAAGCTCCACTCTGAAGCTCCACTCTGAAGCTCCACTCTGCACTCTGAAGCTCCACTCTGAAGCTCCACTCTGCACTCTGAAGCTCCACTCTGCACTCTGAAGCTCCACTCTGAAGCTCCACTCCGAAGCTCCACTCTGAAGCTCCACTCTGAAGCTCCACTCTGAAGCTCCACTCTGAAGCTCCACTCTGAAGCTCCACTCTGAAGCTCCACTCTGAAGCTCCACTCTGAAGCTCCACTCTGAAGCTCCACTCTGAAGCTCCACTCTGAAGCTGCACTCTGAAGCTCCACTCTGCACTCTGAAGCTCCACTCTGCACTCTGAAGCTCCACTCTGAAGCTCCACTCTGAAGCTCCACTCTGAAGCTCCACTCTGAAGCTCCACTCTGAAGCTCCACTCTGAAGCTCCACTCTGAAGCTCCACTCTGCACTCTGAAGCTCCACTCTGAAGCTCCACTCTGAAGCTCCACTCTGAAGCTCCACTCTGAAGCTCCACTCTGAAGCTCCACTCTGAAGCTCCACTCTGAAGCTCCACTCTGCACTCTGAAGCTCCACTCTGCACTCTGAAGCTCCACTCTGCACTCTGAAGCTCCACTCTGAAGCTCCACTCTGAAGCTCCACTCTGAAGCTCCACTCTGAATCTGCACTCTGAATCTGCACTCTGAAGCTCCACTCTGCACTCTGAAGCTCCACTCTGAATCTGAACTCTGAAGCTCCACTCTGAATCTGCACTCTGCACTCTGAAGCTCCACTCTGAATCTGCACTCTGCACTCTGAATTTGCACTCTGAATCTCCACTCTGCACTCTGAATCTCCACTCTGCACTCTGAAGCTCCACTCTGCACTCTGAAGCTCCACTCTGAATCTCCACTCTGCAGCTCCACTCTGAATCTCCACTCTGCACTCTGAAGCTCCACTCTGAATCTCCACTCTGCACTCTGAAGCTCCACTCTGCACTCTGAAGCTCCACTCTGCACTCTGAATCTCAACTCTGAAGCTCCACTCTCCACTCTGAATCTCCACTCTGAAGCTCCACTCTCCACTCTGAATCTCCACTCTGAAGCTCCACTCTCCACTCTGAATCTCCACTCTGAATCTCCACTCTCCACTCTGAAGCTCCACTCTGAAGCTCCACTCTGAAGCTCCACTCCACTCTGAAGCTCCACTCTGAAGCTCCACTCTGAAGCTCCACTCCACTCTGAAGCTCCACTCCGAATCTGCACTCTGAATCTGCACTCTGCACTCCGAAGCTCCACTCTGAATCTGCACTCTGCACTCCGAAGCTCCACTCTGAAGCTCCACTCTGAAGCTCCACTCTGAAGCTCCACTCTGAAGCTCCACTCTGAAGCTCCACTCTGCACTCTGAAGCTCCACTCTGAAGCTCCACTCTGCACTCTGAAGCTCCACTCTGAAGCTCCACTCTGCACTCTGAAGCTCCACTCTGAAGCTCCACTCCACTCGGAAGCTCCACTCCGAAGCTCCACTCCGAAGCTCCACTCTGAAGCTCCACTCTGAAGCTCCACTCTGAAGCTCCACTCTGAAGCTCCACTCTGAAGCTCCACTCTGAAGCTCCACTCTGAAGCTCCACTCTGAAGCTCCACTCTGAAGCTCCACTCTGAAGCTCCACTCTGCACTCTGAAGCTCCGCTCTGAAGCTCCACTCTGAAGCTCCACTCTGAAGCTCCACTCTGAAGCTCCACTCTGAAGCTCCACTCTGAAGCTCCACTCTGAAGCTCCACTCTGAAGCTCCACTCTGAAGCTCCACTCTGCACTCTGAAGCTCCACTCTGAAGCTCCACTCTGCACTCTGAAGCTCCACTCTGAAGCTCCACTCTGCACTCTGAAGCTCCACTCTGAAGCTCAGCTCCACTCCGAAGCTCCACTCCGAATCTGCACTCTGAATCTGCACTCTGAATCTCCACTCTGAAGCTCCACTCTGAAGCTCCACTCTGAAGCTCCACTCTGAAGCTCCACTCTGAAGCTCCACTCTGAAGCTCCACTCTGAAGCTCCACTCTCCACTCTGAATCTCCACTCTGAATCTCCACTCTCCACTCTGAAGCTCCACTCTGAAGCTCCACTCTGAAGCTCCACTCCACTCTGAAGCTCCACTCCGAATCTGCACTCTGCACTCCGAAGCTCCACTCCGAAGCTCCACTCTGAAGCTCCACTCTGAAGCTCCACTCTGAAGCTCCACTCTGAAGCTCCACTCTGAAGCTCCACTCTGAAGCTCCACTCTGAAGCTCCACTCTGAAGCTCCACTCTGAATCTGCACTCTGCACTCCGAAGCTCCACTCCGAAGCTCCACTCTGAAGCTCCACTCTGAAGCTCCACTCTGAAGCTCCACTCTGAAGCTCCACTCTGAAGCTCCACTCTGAAGCTCCACTCTGAAGCTCCACTCTGCACTCTGAAGCTCCACTCTGAAGCTCCACTCTGCACTCTGAAGCTCCACTCTGAAGCTCCACTCTGCACTCTGAAGCTCCACTCTGAAGCTCCACTCTGAAGCTCCACTCCGAAGCTCCACTCCGAAGCTCCACTCTGAAGCTCCACTCTGAAGCTCCACTCTGAAGCTCCACTCTGCACTCTGAAGCTCCACTCTGAAGCTCCACTCTGAAGCTCCACTCTGAAGCTCCACTCTGAAGCTCCACTCTGCACTCTGAAGCTCCACTCTGAAGCTCCACTCTGAAGCTCCACTCTGAAGCTCCACTCTGAAGCTCCACTCTGAAGCTCCACTCTGCACTCTGAAGCTCCACTCTGCACTCTGAAGCTCCACTCTGAAGCTCCACTCTGCACTCTGAAGCTCCACTCTGAAGCTCCACTCTGAAGCTCCACTCTGAAGCTCCACTCTGAAGCTCCACTCTGCACTCTGAAGCTCCACTCTGAAGCTCCACTCTGAAGCTCCACTCTGAAGCTCCACTCTGAAGCTCCACTCTGCACTCTGAAGCTCCACTCTGAAGCTCCACTCTGAAGCTCCACTCTGAAGCTCCACTCTGAAGCTCCACTCTGAAGCTCCACTCTGCACTCTGAAGCTCCACTCTGCACTCTGAAGCTCCACTCTGCACTCTGAAGCTCCACTCTGAAGCTCCACTCTGAAGCTCCACTCTGAAGCTCCACTCTGCACTCTGAAGCTCCACTCTGAAGCTCCACTCTGAAGCTCCACTCTGCACTCTGAAGCTCCACTCTGAAGCTCCACTCTGAAGCTCCACTCTGCACTCTGAAGCTCCACTCTGAAGCTCCACTCTGCACTCTGAAGCTCCACTCTGAAGCTCCACTCTGAAGCTCCACTCTGAAGCTCCACTCTGCACTCTGAAGCTCCACTCTGAAGCTCCACTCTGAAGCTCCACTCTGCACTCTGAAGCTCCACTCTGAAGCTCCACTCTGCACTCTGAAGCTCCACTCTGAAGCTCCACTCTGAAGCTCCACTCTGCAGCTCCACTCTGCAGCTCCACTCTGAATCTGAAGCTCCACTCTGCAGCTCCACTCTGCAGCTCCACTCTGAATCTGAAGCTCCACTCTGCAGCTCCACTCTGCAGCTCCACTCTGAATCTGAAGCTCCACTCTGAAGCTCCACTCTGAAGCTCCACTCTGAAGCTCCACTCTGAAGCTCCACTCTGAAGCTCCACTCTGAAGCTCCACTCTGCACTCTGAAGCTCCACTCTGAAGCTCCACTCTGCACTCTGAAGCTCCACTCTGCACTCTGAAGCTCCACTCTGAAGCTCCACTCTGCACTCTGAAGCTCCACTCTGCACTCTGAAGCTCCACTCTGAAGCTCCACTCTGCACTCTGAAGCTCCACTCTGCACTCTGAAGCTCCACTCTGAAGCTCCACTCTGCACTCTGAAGCTCCACTCTGAAGCTCCACTCTGAAGCTCCACTCTGCACTCTGAAGCTCCACTCTGAAGCTCCACTCTGCACTCTGAAGCTCCACTCTGAAGCTCCACTCTGCACTCTGAAGCTCCACTCTGAAGCTCCACTCTGCACTCTGAAGCTCCACTCTGAAGCTCCACTCTGCACTCTGAAGCTCCACTCTGAAGCTCCACTCTGCACTCTGAAGCTCCACTCTGAAGCTCCACTCTGCACTCTGAAGCTCCACTCTGAAGCTCCACTCTGCACTCTGAAGCTCCACTCTGAAGCTCCACTCTGCAGCTCCACTCTGCACTCTGAAGCTCCACTCTGAAGCTCCACTCTGCACTCTGAAGCTCCACTCTGAAGCTCCACTCTGCACTCTGAAGCTCCACTCTGCACTCTGAAGCTCCACTCTGAAGCTCCACTCTGCACTCTGAAGCTCCACTCTGAAGCTCCACTCTGCACTCTGAAGCTCCACTCTGAAGCTCCACTCTGCACTCTGAAGCTCCACTCTGAAGCTCCACTCTGCACTCTGAAGCTCCACTCTGAAGCTCCACTCTGAAGCTCCACTCTGCACTCTGAAGCTCCACTCTGAAGCTCCACTCTGAAGCTCCACTCTGAAGCTCCACTCTGCACTCTGAAGCTCCACTCTGCACTCTGAAGCTCCACTCTGCACTCTGAAGCTCCACTCTGAAGCTCCACTCTGCACTCTGAAGCTCCACTCTGCACTCTGAAGCTCCACTCTGAAGCTCCACTCTGCACTCTGAAGCTCCACTCTGAAGCTCCACTCTGCACTCTGAAGCTCCACTCTGAAGCTCCACTCTGCACTCTGAAGCTCCACTCTGCACTCTGAAGCTCCACTCTGAAGCTCCACTCTGAAGCTCCACTCTGAAGCTCCACTCTGAAGCTCCACTCTGAAGCTCCACTCTGAAGCTCCACTCTGAAGCTCCACTCTGAAGCTCCACTCTGAAGCTCCACTCTGAAGCTCCACTCTGAAGCTCCACTCTGAAGCTCCACTCTGCACTCTGAAGCTCCACTCTGCACTCTTAAGCTCCGCTCTGAAGCTCCACTCTGCACTCTGAAGCTCCACTCTGCACTCTGAAGCTCCACTCTGAAGCTCCACTCTGCACTCTGAAGCTCCACTCTGAAGCTCCACTCTGAAGCTCCACTCTGCACTCTGAAGCTCCACTCTGAAGCTCCACTCTGCACTCTGAAGCTCCACTCTCCACTCTGAATCTCCACTCTGAAGCTCCACTCTCCACTCTGAATCTCCACTCTGAAGCTCCACTCTCCACTCTGAATCTCCACTCTGAATCTCCACTCTCCACTCTGAAGCTCCACTCTGAAGCTCCACTCCACTCTGAAGCTCCACTCTGAAGCTCCACTCTGAAGCTCCACTCTGAAGCTCCACTCTGAAGCTCCACTCTGCACTCTGAAGCTCCACTCTGAAGCTCCACTCTGCACTCTGAAGCTCCACTCTGAAGCTCCACTCTGCACTCTGAAGCTCCACTCTGAAGCTCCACTCCACTCTGAAGCTCCACTCCACTCTGAAGCTCCACTCCGAAGCTCCACTCTGAAGCTCCACTCTGAAGCTCCACTCTGAAGCTCCACTCTGAAGCTCCACTCTGAAGCTCCACTCTGAAGCTCCACTCTGAAGCTCCACTCTGAAGCTCCACTCTGAAGCTCCACTCTGAAGCTCCACTCTGAAGCTCCACTCTGCACTCTGAAGCTCCACTCTGAAGCTCCACTCTGAAGCTCCACTCTGAAGCTCCACTCTGAAGCTCCACTCTGAAGCTCCACTCTGCACTCTGAAGCTCCACTCTGAAGCTCCACTCTGCACTCTGAAGCTCCACTCTGAAGCTCCACTCTGCACTCTGAAGCTCCACTCTGAAGCTCCACTCTGCACTCTGAAGCTCCACTCTGAAGCTCAGCTCCACTCCGAAGCTCCACTCCGAATCTGCACTCTGAATCTCCACTCTGAATCTCCACTCTGAAGCTCCACTCTGAAGCTCCACTCTGAAGCTCCACTCTGAAGCTCCACTCTGAAGCTCCACTCTGAAGCTCCACTCTGAAGCTCCACTCTGAAGCTCCACTCTGAAGCTCCACTCTGAAGCTCCACTCTGAAGCTCCACTCTGAATCTCCACTCTCCACTCTGAAGCTCCACTCTGAAGCTCCACTCTGAAGCTCCACTCCACTCTGAAGCTCCACTCCGAATCTGCACTCTGCACTCCGAAGCTCCACTCTGAAGCTCCACTCTGAAGCTCCACTCTGAAGCTCCACTCTGAAGCTCCACTCTGAAGCTCCACTCTGAAGCTCCACTCTGAAGCTCCACTCTGAATCTGCACTCTGCACTCCGAAGCTCCACTCCGAAGCTCCACTCTGAAGCTCCACTCTGAAGCTCCACTCTGAAGCTCCACTCTGCACTCTGAAGCTCCACTCTGAAGCTCCACTCTGCACTCTGAAGCTCCACTCTGAAGCTCCACTCTGCACTCTGAAGCTCCACTCTGCACTCTGAAGCTCCACTCTGAAGCTCCACTCTGAAGCTCCACTCTGAAGCTCCACTCTGAAGCTCCACTCTGAAGCTCCACTCTGCACTCTGAAGCTCCACTCTGCACTCTGAAGCTCCACTCCGAAGCTCCACTCTGAAGCTCCACTCTGAAGCTCCACTCTGAAGCTCCACTCTGCACTCTGAAGCTCCACTCTGAAGCTCCACTCTGCACTCTGAAGCTCCACTCTGAAGCTCCACTCTGCACTCTGAAGCTCCACTCTGCACTCTGAAGCTCCACTCTGAAGCTCCACTCTGAAGCTCCACTCTGAAGCTCCACTCTGAAGCTCCACTCTGAAGCTCCACTCTGCACTCTGAAGCTCCACTCTGCACTCTGAAGCTCCACTCTGAAGCTCCACTCTGAAGCTCCACTCTGAAGCTCCACTCTGAAGCTCCACTCTGAAGCTCCACTCTGAAGCTCCACTCTGAAGCTCCACTCTGAAGCTCCACTCTGCACTCTGAAGCTCCACTCTGAAGCTCCACTCTGAAGCTCCACTCTGCACTCTGAAGCTCCACTCTGAAGCTCCACTCTGAAGCTCCACTCTGAAGCTCCACTCTGAAGCTCCACTCTGAAGCTCCACTCTGAAGCTCCACTCTGCACTCTGAAGCTCCACTCTGAAGCTCCACTCTGAAGCTCCACTCTGAAGCTCCACTCTGAAGCTCCACTCTGAAGCTCCACTCTGCACTCTGAAGCTCCACTCTGCACTCTGAAGCTCCACTCTGCACTCTGAAGCTCCACTCTGAAGCTCCACTCTGAAGCTCCACTCTGAAGCTCCACTCTGCACTCTGAAGCTCCACTCTGCACTCTGAAGCTCCACTCTGAAGCTCCACTCTGAAGCTCCACTCTGAAGCTCCACTCTGAAGCTCCACTCTGAAGCTCCACTCTGCACTCTGAAGCTCCACTCTGCACTCTGAAGCTCCACTCTGAAGCTCCACTCTGAAGCTCCACTCTGAAGCTCCACTCTGAAGCTCCACTCTGAAGCTCCACTCTGCACTCTGAAGCTCCACTCTGAAGCTCCACTCTGAAGCTCCACTCTGAAGCTCCACTCTGAAGCTCCACTCTGCACTCTGAAGCTCCACTCTGAAGCTCCACTCGGAAGCTCCACTCGGAAGCTCCACTCGGAAGCTCCACTCGGAAGCTCCACTCGGAAGCTCCACTCGGAAGGGGCAAAGATCGGAGCATCACGGAACTAAAACAAATATAAACAAGGGCTGTGAGTTACTCTGCGCATGCGCGGGGGGCAAGCCTGTTCATTCCAAGCCAGCCTCAGCCAGCCTCGGGAAAAACGAAAGTAATAAAAAAGCGAAACTGACACTGCCACTGCAGACAATGCTGCGCGCTCCCGAGGTGAAATCCGGCACTGAAAACGCTCGTAACACTTTGGTGTCCACTCTCCTAAAAACGGATCACATTAGTTGTCGAGCTGACAGCATTCATGCTTCGCATGAATGCTAACGTCAGCTCGACCTAAAAATGTCCTTTGTTTACACAGTCCAATCTTCACCACCAGTGCAAATCGAATCCAGAAAAGTGTTTAAATCCAAGAAAAATGTTAAGGAGTAGTTCCAGTAAAACAGTTCGAAGTATTTATAAAGGGTACCTTTCACCGCTTTGAAGCTGGTTAGTAAATGTAGACATCGGTGCAAAAAAATCCTTCGTGAAGATTCACGGAGTTCGAGTAGGCCTGCCCAATTCAAAATGGCCGCTGTGCGTCAGGTGACGCACCACGTTCACAAGGAACGTCTGACGTAGGTAGGAATGCGCAAAAGCCTCGGGGAAGAAGTTGCGAGCGAGCCAGCATGGGAGATCGTCACGCGTTCAGTGTCCGATTCCAAACGGACTAACGGTAAGATCTCGAGCGCAAAGGCATTCGCAAAGGCAATCTCGGTGCTAGTTGACAAAAAAAATTATTTTTCTCCAAATTGTTGCGGAGAAGAGTTGCTTACCGCAAATAGCTTCTTGTTCAACTTGTTGTTCTCCAATACGCCGTACGAATACTACCAAACGTCGTCTCTGCTCATAAATCCGTAATACTAATTATAAATGAATGCGGTCTGGAGGTGATGAAAAAATTTTAGATCCCGATCGTCGCCACTTGTAGAGTTGAAGTAATCTCACTCAATGTAGGTTCAAGTATATTTATTCCAGAGAAGAGCAGGTACGCAGCCTGACAGGAAAGCAGTCAAGATCAACTGACATACATTGGAACACATAAGCAATACAGTGTTCAAAGGAACGTTGATATGGAATGAACACAGTTAAAGGTGTATCACATAAAAGGTGTATTACACAACATAACAACCTGACACACAGGAGGCGGTGAACGGCGTCCACCGGATACAGAGGAGGCGGTGAACGGGGTCCACCGGACACACAGGAGGCAGTGAACGGGGTCCACATGACACACAGGAGGCGGTGAACGGGGTCCATAGGAGGCGGTGAACGGGGTCCATATGACACACAGGAGGTGGTAAACGGCGTCCACCTGACACACAGGAGGCGGTGAATGGGGTCCACCTGACACACAGGAGGCAGTGAACGGGGTCCACCCGACACACAGGAGGCGGTGAACGGGGTCCACCCGACACACAGGAGGCGGTTAACGGGGTCCACATGCCACAGAGGCAGTGAACGTGTCCACCGGACACAGAGGAGGCGGTGAACGGCGTCCATAAGAGGCGGTGAACGGGTTCAACATGACAGAGGAGGCGGTGAACGGCGTCCATAAGAGGCGGTTAACGGGGTCAACATGACATAGAGGAGGCGGTGAACGGGGTCCACCGGACACACAGGAGGTGGTGAACGGGGACCAACCGGACACACAGGAGGCGGTGAACAGGGTCCACCTGTGTAGAGTTGAAGTAATCTCACTCAATGTAGGTTCAAGTATATTTATTCCAGAGAAGAGCAGGTACGCAGCCTGACAGGAAAGCAGTCAAGATCAACTGACGTTGTCGTCGGAAACAACGTCCTCTTGAATACATTTAACTGTTCTGGTCCGTCTTCTACAAGCTTTAGTATAATGACCATACAGTCCACAAGCACCACATTTACTCTTTTTAGCCGGACACGATTTAGCAAAAGCCAAATGTTCCGAACTCCCACTTCTATAACATTTTGGAGGTTCACCGCTATTTCTAGGCTTTGCCCATGTTTCATTCTTTTGTTTAAAACTACTGTTCTTTTTACAACTGGAATTAACCTTGGCTATAACATCTTTGTTGAGAGTTTCAGATTTCAAAACACTAGCACATCTGCTGGAAGTTTCAGCTTTACGAACTAAAGCTAAGATGTCATCTAAACAAGCATCGCCATTCATCCAGAGACGTTCTTGAATAGCAGGATTATTAGCATGCATGACGACTTGATCACGAACCAAGTCTTCGAGTAACCCCCCAAAAGCACAATCATTCCCCATTTTCTTTAATTCACCTACGTAGTCATCAACAGATTCATTCTTAGACTGCTTCCTTTGAAAGAATTTGTATCGCGTTATGCCGATACAGACCTTTGGGGAAAAATACTTATCTAAATTAGATAAAGCAACAGTTAAAACATTACTGTCCCCACCACCAACAATAGGTTTGTTCATCTGGTTATAACATTTAAGACCTTGCGAATAATAATAAAGAGTGCAACAGAATACGCTTCTTTTGTTCGGCCGACATTTTACCATCAGAGTCAACAGTTTCAATATAATTTAAAAAATAATCTTTCCATTCCAGCCATTTTAAATCTGGTTCAGAATCCTTGGACCAGAAATCTTGGGGGTTACTTAATGAAAAGGTTTGTTGACTCATGTTGAAAGGATAATGTTGTCTATATTGATGCTTGTCAAAATATAAATAAATAACGATGCTGCTAATAAAGATGCTTGCGGTGGAATTGTTCAGTGTATAAGTAAGAAGAACAACACAGAATTACATAAAAATGTCCTTTGTTTACACAGTCCAATCTTCACCACCAGTGCAAATCGAATCCAGAAAAGTGTTTAAATCCAAGAAAAATGTTAAGGAGTAGTTCCAGTAAAACAGTTCGAAGTATTTATAAAGGGTACCTTTCACCGCTTTGAAGCTGGTTAGTAAATGTAGACATCGGTGCAAAAAAATCCTTCGTGAAGATTCACGGAGTTCGAGTAGGCCTGCCCAATTCAAAATGGCCGCTGTGCGTCAGGTGACGCACCACGTTCACAAGGAACGTCTGACGTAGGTAGGAATGCGCAAAAGCCTCGGGGAAGAAGTTGCGAGCGAGCCAGCATGGGAGATCGTCACGCGTTCAGTGTCCGATTCCAAACGGACTAACGGTAAGATCTCGAGCGCAAAGGCATTCGCAAAGGCAATCTCGGTGCTAGTTGACAAAAAAAATTATTTTTCTCCAAATTGTTGCGGAGAAGAGTTGCTTACCGCAAATAGCTTCTTGTTCAACTTGTTGTTCTCCAATACGCCGTACGAATACTACCAAACGTCGTCTCTGCTCATAAATCCGTAATACTAATTAAAAATGAATGCGGTCTTGAGGTGATGAAAAAATTTTAGATCCCGATCGTCGCCACTTGTAGAGTTGAAGTAATCTCACTCAATGTAGGTTCAAGTATATTTATTCCAGAGAAGAGCAGGTACGCAGCCTGACAGGAAAGCAGTCAAGATCAACTGACATACATTGGAACACATAAGCAATACAGTGTTCAAAGGAACGTGGATATGGAATGAACACAGTTAAAGGTGTATCACATAAAAGGTGTATTACACAACATAACAACCTGACACACAGGAGGCGGTGAACGGCGTCCACCGGATACAGAGGAGGCGGTGAACGGGGTCCACCGGACACACAGGAGGCAGTGAACGGGGTCCACATGACACACAGGAGGCGGTGAACGGGGTCCATAGGAGGCGGTGAACGGGGTCCATATGACACACAGGAGGTGGTGAACGGCGTCCACCTGACACACAGGAGGCAGTGAACGGGGTCCACCCGACACACAGGAGGCGGTGAACGGGGTCCACCCGACACACAGGAGGCGGTGAACGGGGTCCACCCGACACACAGGAGGCGGTTAACGGGGTCCACATGCCACAGAGGCAGTGAACGTGTCCACCGGACACAGAGGAGGCGGTGAACGGCGTCCATAAGAGGCGGTGAACGGGTTCAACATGACAGAGGAGGCGGTGAACGGCGTCCATAAGAGGCGGTTAACGGGGTCAACATGACAGAGGAGGCGGTGAACGGTGTCCACCGGACACAGAGGAGGCGGTGAACGGCGTCCAAAGGACACAGAGGAGGCGGTGAACGGCATCCAAAGGACACAGAGGAGGCGGTGAACGGCGTCCATAAGAGGCGGTGAACAGGGTCAACATGACACAGAGGAGGCGGTGAACGGTGTCCACCTGACGCACAGGAGGCGGTGAACGGGGTCCAAAGGACACAGAGGAGGCGGTGAACGGCGTCCATAAGAGGCGGTGAACGGGGTCAACATGACACAGAAAAGGCGGTGAACGGCGTGCATAAGAGGCGGTGAACGGGGTCAACATGACACAGAGGAGGCGGTGAACGGCGTCCATAAGAGGCGGTGAACGGGGTCAACATGACACAGAGGAGGCGGTGAACGGCGTCCATAAGAGGCGGTTAACGGGGTCAACATGACACAGAGGAGGCGGTGAACGGTGTCCACCGGTCACAGAGGAGGCGGTGAACGGCGTCCAAAGGACACAGAGGAGGTGGTGAACGGCGTCCATAAGAGGCGGTGAACAGGGTCAACATGACACAGAGGAGGCGGTGAACGGTGTCCACCGGACACAGAGGAGGCGGTGAACGGCGTCCAAAGGACACAGAGGAGGCGGTGAACGGCGTCCAAAGGACACAGAGGAGGCTGTGAACGGAGTCCATAGGAGGCGGGGAATGGGGTCCACATGACTCACAGGAGGCGGGGAACGGGGTCCACCTGACGCACAGGAGGCGGTGAACGGGGTCCACCTGACGCACAGGAGGCGGTGAATGGGGTCCACATGACACACAGGAGGCGGGGAACGGGGTCCACCTGACGCACAGGAGGCGGTGAACGGGGTCCACCTGACGCACAGGAGGCGGGGACCGGGGTCCACCTGACGCTCAGGAGGCGGTGAATGGGGTCCACCTTACGCACAGGAGGCGGTGAACAGAGTCCACCTGACGCACAGGAGGCGGTGAACGGGGTCCACCTGACGCACAGGAGGTGGTGAATGGGGTCCACATGACGCACAGGAGGTCAGAACACTAATTCAGAACACAGAATGAAGGATACAAAGAACAGAGGACAAGGTTCTATATAACTGACCTTATGTTAATCCCAACACTACTCCACCCACACCCAAAAATATTTTTTTTAACGTAGTATCAAGTACTGTACAAGCATGGGGTGTACACTTGAATGACATAATGATACTAAATGGACAACAAGTGAAAACCAAGTTATGCTCAACTGAAATGAACGTTGAATAAAAAATAAAACTGTTGACAAATGAAAAATGGAGAACAAATCCCTCACAAACACAACTATTTAATCTTTTAAGGTCAGACAATCTTACATCCAAAGCCTTCCCTCTGTCCAGCCCAGTCAGTGGAACTTGATCTGACTGACTGACCATTCCTGACTGACCAACAGACGAACCTATCAACCTTCGCAGACTTTTCATAATTTACCGACAGAGAGCACCCCCCACTCGGACTGCAGGCGATGTCCTCCTCCGGACCACCTCGCAACCACCCACTCTTTACTTCCACCCAACCGAACTGCCTGTATCCAGCACCATTAGAATTATGTGGCAAGAGAGGGCCACAGTATGCGGCAGAGTTCTGTAAATTATACCACAAGCAAGGGCAAGTTGTGCAACATAATGCAGCACATTTTGTAATAGTATAACTTCATTTTTCCACCACTTTTTAACTTGGTGACACTGTCTGGGCATTGGTTGCACCTTATTAGTTTCAGTTTAACTCCCAAATACAGCTGTAAGCAACAGAGAGGTGACCCGTGCAGCTTTGCAACGGGCCGTCTAGTGAGCGGCAACGCGTCACTGCTTTTTTAGTAACATTTGAACCGTTTGAGCTGCAAACAAAACTTTTTTCTTGTTAAAATCTGCAGATAGTGCAGCAGATGGATTATGTAGCAAATGTGGCTATAACTGATTTTGAGAAAATCGCAGCGGCCACACAATCACATAATTCCAGAGGCCCTGCCTCTATCCAGTGCCCATCCTCCCGCCCCGCTCTTTTCCTTGCCCAACGGTGATCTGCCCACTTGCCACACACTGCTACCAGGGGCGGCCTTAGACATGTGCAAGCTGTATACCTGCACACGGCCACCAAACCCCAGGGGCCCCCACGCCAATACATATCCTTAATATAATAATCCTCTGAGGATGGATACATATTTGCGTGGCGGCCCCTGGCAGGGATTTGTCGGCCTCCGGCTCTGTTTCACTTCCAAACATCCTGACCCTGGTCCCCCCCCCCTCTTCACTGGCCTCCGCGCCTGCATTCCTCCTGGATCCCGCCCGGACCCCCTCTTCCGGGGCCCCCTACCTACGCTCCCTGCCCAGGGCCGCCATGAGCCTAGTGTCGCTCCTGCTGCTACCACTAATCGAGCTGAATTACAAAACCCTGCATCCACCCTAAAGGGACCCAGACATATACCGTCACCCATGTGCGCGTCACTCAAACCCACTCCCCGACTTCCTTCGTACGATCATGACCAGCCTTGTACGCACCTTCAACGTCTTCAATGCGCCTCTCGATTGCATCGGGCAACCACACACGCCTCACTTTTTCTGTCCATCCTTATTATCCTTTGAGTCCTACCCCTCTTTAGTTCAAAATAAATCATTCATTTTCAGTGGGGAGCCTTCCCGAAACTTGGCTGTAGAGGAACTAGCAACACCTCACTAAGGGCTAGATGTAGTTAAAGTACATTTACAGATTCTAAAATACCGAATTTTAACGATTCAGTATTTTAGAATCGGTAAATGCTATGTAGGGAAAAATTCGGTAAGTATTACCGAATCGTTAAAATTCGGTATTTACCGAATCGGTATTTACCGATTCGGTAATTCACATTCATTCCTATGGGCCTGAGGCCCATAGGAATGAATGTGAATTACCGAATCGGTAAATACAGATTCGGTAAAATAGGGAAAGAGTCAAGGGTGGCAGCGTGTCACATTGATACCCTGTTGCACCCCTGAATAGTGCTTGTGTGCACATGTGGCACACATACATGCCCTAAGGGCATGCATGTCTGTCACATGGCACAGGTGTAAATGCACAGATTTGAGTTTACAGAGGTATATGTTATTTACCACTAACTAATAGCTGGTGGTAAATAACGCATCCTTAAAGCACAGAAGCACTCTTGAAAGTGCTTCCTACATGTCATTTACCGATTCGGTAATGATGATTCGGTAAATGATGATTTGGTAAATATAGAATCGGTAAATACCGAATCTCCCCTACATAGCAAATGGCTCAATACCGGTCGGTAAACCTGAAATTTACAGAATTTCAGGTTTTCCGACCGGTAATGGGCCACCTACATCTGGCCCTAATACAGGCCCGCTCTCCCCGTGCCGCTGCATCGCTCTTGCTCCTGTCTTCTCCTTGCTTTTTACCTGGTATTTAGTGCCTTCTCCCTGCTTTCTCCTTATTTTCTGCTTTCCCCCATTTTTTCCTTGCTTTCTCCTTGTTTTTGTAAAAAAATAAATTTAAAAAAAAACACAACAGTAAACAAGTCCTTGAGACCTCACTTTATAAATCTTCAATGGTTGATGCATTTACGACATCCCAGAATAGACTGGCCAGTGTAGGGGCAGATCTGCTCATGCTGATATGCCCATACATAGGATGTAGTGCACCTTGCTTTAGGGTTAAAGTTCTGCAGTGCAGGTGACTTATCTAAACCTTTATTATGCAGTGTATGGAAGGCATGGCACAAAGGCTGTGTGCAATGTCGAATCTTGAGATTTTCAAGACAAGCAGCCTCAGACGGGTTTTTTGAGTGGTGGAGTATACGGGGGGGGGGGCGTGGCCTCTGAAGACCTCTCAGCAATCCAGCTATGTGGGACTTAGTGGAAGTGACAGGAGGGCTTGTTGGCCCCCAAGGTCCCTCTGGAGCCAAGGCGACTAAATTCCCCAACCAGAATGTTACTTTATCCGTTGTTTTTTTCAGTAATTATAGTATAAATATATTATATATATATTATATATATAAAACCTACTGGCAGTCGCCTGTAGGTACTTATAGTTAGCATCTTTTTTCTAATCAAAAAACGTTTTTTCTTTTGATAATATCTTTGGTGCTGTTTGACGAATCTTTGTGAACTTTTCAAAACGAGTGCTTCACTGAGATCAGCTCCTTTCTTTAAAGTTTCGGTGTGATTCGTCAGGTGGGAGCTGAGAAAAAAGGGGGTCCCATAACGCGTTTTCCCCTTGGTAATTTCCATTGGAACTTTAGACAAAGCGACAGCCCAGACTGCTGAACAGAGTTACACCAAATTCAGCAAAAAAGTTGGGCTTGGGTCAGGAAGCTTATTTTTTTTTTAATTGTGTCATCTGTTCAGTAGTTGCTGAGAAAATAGAAAAATAAAAATATCTATATCTGAGCACCATGGGGGATTTGAGACTCCTCCCGAGCACGTGCTTCATTCAGATTGGCTGCCAACACTCCAAACCAGAACGTGTTGGCAGCCATTTTGTGACTCGGCAACCGAGTCACAAGAAAACTGTTTTAAAAAAAAGGTAAAAACCAAGAAAAGGGTGTTGGGTAGAAACACCCTGACACCCAAGGCCTGCTAAGGGGGTCCCACAGGGACCCCAGGTGCAAAAAAAAAGCATAAAAAAAAAAAAGAAAAATCACCTGAATTTGTGCTGGGTGCACGAATCCGGCCCAAAATAAAAAGAACGAAGCACGGTCTCTCGCTCTTAGTTTAATTAAGCCCCCTGATGGGCCAGTTCCCGGGGGTAATCACAAAATATAGTGCGGGGGACCACGGGGCCCCCGAAGACCCAGGGACTGCTACCTCCCCGGGTCCATGCTAATTATTTGCTGGGTATGATCAAAGAAAAAAGTGGTTCTGTTGGGTGGCAGAATGCATTGCTTCAAAGAAAGGCAATATTAGCTCATAACACAATAGACGAATTAGGTTCATTCAAATTCAATAAAACCTCTCTGAGAACAAACGAAATTCAAGGCTTTTATATAGTGAAAAGTCACAATTGCAATATAGCGGAATTACTTCATTCTGTATGCGTTTCAATAAATGTTAAAAACAAGTGAAAAGTGACTGTTGGTGAACAAAGTGAATAGTGCAATATTATTCAGTGACACTTATATACAACTTTATACAGTATTGTACACGGGGGGAAAATTTGGATCGAGTTCCTGAATGACACGGCAGACGGCGCTCGGCTACTGCAGTGAAGGCACGCATATTCGTTGATTCAGGATTGACCTTCTGGCTTTCCTCCATGGTGTGATATTTTCCGCCTGCAACGTCCAGACCCACTTGTCCTTTCCCCCCTCCCCCACCACTGTCTTGATAAAGACCCGCCGTGACCACCAATCGGGGCGCATCAGGGTCGAAACGTCGACGTACACCTTTGGTCAAGTAACCTCCAGGAATGGGCATAGTAACCATCTGTCCCTTGGAGCATTAACTCAGAACTCTGACCGCTAAACCAAAAGACCTAACTTCACTTTTCCCCCCCGTGTATAATACTGTATAAAGTTGTATATAAGTGTCACTGAATAATATTGCACTATTCACTTTGTTCACCAACAGTCACTTTTCACTTGTTTTTAACATTTATTGAAACGCATACGGAATGAAGTAATTCCGCTATATTGCAATTGTGACTTTTTACTATATAAAAGCCTTGAATTTCGTTTGTTCTCAGAGAGGTTTTATTGAATTTGAATGAACCTAATTCGTCTATTGTGTTATGAGCTAATATTGCCTTTCTTTGAAGTAATGCATTCTGCCACCCAACAGAACCACTTTTTTCTTTAATCATACTTACCCAGGTTCTGAGGGACACAGGGTTACCCCTTTTTTGTTAAACAATTATTTGCTGGGGGCATGCAGCCCCCCTATTGCCACCTCCCCAGGGCTTTATTATAATTAAAAGGTGTGGGGGGGCTTATTATGCCTCCTACAACGCAGCCCAAGGGTCTGCCACCTCCCCGGGGCTTTAATACTTAAACTGCAGGAGGCATGAAGCAGGCAGTTACCGTGGGGGCATTGGGGCTACCCCCACAGTCCCCTTCAAAGAGGCCAGGCCCTGAGGGATGGGTTCCCTGGGGCCAAAAGTGGCTCAGGTAAGGGAGGGCCTCCCTTTTGTATTTAAAAAACAAACAAAAAACTAAGGCTTGCATCGGGGGATGGGGTCCCCGTGACCAAAACTGGCCTCAGGAGGGGGGTCACGCAGCCCCCTCCTTAAAAAAATAGATTAAAAAAAATTAATATATTGCCATGCCACGGGGAATGGAGTCCCCATGGCAGAAATCAGCCATGGGATTGGGCGGCCACCTTCCCACTTTTTTTTTTTTTTAAGGAAAAAATGCTCAGGTTCTGGGGAATGGGATGCCCAAAAATAATAAAGGGAAGTGGGGTAACACAGCCCCCTTCCAAAAAGCACATTAAAAAAAGCTGGTGTCTTGTGGGAGGCCACGCCCCCTCCCTGCACCACCATGCAAACGAGCAGCAGAATGCCAGGAGGCGCATTTGCAGAGTGGTGTAAAAAGGTGGCTGTGTGTGGCTCACTGGAGGTACCTGGTTGGCTAGTTAACCCCCAAGGACCCTCAGGATTCAAGAGGACTGAATTCCCCAACCCAGATCGCGCCAGGACGTGCGTTTGCACAGTGGTGGGGAAAGGGGGCGTGGCCTATGAGAACTTAGCAATCCTGTTTTGTGGGACTTTCTGCAAGTAATAGGAGGGGTAGTTGGCCCCCAAGATTGACCTTGGAGGCTAACTATCCCTTCTGTCACCTCCAGTAAATCCCTAAGAGGTCTTCGGAGGCCACGCTCATCTTTCTCCACTACTCTGCAAACGAGCCTCCTGGCATAGTACTGGTTAAGGGATGAAGTCCACTTTACTCCTGAGGGAGTTTGGGGCCATGAATCCCTTCTGGTACCTCCTGTAAAGCCTACACAGCGGAATACCTGACCGCTGGTTGGAGGCCCAGACCCCTTTCTCCACCACTCTGTAAACACGACTAACAGTTAAAGAAGCATTTGTAATGTAATAGGTCTCATATTTGCAAGATTTAGAGCTATTACGGTTATAAATCTAAAAGTGTTTCATTGAGGTTTCTTGGAGTGTAGTGGAAGTAGGTTGTGTGTAGTTATTGAAATTATGTGGATAGAAAGTATGTGGTATTTAGTTCATAGGAATTACGGGGAGTGGGATTATGTGTTATGAAGAGTAATTATGTGGTATGGTAGTCTGTGTTATGCAGTAGTAACCTCAGGTTTAGTCTTCCTCGTTTCTATAGAAGCTCAACTATGAGCAAAGGGACGCCCCTTTGCTGGCGCAGCCGTGCGCTATACAAGCACATATAACATAACATAACATAACATAACTCAATGAGACAAAATAGATAAGGAATCACTGAGGAGCACTTCTGGACCTAGTTAGAGGTATGAGCAGGGCCACTGGAATTATGCAACTGTTTGGCTGCACCGACTTTCGCACAATTATACATTTTCCACATTAGCCACATAATTCATCATCTACTGCCTAATCTGCAGATTTGGACAAAAAAGCCTTGTTTCTAGCTCAAACGGATCAAACGTTACCAAAAATGCAGCGACAAGTGTTACAGCATGGTGGAAGGTCCTTTGCAAACATAGAATGGTCACCTGTTGCATATTACTAAAAGTGGGTGTTAAATTGGTACTAATGGTGTGCAAACCACTCTTGCTTCTTTCTGCGCCTCTCTTGCCTCTTTCTGCACCCCTCCTGTCTCTTTCTGAAACTCTGTTCCTTCTTTCTGTACTTCTTTTGTTTCTTTCTGCACCGCTCTTGCTTCTTTCTGCAATCCTCCTGCCTCTTTCTCCACCTTGTCTCTTTCTGTACCCCTCTCGCCACTTTCTCCATCCCTGTTCCCCCTTTTTGCATCTGTTGCTTTTTTCCGCACTTCTCTAGCCTCTTTTTCCACCCATCATCCCTCTTTGTGCACCATTGTTGCTTCTTTCTATACTTCTTTAGCTTCTTTCTGCACCTCTGTCCCTTCTTTCTGCAACCCTTGTGCCTCTTTCTGCACTCTTATTCCCTCTTTCTGCTCCCCTCTTGCCTCTTTCTGCACATCTGTTCCTTTTTTCTGCATTTCTTTTGCTTCTTTCTGCAACTCTCTTGCTTCTTTCCGTTTCCTCTTGCCTGTTTCTCCTCCCCACTTCCTCCTTTCTGCATCTATGTTGCTTCTTTCTGCATCTCTCTTGCTTCTTTATGTACCCTGTGAGCCTCTCTGCACCCCTCTTCCCTCTTTCTGCACTCCTCTTGCCTCTTTCTGTACCTCTGTTGCTTCTTTCTGCACCTCTTTTGTTTCTTTTTGTACCTCTCTTGCTTCTTTCTGCACCCCTATTGCCTCTTTCTCCACCCCTCCTCCTTGATCATATGTACTCATACATCTATACAGACACTCACACACTGCCACTCATCCATAGAGTTACTCACACACCTAGTAAACCATGCAAAGAATCAATCACACTCCCATTTACTCACCTATTCAGTTATACACACACCATCTCACTTATTCATACAGATACTAACACATACTTACTCCCTTAGACAATCACTGATACAAGCACACATTCATCCCTACAGCCAGTCTCACATTCACTAACTCTCACATGTAGTCATGTATATACTCCAACACGCACATATACTGCCTTTCACATATGCAGTTACTCACACATGTACCACTGAGGCATCCATTCACTTACCAACATACCCATAAATATACTCACCCACCCAAACAGCCCTTCACAGATGCACTCTTGAACCCATACACCCAGTGAATCACCCATTCACACATCTATCCACAGAGTCACCCTCCCCACACACCCACACAGACACTCAGGCACCCATACAGATACTCAGACAACCAATCAATAACTCATATAGACACTCATGTAGTTACTCACCAATCCATGCAGCCACTTACAAACCAACTGACAGACTGATACAAACATTCAAACAGTTTAGTCAATAACCCATGCATTCAGTAAGACATGTTTAATCACTGACTTATGCAGTCAGTCACACACCTATTAGATGATCCATTCAGACACTTGTACACCCACTCATTCTTCAATACACCTTGGTATATATATATATATATATATATTCACTGAAAAAACCATAGGTTAGAGACCATCGATAGTTAGGAATTAGCATTTAAAAAACCTTGAAAATTCACTGAAAAAACCATAGGTTATAGACCATATATAGTTAGGGCTTAGCATTTAAAAAACCTTATTTTACTCACACAAAACCATTGAAATTCCATATAGTTAGTTGCACTAACTATATATCGCGCACCCGCAATCCACTGCTGATGAT
This sequence comes from Lissotriton helveticus, assembly GCF_964261635.1. Lineage (NCBI taxonomy): Eukaryota > Metazoa > Chordata > Amphibia > Caudata > Salamandridae > Lissotriton > Lissotriton helveticus. The sequence continues at coordinate 9,289,752 of NC_136069.1, read as the reverse complement.
GTCACATATTACATCATTCATGACATGGTCAGTGACATCACTGATGACATCACTGATGACATCTCAAATGACATCACTGATGACATCACTGATGACATCTCATTTGACATCATTCTTGTGCTAATACGATAAACCTCTTCAGACTCTAATATAACCTTAGATACACTCAGTGTATACAGACACTCACACACTGTCACTCATCCATGGAGTTACTCACACACCTAGTCAGTCATGCAAAGAAACAATCTCACCTCCATTTCCTCAACTATACAGTTATACACACCTTACTTATTCAAACATATACTAACACATATTTACTCTCTTATACAATCCCTGATACAAGTTCACAATGATCCATACAGCCACTCACACATTCACTAGCTCTCATGCACAGTTATTTATATATGCCAACTCTCACATGTACTTTGTTTTATATATGTACTTACTATGACATGTAGCATTGAGATATCCATTCACTCACCAATACACTCATGCACACAGTCAACCGCCCATACAGGTGTTTCCACATGCACTTTTGAACCCATACATCTAGTGAATCAACTGCTCACACATCTATGCACAGAGTCACACACCTCCCAGCCACCCCCACACAAACTCAATCTCCCATACAAATACTTGGGCAACCAATCAATAACACATATAGCCTCTCGTATAGCTAATGATCAACACATGCAGCAGTTTACATCACAACAGACATACTGATGCACACATTCAGACAGTTTAGTCACTAACCCATGCATTTAGTACGACACATTTATTCACTCACTCATACAGTCAGTCACGCACCTACTAAATCCTTCATCCAGACACTTATACATCCACTCATTCTTCAATATATCAAACATATTTAAACTTTACAGAAACACACAGTCACTGGATGATGTTATCAGTGATGTCATTTGAGATGTCAAATGAGATGTCATCAGTGATGTCATCAGTGATGTCATTTGAGATGTCATCAGTGATGTCACTGACCATGTCATGAATGATGTAATATGTGACATCATCAGCAGTGGATTGCGGGTGCGCGATATATAGTTAGTGCAACTAACTATATATGGAATTTCAATGGTTTTGTGTGAGTAAAATAAGGTTTTTTAAATGCTAAGCCCTAACTATATATGGTCTATAACCTATGGTTTTTTCAGTGAATTTTCAAGGTTTTTTAAATGCTAATTCCTAACTATATATGGTCTCTAACCTATGGTTTTTTCAGTGAATTTCAATGGTTTTTTAATAGCAAATATCATAAGCTGTCGAATGTCAAGTACGTGGTAAGTAAAAACATTTTCGTGTTTATGCACACTGATCTGCTTTGAATGCTGCCCCCCCCTCCCCCTCATTTCTATTAGGAGTACTCTCTCTTTGCAGATAGTGAAGGGTAGTTAACGCAGGCCTTTGCCCCCGTTGTAATCCGTCGTGCCTGCTTCTCTCTCCATTTGATTGATTGTTATCCAAGCATTTACTGTTTTAGAATTGGTTCTCTTTGGTTCATTCTCTATTTACAAACAAGCACAGAGTCGCAATACTCTGTTTAGTCTTTGCAGATAGCGAAAAATCGTGTAAAAAAACAAAAGGAATCGAGCAAAATCAGTAGGCCACTAATGGGATCTCTTTTTGACCTCGCTAAAATAGAAACATTAGGAACAACCCCTCATGACAAACACGAAACTATTGAGATGAACTGAACTCCACACCATGATGGCTGCAATACAGCTCGGCTCCGCCACCCACCCCGCCCAAAATAACGATAAACTCTATGCAAATATTACAAATATATACAACACACCAGCAAAGTAACAGGGTAAAACATTTTATTAAACAACAACTATTTACATAACTATTTTATACTTTTTGTTGCCCGATCCGGCTAGCTCAATCGATCGAGCATGCAACTCATGCACTCTGATGGTTCAAAGTTTTGAGGAGTGCTTGTAACACTGTCTGAAGCCTATTTGCACTTGCTTCAGCTTCACTATTGTCAAAGTAAAGTGGGGACTGTTTGAGGACGTGACTGCATTTGTGAACAATGTAATGCGGTGCCACCCTGAACCGCTTGACGGAGGCCCCCGAGGGACGGTGTGATGGCGCGGACTCGGAGGGGGCGCTTGGCTCCGGCTCCCTCCCCAAGTCGTGTTCTCCTGGTGTAGCCTGAGATCGCCCCCGACATAGGTGGCCGGCTCCCGGGATCAAGCGGAACTTTTTGCCTTTTGGTAACTCTTCCATTCTTGACCTTGTCCCACAATCCGTTTCACCTAAAGACACGCTGTAGTGGGGCGCCCCTTTACCATTTCAGTTGCCATTCCGCCCGCTTTTGCTACACTGTGCCTCTTCCGCTATTCAGCTGTTTACCGCCCGCTCTTTCGACTACAGCGTCTCGCTCACCATGTAGTTGAGTTGCTCCCGCTCTTGCGGTGCAGCGATAGCCGGCTGCCACAGTACTCTCAAAATGGCGGCCGGCTCTTCAGATTTGGGCGTGGTCCACTAAAATTGCCCTGCGACACCTTGGAACTCGGACGCTTGTCTGCTAGAGATTGGGCTCCATTCTCGAAAGCGTCCCCTCAGCCTTGAAGATTCTACAAAAGTCTTGGGGGCCCCCGACTCCCACAGGCTTCTGGTGGAGAGCGGCTAGCATTATTGCTCGTCGAATGGCCACGACGGAGCTACGAAATGGTGGTGCTCTCATGCTAACGCCAGCTTCAGTCTGAAACATCCAGAAACACTGTAGACTACCAATTCGATCAGTTCCGGTAGCGCCCCAACGTGACCCGGTAAAGAAGAACTAGCCCTCCCCTCTTTGACTGATGGTTCTTGTTGCCTGTCCCTTCTGTTGTCATTTAACAGAACTATTTAGCCTGCTGAAAGGGGTTGTGTTCCGACCGCTGGTTGGTGGAGACATTTTGACTATATTCTAGACCTGCGTTGTCGCGTAATGCGTCATATGACGCGCCGCGTTAGCGCATCCGGAAGTGATCTGGGGCGCGACGCGCAGCGCGTAACGTAAGCATAACAGGTCATATGACTTGTTAATAAAACTTTTCATTGGTTCATTTTACTTTTCTTATTCTAATGATGCTTTCGAACATTATTTTTTCTTAAATATATGTTATAATGTTCCAGGCTAATGTACTTTCCCGGAAAATTTACAACTGTCCTGCAAGTAAAATATATTCCTTTTTCGAGAAAAAGGGCGTTTCTTCGTCCCATGACGGAGCCGTTGAGCAAAAGAGGGTCGGCCTGCTGTCTTAGTCACCGATACGCCTGAATATCAGATTCTTATCGATCACTTTATGTTGCAGGAGTAGAAAACACAACAGCCTTGACCATTTATCTTTACTGCGTTCCTGCGTATTATACCTTTTACCCTTCATGTAATTGGACTGCTTTATTTCACTTGCCTTTTACTGATTCGAAAACAGTGACTATTATTAAAAACTTTACCAATGTATATACTACTACCATGTTTTCTTTTAAAAACCTTTATTGTGAAAATGTCATTATACAAATACGGGCCTATAACCACGTGGGCCGGCCACGGAGCAAACTGTAATCGTATATGATGAGTAGACATTTACACTGTAGAGGAACGTAACGGGCGGGCCATTAGGTTGCAAGAACTAAAGTGTCTAACAGTTGCGGAATCGGTGGACGTACATTTTATAATTAAAATACGACAGGGCCACTTACAATAAAATTATCTAGATATACATTTGCGGGCAAGTACCATGGGTGACGTTAATTCGAACTTTCAATAGTACAGTAATCAATAACACATCAGAACTTAATATCAATAGGGATATCGAAATATTCAATCTATTCTCGTCCCCGCCCGCCATGTGCTTCAAAACTGCATACGTATCTCGTGATATCAAGGTTGTGCAACCAGTACACAACAAGGAGTTACGAGTCCCATTTATTCCGGCGCCATTTTGGGCGAGGACGGGCAGGTCCAGGATATAGTCAAAATGTCTCTACCAACCATCGACTATGATGATGTTCATATGCTGTATTTATTAGAGTAACACTCATCTGTCCACATGAAATTAATTTGCCACAATCTAAACATGTCATTTTAATCTTTCCAAAGTTCTTCTGAATATTTGGGACCGTTTCCCTTGCCTCTGATGCTGTCAGTGCCACTTCTTTGATGAATGTACTGGCAGGTCGGGGGTTCTCCTCCAAATCTCTCTTTTATGCAGCACTATAATTAATCGGTGCCACCTCTCCATATGACGATGCATGGTATAGTTACCATAACTATATTTTTTTTCGGTTCCTCTGGAGAGTACATCGTGGCAGATGAAGCGTGTAACGTACCGGGCATTTACCTTTTTTTGCATGTAGAGGAAAGGAAAAAAAATTCGAGCGTCCGAGTTCTAAGGTGTCCCAGGGCCATTTTAGTGGACCAGGCCCAAATCCAAAGAACAGGCCGCCATTTTGAGAGTCCTCTTGCAGCCGCCTGTCGCTGTAGCATCAAGAGCGGCCGAAACTCAGCTGAATGGCAACTGAAACGGTAAAGGGGCGCCCCACTACAGCAGACGAGCCTCCACCTAGGAAGGCCCGTTCACGCCGCCTCCCCCCCCCCCTTCGGGCACCCCACGCCGTTATTCGGAGCAGGATTGTAGGATGGCCACACCAGTACGGCAACTTGCTAGACACCACCTCGGTGCCTACCGAATCTCAGCGCCTTGTGGTGTCTTCTATTCAGAAAACATTGTTGTGCTGCCTTCGACCTATTCGCCGCAAGTGCGCACGCAACTCAGCTGCATAGCTTGCTAGACACCACCTCGGTGCTAACCGAATCTCAGCGCCTTGTGGTGTCTTCTATTCCAAAAATATTGTTGCGCTGCCTTTGGCCCCATTCGCACATCGGTCCGCTACTGACGCCATCTCACAGGCCAACGGGGCGCCCCCACGCCGACTTTCAGCATTGTAGGATGGCCACACCAGTGCGACAACTTACTAGACACCACCTCGGTGCCATCCGGATCTTGGCATCTCAGCGCCTTGTGGTGTCTTCTATTCAGAAAATATTGTTGCGCTGCCTTTGGCCCCATTCGCACATCGGTCCGCTACTGACGCCATCTCACAGGCCAACGGGGCGCCCCACGCCGACTTTCTGCATTGTAGGATGGCCACACCAGTGCAACTTACTAGACACCACCTCGGTGCCATCCGGATCTTGGCATCTCAGCGCCTTGTGGTGTCTTCTATTCAGAAAATATTGTTGCGCTGCCTTTGGCCCCATTCGCACATCGGTCCGCTACTGACGCCATCTCACAGGCCAACGGGGCGCCCCACGCCGACTTTCAGCATTGTAGGATGGCCACACCAGTGCACCTTACTAGACACCACCTCGGTGCCATCCGGATCTTGGCATCTCGGCGCCTTGTGGTGTCTTCTATTCAGAAAATATTGTTGCGCTGCCTTTGGCCCCATTCGCACATCGGTCCGCTACTGCCGCCATCTCACAGGCCAACGGGGCGCCCCACGCCGACTTTCAGCATTGTAGGATGGCCACACCAGTGCGACAACTTGCTGGACACCACCTCGGTGCCATCCGGATCTTGGCGCGTTGTGCTGCCTTCGGCCTATTCGCACATCGGTCCGCTACTGACGCGAACTCACAGGCCAACGGGGCGCCCCACGCCGACTTTCAGCATTGTAGGATGGCCACACCAGTGCGACAACTTGCTGGACACCACCTCGGTGCCATCCGGATCTTGGCGCGTTGTGCTGCCTTCGGCCTATTCGCACATCGGTCCGCTACTGACGCCGCCTCACGTGCCAACGGATTTTCTACGCTTTTTATACCCTATGCCGCATAACAGGTCATGTGACTTGTTTATAAAACTTTTCATTGGTTCATTTTACTTTTGGTTTCCTAATGATGGAAGGCTTGATCATATGACCTAAAAATAACACTTTTCATTGGATGAAAACTATTTTTTTTTCCCAAACGATGAAAGCCCCACCTTGTTTCTGGATGTTTCAGACTGAAGCTGGCGTCAGCATGAAAGCACCACCATCTCGTGGCTCCGTCGTGGTCATTCCGCGAGCAATCATGGCAGCCGCTCCCCACCGGAAGCCTACAGGAGTCGGGGGCCCCCAAGACTTTTGTAGAATCCTCAAGGCGGAGGGGACGCTTTCAAGAATGGGGTCCAAGACCTAGCAGACAAGCGTCCGATTTCCAAGGTGTCCCAGGGCCATTTCAGTGGACCAGGCCCAAAAAGGAAAGAGCCTGCCGCCATTTTGAGAGTCCTGTGACAGCCGCCTATCGCTGCACCGCAAGAGTGGGCGCAACTCAGCTGAATTGCGGATTTTGACACAGTGGACCAAAAGCGGACGGAATGGCAACTGAAACGGTAAAGGGGCGCCCCACTACAGCAGACGAGGCTCCACCTGGGGAGGCCCGTTCACGCCGCCTCCCCCCCCCCCCGGGCGCCCCACGCCGTTATTCGGAGGGCGGCAACTCAGCTGAATTGCGGATTTTGACACAGTGGACCAAAAGCGGACGGAATGGCAACTGAAACGGTAAAGGGGCGCCCCACTACAGCAGACGAGGCTCCACCTGGGGAGGCCCGTTCACGCCGCCTCCCCCCCCCCCCCCCCGGGGCGCCCCACGCCGTTATTCGGAGGGCGGCAACTTACTGGACATCACCTTGGTGCCATCGTTCTGCTGCCTTGGAACTATTCGCACAATAGACCGCTACTGATGACCCACCCCCCGCGACGCCCCACGCCGGATACCGAAATCAGTGCGGCACCCAGGCAACATCACCTGGGTGCCGTCCAGAAATCTGGACGTTGTGCTGCGTTGGGACTATTCACACAACCGACCGCTACTTCCTTCTTTTTCCCTAAAAATGTTTAAATGTTTTTACTGTTTTTGTTTTGTTGTATATATTTATAAGTTATTAAAGTTTTATAATCCTACTACTTTGTTGGAGTGCTATATATTTTTAATGTGACACATAATTGTAAAAACTTTGATGTACAAAGAGGCATCCCTGAAATCTTCCGCTTCAGGCTCGGTCCCCTCCCCAATCACAATACAGGATGGTTTTCAGATAGTAGGAACGCGTGTGGTGTGACGGATCTCATCGGGTGTGGGCCTTGATCTACTATAACTCCTTTGAAGAGGGGTGATTCTTTACAGCTGGGGCCATAAACTACATCTGCAGGGCTAGCTGATAGCCTAGGACCGGCCTGGACAATCGGACACAGAAGAAGAGGAGTGTCAGAGGGTGCGGTAGTGAATAGGGCGAAAGGGAGGTGTCGGGCGGGCACAGGGTGTGATTCTCAGGGAAGAGCAGCGCAGATGGGGGGTGGTTTATTACCCATGCATAAGACAGAGAGCGGGGGTGACCACTGCCTGGGGGAGATGCTTGCGAGGGTGGGGAGCCATGCTAAGGATCGACAGCGTGCAGAGAGTGGGTCTGGTCAAGTCATCTAAAATGGCTGCCGTGCACGACAAAAGTGTGGCATTTGAAAAAAGGCAAGATGGCGCAGACAATGTTTTTCAACACTTCCTGATTTCCTTCGAATCGAACGTTAACAGACGTTGGGGCATATTACCAAAGTTAAGCGATATTTACCCTAACGATGCTTAGCAACGAATTTTTTACCGCTAAGCATCGTCAGAAATTATCGCAGATAAACCTTGCTATTATCAAGGTTTATAGCAAATGCGATAAAAAACGGCCGCAATGCATTAATATCGCTGAAAAGTCAGCGATATTCATGCATTACCGAGCTAATGCTCTTAGCCATGTTATCCACCTCCCATTGGATAACATGGCTAAGAACTGCTCAGGGCAGGTGTTACTTTTTGGAGATATTCGCGCTTAGCGCGAATATCTCCAAAAGTTGGTAATAGGAGATAGCGATGTTAGCGACTGTTTCCAGTCGCTAACATCTTGGCATGCCCACTTTGCATGTCATTAGTGATAAATATCACTGACATGCAAAGTGGGGCCCAAGATAGTCGCTATCTCCTACTAGCGGTCGCTAACTGGTGTTAGCGACAGCTAGGTAATACGGAGATAATTTTATCTCCGCTTTCTTGGCTTTTAAAGCCAAAAAAGCGGAGATAAACCCCCTTGATAATATGCCCCGTTATCTCTCCACCCAGATATATATCTTTTTTTGAACGTTAATTTCTCAAAATCCACTGCAGCACATATATTGAGACCTAGCAAAGGCACATCGGGCTACCAGTCCCTACAATTTTGCCAAGTTTCGTGCAAATCCATTCAGCCGTTCGGGCTAAAAGTGAGGCCAACCGCCCTATGGAAAACTCAATGTTAAAAACACGTTTTGGGACCCCCCTTTTTTCTCAGCCCCCCCCTTGACAAACCCCCCCCAAATTTTCAGTGGCTGCTCAGAAACAAAATGTTCCATTTTCCTGAAAATTTCAGCCAATTCCGTCCACAAACGCCAAAGTTATTAGACATAGAATTTTCAAAAATCCCATAGAGAAAAAATCCTAACTATATATACCTACTGGCGACCGCCAGTAGGTAATATATATATATATATAAAACCTATTTAAACTTTACAGAAACACATAGTCACTGGATGATGTCATCTGTGATGTCATTTGAGATGTCATCAGTGATGTCACTGACCATGTCATGAATGATGTAATATGTGACTTCATAATCAGTGCATTGCGGGGCGCGAGTTATAGTTAGCTCAACTAATTATAACAACCAATCTGTTTTTGTACAAGTGAAATGTGCAAATAACTACAACATCCCTGAAACCTGTGTTTTTTTCCAGTGAATTTCTAAGATTTTTTAAATGCTAATTTCTAACTATAACGTCCCTGAAACCTATGGTTTTTTCAATGAATATATATTAAAAAAACAACGGGTAAAATACCATTATGGAATAAACACAAGTCTACTGTCGCCTGTACACAGAGTACAAAGATTTATAACACATTCAATAACTCGACACAGCTACGTTTTCTAAATTCTTACACCCATTAGCTGGACCCAAACTGTACAAAATTACATGGAAAAGTAATGTGCTAGTTATCCGCCATAATGTAAACTATAAAACAAACGAGCACACTCATTGGATGATGTAATGAGTGATGCTATACGAGGTCATAACATAAGCAATGCTTGGCGGGGGCTCCGGCTATTGTTAGCGCTGCTAACTATAACTAGTGAATTTGTGTTTTTTAGTTCAAAATGTTAATGTTCACACTGACTAATTCACTTAATAATAATAATGTTACTTTACTCTTTGGTTTTTTTCAGTGAATATATATATATCTCACAGTCACCAGAGCACCTGGCCGCCTGAAGCTGTGCCGCATTCAGAGAGCAGCGTTTCTCAGAGGAAGGTTTTTCAACAGTTTGACATACTTTGATGTCCACATCCGCAGCTGTGGTCCCAGCCTGTCTGTAAGCAGTGTGTCCCTCACTCACGTCCCGTGCACCCCAGCACCAGGCCCCACCACCAACACTTGTGTCCAATTGTTCACGCCTAGTGTACGTTCACAAAGCAGGCAGCACAATGCCCCGCGCTGCCTCCACAGACCCCTTTCAGAAAACATTCAAACGCTGAACACGCAGCGGGGGTGCCTGGTGAACAAAACCTACTCTGGCCTCCGGCTCTTTCAAGCCCACCAGGCTCCCATCCCATCCCTGTTCACTGATACCCGAGTACTGTATGCCCCAGTAGAGTCAACAGCACCCACAGCATCGCCACTCAACCGCAGCAGGTCTCCAGAGTCAACCGCACCCACAGCATCAGTACATAACCACAGCAGATCTCCAGAGTCAACCGCACCCACAGCATCAGTACAGAACCACAGCAGGTCTCCAGAGTCAACAGCACCCACAGCATCAGTACAGAACCACAGCCGGTCTACAGAGTCAACAGCACCCACAGCATCAGTACAGAACCACAGCAGGTCTCCAGAGTCAACAGCACCCACAGCATCAGTACAGAACCACAGCCGGTCTACAGAGTCAACAGCACCCACAGCATCAATACAGAACCACAGCAGGTCTCCAGAGTCAACAGCACCCACAGCATCAGTACAGAACCACAGCAGGTCTCCAGAGTCAACAGCACCCACAGCATCAGTACAGAACCACAGCCGGTCTACAGAGTCAACAGCACCCACAGCATCAGTACAGAACCACAGCAGGTCTCCAGAGTCAACAGCACCCACAGCATCAGTACAGAACCACAGCCGGTCTACAGAGTCAACAGCACCCACAGCATCAATACAGAACCACAGCAGGTCTCCAGAGTCAACAGCACCCACAGCATCAGTACAGAACCACAGCAGGTCTCCAGAGTCAACAGCACCCACAGCATCAGTACAGAACCACAGCCGGTCTACAGAGTCAACAGCACCCACAGCATCAGTACAGAACCACAGCAGGTCTCCAGAGTCAACAGCACCCACAGCATCAGTACAGAACCACAGCCGGTCTACAGAGTCAACAGCACCCACAGCATCAGTACAGAACCACAGCAGGTCTCCAGAGTCAACAGCACCCACAGCATCAGTACAGAACCACAGCCGGTCTACAGAGTCAACAGCACCCACAGCATCAATACAGAACCACAGCAGGTCTCCAGAGTCAACAGCACCCACAGCATCAGTACAGAACCACAGCAGGTCTCCAGAGTCAACAGCACCCACAGCATCAGTACAGAACCACAGCCGGTCTACAGAGTCAACAGCACCCACAGCATCAGTACAGAACCACAGCAGGTCTCCAGAGTCAACAGCACCCACAGCATCAGTACAGAACCACAGCCGGTCTACAGAGTCAACAGCACCCACAGCATCAATACAGAACCACAGCAGGTCTCCAGAGTCAACAGCACCCACAGCATCAGTACAGAACCACAGCAGGTCTCCAGAGTCAACAGCACCCACAGCATCAGTACAGAACCACAGCCGGTCTACAGAGTCAACAGCACCCACAGCATCAATACAGAACCACAGCAGGTCTACAGGGGTCAACAGCACCCACAGCATCAATACAGAACCACAGCAGGTCTCCAGAGTCAACAGCACCCACAGCATCAGTACAGAACCACAGCAGGTTTATAGAATCAAAGGCACCCACAGCATCAATACAGAACCACAGCAGGTCACAAGAGTCAACAGTACCCACAGCATCAATACAGAACCACAGCAGGTTTATAGAATCAAAGGCACCCACAGCATCAATACAGAACCACAGCAGGTCTCCAGAGTCAACAGTACCCACAGCATCAGTACAGAATATCAACAACATCCAGTGTCCAGAGTCAATAGAACCCACAGCATCAGTACAGAACCACAGCAGGTCTCCGGAGTCAACAGCACCGACAGCATCAGTAGATTACCACAGCAGAGTCAACAGCACCCACAGCATCAGTACAAAACCACAGCAGAGTCAACAGCACCCACAGCATCGCCACTCAACCACAGCCGGTCTACAGAGTCAACCGCACCCACAGCATCAGTACAGAACCACAGCAGGTCTCCAGAGTCAACAGCACCCATAGCATCAGTACAGAATCACAACAACATCCAGTGTCCAGAGTCAATAGAACCCACAGCATCAGTACAGAACCACAGTAGGTCACCAGAGTCAACAGCACCCACAGCATCAGTACAGAACCACAGCAGGTCTCCAGAGTCAACAGCAACCACAGGATCAATACAGAACCACAGCAGGTCTACAGGGGTCAACAGCACCCACAGCATCAGTACAGAACCACAGCAGGTCTCCGGAGTCAACAGCACCCACAGCATCAATACAGAACCACAGCAGGTCTACAGAGTCAACAGCACCCACAGCATCAATACAGAACCACAGCAGGTCTCCAGAGTCAACAGCACCCACAGCATCAGTATAGAACCACAGCAGGTCACAAGAGTCAACAGCACCCACAGCATCAATACAGAACCACAGCAGGTTTATAGAATCAAAGGCACCCACAGCATCAATACAGAACCACAGCAGGTCTCCAGAGTCAACAGTACCCACAGCATCAGTACAGAATCACAACAACATCCAGTGTCCAGAGTCAATAGAACCCACAGCATCAGTACAGAACCACAGCAGGTCTCCGGAGTCAACAGCACCGACAGCATCAGTAGATTACCACAGCAGAGTCAACAGCACCCATAGCATCAGTACAAAACCACAGCAGAGTCAACAGCACCAACAGCATCGCCACTCAACCACAGCCGGTCTACAGAGTCAACCGCACCCACAGCATCAGTACAGAACCACAGCAGGTCTCCAGAGTCAACAGCACCCATAGCATCAGTACAGAATCACAACAACATCCAGTGTCCAGAGTCAATAGAACCCACAGCATCAGTACAGAACCACAGCAGGTCTCCGGAGTCAACAGGACCCAGAGCATCAGTACAGAACCACAGCAGGTCTCCAGAGTCAACAGGACCCACAGCATCAATACAGAACCACAGCAGGTCTCCAGAGTCAACAAAACCCACAGCATCAATACAGAACCACAGCAGGTCTCCAGAGTCAACAGCACCCACAGCATCAATACAGAACCACAGCAGATCACCAGAGTTAAAGGGTCCCACAGCATCAGTATAGAACCACAGCAGGTCTCCAGAGTCAACAGCACCCACAGCATCTGTACAGAACCACAGCAGGTCTCCACAGTCAACAGCACCCACAGCATCAGTACAGAACCACAGCAGGTCTCCACAGTCAACAGCACCCACAGCATCAGTACAGAACCACAGCAGATCTCCAGAGTCAACAGAACCCACAGCATCAGTACAGAACCACAGCAGATCTCCAGAGTCAACCGCACCCACAGCATCAGTACAGAATCACAACAACATCCAGTGTCCAGAGTCAATAGAACCCACAGCATCAGTACAGAACCACAGCAGGTCTCCGGAGTCAACAGCACCCAGAGCATCAGTACAGAACCACAGGAGGTCTCCAGAGTCAACAGGACCCACAGCATCAATACAGAACCACAGCAGGTCTCCAGAGTCAACAGAACCCACAGCATCAATACAGAACCACAGCAGGTCACCAGAGTCAAAGGGTCCCACAGCATCAGTATAGAACCACAGCAGGTCTCCAGAGTCAACAGAACCCACAGCATCAGTACAGAACCACAGCAGGTCTCCAGAGTCAACCGCACCCACAGCATCAATACAGAACCACAGCAGGTCACCAGAGTCAACCGCACCCACAGCATCAGTACAGAACCACTGCAGGTCTCCAGAGTCAACAGAACCCACAGCATCAGTACAGAATCACAACAACATCCAGTGTCCAGAGTCAATAGTACCCACAGCATCAGTACAGAACCACAGCAGGTCTCCGGAGTCAACAGCACCGACAGCATCAGTAGATTACCACAGCAGAGTCAACAGCACCCACAGCATCAGTACAAAACCACAGCAGAGTCAACAGCACCCACAGCATCGCCACTCAACCACAGCCGGTCTACAGAGTCAACTGCACCCACAGCATCAGTACAGAACCACAGCAGGTCTCCAGAGTCAACAGCACCCATAGCATCAGTACAGAATCACAACAACATCCAGTGTCCAGAGTCAATAGAACCCACAGCATCAGTACAGAACCACAGTAGGTCACCAGAGTCAACAGCACCCACAGCATCAGTACAGAACCACAGCAGGTCTCCAGAGTCAACAGCAACCACAGGATCAATACAGAACCACAGCAGGTCTACAGGGATCAACAGCACCCACAGCATCAGTACAGAACCACAGCAGGTCTCCGGAGTCAACAGCACCCACAGCATCAATACAGAACCACAGCAGGTCTACAGAGTCAACAGCACCCACAGCATCAATACAGAACCACAGCAGGTCTCCAGAGTCAACAGCACCCACGGCATCAGTATAGAACCACAGCAGGTCACAAGAGTCAACAGCACCCACAGCATCAATACAGAACCACAGCAGGTTTATAGAATCAAAGGCACCCACAGCATCAATACAGAACCACAGCAGATCACCAGAGTTAAAGGGTCCCACAGCATCAGTATAGAACCACAGCAGGTCTCCAGAGTCAACAGCACCCACAGCATCTGTACAGAACCACAGCAGGTCTCCACAGTCAACAGCACCCACAGCATCAGTACAGAACCACAGCAGGTCTCCACAGTCAACAGCACCCACAGCATCAGTACAGAACCACAGCAGATCTCCAGAGTCAACAGAACCCACAGCATCAGTACAGAACCACAGCAGATCTCCAGAGTCAACCGCACCCACAGAATCAGTACAGAATCACAACAACATCCAGTGTCCAGAGTCAATAGAACCCACAGCATCAGTACAGAACCACAGCAGGTCTCCGGAGTCAACAGCACCCAGAGCATCAGTACAGAACCACAGGAGGTCTCCAGAGTCAACAGGACCCACAGCATCAATACAGAACCACAGCAGGTCTCCAGAGTCAACAGAACCCACAGCATCAATACAGAACCACAGCAGGTCACCAGAGTCAAAGGGTCCCACTGCATCAGTATAGAACCACAGCAGGTCTCCAGAGTCAACAGAACCCACAGCATCAGTACAGAACCACAGCAGGTCTCCAGCGTCAACAGAACCCACAGCATCAATACAGAACCACAGCAGGTCACCAGAGTCAAAGGGTCCCACAGCATCAGTATAGAACCACAGCAGGTCTCCAGAGTGAACAGGACCCACAGCATCAATACAGAACCACAGCAGGTCTCCAGAGTCAACCGCACCCACAGCATCAGTACAGAACCACAGCAGATCTCCAGAGTCAACAGAACCCACAGCATCAGTACAGAACCACAGCAGGTCTCCAGAGTCAACCGCACCCACAGCATCAATACAGAACCACAGCAGATCTCCAGAGTCAACAGAACCCACAGCATCAGTACAGAACCACAGCAGGTCTCCAGAGTCAACCGCACCCACAGCATCAATACAGAACCACAGCAGGTCACCAGAGTCAACCGCACCCACAGCATCAGTACAGAACCACTGCAGGTCTCCAGAGTCAACAGAACCCACAGCATCAGTACAGAACCACTGCAGGTCTCCAGAGTCAACAGAACCCACAGCATCAGTACAGAACCACAGCAGGTCACCAGAGTCAAAGGGTCCCACAGCATCAGTATAGAACCACAGCAGGTCTCCAGAGTCAACAGAACCCACAGCATCAGTACAGAACCACAGCAGGTCACCAGAGTCAAAGGGCCCCACAGCATCAGTATAGAACCACAGCAGGTCTCCAGAGTCAACAGAACCCACAGCATCAGTACAGAACCACAGCAGGTCACCAGAGTCAAAGGGTCCCACAGCATCAGTATAGAACCACAGCAGGTCTCCAGAGTCAATAGAACCCACAGCATCAGTACAGAACCACAGCAGGTCACCAGAGTCAAAGGGTCCCACAGCATCAGTACAGAACCACAGCAGGTCTCCAGAGTCAACAGAACCCACAGCATCAGTACAGAACCACAGCAGGTCACCAGAGTCAAAGGGTCCCACAGCATCAGTATAGAACCACAGCAGGTCTCCAGAGTCAACAGAACCCACAGCATCAATACAGAACCACAGCAGATCACCAGAGTCAAAGGGTCCCACAGCATCAGTATAGAACCACAGCAGGTCTCCAGAGTCAACAGAACCCACAGCATCAATACAGAACCACAGCAGGTCACCAGAGTCAAAGGGTCCCACAGCATCAGTACAGAACCACAGCAGATCTCCAGAGTCAACAGAACCTACAGCATCAGTACAGAACCACAGCAGGTCTCCAGAGTCAACCGCACCCACAGCATCAATACAGAACCACAGCAGGTCACCAGAGTCAACCGCACCCACAGCATCAGTACAGAACCACTGCAGGTCTCCAGAGTCAACAGAACCCACAGCATCAGTACAGAACCACTGCAGGTCTCCAGAGTCAACAGAACCCACAGCATCAGTACAGAACCACAGCAGGTCACCAGAGTCAAAGGGTCCCACAGCATCAGTATAGAACCACAGCAGGTCTCCAGAGTCAACAGAACCCACAGCATCAGTACAGAACCACAGCAGGTCACCAGAGTCAAAGGGCCCCACAGCATCAGTATAGAACCAAAGCAGGTCTCCAGAGTCAACAGAACCCACAGCATCAGTACAGAACCACAGCAAGTCACCAGAGTCAAAGGGTCCCACAGCATCAGTATAGAACCACAGCAGGTCTCCAGAGTCAACAGAACCCACAGCATCAGTACAGAACCACAGCAGGTCACCAGAGTCAAAGGGTCCCACAGCATCAGTACAGAACCACAGCAGGTCTCCAGAGTCAACAGAACCCACAGCATCAGTACAGAACCATAGCAGGTCACCAGAGTCAAAGGGTCCCACAGCATCAGTATAGAACCACAGCAGGTCTCCAGAGTCAACAGAACCCACAGCATCAATACAGAACCACAGCAGATCACCAGAGTCAAAGGGTCCCACAGCATCAGTATAGAACCACAGCAGGTCTCCAGAGTCAACAGAACCCACAGCATCAATACAGAACCACAGCAGGTCACCAGAGTCAAAGGGTCCCACAGCATCAGTATAGAACCACAGCAGGTCTCCAGAGTCAACAGAACCCACAGCATCAATACAGAACCACAGCAGATCACCAGAGTCAAAGGGTCCCACAGCATCAGTACAGAACCGCAGCAGGTCTCCAGAGTCAACCGCACCCACAGCATCAGTACAGAACCACTGCAGGTCTCCAGAGTCAACAGAACCCACAGCATCAATACAGAACCACAGCAGGTCACCAGAGTCAAAGGGTCCCACAGCATCAGTATAGAACCACAGCAGGTCTCCAGAGTCAACAGAACCCACAGCATCAGTACAGAACCACAGCAGGTCACCAGAGTCAAAGGGTCCCACAGCATCAGTATAGAACCACAGCAGGTCTCCAGAGTCAACAGAACCCACAGCATCAGTACAGAACCACAGCAGGTCACCAGAGTCAAAGGGTCCCACAGCATCAGTACAGAACCACAGCAGGTCTCCAGAGTCAACAGAACCCACAGCATCAGTACAGAACCATAGCAGGTCACCAGAGTCAAAGGGTCCCACAGCATCAGTACAGAACCACAGCAGGTCTCCAGAGTCAACAGAACCCACAGCATCAATACAGAACCACAGCAGATCACCAGAGTCAAAGGGTCCCACAGCATCAGTATAGAACCACAGCAGGTCTCCAGAGTCAAAGGTACCCACAGCATCAGTACAGAACCACAGCAGGTCTCCAGAGTCAACAGAACCCACAGCATCAGTATAGAACCACAGCAGGTCTCCAGAGTCAACAGAACCCACAGCATCAGTACAGAACCGCAGCAGGTGTCAAGAGTCAACAGGTCCCACAGCTTCAGTAGATTACCACAACAGGTCTCCAGAATAAAGGGGACGAGGAAAAAATGTACAAAAAACCAGCGCTCCCCGAGCTGAACACACACGGGGCCTTATTTATGAAGGCCTTGCGCCACCGGTGCGCCACTTTTTCCCATGTAAAGAGTGACTCACCGGCGGCGCAAGGCCTTCATAAATAATGCCCCGTGTTTTTAGCTGAAGGGGCCTCGGGGGACAGGCCGCCGGCACCTGTGGGTACCAGGGGCTTCATGAATTCTCGGTCATCAAAGTACGAATGTACGTCGTGTGTCCCTTGTGTTTCAATGCGAGTGCACCTCTCTTGCACCTGTGTTTGGAGGTCTGTGTGCAGCGCGGTGATACCGACGGGGAGGAACAGAAAACACAGACATGAATGAAAATCAGCGTTGCGGAACTGAGCAAACATTGAAAAGCCTGATGCATTCTGGGGCTTGTAGTCGTTGTTCACTTTGAACCGCCTACATTTGCAATGAATCACCGACAACAGCTGGAACATCTGGGCTTTTAGTTTAGTTCTAGAAAAACTCGAGTCCCCCAGATGCTTAGTTCTGTTGCTGAACGCCCAGGGCCCCCTCTTGACACGGGGCGGGGAACAGCTCTGCAGCTGTGCTGAAGGGGTCGATCAGAGGGGCGTGGGGCCCCCAGGGGCCCCGTCACCCTCTCCATCCGGCCACCCTAGTGAGACTTCTTTCAGCTCAGACGGGGAGGGGTGAGGTGCATTCCTGAAGGGGGCACTTGGGCAGTGGGCACTCACCTCTCCTCCAAGGCGTCCAGCGGTCGGTGGGACCCCTCCCACGCCCAGCCCCCCCTGCAGCTGCAGGGCCCCGGGTGCAGTGAGAGCGCCCAGTGAAGGCCTCGTGGCGCAGAGGGCCGAGCTGCTGGCTTGTTTCCTCGGTATGGCGCAGAGGGCCGAGCTGCTGGCTTGTTTCCTGTGTATGGCACGGAGCGCACGGCCAGGAGGGGGTTAACGCCACCCTTTGTCCCCTGCTGCTGAGTTCTGCTGATAGTGGGCGAGGAGGGGGCCCTGGGGGGCACAGTCACCCCTGGGTGGGGGCGGGGCTCCCTGGTGAGCTGCCCTGTCAGCAGGTGCCCCTCCCCCCAGCCTCTCTCCTGGCACACGCGCTGTCGGGCCCTGTCTGTCCTGGTTTGTGTGTCCTGCCCCCCCGCCCCCCCCCCCCGGGATCCCTCTCGGTGTCTGGGCACAAACAGAGGCGGCGCATCCACTGAGGGGCCCTTTTAACTTTAAGACTTCCAAGCAAAGGTTCAGAATAATATTCTAATGTAAAGGCAGCGCCACTTTAAACAGGACACCGCTCTCAGAGCTGGGTGACCATCACCGCGGGTTCAGCCTCTTTGTGCCTCGTTGGCAGACAAGAAGCTTTGGGAGCTGTGCCGCGGGTCACTGATGGCACCTTGTACCACTCGAGTCCACGTCACTGGAGCGTCACGTATCCAGCCCTGAGCTGCCATTTACACATTCGTTGCATCCTGGGAGTTGTAGTTTTGGTTCTGGTCACCACCTGATAACAAAGATTGGTAAAAAGAAAGTGTCAAACTGGAAACCTCATGTCCTGATCTTAACCTTGCAGAACAGAAACTGCAGCCCCTCCCCCCACCCCCCACCTCTACCATCCACCAAATATCGCAGGAAAAACTAACACCGACAAAGTCTTCATAGAATTTCTAAGTAGACCTGTGTCCATCCTGCTCACTTCAGTGCCTGAACCTCCAGCCACGAGAATGCGGGAAATGCACTCCAATTGCGTGAGGAAGTGTCCTCAATGCGCAAGGCTCTATGTCTCTCTCCTTCTCCTTCTCTCTCCCCCTCTCTCTCTCTCTCTCTTTCTTCCCTCCCTCTCCTTTTCTCTTCCCTCTCTTTCCTTCTCGCTTCTGACCTCTCTCTCTCTCTCTCTCTCTCTCTCTCTCTCTCTCTCTCTCTCTCAAATCTCTCCTCCCTTTCTTTCTCTCTCAAATCTCTCCTCCCTTTCTTTCTCTCTCTCTCCTCCCTCTCCCTCGTTTTCTTTCTCTCTCTCCCCCTGTCGCTCGCTCTCTATTTCTCTCTCTCTCTCTCTCTCTCTCTCTCTCTCTCTCTCTCTCTCTCTCTCTCTCTCTCTCCTCCCTCTCTCTCTCTCTCTCTCTCTCTCTCTCTCTCTCTCTCTCTCTCAACTCAGCAGCTGTACCAGCTCACATATCTCCAGACACAATCACACACACGCATCGAGGCCGCACCTGTGCAAGCTTCTCTCAGACTCGATCTGTAGCTGCTCCAGAGCAGTGCAAGCTTCCGCCACAGATAAATGACAGAGAATAGAAGAAGCATCGGTGCATCTTGGTTGAAATGACATTCCTGTAAAACGGACATTTTATTGGAAGGAGGTACCAGTGACCACTAGTCTCTTGGATTTTGGCTGACAGAGATAAGCATCTGTCCAGTCCCAATGTCCGTGGGTCCAGTCCCAGTGTCAGTGAGTCTGTCCAGTCCAGTGGGTCTGTCCAGTCCAGTATCAGTGGGTCTGTCCAGTCCAGTGTCAGTGGGTCTGTCCAGTCCCAGTGTCAGTGGGTCTGTCCAGTCCCAGTATCAGTGGGTCTGTCCAGTCCAGTGTCAGTAGGTCTGTCCAGTCCAGTGTCAGTGGGTCTGTCCAGTCCCAGTATCAGTGGGTCTGTCCAGTCCCAGTATCAGTGGGTCTGTCCAGTCCATTGTCAGTGGGTCTGTCCAGTCCATTGTCAGTGGGTCTGTCCAGTCCAGTGTCAGTGGGTCTGTCCAGTCCCAGTGTCAGTGGTTCTGTCCAGTCCCAGTATCAGTGGGTCTGTCCAGTCCAGTGTCAGTGGGTCTGTCCAGTCCAGTGTCAGTGGGCCTGTCCAGTCTCAGTATCAGTGGGTCTGTCCAGTTCAGTGTCAGTGGGTCTGTCCAGTCCCAGTATCAGTGGGTCTGTCCAGTCCCAGTGTCAGTGGGTCTGTCCGGTCCAGTGTCAGTGGGTCTGTCCAGTACAGTGTCAGTGGGTCTGTCCAGTCCCAGTGTCAGTGGGTCTGTCCAGTCCCAGTATCAGTGGGTCTGTCCAGTCCAGTGTCAGTGGGTCTGTCCAGTCTAGTATCAGTGGGTCTGTCCAGTTCCGGTGTCAGTGGGTCTGTCCAGTCCCAGTATCAGTGGGTCTGTCCAGTCCCAGTGTCAGTGAGTCTGTCCAATCCAGTGTCAGTGGGTCTGTCCAGTCCCAGTATCAGTGGGTCTGTCCAGTCCAGTGTCAGTGGGTCTGTCAAGTCTAGTGTCAGTGGATCTGTCCAGTCCCAGTATCAGTGGGTCTGTCCAGTCCAGTGTCAGTGGGTCTGTCCGGTCCAGTGTCAGTGGGTCTGTCCAGTCTAGTATCAGTGGGTATGTCCAGTTCCGGTGTCAGTGGGTCTGTCCAGTCCCAGTATCAGTGGGTCTGTCCAGTCCCAGTGTCAGTGAGTCTGTCCAGTCCAGTGTCAGTGGGTCTGTCCAGTCCAGTGTCAGTGGGTCTGTCCAGTCTAGTATCAGTGGGTCTGTCCAGTCCAGTGTCAGTGGGTCTGTCCAGTCCAGTTTCAGTGGGTCTGTCCAGTCCCAGTATCAGTGGGTCTGTCCAGTCCAGTGTCAGTGGGTCTGTCCAGTCCCAGTATCAGTCGGTCTGTCCAGTCCAGTGTCAGTGGGTCTGTCCAGTCCAGTGTCAGTGGGTCTGTCCAGTCACAGTGTCAGTGGGTCTGTCCAGTCCAGTGTCAGTGGGTCTGTCCAGTCCCAGTGTCAGTGGGTCTGTCCAGTCCCAGTGTCAGTGGGTCTGTCCAGTCCCAGTATCAGTGGGTCTGTCCAGTCCAGTGTCAGTGGTTCTGTCCAGTCTAGTGTCAGTGGGTCTGTCCAGTTCCGGTGTCAGTGGGTCTGTCCAGTCCCAGTATCAGTGGGTTTGTCCAGTCCCAGTGTCAGTGAGTCTGTCCAGTCCAGTGTCAGTGGGTCTGTCCAGTCCCAGTATCAGTGGGTCTGTCCAGTCCAGTGTCAGTGGGTCTGTCCAGTCCAGTGTCAGTGGGTCTGTCCAGTCTCAGTATCAGTGGGTCTGTCCAGTTCAGTTTCAGTGGGTCTGTCCAGTCCCAGTAACAGTGGGTCTGTCCAGTCCAGTGGCAGTGGGTCTGTCCAATCCCAGTATCAGTGGGTGTCCACCCCCACCCACCGCGCCGGACACACACTCGACGCAGTCTTCTCTTCCAGCACAGACATCGCCTTCAGCCACGCCACAGAGCTTCAATGGACGGACCACAGCTGCGTCCACTTCACCTTCAAGAGAACGACGACCCACCAACACCAGCAACAGGCCGCCCGCAGAAGCTGGAACAAGATCACAGCAGACCAGCTCGCCACCTCCCTGAGCCAGCACCCTCCTGCCAGCTCAGCGGACCCCAGCCAGGCCGCCGACAACCTCACGAAGTGGATCAGCATCTGCGCGGACGAGCTCGCCCCACTGAGGACCCCGCCTAGCAGACCCGGCAGCAAGAAGGCCCCATGGTTCACCGACGAACTCAAGAGCTCCAAGAAGAACTGCCGAGCCCTCGAGAAAGTATGGAAAAGGGAACCGACACCGGACAACAGGACCTCCTTCAAACTCGCCACCCGGAAACACCACCAGCTGATCCGCGCCGCCAAGAAAACAGCATTCAAGGACCGGTTGGACAACAACGCACACAACTGCAAGGAACTCTTCAACATCGTGAAAGAGCTTTCCAACCCCAGCGCAGGAAACAACGACATCACCCCATCGCAAGACCTCTGCAACTCCCTCGCTTCATACTTCCACAACAAGATCGCAGACATACACAACAGCTTCAACAACCAACCAACGCACACCATGACCGAACAACCACCCCCCACCACCACCCTCCACGCCTGGACCCCGATCAGCACCGAAGACACCATCCGCACGATGAACTCCATCCACTCCGGATCACCGACCGACCCCTGCCCTCACCACGTCTTCAACAAGGCCGACGCTGTCATCGCACCCCACCTGCGAGACATCATCAACACATCCTTCGACACCACCATCTTCCCGGAGAGCTGGAAGCACGCCGAACTCAGCGCTCTACTCAAGAAACCAACAGCGGACCCCACCGACCTCAAGAACTACCGCCCCATCTCGCTCCTCCCGTTTCCAGCCAAAGTCATCGAGAAGACCGTCAACAAGCAGATGGCCGCCTTCCTCGAGACGAACGGATCCCTCGACCCCTCACAGTCCGGCTTCCGAGCCAATCACAGCACCGAGACCGCCCTCATCGCCGCCACCGATGACATCCGAGCCCTGATGGACAATGGAGAAACAGCGGCCCTCATCCTCCTAGACCTCTCCGCGGCTTTCGACACGGTCTGCCACCGCACCCTAGTGCAGCGCCTCAACAACGCCGGAATCCAGGGGAAGGCACTGGAATGGATCATCTCCTTCCTCGACGGAAGAACACAGAGAGTCCGCCTACCACCGTACAAGTCAGAGGCCACCGAAGTCATCTGCGGCGTCCCCCAAGGATCCTCTCTGAGCCCCACCCTCTTCAACGTCTACATGAGCCCCCTCGCGGCCATCGTACGCAAACACAACCTCAGCATAATCTCCTACGCCGACGACACCCAGCTGATCCTCTCCCTGACCAACGACCCCGCCGCCGCCAGAGCCAACCTGCACGAAGGGATGAAAGAGGTAGCCGAGTGGATGACGACCAGCCGCCTGAAACTGAACTCGGACAAGACGGAGGTCCTCATCCTGGGCTCCTCACCCTCCGCCTGGGACGACTCCTGGTGGCCTCCCGCCCTGGGCACCGCACCCAAACCGACAGACCATGCACGCAACCTGGGCATCATCCTGGACTCCTCCCTCTCCATGACCAGGCAAGTCAACAACGTCTCCTCGGCGTGCTTCAACATCCTACGCATGCTACGGAAGATCTTCTGGTGGATCCCCACCGAGACCAGGAAGACCGTCACCCAGGCCCTCGTCACCAGCCGACTGGACTACGGCAACGCCCTCTACACCGGGACCACCGCCAAGCTCCAGAAGAGACTCCAGCGGATCCAGAACGCCTCAGCCAGACTCATCCTCGACATCCCACGAACCAGCCACATCTCCGGACATCTGAGAGACCTTCACTGGCTCCCCGTCAACAAAAGAATCACCTTCCGCCTCCTCACCCACGCACACAAAGCCCTACACGACCAAGGCCCGAGCTACCTCAACAGCCGAGTCAACTTCTACGCTCCCAAACGCCACCTCCGATCAGCCAACCACGCCCTCGCCGCCGTCCCCCGCATCCGAAGAACGACTACAGGAGGAAGGTCCTTCTCCTACCTGGCCGCCAAGACCTGGAACTCCCTCCCGACCGACCTGCGCCTGACCCAAGACCACCTCTCCTTCAGGAAGAAGCTGAAGACCTGGCTGTTCGAGCAGTAGCGGCACCCCCCCCCCCCCGCGCCTTGAGACCCTACGGGTATGTAGCGCGCTTTATAAGTGTCACTGATTGATTGATTGATTGGGTCTGTCCAGTCCCAGTGTCAGTGAGTCTGTCCAGTCCAGTGTCAGTGGGTCTGTCCAGTCCCAGTATCAGTGGGTCTGTCCAGTCCAGTGTCAGTGGGTCTGTCCAGTCCATTGTCAGTGGGTTTGTCCAGTCCAGTGTCAGTGGGTCTGTCCAGTCCAGTGTCAGTGGGTCTGTCCAGTCCCAGTATCAGTGGGTCTGTCCAGTCCAGTGTCAGTGGGTCTGTCCAATCCCAGTATCAGTGGGTCTGTCCAGTCCAGTGTCAGTGGGTATGTCCAGTCCAGTGTCAGTGGGTCTGTCCAGTCCCAGTGTCAGTGGGTCTGTCCAGTCCAGTGTCAGTGGGTCTGTCCAGTCCCAGTGTCAGTGGGTCTGTCCAGTCCCAGTGTCAGTGGGTCTGTCCAGTCCCAGTATCAGTGGGTCTGTCCAGTCCAGTGTCAGTGGGTCTGTCCAGTCTAGTATCAGTGGGTCTGTCCAGTTCCGGTGTCAGTGGGTCTGTCCAGTGCAGTGTCAGTGGGTCTGTCCAGTCCCAGTATCAGTGGGTCTGTCCAGTCCAGGGTCAGTGGGTCTGTCCAGTCTAGTATCAGTGGGTCTGTCCAGTCCCAGTGTCAGTGGGTCTGTCCAGTCCAGTGTCAGTGGGTCTGTCCAGTCTAGTATCAGTGGGTCTGTCCAGTCCCAGTATCAGTGTGTCTGTCCAGTCCAGTATCAGTGGGTCTGTCCAGTCCCAGTGTCAGTGGGTCTGTCCAGTCCCAGTATCAGTGGGTCTGTCCAGTCCCAGTGTCAGTGGGTCTGTCCAGTCCCAGTATCCGTGGGTCTGTCCAGTCCAGTATCAGTGGGTCTGTCCAGTCCAGTGTCAGTGGGTCTGTCCAGTCGAGTATCAGTGGGTCTGTCCAGCCCCAGTGTCAGTGGGTCTGTCCAGTCCAGTGTAAGTGGGTCTGTCCAGTCCAGTATCAGTGGGTCTGTCCAGTCCAGTGTTCAGTGGGTCTGTCCAGTCCAGTGTCAGTGGGTCTGTCCAGTCCCAGTATCCGTGGGTCTGTCCAGTCCAGTGTCAGTGGGTCTGTCCGGTCCAGTGTAAGTGGGTCTGTCCAGTCCCAGTGTCAGTGGGTCTGTCCAGTCCAGTGTCAGTGGGTCTGTCCAGTCCAGTATCCGTGGGTCTGTCCAGTCCAGTATCAGTGGGTCTGTCCAGTCCACTGTCAGTGGGTCTGTCCAGTCCCAGTATCAGTGGGTCTGTCCAGTCCAGTATCAGTGGGTCTGTCTAGTCCAGTGTCAGTGGGTCTGTCCAGTCCCAGTATCAGTGGGTCTGTCCAGGCCCAGTGTCAGTGGGTCTGTCCACTCCAGTGTCAGTGGGTCTGTCCAGTCCCAGTGTCAGTGGCTCTGTCCAGTCCCAGTGTCAGTGGGTCTGTCCAGTCCCAGTATCCGTGGGTCTGTCCAGTCCCAGTATCAATGGGTCTGTCCAGTCCAGTGTCAGTGGGTCTGTCCAGTCCCAGTATCAGTGGGTCTGTCCAGTCCAGTGTCAGTGGGTCTGTCCAGTCCAGTATCCATGGGTCTGTCCAGTCCCAGTTTCAGTGGGTCTGTCCAGTCCCAATTTCAGTGGGTCTGTCCAGTCCCAGTATCCTTGGGTCTGTCCAGTCCAGTGTCGGTGGGTCTGTCCAGTCCAGTGTCAGTGGTTCTGTCCAGTCCAGTGTCAGTGGGTCTGTCCAGTCCAGTGTCAGTGGGTCTGTCCAGTCCCAGTGTCAGTGAGTCTGCCCAGTCCAGTGTCAGTGGGTCTGTCCAGTCCAGTGTCAGTGGGTCTGTCCAGTCCCAGTGTCAGTGGGTCTGTCCAGTCCCAGTGTCAGTGGGTCTGTCCAGTCCAGTATCAGTGGGTCTGTCCAGTCCCATTATACATGGGTCTGTCCAGTCTCAGTGTCAGTGGGTCTGTCCAGTCCCAGTGTCAGTGGGTCTGTCCAGTCCCAGTATCCGTGGGTCTGTCCAGTCCCAGTGTCAGTGGGTCTGTCCAGTCCCAGTGTCAGTGGGTCTGTCCAGTCCAGTATCAGTGGGTCTGTCCAGTCCAGTATCAGTGGGTTTGTCCAGTCCCAGTGTCAGTGGGTCTGTCCTGTCCAGTATCAATGGGTCTGTCCAGTCCCAGTGTCAGTGGCTCCAGTCCCAGTGTCAGTGGGTCTGTCCAGTCCATTATCAGTGGGTCTGTCCAGTCCCAGTGTCAGTGGGTCAGTCCAGTCCATTGTCAGTGGGTCTGTCCAGTCCCAGTGTCAGTGGGTCTGTCCAGTCCCAGTGTCAATGGGTCTGTCCTGTCCAGTATCAGTGGGTCTGTCCAGTCCCAGTATCAGTGGGTCCGTCCAGTCCCAGTGTCAGTGGGTCTGTCCAGTCCCAGTGTCAGTGGGTCTGTCCAGTCCCAGTGTCAGTGGGTCTGTCCTGTCCAGTATCAGTGGGTCTGTCCAGTCCCAGTATCAGTGGGTCTGTCCAGTCCCAGTGTCAGTGGGTCTGTCCAGTCCAGTATCAGTGGGTCTATCCAGTCCCAGTGTCAGTGGGTCTGTCCTGTCCAGTATCAGTGGGTCTGTCCAGTCCCAGTGTCAGTGGGTCTGTCCAGTCCCAGTGTCAGTGGGTCTGTCCAGTCCCAGTGTCAGTGGGTCTGTCCTGTCCAGTATCAGTGGGTCTGTCCAGGCCCAGTGTCAGTAGGTCAGTCCAGTCCAGTGTCAATGGGTCTGTCCAGTCCCAGTATCAGTGGGTCTGTCCAGTCCAGTATCAGTGGGTCTGTCCAGTCCAGTGTCAGTGGGTCTGTCCAGTCCCAGTATCAGTGGGTCTGTCCAGGCCCAGTGTCAGTGGGTCTGTCCAGTCCAGTGTCAGTGGGTCTGTCCAGTCCCAGTGTCAGTGGGTCTGTCCAGTCCCAGTGTCAGTGGGTCTGTCCAGTCCCAGTATCCGTGGGTCTGTCCAGTCCCAGTATCAGTGGGTCTGTCCAGTCCAGTGTCAGTGGGTCTGTCCAGTCCCAGTATCAGTGGGTCTGTCCAGGCCCAATGTCAGTGGGTCTGTCCAGTCCAGTTTCAGTGGGTCTGTCCAGTCCCAGTGTCAGTGGGTCTGTCCAGTCCCAGTGTCAGTGGGTCTGTCCAGTCCCAGTATCCGTGGGTCTGTCCAGTCCCAGTATCAGTGGGTCTGTCCAGTCCAGTGTCAGTGGGTCTGTCCAGTCCCAGTATCAGTTGGTCTGTCCAGGCCCAGTGTCAGTGGGTCTGTCCAGTCCAGTGTCAGTGGGTCTGTCCAGACCCAATTTCAGTGGGTCTGTCCAGTCCCAGTGTCAGTGGGTCTGTCCAGTCCCAGTATCCGTGGGTCTGTCCAGTCCCAGTATCAGTGGGTCTGTCCAGTCCAGTGTCAGTGGGTCTGTCCAGTCCCAGTGTCAGTGGGTCTGTCCAGTCCCAGTGTCAGTGGGTCTGTCCAGTCCAGTGTCAGTGGGTCTGTCCAGTCCCAGTGTCAGTGGGTCTGTCCAGTCCCAGTGTCAGTGGGTCTGTCCAGTCCCAGTATCAGTGGGTCTGTCCAGTCCAGTGTCAGTGGGTCTGTCCAGTCTAGTATCAGTGGGTCTGTCCAGTCCAGTGTCAGTGGGCCTGTCCAGTCTAGTATCAGTGGGTCTGTCCAGTCCCAGTGTCAGTGGGTCTGTCCAGTCCAGTGTCAGTGGGTCTGTCCAGTCTAGTATCAGTGGGTCTGTCCAGTCCCAGTATCAGTGTGTCTGTCCAGTCCAGTATCAGTGGGTCTGTCCAGTCCCAGTGTCAGTGGGTCTGTCCAGTCCCAGTATCAGTGGGTCTGTCCAGTCCAGTGTCAGTGGGTCTGTCCAGTCCAGTGTCAGTGGGTCTGTCCAGTCCCAGTATCAGTGGGTCTGTCCAGTCCAGTGTCAGTGGGTCTGTCCAGTCCAGTGTCAGTGGGTCTGTCCAGTCCCAGTATCAGTGGGTCTGTCCAGTTCAGTGTCAGTGGGTCTGTCCAGTCCAGTGTCAGTGGGTCTGTCCAGTCCCAGTATCAGTGGGTCTGTCCAGTCCAGTGTCAATGGGTCTGTCCAGTCCAGTGTCAGTGGGTCTGTCCAGTCCAGTGTCAGTGGGTCTGTCCAGTCCAGTGTCAGTGGGTCTGTCCAGTCCAAGTGTCAGTGGGTCTGTCCAGTCCCAGTATCAGTGGGTCTGTCCAGTCCAGTGTCAATGGGTCTGTCCAGTCCAGTGTCAGTGGGTCTGTCCAGTCCAGTGTCAGTGGGTCTGTCCAGTCCAGTGTCAGTGGGTCTGTCCAGTCCAAGTGTCAGTGGGTCTGTCCAGTCCCAGTGTCAGTGGGTCTGTCCAGTCCAGTGTCAGTGGGTCTGTCCAGTCCAGTGTCAGCGGGTACAGTCCCAGTGTCAGTGGGTCTGTCCAGTCCAGTGTCAGTGGGTCTGTCCAGTCCCAGTGTCAGTGGGTCTGTCCAGTCCAGTATCCGTGGGTCTGTCCAGTCCAGTGTCAGTGGTTCTGTCCAGTCCAGTGTCAGTGGGTCTGTCCAGTCCAGTGTCAGTGGGTCTGTCCAGTCCCAGTGTCAGTGAGTCTGCCCAGTCCAGTATCAGTGGGTCTGTCTAGTCCAGTGTCAGTGGGTCTGTCCAGTCCCAGTATCAGTGGGTCTGTCCAGGCCCAGTGTCAGTGGGTCTGTCCACTCCATTGTCAGTGGGTCTGTCCAGTCCCAGTGTCAGTGGCTCTGTCCAGTCCCAGTGTCAGTGGGTCTGTCCAGTCCCAGTATCCGTGGGTCTGTCCAGTCCCAGTATCAATGGGTCTGTCCAGTCCAGTGTCAGTGGGTCTGTCCAGTCCCAGTATCAGTGGGTCTGTCCAGTCCAGTGTCAGTGGGTCTGTCCAGTCCAGTATCCATGGGTCTGTCCAGTCCCAGTTTCAGTGGGTCTGTCCAGTCCCAGTATCCTTGGGTCTGTCCAGTCCAGTGTCGGCGGGTCTGTCCAGTCCAGTGTCAGTGGTTCTGTCCAGTCCAGTGTCAGTGGGTCTGTCCAGTCCAGTGTCAGTGGGTCTGTCCAGTCCCAGTGTCAGTGAGTCTGCCCAGTCCAGTGTCAGTGGGTCTGTCCAGTCCAGTGTCAGTGGGTCTGTCCAGTCCCAGTGTCAGTGGGTCTGTCCAGTCCCAGTGTCAGTGGGTCTGTCCAGTCCAGTATCAGTGGGTCTGTCCAGTCCCAGTATACATGGGTCTGTCCAGTCTCAGTGTCAGTGGGTCTGTCCAGTCCCAGTGTCAGTGGGTCTGTCCAGTCCCAGTATCCGTGGGTCTGTCCAGTCCCAGTGTCAGTGGGTCTGTCCAGTCCCAGTGTCAGTGGGTCTGTCCAGTCCAGTATCAGTGGGTCTGTCCAGTCCAGTATCAGTGGGTCTGTCCAGTCCCAGTGTCAGTGGGTCTGTCCTGTCCAGTATCAGTGGGTCTGTCCAGTCCCAGTGGCTCCAGTCCCAGTGTCAGTGGGTCTGTCCAGTCCCAGTGTCAGTGGGTCAGTCCAGTCCATTGTCAGTGGGTCTGTCCAGTCCCAGTGTCAGTGGGTCTGTCCAGTCCCAGTATCAGTGGGTCTGTCCAGTCCAGTGTCAGTGGGTCTGTCCAGTCCAGTGTCAGTGGGTCTGTCCAGTCCCAGTATCAGTGGGTCTGTCCAGTCCAGTATCCGTGGGTCTGTCCAGTCCCAGTGTCAGTGGGTCTGTCCAGTCCCAGTATCCTTGGGTCTGTCCAGTCCAGTGTCAGTGGGTCTGTCCAGTCCAGTGTCAGTGGGTCTGTCCAGTCCAGTATCAGTGGGTCTGTCCAGTCCAGTGTTCAGTGGGTCTGTCCAGTCCAGTGTCAGTGGGTCTGTCCAGTCCCAGTATCCATGGGTCTGTCCAGTCCAGTGTCAGTGGGTCTGTCCAGTCCAGTGTAAGTGGGTCTGTCTAGTCCCAGTGTCAGTGGGTCTGTCCAGTCCAGTGTCAGTGGGTCTGTCCAGTCCAGTATCCGTGGGTCTGTCCAGTCCAGTATCAGTGGGTCTGTCCAGTCCAGTGTCACTGGGTCTGTCCAGTCCCAGTATCAGTGGGTCTGTCCAGTCCAGTATCAGTGGGTCTGTCTAGTCCAGTGTCAGTGGGTCTGTCCAGTCCCAGTATCAGTGGGTCTGTCCAGGCCCAGTGTCAGTGGGTCTGTCCACTCCATTGTCAGTGGGTCTGTCCAGTCCCAGTGTCAGTGGCTCTGTCCAGTCCCAGTGTCAGTGGGTCTGTCCAGTCCCAGTATCCGTGGGTCTGTCCAGTCCCAGTGTCAGTGGGTCTGTCCAGTCCCAGTATCCTTGGGTCTGTCCAGTCCAGTGTCAGTGGGTCTGTCCAGTCCAGTGGGTCTGTCCAGTCCAGTATCAGTGGGTCTGTCCAGTCCAGTGTTCAGTGGGTCTGTCCAGTCCAGTGTCAGTGGGTCTGTCCAGTCCCAGTATCCGTGGGTCTGTCCAGTCCAGTGTCAGTGGGTCTGTCCAGTCCAGTGTAAGTGGGTCTGTCCAGTCCCAGTGTCAGTGGGTCTGTCCAGTCCAGTGTCAGTGGGTCTGTCCAGTCCAGTATCCGTGGGTCTGTCCAGTCCAGTATCAGTGGGTCTGTCCAGTCCAGTGTCAGTGGGTCTGTCCAGTCCCAGTATCAGTGGGTCTGTCCAGTCCAGTATCAGTGGGTCTGTCTAGTCCAGTGTCAGTGGGTCTGTCCAGTCCCAGTATCAGTGGGTCTGTCCACTCCATTGTCAGTGGGTTTGTCCAGTCCCAGTGTCAGTGGCTCTGTCCAGTCCCAGTGTCAGTGGGTCTGTCCAGTCCCAGTATCCGTGGGTCTGTCCAGTCCCAGTATCAATGGGTCTGTCCAGTCCAGTGTCAGTGGGTCTGTCCAGTCCCAGTATCAGTGGGTCTGTCCAGTCCAGTGTCAGTGGGTCTGTCCAGTCCAGTATCCATGGGTCTGTCCAGTCCCAGTTTCAGTGGGTCTGTCCAGTCCCAGTATCCTTGGGTCTGTCCAGTCCAGTGTCGGTGGGTCTGTCCAGTCCAGTGTCAGTGGTTCTGTCCAGTCCAGTGGGTCTGTCCAGTCCAGTGTCAGTGGGTCTGTCCAGTCCCAGTGTCAGTGAGTCTGCCCAGTCCAGTGTCAGTGGGTCGGTCCAGTCCAGTGTCAGTGGGTCTGTCCAGTCCCAGTGTCAGTGGGTCTGTCCAGTCCCAGTGTCAGTGGGTCTGTCCAGTCCAGTATCAGTGGGTCTGTCCAGTCCCAGTATACATGGGTCTGTCCAGTCTCAGTGTCAGTGGGTCTGTCCAGTCCCAGTGTCAGTGGGTCTGTCCAGTCCCAGTATCCGTGGGTCTGTCCAGTCCCAGTGCCAGTGGGTCTGTCCAGTCCCAGTGTCAGTGGGTCTGTCCAGTCCAGTATCAGTGGGTCTGTCCAGTCCAGTATCAGTGGGTCTGTCCAGTCCCAGTGTCAGTGGGTCTGTCCTGTCCAGTATCAGTGGGTCTGTCCAGTCCCAGTGTCAGTGGCTCCAGTCCCAGTGTCAGTGGGTCTGTCCAGTCCATTGTCAGTGGGTCTGTCCAGTCCCAGTGTCAGTGGGTCAGTCCAGTCCATTGTCAGTGGGTCTGTCCAGTCCCAGTGTCAGTGGGTCTGTCCAGTCCCAGTATCAGTGGGTCTGTCCAGTCCAGTGTCAGTGGGTCTGTCCAGTCCAGTGTCAGTGGGTCTGTCCAGTCCCAGTATCAGTGGGTCTGTCCAGTCCAGTATCCGTGGGTCTGTCCAGTCCCAGTGTCAGTGGGTCTGTCCAGTCCCAGTATCAGTGGGTCTGTCCAGTCCAGTGTCAGTGGGTCTGTCCAGTCCAGTGTCAGTGGGTCTTTCCAGTCCCAGTATCAGTGGGTCTGTCCAGTCCAGTATCCGTGGGTCTGTCCAGTCCCAGTGTCAGTGGGTCTGTCCAGTCCCAGTATCCTTGGGTCTGTCCAGTCCAGTGTCAGTGGGTCTGTCCAGTCCAGTATCCGTGGGTCTGTCCAGTCCCAGTGTCAGTGGGTCTGTCCAGTCCCAGTATCCTTGGGTCTGTCCAGTCCAGTGTCAGTGGGTCTGTCCAGTCCAGTGTCAGTGGGTCTGTCCAGTCCCAGTATCAGTGGGTCTGTCCAGTCCAGTATCCGTGGGTCTGTCCAGTCCCAGTGTCAGTGGGTCTGTCCAGTCCCAGTATCAGTGGGTCTGTCCAGTCCAGTGTCAGTGGGTCTGTCCAGTCCAGTGTCAGTGGGTCTTTCCAGTCCCAGTATCAGTGGGTCTGTCCAGTCCAGTATCCGTGGGTCTGTCCAGTCTCAGTATCAGTGGATCTGTCCAGTCCCAGTATCCTTGGGTCTGTCCAGTCCAGTGTCAGTGGGTCTGTCCAGTCCAGTATCCGTGGGTCTGTCCAGTCCCAGTGTCAGTGGGTCTGTCCAGTCCCAGTATCCTTGGGTCTGTCCAGTCCAGTGTCAGTGGGTCTGTCCAGTCCAGTATCCGTGGGTCTGTCCAGTCCAGTGTCAGTGGGTCTGTCCAGGTTCATCCCTGCTCTCATCTTGTATCTTCTTCCTGAGAAGGCTTGGAGGGCTGAAGCCTCATCTGGACGGACAGAGCTGCAGTGTCCTCTTTCGCTCTCTTGTAAAGTCCTACGTTCAGGACATTCAACTCTTCTGGCAGATGAACTTTAGATGGCCCTGACTCGTTTGGTCAGTCTTGCCTCTTGGGTGGCGAGGGTCAATCCTTGTTGGAAGACCTTGCACTGGCTGCCCCCTGCAGCGGGGGCCTCTTTTAAGGCCCTTTGATTGGTCATGGGGCGGGGGAGGTACTCAGTGGACAGAGCTGCCGATTTTACAGCAGGTTCAAATCCTGGCCTTGGCTCCACATCGTGTGATCCTGGCCAAAACACTGAGGGGCTGATTTATAACTTCGCGGATGTGGTACTCTACCACACGTATGACGGATATCGCGTCTGCCATGAATGTATGATTAAACAACTACCACTTAAATAACGAGCGCCTAAACCACAAAGGTAAACAACAACCAAAGCCAAACCACTATGTGGCATATTTGCAAGCCCCTTGCTCCACTTTTGCGTCATTGTTAACATGGTAAAAATGACGCACAAGTAGCACAAGGGGCTTATAAATAAGCCACTGTGGGGCATATTATCAAGGGGGGCGATAGGCACTTTTCGCCGTTTTAGCGGCCGTTTTCGGCCGCAAAGCGGCGAAAATTCTAACGCCCTATTAGCAAGCTGTCCCTAACTGATGTTAGCGACAGCTTGAAGGCGATAGCGAGCGGTTTTGGGCCTGCTTAGCATGTCAGCGATATTTATCGCTAATGACATGCAAAGTGGGCGTACCCAACCAAGTAGTGACTGAAATCAGTCGATAACGTCGCTATCGCCTATTCACAAGGCTGGCGTAGCGATGGAAATATTCCCGCTATCGCCAAAAACTAACGCCTGCTCAGAGCAGTTCTTAGCCATGTTATCCAATGGGAGGTGGATAACATGGCTAAGAGCATTTTGTCGCTAATGCGTGAATATCGCTGTATTCTCAGCAATATTCTTGCATTACGCCGCTATCGCTGAATATTTTAGCGCTATGGAGAAAAACGTTGCTAATAGTATATTTTCTCCACTAAAATATCCAGAGATAGGCAGCGAAAAAAAAAGTTACTAAGCGCATTTAGCGATAAATATCGCTAGTTGTTGGTAATATGCCCCTATGTTTTTAACCACGACTCACTGAACCACAAATATTTCTCTATTTCAATTTTGGTTGTATGAAAATGAAACATATACAGGAAATCTCAATGGATCAACTTATTTGACTATCGATATATACATAAAGAAATAAAAAAAAAAATGTTATATAAGACTTTATTCAAAATATCTATGTTGAATATATTTTCCTAGATTCACTGTTATTGTTTTATGATTGACCTGAAATCATGCCCGCATTCCTTGTAATTCACCCTGCCAGGTGCCTTCTTAACCGTTATTGAATCTTGAAATTAGCCATCAAAGGATCGTTTTATAAAAATTCTGACTAACTCACAGAGAGAAAGTTATGGACGCTATAAAACAATGAAATAAAAGTCCATCATCCTTGTTTAATAATATTTACCCACTAGAATGCTAACTATAAGGCCGGCATAACAAACGGAAACTTTATTCAAATTGCACTATTTAAAGCGATTATATAAAATACACCTTCTCACAGAAAATATATTTTTTTTAGAAACGGATCCCAGAACATATTTTCATTTTTAAATACAATAGTCTCCATGAAACCATTTAATAAAAATTGGCCAACCAACATTTTGCGCCCATTTGAAGTGAAAAACAATCCTACAGTGCCATCTACTGGCTTCACAATGTACATTTTAACTAAGTGAAAAATACAACTACATCATTTTAATAGGTAAATGTAAAGATCAAATACAAATAATAATAATATTTTAACCATTTCTTTAAATTGAAATCAGACTGAGTTACTTATTCGGACAGGCTTGTTGTACGCCAGGTACAGTATTCGTTCAGGAGGTCGTGGGTCAGGAACAGGTTTTTATTTAGGATTTGTTGTTAGGCCCACTTGTTGTTTGAAATTCATTATTAACCCGTTAAGTGCTGCCGTCGGCCGTTGAACGTTCGGAGCACTACCTGGCTGGTGCTGCGCACGTTCAACGGCTGACTCAGCCCTGCCCGTTCTTTAAAACGGCCGCACTGCCGCGAAAAAACGCCCGCGGTGAACGGGTTAAGGCCATTTCCCGTCACCATACTACAAGTGCCTTAGGATATATTGAACTGGTGATACCACTGATGGGATAGCCGACACGTTTTTGACAGAGTATCCCATCCACCAAGATGTAAATCAGGCCCTTAATCTTCACGTAAATTAAGTATTTCAAGAAGTGTGCACTCCAAGAGCCCGACCGTGGGCCTCCTGTTCTCTCGTAGCTCTCAGAGACATCAAAGATCTTCTGCGAGGGACCCACACCATCTACCTGTGACACCTGGAGGGCGGTGTCCTCTCAAGTGCCCACCCCGGCTACTGAATCTCACTGGTAGGTTGGCGTGTGCATGGTGTGGAAAATGACTAAAATTAGGTATATATAAGCGGCGTTCATTTATGTTCACCACAGCCACTGTTGAAAGTAAAGTGAAAATCGTGAAACAGTGGCCACGCCATCTTGTCCCTTTTAGGCCCCATCATACATGTAAGTGGCAGCCATTTTGTGTGTCGTGGCCTCTCTGCCCACTGCCAATAGCCTGCGCGTCTCTCCCCCTCACTCCGCGGCCTCGCAAGCATTCCACCGCGCCCCGACAGCCCCCGGTCTCTCCTGCTTGGGCCAGAAACACACCTCTAACGCGACCCTGTCTCCGAGCCACATCCCGTGCTGAACCCCCTCGCTCTTTCATCTCATTCAAAGAACAGGCCCTTTTGATAACCTCTTCCTCCCTGCCCGATTGTCCGGCCTGATCCCAGGCCATCACATAGCTCAACAGATGCAGTTTATTGCCCCCTACAGTAGGACCTCGCCTCACATCAAAGGAGCGGGGATTAATCAATGCTTTCGCACCCCGAAGATCCGACTGATCACACACATCCCCGTTCCCAGCGGAATGTCCAGCTGCGCGATAACCACCACATGCTGAGATCGGGTGGGAACTCTACTGTAGATGTGTGTAGGAACGGGCCTGGACCGGGGATTCCGAGGATGTCTTTTCTGTCCTTCAAAGAAACATTACGGATGCAGTGTATGTAATAAAGCCATAAACCTGTGTATAAGAGGCCAGGCCTCAGAGATGCAGTTAGAGCACCTCGAGAAGATACCCTGCCGTCTGATTTGACGTGTTCTGCTCCGTCGGAATAAACTCCTGTTTCCCGCCTTCCTGTCTCCAGCGCCTGCCTCTTTGTTTGGTAATATCGGATGGTATGAGAGGCGGCTAACGCCGGGCAAACACTGAAGGTCCTTGGTCGACATCGGCTCTACCTTTTCACAATTGGCGTCCCAAACGTGGGGCCCATCAGCGACACGTGGATCCAGTGGGAGATGTCCCAACGACAGAGTGAACGACTGCAGCGATCGGGAAGTGCACCTGCCCGATAGACCCTCGTCTGGCAGCCGATCATCCGAACTTCACTGGTTCCGAGCAGACCTCTCTCGAGTGATCTACGGTCCTGACTGGGAACCATCAGGAGTGCCACAACAATTACGGAGAATAGAGGACGATCAGGTGCTGGAAGCGGAAGACGAGAAACTGTCCATGCGGTCCGGGTAAGGTCGTGTAACACGACAAATTGCGAATTGATTGTTTGATTGTTTGAAAATACTAGTATTACTCATTTGATTGTTTCTGAGAGATTCTCTGTCTGGAAACAGGGAAGAATAGGAGTATTCTCTCTTTGCAGATAGTGAAGGGTAGGTAACGCAGGCCTTTGCCCCCGTTGTAATCCGTCGTGCCTGCTTCCCTCTCCATTTGATTGATTGTTATCCAAGCATTTACTGTTTTGGAATTGGTTCTCTTTGGATCATTCTCTATTTGCAAACAATCACAGAGACGCAATACTCTGTTTAGTCTTTGCAGATAGTGAAGGATAGGTAACGCAGGCTTTTGCCCCCGTTGTAATCCGGCGTGCCTATTTTTATCCCTCATTTGGTTGATTGTTTGTCCGAACATTGACTGTTTGGAATTAGTTCTCTCTTTGGGTATTCCCTATTTGCGAATACTGTAGAATAGAAATATTCTGCCTAGTCTCCGCAAAGTAGTGATGGATAGGTAGTGCAAACTTTTGTCCCCATTGTAACCCGTCATGCCTATCTTCTCCCCATTGTTCAGTAGTTGGTTCAGCCCGGACCGTTATTAGAGGTAGATCATCCGGCTCCACCGGAGGACACCCCTAATAAAAAGGTGTAACGGGGGAGCGGGAGGAGGGCTGGACCAGGGGGAATGGTGGTGTCCGCGCCCCGCTGACCCTGCAACCCCTTCTCCATTACAGACTGACCCGTGGAGAAACAAGCACTACGATAGTGATGCACATGCCGACAGCGGCCCCTTTAACTGGGACTACGCTTCCGAAGAGGAGGCAACACCCCCTGATGACGTCAACCCGGCCGGAATGGCCATAAGCCAGGAAGTGATGTACGGAGGGTGTGTTTACACCCCGGGAGAGCGGAAGGAGGAAGACGAGACGATGGAGAGCGGAGAAACAGACGGAGACGAAGAGGAGAAGAACCCGAAGGAACATCGAGGAGGCGTCGTGAAGACGGTGAAAGAAGGAGAGCCAGGAGGCCAACGACCCCGTGATCCGCCGTGCCACACTCCCGAGGGAGGAGTGTGGCTGTCACAGGTACGGCGGCGTTGGGCAGCATGGGTGGGGAGCCGGAGTGCTCACGTGTAAATAGGTGTACAAAGCCCTTGTTTGTTTCCTCCCCGTTGTTTGACCGTCCCCTCCTCCATTCCCCTTTCCAACCCTGTACCTCACCTCCTACCCCAACCTCCGCTCACCGTGCACTGAGTTAAATAGCACTGAGTTCAAAAGCACTGTACACAAGGGTATTTCCTCACTACCCCGGCCCCCTAAGGTGCAAGACTGGGATAGAACCTGAACTAACGACATCCCTTTTCTGGTCTCTTCCATGTGGGTGAGCTGGCCTGGGTTCCTCGACACGCCCCCAAGACCGAACAGAAACCAGGAGAAGACAAGATAACCGCCACGGATCCCGGCGCACCGTCCCGTGACCGCCTGACACAGAGAAGAAGAAAGACTTTTGTATATAAAAGCACATTAAAAATAAAACCTTCATTACAATCTATACCTGGTGCCTCGGTTGTTCCTTCTCCCACGCCTACACTGGTGTCAGAAGTGGGATCCACCCCAACAAACCCGACCGTGGCAATGGACCAGGTGATCCAGACTCTCATTGAAGGGCAACAGAAGCTAGAATGGGCCATCGGTCAACAGATTAACACAGCAGACGCTGACAGGGAGCTCTTCCGCACTACAATGACTCAGCAAATGGACAGTATTCAAAAGACGGTGCAGGCCCCTGGCGCAGCAATCCCTTCGGATAGAAGACCCATAGGGCCACACCCGACAGGAGTGGCGCTTCAAAAATATGTGGCGGGGGAAGACCCGGATGCTTTTCTCCTCAATTTTGAACGGGCAGCCAGGGCTTGTGGGTGGGCCGAGGAGAAATGGCCCTTCTTTTTGGCTCCTCTACTGACTGGCGAGGCCCAAACGGCCTATCAGGTAGCCAACCACTCCGGCACCGCTTCCTACAGTGAGGTCAAGGAAGTGACACTGGACCACTTAGGGATGGATGCAGAGGCATACAGGCTCAGGTTCAGGAAAGAGAAGAGGAACGCAGGAGAGAACCCAAAGACCCTGTACCTGAGAATTAAGATGGCAGCCGAGAAATGGCTGAGACCAGGTAGCAGAAGCAAGGACGAAGTCATGACCAGTATAATACTGGAAAAGTTCATGGAGGCCTTACCATATGGCACCCAGAGGTGGTTGCGACAGCATCCGGGGCTGACGGCCGCTCAGGCCATCGAGATGGCAGCCAACTATACCGGGGCCGCTCCCCGAACTTTCCCTTGGGATACGGACAAAGGCAGTAAGACCAGTGTGCCATCACAAAAACCAGACAAAAAGAAGATGATCCCTGAGCCCCTCAAACCTCGACCCTATCGACAGGAACCCCCTACTATGAAAGGGCCTCAATGCTTCGAATGTGGGGACTGGGGCCACATAGCACGGATGTGCCCCCACAGAAGAACAGCAGAAGAACCTATGGAGGTTGGCTACATACCAAAAGCCGTGATGTACACCGCCGAAATGGGACCCTCGTTTTACGTAAGCGTCCTTGTCAACCAGAAACGAGTGAAAGCCCTGCTGGACTCGGGTTGTAGGCAATCCGTCATCCAGGAGCGGCTGTTGCACCCCGCCCAATACGGCCACGAAGGCATGGTACACATCAGATGTGTACACGGGGACGTGAAGCCCTACCCCTTGGCAAGCATAACATTACACCCTAAGGGTAGAGAGCCATGCTCAGTAAAGGTGGTAGTAGTGGGTTCTTTACCTGAGGAGTTGATTATAGGCGTGGATAACCCAGACTTCCTGTCCTTGTTCAAGAGGGAACTGAGGGATAGTCCTGCAGGAGCTTACCTGTCGATAGAACCATGGGCCCTTGATAGGGGATTCAAGTTCGCCCAGGCCAACGATCCCACACTCATGAACGCGTGGGAAGCGGCACACGTGGCACAAAACAGCCACACCACAGAGTATCCCCGATTCCTAATAGAAAAGGACCTCCTATATAGGGAAGGGAAGGCGGGGGAACACAGCCAACTTGTGGTTCCAAAAGAATGCAGGGAACAGATCCTGTTCTATGCCCACACCCACTTAACCGCAGGGCATAGCGGGACCGAGAAAACTACTCAAAACATCTTGCGCCTGTTCTACTGGCCAGGAATTTACAAAGTACTGGCCAGGAATTTACAAAGTAGCGGAAACATATTGCAGACAATGCGAGGTGTGCCAGAAGAAGAACCTTACCAGACCCCCGGCAGTTCCCCTACAACCGTTACCCGTCATAGGCAACCCCTGGGAAAGGGTGGGGATGGATCTCATAGGACCCTTGCCCCGCACCTCAAGAGGACACACCTATGCTTTGGTATTGGTTGACTACAACACCAGGTTCCCGGAAGCCTTCCCCCTCAGTGCTCCTACCACTAAGAATGTGGCAGACAAATTGGTGGAGCTGTTCTCCCGGGTGGGGTTTCCGAGGGAAATCCTAACGGATCAAGGGACCCCATTCGTTTCAAGGATGATGAATGAAGTATGCAAGCTGCTGGACCTACGACACATCCGGACATCCGCCTACCATCCCCAAACGGATGGCCTCGTAGAGAGGTATAACCGGTCCCTGAAAACGACCTTAAAAAAACTGTTAAGCACAGAGACAAAGGATTGGGACAGGGTGTTACCCCTGGCCCTTTATGTAGTGCGATCCCAAGTCCAGAGTAGCCTGGGGTTTTCGCCGTTTGAGCTCCTATACGGTCGCCAGCCTAGGTCTCTACTAGAAATCACCAGAGAAGCCTGGGAGGGGGAGGAGGCCGCAGAGCAACGATCCCTACTGGAATACACACATCAGTTGAGGTCCCGCCTGGGCAAGCTAAGAGATTTAGCATATTCCAATCTAGAAAAAGCACAAAACAACCAAAGACATCAGTACGATAAGGGAAAAAAATGGCGGACATTACAGATAGGAGATTGGGCACTGGTGCTCTTACCCTCGTCCACCCAAAAGTTCAGGAGCGAGTGGAAGGGACCGTATAAGGTAGTGGAGACCATCGGGCGCACTACTTATAGGTTGCAACTGTCCCCTTCTCGGAGGCAAACATTCCACATCAACCTCCTAAAGAAATGGATAGGACCACCCCCCAGCGCTGCCAATTTAGTCCTTCCTTCCAGCAGGCATGAGTCGACCTTGGACCTCCTTCCCGTGAACCCAGAGATAACCGATGGGAAAAAAACAGGAACTGATGGAGGCTGTACGCCCTTTTTCCCCCTTGTTCTCTGACACCCCCGGGTGTACCCACATGGCAGAGCATCAAATCCACACCAAAGAGGGACAGATAATCAAGCAGAGAGCCTATCGTATTCCTGCAGCCAAACGGGCTGATGTAAGAAAAGAGGTACAGGACATGCTCAGGCTAGGAGTCATCAGACCCTCAAAGAGTAGCTGGTCATCCCCCATAGTTATGGTCCCCAAACCCGACGGGTCGACCCGTTTTTGTATGGACTTCAGAGTGTTGAACGCGATATCTTCCTTTGACGCTTTTCCCATCCCGAGAGTGGATGAGTTGATAGAGCGAATAGGAGAAGCCCACTACATCACTACTTTTGACCTGACCAAAGGGTATTGGCAGGTGCCTCTGCGGGAGGGGGATAGGCACAAAACGGCCTTCGCCACTGAAGATGGGCTGTTTGAATTTAACGTACTCCCTTTCGGGTTACATGGTGCCCCAGCCACTTTCCAGAGGCTGATGAACTCGGTGTTGGCTCCACATACCGAGTATAGCTCGGTATATCTGGACGATATAGTAGTCTTTAGCACTACATGGGAGGAACACCTGGGACACGTGACCAACGTCCTTCGGGCCCTGCAATCGGCCGGATTGCACGTAAACGCAAGGAAATCCAGAGCAGCTTATTCCAAAGTGAAGTATCTGGGGTTCATGCTGGGGAACGGCGTGATAGCCCCACAAGAAGAGAAAGTCAAAGCCATTACCAAGACGCCGTTCCCTGCGACCAAAAGAGACTTAAGGGCTTTTCTGGGGCTTATCGGGTATTATAGGCGTTTTATCAAGAACTTCGCTGCCCTCTCAACCCCTTTGACGGACCTCCTACAGAAACAGGTTAGAAACTCACTACCAAGCCCCCCTTCGGAGGTGGCCTGTAGGGCCTTCCAAGCCCCGAAAGAGGCTATCACCTCGAGCCCCGTCTTGATTTCTCCCGACTTTGAGAAACCCTTTACCCTGTCCACCGACGCCTCCGACACTGGCATAGGTGCGGTGTTGTCCCAGGAAGGAGCTGACGGACTCGAACACCCTATCCTGTACGTGAGCAGAAAATTACACCCAAGGGAACAGAAGTATCCCACAGTAGAGAAGGAATGCCTGGCAATACGATGGGCTGTGGACAAGCTTAGATATTACTTGGAGGGTAAAGCCTTCACCCTGTATTCTGATCATGCCCCTTTACAGTGGATGCATAGAAACCGTTCCCAGAACACGAGGATCCTAAGGTGGTTTTTATTTCTGCAGCCGTTTGCCTTCACTGTGATACATAGGAAAGGAATCGACAATGGAAACGCAGACTTTCTTTCCCGTATCCCAATTCTCCCCGAGCGGGCGAATCCTGGGGGGGAGGAGTGTAACGGGGGAGCGGGAGGAGGGCTGGACCAGGGGGAATGGTGGTGTCCGCGCCCGCTGACCCTGCAACCCCTTCTCCATTACAGACTGACCCGTGGAGAAACAAGCACTACGATAGTGATGCACATGCCGACAGCGGCCCCTTTAACTGGGACTACGCTTCCGAAGAGTAGGCAACACCCCCTGATGACGTCAACCC
Organism: Lissotriton helveticus; assembly: GCF_964261635.1. NCBI lineage: Eukaryota > Metazoa > Chordata > Amphibia > Caudata > Salamandridae > Lissotriton > Lissotriton helveticus. The sequence goes on along the minus strand of NC_136069.1, from coordinate 9,247,726 downwards.
GGCCGGAATGGCCATAAGCCAGGAAGTGATGTACGGAGGGTGTGTTTACACCCCGGGAGAGCGGAAGGAGGAAGACGAGACGGTGGAGAGCGGAGAAACAGACGGAGACGAAGAGGAGAAGAACCCGAAGGAACATCAAGGAGGCGTCGTGAAGACGGTGAAAGAAGGAGAGCCAGGAGGCCAACGACCCCGTGATCCGCCGTGCCACACTCCCGAGGGAGGAGTGTGGCTGTCACAGGTACGGCGGTGTTGGGCAGCCTGGGTGGGGAGCCGGAGTGCTCACGTGTAAATAGGTGTACAAAGCCCTTGTTTGTTTCCTCCCCGTTGTTTGACCGTCCCCTCCTCCATTCCCCTTTCCAACCCTGTACCTCACCTCCTACCCCAACCTCCGCTCACCGTGCACTGAGTTAAATAGCACTGAGTTCAAAAGCACTGTACACAAGGGTATTTCCTCACTACCCCGGCCCCCTAAGGTGCAAGACTGGGATAGAACCTGAACTAACGACATCCCTTTTCTGGTCTCTTCCATGTGGGTGAGCTGGCCTGGGTTCCTCGACACGCCCCCAAGACCGAACAGAAACCAGGAGAAGACAAGATAACCGCCACGGATCCCGGCGCACCGTCCCGTGATCCCCTGACACAGAGAAGAAGAAAGACTTTTGTATATAAAAGCACATTAAAAATAAAACCTTCATTACCATCTATACCTGGTGCCTCGGTCGTCCCATCTCCCACGCCTACAAAAGGACATATATATAAAAATACGGATTAGCCGCTGTATCGTGCTAGCAAACGATAACATAAAAATCGTTAGGAAAAACAAAAGGAATCGAGCAAAATCAGTAGGCCACTGATGGGATCTTTTTGACCCCGCTAAAATAGAAACATTAGGAACAACCCCTCATGAGAAATATGAAACTAGTGAGAAGAGCAGAGCTCGACGCCATGATGGCCGCAAGACAGCTCGGCTCCGCCGCCCACCCCGCCCAAATAACGACAAACCCTATGCAAATATTATAAATATATACAACACTCCAGCAAAGTAATATGTTAAAACGTTTTATTATACAAATATTTACATGGCAGCCGGCTGCAACATCAATCCCAATGCATTCGCCGTCTGCTTGACGCTGTTCCTGTCCTTCCTTCCTTAAAGTAGCAATGTTGGGCTACTTTGGGCTACTTTTTAGTTGGCTTTGGGCTATAGAAAGTCTACAAAAGCCATCAGCCGGCGAGGTAGCGTCGGTGGCGGCCTGGGGTGGAGGACCGTTGTGCGAATAGGCCGGAGGCCACACCACGCGCCGAGGCCCGTCCCCAGATCGTCCAGAGGTGGTGCCCAGCAAGTTGTGTGCGGGGGATGCCCTGCTGATGGCTCCCCCCTTTGTTTCCTGGTTCAGCCATTTTGTATATCTACGCCAGGAGATGGCGTGGGGCGCCCGCGGAGAGGCGGCGTGGCTGGCCCCCTCTCCCCCGCCCCCCCAGGTGGAGGTTCCTCTCCCGCACTAAGACTGCCATTAGCGTTCCACTCAACGAGCCCCCGCGGTTGACTGGCCGGGGGACCTGCTCCGGTGGCTGTGGTGAAGGACAGCTGCGGGAGGGGGGGGCTCTCAAGATGGCGGCCGGCTCCCCGGATTTGGGCCTGGTCCACTAGGATGGCTCTGGGCTACCATGGAACTCGGATGCTTGCCTGCTCGGGCATGAGCCCCGCTCTTGAAGACGTCCTCTCAGTTTTAAAGATTCTACGAGAGTCGTTGGCCCTCGACTCGCGCGGGCTTCCGGTGGGGGCAACCGCCACTGTTGCTCGACTATCCCCCATGGATATGCCGCTGCCCCGAGCGACCGCCGCCTTATCCACATCCGGTGCCGTAGGAAAGACTGATTCAACGCATCTGTGGAGGGATACGCCTGCTGTCCCGCTCTCCGGAGTGGCCACAACGTTGTCACAAGATGGTGATGCTCTCATGCTGACACCAGCTTTTGTCCGAATTACTAAGAGACACTGTAGACTGCCAACTCGATCAGTTCCGGTGGGACCTCAGCGTGACCCGGTAGGGAAGATTTTGCCTTCCTCGCCTTTAAGTCGCGGTTCATGCCGCCTGTCCCTTCTGCTGGCGTTAACGGAATTTTTTGAACTGCCGAAAGGGATTCTGGTCCGGCCGCTAGTTATTGGAGGCATTTGAACTATACTCTGGACCCGCCTGGCCTCGACTAAAATGGCGCCAGTATGGGCGGGACTTGCAACTCCTTATGACGATTCTAGTTACTTAGCCTTGATGTTATGGGGGATGTATGCGGTCTTTGTGCACATGGTGGGCGGGGAAGTGTACTGACTGGGCATGCGGACAACCCTATTGATGTCGGGTTTTTTACTATTGATTATTGTATTATTAAAAGCTCCGAAGTAATGTTACTCATGATACTCGCCCATGGTGTGCGTATGGACGATTTTATTGTAACTGATCCTGTTATACTTTCAATTATAAAACCAACCTTCACTGATCCTGCAATCGTTTGTCACGTTTAGTTTTTTCCAATTAAATGGCTCGCTCGTTACGTACTCCTATACTGCAGTGTAATCTCTCCTTACCTCATGCGTTTCCCGTCTGCCCCGTGGCCGGCCTGTATGGTTGGAGACCCGTATTTGAATGCTGGCATTTTTACAATCAAGGTTTTAAAAGAAAAATATATGGAACTAGCATCGTAACAGTCATTTAGATTGATAGGGTTGTTTTTTAAATACCATGCTCTGCGAACAGGAACAACCCTATACTACCGTAAACCTTTTCTTTTCCTCGAATGAAAACATGAATCCGTCACCCCCCCACCCTATACTGAATACCCCTGGCCTTTGACCCTCTCCTACACGCGGTCTGTACTACTGCCCTCGGGCGATCTATGTAATGAACAGACTACCATTGGTTATCTTTGCCGCACTACCAGTTCCTCTGGGCTTCAATGCCGAGACATAAGGGACTGCATCCCAGAGAGATAAGTCAAGTACGTGGTAGGTAAAAACATTTTCGTGTTTATGCGCGCTGATGTGCTTTGAACGCTGCCCCCCCCCCTCTCTTTTTCTTTTTTGCAGGTTACATCGGAATTTCAGCTGAAGTATGGAGAAGTCCTAAAACCGCATCGTGTTCCACGCGAGGAAAATAGGCTAGCTCTGTGAGACGGTACATTATATGTAGGAGCTATCTCTGGGAGCGTGAAAAATTGTATGGTATGAATGTGCGCATGGGCCCTGATTTGTACGGTATGAATGCGTATGTGTGGCGCACGTCTGGGTCAATAAAAGAATGCTTTTTGTATGATTGAGGCGTTGATCGAACGGTTAATGGGATAGGAAAATTAAGCCTGAACATGGTACCTGCATGTGAAAGACGAATAAAAATATAGCACTTTCCTTAATTAGGAACGACTCTCTCTGGAGCTAGCGAATGGGAGAGTGGCCTACACCAGAAACTCGAAGGCTTATTTCAGTACGACGAACCCAACCCCAACCGATATCCCAAATGTACACCCAAAATAATACGCACCAGTGAGTCAATTTATGTGCTGACTAAATAAGAAAAGTTAAGAGTACCCCGGGTTGGGGTTCATCCAAAATCCCCCTCAGCCCAGATATTAGGGATATTGTTATTTTTTTAGATTTACCCCTTCTTCTTCCACCCTCATAGAAAAGTCAGAATTGTACCACCGCACGTCCGACTGACACCCCTCCCTTACCTCAGCTTGGATCATCATTTGCTAGATGTTGGAAGACCCCACCGTGAGTATAAGCGCGACTGGACTAGTGTCCGCACCAATTAAAAAGGAGTAAGTATTTTTGAAGCGAGGTTACCAACAAAAATTGTCTACTATTAGGAAGGAAGGAGAACAAAGAGCTCGACCCCCAGAATGAATTAAAGGGAATACTGAGAATACGCAACATGCATGGCAAAGTCCTTTTGCCCAAAATAGCTCTGTGTTCTGTCTTAGGTTTCCGTACTTGATGTATGTACTGTCGCACCCTATCTGGTATTTGTGTGTACGTAAACTATGAATTTATGTTTTCCCTCAGCTTGTGTTTTTTACGTTAAACCGACCCGTACTGTTCTATATGTGTGTGCACTGAATAACCTATTATTATACACGTTTCTCTCTCTCTCTCTCTTTATGTTGTACGTGTACTAATAGCCTATTTGGTGCACACGACGCTCTCTCCCTCTGAGGGCTCCCTTGCTCCCTTTTGAATAAATGACGACACTGTACCTCGCCGGCACAGGTATAATTGGCTTTAGACACGACAGTGTTTGAACAAATTGACAGAAACAAAACGATCGTATTTTGCCATATTACTACCTCTCCTTTCTGTAAAATGATGGAACTTAATTGGCTGAGAAAGAAAGGACAGGTAAGACGACTAATGTCCCCTAATCTGACCCTTAAAACGGAACTATATGTCAGTGGCTTTTGTGTTAGTGCTTTAGTAACACCACCCTCATCATTTGGCTTACCACCGTCCATTGCACAAAAGTAGAATGTCCGAAACGTCCCCGTTTTTCCAGAATGGTCCCAGTTCTGTAACCAGCCGTCCCAGAAAATCTTAAAGACTGTAGCTGATGACCTTGTCTTTAAAGATAATTCGTCCAAAAAACGGATAAAAGTTAGCCGTTGCTGTCAGAAAAAAAGAAAAAAAAATGCTTAACGTATGTCCTTCCCTGGAAAAGGTAGCTGTAAGCCCATGATAATAAGCACTTCACACTTTTTATGAATTAGCAGACCTTGAAGAAAAATATAGCTCAACAGGATTTGTTTTAGAAAAACACAAGTCTCTACTGGAGGAGCCGGTTTGAATTCGATGAACCATGTAATTGTTGGATATCAGACTTCTTGCCACGCTCGCGAATATAACAGGAATAGACACCAGACAGGCATGATGTTTGAAAATAGAAAGATACTTGCAGGCCTGCACCACAGCAATAATGCATGAGTTAACAGCATACACCGATGTAAGGGTTACTAAGCATCCACCCTATCGTGACCAATAAACGTTTCCCCAACTACTTGGGGTTGGGAGAGAAATTAAAGTGTGTAAACATCTTCCCCTGCCAGTTCTCTAAGACTTGGTTTTTTTTGTACTCATTTAAAGATAACGTGCGGTCGTCGGAGGAGAGGGGCCAGACGTGACGCACAGCCTGGCTGCAGATCGGGGAATATCTATGACCTCGACCAAGGTGGAGCCACAGAGCAAAGAGTTGCGGGACAAGGCACCATTCTCAACGTGGAAGGTGAAGGAAAGAAGGGCTGTCCAGAAGCCCCTGCATGTTGATGAGCTCGTGCCGAAAGTCCCAGCACATTGTGCCCGAGTGATGGGCCCACTTGCTTGAAATTTCTGCCCTCCTTGGTCCGTTTCAGACCTGATCCCACTCCACCCTCTTTTCCCTCGGCCTCCCAAAGCACGCCCCCAGCACCCCCTTTTTCCATATGGAGTTTTTGAACTTGACTTAAAGAAAAAAACACAGCACAAAAGATAAAATAGGGTTTGTCCCGAAAGAAGAACGGAATACGGGTACCCCGACTAAAGTACCTATGGTAGATTAGTTAGGTAACAGGACAAACAGGACTGTGGTCCGAGAGCAAAGAGTGGCCACACCCTGCAACGCGAAATCTGAATCCGAGCTGGACGCATAGCTCCACCGCCGGTGCTCAACAGTGCCAACGAAAGAAGAAGAACAATGAGAGCCTACCAGTGATGGCTCGCTATAATAAGACACTGGAAAGACGAACCTTTTTTTTTAACATTGCCACCCCTTGACTGTCCCTTGTATCAAGTTGAATTTCTCTCCCAACTGCTTTGTATTGATTATTACCCAATTGAGCTTTCGAAACCTTACATCGGTCACTTCCAACTGTACATGGATAACTAAGAAGGCGTTAACTCTATATCTTGATGATTGTAGAACACCAGTTATGCACATGAACATGCTGTCTAGTTTTGATCCCCATGGAGTCCAGACCTCAAGTGATAATAGCCCCTATTCTGCCAGAACATTTTTGTATGACATCATGTTTGTATTCGAACGAATCTCCTACATCGTCTAAAGTAATGTCCCCGCCTCCAAGGTCTAACGTATGACGCAGCTAATGTAATTTTGTATGCACTGTCTCCCCGCCCACCACATTGACTACATGTGGTTATGTACGATTCTGTCTGCATTGATAGCAGAATTATTTCCATCTGCCTGTAATGCATATGGGCTGCCAAAGCGAATTGTATAACTAATGTCAGCTTGTACATCCTCACCTATGACATGAACAGGAATGAACTAACTTATGATAAAAACTGGGGACTGTGGAAAATGACTAAAATTAGGTATATATAAGCGGCGTTCATTTATGTTCACCACAGCCACTGTTGAAAGTAAAGTGAAAATCGTGAAACAGTGGCCACGCCATCTTGTCCCTTTTAGGTCCCATCATACATGTAAGTGGCAGCCATTTTGTGTGTCATGGCCTCTCTGCCCACTGCCAATAGCCTGCGCGTCTCTCTCCCCCTCACTCCCCGGCCTCGCAAGCATTCCCCCGCGCCCGACAGCCCCCGGTCTCTCCTGCTTGGGCCATAAACACTCCTCTAACGCGACCCTGTCTCCGAGCCACATCCCGTGCTGAACCCCCTCGCTCTTTCACCTCATTCAAAGAACAGGCCCTTTTGATAATCTCTTCCTCCCTGCCCGATTGTCCGGCCTGATCCCAGGCCATCACCTAGCCCAACAGATGCCCCCTACAGTAGGACCTCGCCTCACATCAAAGGAGCGGGGATTAATCAATGCTTTCGCACCCCGAAGATCCGACTGATCACACACATCCCCGTTCCCAGCGGAATGTCCAGCTGCGCGATAACCACCACATGCTGAGATCGGGGTGGGAACTCTACTGTAGATGTGTGTAGGAACGGGCCTGGACCGGGGATTCCGAGGATGTCTTTTCTGTCCTTCAAAGAAACATTACGGAAACAGTGTATGTAATAAAGCCATAAACATGTGTATAAGAGGCCAGGCCTCAGAGATGCGGTTAGAGCACCTCGAGAAGATACCCTGTTGTCTGATTTGACGTGTTCTGCTCCGTCGGAATAAACTCCTGTTTCCTGCCTTCCTGTCTCCAGCGCCTGCCTCTTTGTTTGGTAATCTCGAATGGTATGAGAGGCGGCTAACGCCGGGCAAATACTGAAGGGTTCTTGGTCGAATTCGGCCCTACCTTTTCACAATGGAGCTAGGACTTGTGTCTGGAGACCGGATTGTCTAGTGCAGAGCCCCAGAAATCTTGCCGCATCTAAGGTGTGTGGTTCCTGTACTGTGGGGTCCTCGACGCTCATAAGCGTTTAGTTGGTGGTGAGCGGAGTCACCGGTTGCGGGACCGTTTCATCAATCATACCGCATCTCTCTCCTGCAACACACCGACTACATGCTGATTGCGTGGTGTCCGATTCACCGGCTACGACCCTCGGAGGTGGGGGTGGAGCCGGATTAGTGCCTCATTCTACATTATGTGGCTGTGCTGAACTTGCGTCTGTGTGTTTGATCAGACTGGTCTGGTGCAGCCTGTATCATTGTGCCCTGTATGTGGTGCCCACATTTAAGAGAGGTACGGAATTGTATCTCTTCGCTGTGTCTGACCGGAATTACCTGGTGTAATCCATCTTAACGCGCACCAGTCATTGTACCTCCTTTCCAGGGAGCTGCGGAATTTGCAACTCATCGTGTTTGAATCTGAAGTGCCGGGTGCAACTCGTCCCAACGCGCACCAAGTCCTGGGCCTGGATAGCCTGGGCACGACCCGGATCATCTTGTACTGATCTGGGCGCCTCACTTTATCGAGAGGGTCCCGTATGACACTCCTCATTCATTGGTTGTTCCCGTGTTGACCCTCATCACCAACTGCGGTCTCCACAAGTGGCCCCTCCTGAAGACATCTTTGTGCCAGGTAGTAGCGAGAGAGATTGACTGGGTTGAAAAAATGCTTCCGAGAGAGTTCAGAAGCGGGTCAAGAGACTGCGCGACTCCTTTGTGCTTTCAGACCTGTGGGTACACCTCCTGAGTGGCTTGTAACCTCTCCCTTGTTTATGTCTATCTCCTTTACACATTGCGTCTGTAGCGAGCCTGTCTGCTCAGTGCCACGCACGGGTTGTGCAGTGAGTGTAGCCGCCTGTCCTTGACGGGAGCAGTAGTTCTGCCTGGCTGGGGTCATCCCTTAAGCCAATTAGACACTGACGGCGCCAACAATCTATTTTTTTTGTAAAGCTTTGGTTCTCTTGAAAAGCGACCTAATGCCATGGCTCCAAGTTCTGTAAAACTGCAAAAAATGAATTAAAAAACATCTCCTTGTATTTTTAAAAAGGCCACAACAATTCATAGCTGTAGCTCTATTGCCCTGAGCCACGAGGCACAAGGTTATTCAATATCATCAGGGGGCGTTCCCGCACTTGAAATCTCCTGAATTCAAGCAGGCTACAGCCAGCGTCAGCGGAGCCAGGGTTTGTTTATGATGTAAAGAGATGAAATCTACAAGTGCCGGAGAAATGAGTGCAGTTGGAACAGTCGTCAGCAACCCAACTTAACAATAATGGGTGCTTTGACTGAGTTAAAAACAGAAAAGACACCAACAAGGTGTATTATTGGCGAGAAAGGGGGCTATTAGTACCCAGCCATCTAAAGAGGTCGACGTGTTTCGGCCATCTATCTAGTGCTCGGAGGGACATATGGCTCAAGGTAGATTTAAAGCAAGCACAGGATACACGTGTTAACTGTTGGACACTATCATTGTTTATACTCATTATTCTAGTGTGTCAAATATTCATGTACTAGGTGGTATGGCATTACAACACGGGCTTTTACCACACGTGCCATTACAACGCTGTTTTTACAATGCAAGTCGTTACAACGACTTGCGCTGTAAGCGCTGGATAGTGGAATAGTTACATTTTCTATTCCGACTCCAGCCCACGTTACAGTAGGGAAGGTGTTGGAATAGAAAATTAAACTATTCCCTATCCAACAGCGCCCTCCAGCGCAAGTCGTTGTAACGACTTGCGTTGTAATAGCAGCGTTGTAATGGTAGCGCGTGGTAATACCCGCGTTGTAAAGGATGTTCCCCGCACAATTCATACACATCAACTTACACCCTTGTGTATCTAACTAACTTACTCCAGAATCTCTGGCATTTGGGGGTCTTTTCCTTGTTATCCTTGGGGTGGACACCTGTCCACCGCAAAGGATATTCCAATTTCCTACAGATCCACAGAGGTGCTCTAGGGGCTGGGAAGGCCCTGCAGGAACACGTCCTAAAGGGAAGGGGCATGAGTGAGAGTGAGGGGGGAAGAGATTTGATGCTGTTGGGGTCTTGGTGCTGGGGTGTGTGATGCCTGGATGTGGGCGAATATGGCATTAACCCCTTCCGTGCTCATGACTCGTCATGAGGCACGGTTGCGCTGTGCTCATGACGAGCTGAGCTCGTCATGACCAGCGCGGCGCTCCCACGCGGGGATAATTCCCCCGCTGTGCTGAGCGTTCTAAGGAAACAGGAGCTCGTCATGAGCACAGCGTCACCGTGCTGAGTGACAAGTTCAGCTGTGTGCGCTCCCCCCAGCACAGCGGGAGAATAAGCCCAGCGGGGAAGGGATTAAAGGAGTTATTGAGCAAGGACTATATGGGATGCTCGTACACGGAGTGCACATCCTGGGAGCCGATTGGTTGTTGAGTGTTGAGTCAAGCACACTGGTGCAATGATGCGTTTTGGAAGACCAGTCTTATG